>NC_137795.1:33679465-34879465 GCF_963383645.1 Muscardinus avellanarius | reverse complement strand
TATATCAAGTGTCCTTCTTAAATATAATTCTTATCCTGCTTATCAGGGACTTCATATTAATTATATAAAGCATGTTAATTTTGACTATTGACCTGAAGACTCGATGCCTACACAAAGTAAATGAGTCAAAATAATCTAATCCTTCTCTACTACATTTTCTTCTCTGTCAGGAGCAGGAGATAATTAATTTAAACTTAATATCATGTTGAGTTAGACTAACCAACCTAAGACATAACTGATAAATCTATTCGGCACCTAGTATTCTTCAGGCTCAGCCTTAGGATATTACCTTTAGTAGAAAAAAAAATTAGAAGAGAAAGCAAAGTATATGTGAACAGAAAAAAAATTCAAAGTTCTGAGGCCCAATATAACTTGTGGGGCTATATTTATAAAAATTACTGTTAAAATAGAAATATTAACAATTTAATACTCTTATTTTAATCAGTTTGAAACAACCTCATTAAGAATAATAACAAACCAGGCATGGTGGCATACGCCAGTAATCCCAGTACTTGAGAGATGGAGAGAGAATTGCAGGTTAGCGCGCAGCTTCAGCAATTTAGTGAAATCCTCAGCAATTTAGCAAGACTGTTTAAAAATAAAAAATAAAATAGGAGAAGGAGGACAGAAAAGGGAATGGGGTTGGAACTGGAGAAGGGCTAAATTAATGATATGTGTATGTATGCCTCTACCATCTTGTACCCCCATTAAGATGTATGACTATAATGCACCAACAAAAAAATAAAAAATAAAACAAAATAGGGCTGGGGATGTAGCTCAAAGATAGAAGGCCCCTGGGTTTAAACTCTGCTATGATTATGGATATAGATAGTGATTATCATAATTAGTTCTTGCTCATCTTTACGCCTTTGCAGGCATATGTTTTTCTCTCTGCTCAGAATGTGCTTACCTCACCCTATTCTTCCTTGGCTAATACGTATTTTTCCTTCAAGTGCAGTTTAGATCGCACTGGGACTAAGAAAACTTTCCTTGCCCTCTATCTCTTGGAGTCTGGATTCAGCATTCTTTACATATGTACCAGAGTAGCTATTTGCCTAATAACTTGGCAAGCTTTATGACAGAAGAAACATTTTATTTTGTAGGTATTATTGAGTAAGTGAATAAATTAAATATTTAAGAAATATAGATAAGCCAGGCATGGTGGTGCACGCTTGTAATCCCCACGCTTGGGAGATGGAGACAGGAGGATTGCGCAGGTTAGAAGCCCCTTGCTGGCTTAAGAGACCCTGTTTCCAAATAAAAGTTTAAAATAGGTCTGGGAGTGTAGCCTGGAGGTAGTACCACCAAAAAAAAAAAAAAAAAAAAAGAAATATAGATAAAAATCCTTTAACATATAAAATATAGTCTCTTCTTCCTGAAGGTATTTATGACTTTGTAATAATCCCTTTTTTTTGAATGTGGGAAGAACCTTGGGACAACTCCCAATGAGTAAAATATAATCACACAAAGAGATATGACTTCTATGATTAAGTTCTCAAAACACTGTGACTGCTGTCTTGCTTGCCTGCACTAGGTATCTCACTTGCTTCTTTGGTGGAAATTGTGAGGTGAGCTTCCCTATGAAGAAGTCCAGATAGCAAGGAACTGATACCTAATGCCAACAAGGACAGAGCCAAATAGCTCAGAATTCTATCAACAATCACACGGGTAAGCTTAGAATCAAAACCTCCACAGTCGACCCTTCACATCTGGGCTTCAGCCCAGATCTGTACACTGAATGCAGCCTTATGAGAGATGTAGGGCCAGAAGCACCCACTGGAATGAAAAACTAACAAATACTCATTATTTTAACTAATTTTGGGGGGATAATTTGTTAGACAACCATAGAGAATCAGTACAATGGTATTTGTATAAACCAAACATGTAGCTATTTAAGCCATAACATCAGATTTGGAAACATTAAACATGGTGACTATATAGCTTACACTCTTTGAGTAAACTAAGAGACCTATTTTCCACTTCATCAATGTGGTACCACTATTAGTAATCAAGTAAAGGAATCAGAATTACTACTATTGGTTTCATATGCAAACGTGTGAATGTAATTTTCATGTTGTAAATAGAATTTTTTTTTTTTTTTTTGGTGGTACTGGGGTTCCTGGAAGCCCTTCTACCTCCGGGCTACACTCCCAGACCTATTTTATATTTTTGAAACAGGGTCTCTTACGCCAGCGCGGCTGGCTTCGAACCTGCGCGATCCTCCTGTCTCCGCCTCCCAAGCGCGGGGATTACAAGCGTGCGCCACCACGCCCGGCTTTGTAAATAGAATTTTTAATCATAGTGTTTCTAGAACTGGAATCAGGAAATATAAATTGAAATTTTTAAATAATTTTTAAGATTTAAAATTTTTTCAATTCTAGAATTTGGCAACACTTTACTCCATAAAATAGAATGTTCTCCTGAGCTTGCATTTTATTGTCCCTATTTATAATCTGTTTGAACTAGGATATACTTCCTAAAACTCTCAGTTCCTTCATCTGTAAAACATGACCAAATTTATCTACTTTGCAGAAAGAAAAAAAACGAATATAGAGCACAAAACCTAAGAACTGTGGAAAAAAAAATTAACTATGAATCTCAAAGTATCAACTCTCATTGTACTCTT
Organism: Muscardinus avellanarius; assembly: GCF_963383645.1. Taxonomy (NCBI): domain Eukaryota; kingdom Metazoa; phylum Chordata; class Mammalia; order Rodentia; family Gliridae; genus Muscardinus; species Muscardinus avellanarius. The sequence continues at coordinate 34,876,839 of NC_137795.1, read as the reverse complement.
CAAGTTATTTTTGTTTTGTTTTAAAATTTTTTCCCATGGTGCTGGGAATTAACCCCAGAGCTACCCTCATGATAGGCAAGCATTCAGCCACTGAGCATCAAATATCCCAAGCCTTATAGACTTCCAATAATAAACATGATTTTGAAAAAAAATGAGAGAAATCTCATTATTTCAGAAGAATGGGAACAAACTTACCATATGATCCAGAAATACCACTTCTGGGCATCTACCCAAAAGAATGGAAACCAAACTACCAACCTAATGCATGTGTATCTGTGTTCATAGTTGCACAATTCACCATTGCCAAACTGGAACCAGCCAAGATGTCCATCAACAGATGAATGGATTACAAAATTATGGGATATGTACACAATGGAATTTTACTCAGCTATAAAGAAGAATAAAATTACGTCATTTACAAGGAAGTGGATGGAATTGGAGAACATTATGCTAAGTGGGATTAGTCAGTAACCAAAAAAAAAAAAAAAAAAAATCGGATGCTTTCCCTAATATGGGGAAGCTATGGAGAAAAACGGGTCATAGGAGGAATCTAAATGAAGAAGGAGACATTATAGATGAGCAAATAAAGCAACCTGACTGGGGATGGGAGAGGGGAAGAGGGAAATTCCCTAATGTACATGATGTACATTAACAAACATATCAAAGTCAATCACTAAGCCAAACATGAGGAGTGAGGTGGAAGGAAATGGGGTGGGAATTGGTTAAAGGCTAATTAGGTAATGTCTGTATATATGCCTCTACCATCTTGTATTCCATTAAAATTTATGACTACAATCCACTAATAAAAATTTTTTTTTAAATTTCCCATGGTGGCCCAGGGCCACCCTCATGATAGGCAAGCATTCTACCACTGAGCATCAAATATCCCAAGCCTCATAGACTCCCAATTATAAACATGATTTTGAAAAAAAATGAGAGAAGTCTCAAATAAATACAATTGCCCTATTAAAGTGGAAAAGAAAGAGATTGTTTTGATTCACAGAGGGAGAGGCAAATGCTATTTGGTTAAAATAATTAACTCCACCAATTTTTTTATCTTTAATAAGTGAAGAACTATAATAAATATAAAGAAAATTTATTTATTGTATGTAAGAATAAGCTATCTGGTATTTTATAATTTGAACTTTTTTTTGTGTGTGTGTGGTACTGGGGATAGAGCCCAGGGGCATTCTACCTCCAAGATACACTCTCCGCCCTGTATTTTATTTTTTTCTCTTCTCTTCTCTTCTCTTCTCTTCTCTTCTCTTCTCTTCTTTTCTTTTCTTTTCTTTCTTTTTTTTTTTTTTCTGGAGGGAGGGTCTGGGGATGGAACCCAGAGGCATTCGACCTCTGAGCTACAGCCCCTGCTCTATTTTTTATTCTTTATTTTAAAAACCAGGTCTCACTGAGTTGCAGAGCCTCACTAAGTAGCTGAGGCTGTCTGCGAACCATGATCCTCCAGTCTCAGCCTCCCGCATGCTGGGATTACAAGTGTGCGCCACCATGCCCGGCTTTTCTTTCTTTTTCTTTTTTTTTTAGTCTTTTATTTTATTTTTATTTTTTGTTTTTTTATTTTTTATTTTTATGAGGATCATATTGAAAATGAAATACATTCAGACAGTGCTTGGTGCCCTCCCTTATCCTGCTTTCCCTTTCTCCCCTCCCAACAATGAGTGTCCAGGTTAACTATACTACATTCATATTTTTACACGTATTCGAATGTAGCTCCTCCATTAATCAACCTCAGCCTTCTTCCTCTCCTACCCTTCCATTTTAGCTTTGCTGAGGTTTCTCCTCCATTATCTGGAGTCCCTCTCATATCCCTGATACTCCCTAGTTTGGGCATATTAGAGAAAACATATGTCCCTTCGCTTTCTTGCTTGGTGATCTCACTTAACATAATGTTCTTCAAGCCTTTTCATCTTTTTGCGAATGACATGATTTTGTTCTTCTTTACTGCTGAGTAGTCTTTTTATTTTTGAAACAGGGTCTCACTGAGTTGTGAAGGGCCTTGCTTAGTAGCTGAGGCTGTCTGTGAACCACGATCCTCGGGTCTCAACCTCCCGAATGCTGGGATTACAAACATGAGCCACCATGCCTGGCTATTTTTAACTATTTTTCAAAGAGTTCCAGTTAATAGAATAGAAGTTGTTAACTGGAAAAGTAATCAACCAAAGTAAGTTTAGAGAAAAATCAAATTACTGTAGCATGATCATCCATAAGAAATATTTAGTAAGAGACTGGACTAAAATGTTTTATCTATTTTAGGTAAACATGTATTGAGCCAGATATTTAAAAGACAGTATAGTTCAAGCCTGCAAAACTATATGAAACACTAAGTCTGACCTGATCTTCCCTTTCCCAAAAGCTCCTATTTAAAACCCATTAAAGGAAATTCCATTAGGCTAATATTCCTGTACAATTATCTTCCTCCCTCACTACCTTTATGAATTGTATATGTTTGGCTTTATTTGTAGAGCCAATGTTTCTTTTATTATAAGCTTACTCAATAGGATAACATTAATTTAGAAAACTCTTCTAACACTGAACTGTGTAACCTGATATAAAAGCTAAGTTAAAATTCTAAATCTAGCAGGGCATGGTGGCGCACCCTTGTAATCCCCATGCTTGGGAGGCTGAGACAGGAGGATCGCACAGGTTTGAAGCCAGCCTCAGCTACTTAGTGAGGGTCTCAGCAACTTAGCAAGACTCTGTTTCCAAATAAAATCTAAAATAGGTCTGGGAGTATAGCCCGGAGGTAGAAGGCCTGTGGGTTCCACCCCCAGTTACCACCAAAAAAAAAAAAAAAAAAAAGCGAAATCTAATGGGTAGGTTGCAAGATAGAATTTCTTGACCATTGCAATGTTAATATTTGGACTAGATAATTCTTTGGGGTGTTTTGGGGGGCATGAAGGGAATGTTTTACAGTTCTCTGGATTCTAGATGCTACTAAAAACTTCCTTTCACAGAAACCTTACATGCAAACTCCAGGAAGCAGTTTAGACAGTCAGGAAAAAGCTTCTATCTGATTCTACAAACGATGATAGTAACTTGCCCTTTTTATGGCCATTTACTACCTTGTGCAATAAAAATTGATGTCCTTATGTCATGCAGCCCATAAAGACTCTAAGCTAAAGCTGACAGCATACTAAATACGAAATCTGTAGATGGCAACTGGAATTAGTCTTGTTTTATTCTAAATATGTTTCACCTGAGAGTTGGTTAGAAATGTAAATCCTAGGCTTGACCTCAGACCTGAATCAGAAACCTGAGAAACCTGTGTTTAAAAAGGTTTCCAAGCGATTCTTATGCATGTTCAATTATAAGTGCACTGTTTTAGGGTACACACAGCCTTCATGACATTGGCCTTCTCCAGAGTGCATGAGAGCTGCCTAGTCTACTTAAAAGGGCCATTGCTTCAGGTTCTTCTGGTGTGTTCAGGCAGGTGTAGCGCAACCATCAAGCTCAACCCACTTGGCCAAAACTTGAACCCGTTTCCTTTTGATATATTTATTTCTCCCTGAGGACTGGCTACTGTGTGTTCCCCAGATACCGACTAATGTTCCATTCTACTGACATGGGCAAAGTGAGCCACAGTTACTACCTGCAGCGGAATCATCTCTCATGAGAAATTTTGGCAGCCATGTCTGCTTTGCTCAGAAATCAGCATTGACCTAGATTTAGGCAAAATACTTTGATCACTGTGGTTTTGATTGCTGTCCACCAGCCTGAGGGGCATCCCAGAACCAAATCAGGCTTTGAGCCCTGGCAACATGCAGTGTTCTTTCACTCTTCCTGAAGAGGATTTTATTCGAGTACCAGCAGGCTTCATTGCAAAGCCTAAGTCACTTATGATCTGACATCACCACCAGTAGAGACTTGAACTTGGAGACTGAACAGTTTGAAGTTCCCTGGCATGTCAGAAAAATAGAGAACCAAAAGAATTTTAGAGGATTTAGTTCAAAATGCCACAGACTTTATTGGGAAATAAAGTTGTTGCCAAAATTTCTCATTTTAATTCTGAGTTTTTAAAATGAAATAACTTTTAGTTATCTACTGGTGGAACCTGTGGGATAGAGGGTCCCACAGCAAAAGCATAGCTGGGATGGGGGAATGATGGGGAAGAAAACAAGTGTGATTATATTGATTGGAAAGGTCAGTTGTAGTAGATCCTGTTTGGCAGATTTAGAGTTTGGACATTATCTTGTAGGCATGAGAGAGCCATCAAAGGGGTAATTATGTACTTATATTTTAAAAAATAAAAACACCATGTAACTTCCATCCAGGTCAACTGATAAAAGATTTAAAGTACCTAGATGGTCCCTTCTTGTCTCCTTTTAGTAACTACTTCTTTCCTTTTCCCCAACAGATTTCTTATAATAGTTATAGTGGCGTGGTTTTGTTTTGTGTTGTGTTGTATTGTGATACTGGGGTTTGAACCTAGGAGTATTCTGCCTCTAAGCTATACCCTCAGCCATACTTTTTAAATTTTGAAACAGGACCTTGCTAAATTGCTCAGCTGACCTCCTGTCTCAGCCTTTCAAATACTGGGATTGCAGATATGTGACACCATGTCCAGCTAGTTATTGTTTTAAGCTTGATTTTTCTTTTTTGTACTGGAGATCAAACCTAGGGCCTTGCCCTTGCAAGACAAGTGCTTTGCCACTGAGCTACATCCAAACCCTAGTTACAGTGTTTTAAAATGTTCACTCTTTTCATTGCTGTGTAGTATGGTGTTGTATATGAATACCTTACTATTTATTTATGCACTTTACTAGATTGGGAATATGCTAGATTTGGACTATTATGAATAATGCTACTATAAATGCTCTTGTACCTGTCTTTTGACATACAAGCATACATTTTTGTTGGATATATATCTCACTGTGAAAGAGATGAAACATAGAATGTATATGTGTTCAACTTTTATAGATAATACCAAAGAGCTTCACAGGAATTTTATTAATTGAAATTTCCACTAGCCTTGATGGATTAGTAACAGGAACAAAATCACCATTACCATTATGCTTCAGAACACAAAATCCAGTGCTTTGTGTGAAATGGCTTAGATGTTAGTGATACTGGAACACATGGAAGGGGAAGTTATTGCAAGACCCCAGGTGAAAAAGAATAAGACTCTGAGCCTGAAGGAAGATGGAAAGTGTAGGTTAGAGGTAAAAGATATTATGGGGCTAGGTTGGCATGTGATGTGAGAGGAAGACAAAGGGGAAAATAAATTTTTAAACCTTGATGACTGAGAGACTATGGTTTCAGGAAAACTGGGGGTTGGACAGGAAAATAATGAGTGTAGGCTGAGTCAGGATGAGGTTACCATGATAATTTACGTCTAAGAGAAGATGTCTAAGAGAAAACTGAACATGGAACTTAAGAAATCCTTCCAGGTACCAACAGCAATTTAATGAAGATGATCTCCTACACATTATTAGGATAGACTTGGATTAGAAGCCTACTTATCAAATAACACTGGTTTAAGACTGTCATTATGTATCTACAGTCACCTAATCATTTCCCTAAACTTTTTCCCCTAGTTTAGTAATTGCTAAGTAAGATGAACTATTACATAGATATATTTGTGCAGGCTTATAAAATGTATGGTTTGTGTTTTGTGAGAAATCATAAATAATAAACACTTCTTGGATTTTTGTGCCTATAGTTATTCGCTTAGTCAAGATTTCATTGTCATTTTTCTGAGCTGTTATCGTAATTTTTTATTGGTGCACTGTAGTCTCACACCATAATGTGGATCATGTTGACAATGGCATATATTCACACAGTACTTGGTACCTCCCCTTCCCCATTCCCCTCTCTCCTGATGCTGATTGTTGAGGTTAACAATGTTATTTTCACATATATACACGTAGTCGAATGTAGCTTTTCCATTAATGAGCCTCAGCCTTCTTCCTTCCCTACTTCTTCTTGGCTTTGCTGAGGTTTTCCCTCCATTATCTGGGGTCCCTCGGGTATCCCTAATACTCCCTAGCTTGAGCATATTAGAGAAAACATGTATCCCTTCTCTTTCTGTGCCTGGCTAATCTCGCTTAACATAGTGTTCTCCAGGTCTTTCCATCCTCTTACAAATTACAAAATTTTGTTCTTCTTTATTGCTGAGTAGAATTTCATCATGTGTATTTCCAATATTTTTGTAATCCATTCATTCGTTGATGGACACCTAGGTTGGTTCCATATTTTGGCTATTGTGAATTGTGCTATGAATATAGGTATGCATATATTACTGTAGTTCTCTCATTTCACCCCCTTTTGGAAAAATACCCAGTAGTGGTATAGCTGGATGGTATGGTAGATTCATTCCTAGTTTTCTTTTCTTTTTTTTTTTTTTTTTTTTTTGAGGTTCTGGGGATGGAACCCAGGGGCATTTGACCTCCGAGCTACACCCCCTGCCCTATTTTTTATTCTTTATTTTGAAACCGGGTCTCACTGAGTTGCAGAGGGCCTTACTAAGTAGCTGAGGCTGTCCGCAAACCGCGATCCTCCAGGTCTCAGCCTCCCGAAGGCTGGGATTACAAGCGTGCGCCACCACGCCTGGCTCACTCCTAGTTTTTTAAGGAATCTCCACACTGATCTCCATAGTAGCTGAACTAGTCTGCACTCCTATCAGCAGTGTAAAAGAGTTTCTATTTCCCCACATCCTCGCCAGCATTTGTTGTTATTTGATTTCATTATGCTTGCCATTCTGATTGGGATTAGATGGAATCTCACCTCTTACGTTCTATTCTTATTACCCTAAAAGGTACTTTCTTTTCTTTCTTTCTCTTTCTTTCTTTCTTTCTTTCTTTCTTTCTTTCTTTCTTTCTTTCTTTCTTTCTTTTTGTGGTACTGGGGTTCCTGGAAGCCTTTTTACCTCTGGGCTACACTCTCAGACCTATTTTATATTTTTTATTTGGAAACAGGGTCTCTTAAGCCAATGAGGATGGCTTCGAACCTGAGCGATCCTCCTGTCTCCACTTCCCAAGCGTGGGGATTACAAGTGTGTGCCACCACGCCCAGCTTAAAAGGTACTTTCCACAGTGAGATTAAAAATGATCTTTCCAGCTGCGTGGGCTTAAGAAACACTGTTTCCAAATAAAAATATAAACTAGGTCTGGGAGTGTAGTCCGGAGGTAAACGGGTTTCCAGGAACCCAAGTCACAAAAAAAAAAAAAAAAAAAATCTTTTAAAAATGCATATCTGAACATCTTATTTAAAAATAAGTCATTCCCTCTACTTGCATAATAAACAGGTGTCTTTATGGTCCAGCCACCTCCTTTTCTTGCTACTCTTCCTTCCTGGCTCCACTGGGGATCTCCTCCATTAACTAGAGTCCCTCTGGTATTCCAAATACTCCCTGGCTTGAGCATATTAGAGAAAACATATGTCTCTTCTCTTTCTGTGCTTGGCTAACCTCACTTAACATGAAAACCAATTCTCTTAGAGTAGTATTTATTGTATCATATTGACTTCTACTGAAATCAATTATAGTCTTAAATACATATGAAGAGATAAGACTTACTAGTTTATTTTGAAGAGAAAAACAATATTTTTATGAAAAAGCAATACCTGCATCATGACTGTTGCTTTTTTGTTTGCTGTGGCTTTTACCTTTAGTTGGTACTTTTGCCAACTTTTTTTTTTTTAAGGTTTAAGCTTGGCAAAAGATTAAGTCAGGAAAAAATTTCTTGAAAACAATTTAATCATTATTCTTTGATTAAGAGAAATTGATTAAAATTGCTTTTAACAAGTAAAGACAAAGAGGATCCTTAAAATGTCTTATGGTTTAATTTTTTATTATGTCAACTAGTAATTGATACTGTCTTCAGGCCTAATTCTTCAGCATGTTTATAATGCAGTTGGGAACTGTCTGCTGCCAGTGTTTGGGGAGGCCAGACTTCGTTGACAAACAGCCAGAGAGGATCTCAAAACAGACTAGAGAAAGTCCACCCCTGCCAGGACACTGAAAGCTGCTTAGTGACCATCTCAACATTCTGCTAGTTTTGTTGCCATACTTGGTAGTCCCAGGAATCTGGCTAGCTTCAGAAGTGGAGCAAAACAAAGTACAACTGTGCACAGCCACACCCTAGGGTGACTGTCTCCAAATACCTTACAAGTCCCAGGCTGAAGCACTTGAAAGGCTTGTATTCCAGCAGATCAAATCTTTATAAGATTGAGCCTTTAAAGGCAACTCTTAAGCACGTAAATGTTGTCATTTATAGCACTGTTTTTGTACTATTTTGCCTTTCCAATTATAAAGGTGGTTAATGCACATGATAATTACAGTTCCTTACAATTTATTCACTCTTGAGCAGATCAGCTCAGAAATGCTGGCACTGTTTCAGGGTTCCTTAACAACTGCTTGCCAAACTGTGCTTTGATCCAGTGAAATCATCATATGATTCAAAACAAGGCCTACAGCCTTTCAAGAATTCACATCTTAAATCCTCATCTGCATTGTCTAACCTCCCTGTATTCAATCTAAAAACTGATTTCTCCTTATCAGTGACAAAGGAATAAGTTTTCCCCCCGTGGGAGTTATGATATTATGCTTTCTTTGTTTTCCTTCATTTATTCATCATTTTAACTAATACATATATAGTGCTTATTTTATACTAAAGACTGAGACTTGCCCCGCAGTCATAGTCCTCAGTTACCTCCCCTAAATTCACAGCATAAGATGGAGGCAGTGAGTTAAACAGATGTAGGATATTAAGTAAGGGCTGGGTAAAGGGAGAACAGAAGCAGGGCTTGAAGCCACTGGTGGAAGCCAAAAAAGATTCCCAGTAGAGGTGAATGATGAGCAGAGCATTAAAGATAAATAACAGCAGGCAGATGATAAAAGCAAGTGGGTTGGGTATTTAATACAGAAAAAATTGTGCATGCATCCAGGTCTGGCACTGAGGAAAAGCATGAGAAATTTTAGAAAATAGAAATGTTTTGTTCATTTGAAGTAGCTAGAAATATGGGAGAGATGATCATACCAATATTTTGAAAATCCCTCTCTCTCTCTCTCTCTCTCTCTCTCTCTCTCTCTCTCTCTCTCTCTCTCTCTGAGAAAGCTGGGTGTGGTGGCACTCGCCTGTAATCTCAATACATGGGATGCTGAGACAAGAAGATCACAGGTTCATGGCAAGCCTCAGCAACTTAGTGAGACCCTGTTTCAAAATAAAAAAAAATAATTAATAAAGGATGGAGGTATATCTCAAAGTTACAAAGCTTCTGGTTTCAATCCCTGGGGTGGGAAGGAGAGAAAGAGAGAGTGAGAAAGAGAGAAAGAAGAAAGTAAATCTAAAATGTACAGGGCAAAAAGCTAGGGATTGAGTCATTCCTCCTTTGGATCAGGACTCTAACCTAAAGAAAGAGATACTAAAGAGGGAAGCAAGGGGATGAGTAAAAGGGGTGGGGAATAGAGGACCACAAGAAGAGAAAAGGGGACAGAGAGTGGAGGAGATTAGAAGCAACGCTAGCTGCTTAAATCATACATCCCAGTTGAAAATGAAAGGGGTGGGGAGAACATAGGACATTTCAACAGCATTCTATTTCTTTAAAAGAAATAGAAATTACTATCTTTTCACATTAACATCCTAGCACTGTTGTATCAGTAACTTGCCCCAAATAATGCAAAGATGTTTGTGGAATTTCTCCATTCCTTCCATTCTTATGAAGAACATTACATCCAATCAGTTTGGTAAAAAATTCTTAATGAATTTCTTTGTGCTACACTTGTTTTAAATCTAATCCCAAAGTTTTTGTTTGTTTGTTTGGTGGTACCGGGGTTCCTGGAAACCCTTCTACCTCCGGGCTACACTCCCAGACCTATTTTGTATTTTTTTTTTTTTTTTTTTTGGAAACAGGGTCTCTTAAGCCAGTGAGGCTGGCTTTGAACCAGCTCAATCCTCCTGTCTCTGCCTCCCAAGCACGGGAATTACAAGCGTGCGCCACCACGCCCGGCCTAACCCCAAGTTTTATCAGCACTTCTTTCAAATGATATCTAGGGTCTAATGATTTCTCATCATTTCCACTACATCATCTGTTGTTGTTGTTGTTGTTGTTGTTGTTGTTGTTGTTGTTGTTGTTGTACTGGGGATGGAACCCAAGGGAATTCTACCTCTGAGCTACACTCCCAGCCCTATATTTTATTCTTTTTATTTTTGAAACAGGGTCTCACTGGGTTGCAAAGGGCCTAAGTAGCTGAGGCTGTCCTCAAACTGCAATCCTCCTGTCTCAACCTCCCAGATTCTGGGATTACAAGTATGGGCCACCATGCCCGACTAGGACACTATCACCTTCTTACCTGGACAACTGCAAACCTTTCTCCTACCTATTCCCACCCTATGGGTATCTCTCCTTTGTTCACACAGTGGCTTTCCATTCTTATCATGATCTTGAGACTCTATGTTAGCTGGTCTTTTGCTATGGATTTGTCCCCATCTCCCTCCCCTTTTGCTTCTCTCACTCTGATCCAGCTGCCCTGGGCTTTTTTGTTTGTTTCTGTTTTCAGTACAGTACTGGGAACTGAATCTTGGGTGGGTGTTCTACCACTGAGTTACATTACCAACCCTTCTTTTTTTTTTTTTTTTTTTTTTGAGACAGGGTCTCACTAGGTTGCCAAAGCTGACCTCAAACTTGAGTTCCCCCTGTCTTCTCAGCCTCCTTGAATAGCTGGGATTACAGTTAGGGTGGTTTTTTTTTTTTTTGGGGGTGTGTGTGTGTGTGTGTGTGTGTGTGTGTGTGTGTTTTATCTCAATTGTAATACTATCCCCAGGGCCTTTACACTAGCAGTTTCTTCCTGAAACATTTCTCCCTCAGATATAAGTTGCTCAAATGTGACCATATGTGAATGTGTTTCACTTGTTATTTTAAATTAAAATAGCACTCATCACTATTTACATCTTTTTTGCTTACTTTGTCTCCCTGCCTCCATTCCACGAGTGGAAAGTCAGCTCCCAGAAAGAAATGGCTTTTAATTCTACTTGTGTTGGCTCCTATGTGACTAGAATATATCCATGACAAAGTGGATACTCTATATTTCTTAACTAAGTTGATAAATTAATAAATGAGTGAATGAATGATAGCCATTATTATATATACAAAAATATTATGGCAGAGATCTAAATCTCTTCATTTTACATTTAAATATTCAAACATTGCCTGAATCCAAGAGGGTTGAACATGTTTGCTATGAGAATGAAATGGTAGCTATTTAGCAGTGGTTTTAGGTAAGAGTTAATTAAGTAAATGACACCTTAAAATCATTTTAGGATTTCTAGATGACCTAGGAAAGGAACTAAGTTCTATTTCCCTAAAAATGGTAACTTTTATAATGAGACAAATCAGAAATACTTGAGGATGAGTCAAACTCATCCTTACCGAGAAATAATCACTGTTATCATGTAAGTATTATTTTAGACTGATGATTTTATTCCATCATATATTCTAAATGTTTATTGAAAAGCTTCTAAATTTGATAATTTATCTTGTAATTGACCATGATAGTAATACTTGGCCAATCATCTCAGTATGGCAATTAAATCATCTGCCAATAATGATAACGTTATTCATCCTTTTTAATATTTATATTTTAATCATCTACTATTATTTATTCTTCTAGTTGAAAATTTCCACCAATGTTAAAATATAACAGTGATAATGGGAAATCTTGTATTATTCCTGACTAGATTTGAAATAAATCCAGTATTTTACTATTTAAGTTTGATGTCTATAGTAGTTTTTGTTGTTGTTGTTGTTGTTTAATTTTTTTTATTGGTGCATTATATTCATACAACTTATTGGGGTAAAAAACTTGTGTGTACAAACATGTACTCATCGCTGATTTAACCCCTACCAAATTCCCACCCCATTCCCTCCCCGTCCCTCCCTCCCTTGCTTGGCTTAGTGATTGACTTCGATATGTTTAAGTACATTGTGAGCTTTAGAGATTTTCCTTTTCCCCCCTCATTTCTCCTCCTTTAGGTTGTCTTGTTTGCTCCTCTTTTCTCCCTAACTCTCACATATTAGGGAAAGCATCTGATTTCTTATTTTTTGTGCCTGACTAATCTCACTTAGCATAATGTCCTCCAGTTCCATCCATTTCCCTGAAAATGATGTAATTGAGGGTTTTTTTGATGGCTGAGTAAAATTCCATTGTGTACATATCCCACAGTTTTGTAATCCATTCATCTGTTGATGGACATCTTGGCTGATTCCATAGTTTGGCTATGGTGAATTGTGCAGCTATGAACATAGATACACATGCATTAGTTTGGTAGTTTGGTTTCTTTTCTTTTGGGTAGATACCCAACAGTGGTATTGCTGGATCAAATGGTAGATTTGTTCCCATTCTTCTGAGGATTCAACATACTGTTTTCCAAAGTGGTTGCACTAATTTGCAATCCCACCAACAATGTCTTAGAGTTCCCACTTCTCCACATCCTCGCCAGCATCTGTTGTTGTTTTTGTTTTGAATGATTGCCATTCTAGTTGGAGTTAGGTGAAATCTCAGGGTAGTTTTGATTTGCATCTCTCTGATTGCCAGTGATGTTGAGCATTTTTTCATGCATTTATTGGCCATTTGAATTTCTTCTTTTGTGAAGTGTCTATTTAGTTCATTTGCCCATTTTGTTATTGGATGCTTTGTTTTCTTAGTGTTGAGTTTCTTGAGTTCTCTGTATATTCTAGATATTAGTCCTCTATCAGTGGTGTAGGTGGCAAAAATCTTCTCCCATTCTGTTGCCTCTCGATTGAGATTCTTGATAGTTTCCTTTGCTGAACAGAAGCTCTTCAGTTTCATGCAATCCCATGTATTGATTCTCCTTTTAATTTGTTGTGCCTTTGGGGTCTTGTTGAGGAAATGCTTGTCTGTGCCTATGTGTTGTAGTGTTGGACCTATGCCCTCTTCAAGGAGCTTCAAAGTCTCTGGTTTAATTTCCAAGTCTTTGATCCATCGTGAGTTGACTTTTGTACAGGGTGAAAAAGTGGGATTAACATCCAATTTTCTGCATATGGTTAGCCAGTTTTGCCAACACCATTTGTTGAAGAGGCTATCTTTTTTCCAGTGTATGTTTTTGGACTCTTTGTCAAAAATCAATTGGCTGAAAGTGTGTGGACTTGTTTTTGGGTCTTCTATTCTGCTCCATTGGTCTATATATCTGTTCTTTTGCCAGTACCATGCTGTTTTTATTCCAATGGCTTTGTAGTATAGTTTAAAGTCAGGTATTGTGATTCCTCCTGCGTGGTTTTTGTTGCTGAGAACTACCTTGGCTATTCTGGGCTTTTTGTTATTCCAGATAAATTTAAGGACCGATTTTTCTATGTCTGTGAGGAATGATCTTGGTAGTTTAATGGGCATTGCATTAAATCTGTAGATCACTTTTGGGAGGATGGCCATTTTAATGATATTTATTCTGCCAATCCATGAACATGGAAGATCTTTCCATCTTCTAAGATCTTCTTTGATTTCTTTTTTCAGTGTTTTATAATTTTCTTTGTAGAGATCTTTTACCTCCTTGGTCAAGTTTATTCCTAGGTATTTTATTTTTTTGTGGGAGATCCTGAGTGGAAGTGTTTTCTGAATTTCTTTTTCAGTGGATTTATGGTTGGTGTACAGGAAAGCTTCTGACATTTTAAGATTGATTTTGTATCCAGATACCTTGCTGAATTTGTTGATCAGTTCTATAAGCCTTTTGGTTGAGTTTGTTGGGTTTTCTAAATATAGTATCATGTCATCTGCAAATAGTGAAAGCTTAAGTTCTTCTTTTCCTATTTGTACTCCTTTGATTTCCTTTTCTTGCCTTATTGCTCTGGCTAGAGTCTCTAGTACTATATTGAAGAGAAGTGGTGATAGTGGACATCCTTGTCTCATTCCAGTTTTTAGGGGGAATTCTTGAAGTTTTTCCCCATTTAATATGATGTTGGCAGTGGGCTTATTGTAGATCGCCTTAATAATGTTGAGATATGTTCCTTCTATTCCAATTCTCTGCAGTGTTTTTATCATAAATGGATGTTGAATTTTATCAAATGCTTTTTCAGCATCTATTGAGATGATCATGTGGTTTTTGTCTTTGATTCTCTTTATATGATGAATTACATGGATTGATTTTCGTATATTGAACCAGCCTTGCATCCCTGGGATGAACCCTACCTGGTCATGGTGAATGATTTTCTTGATGTGGTTTTGAATGCGTGTTGTGAGTATTTTGTTTAAATGTTTTGCATCCAAGTTCATCAGATATATAGGCCTGTAGTTTTCCTTCCTTGAACTGTCTTTATTCGGTTGGGGTATTAGTGTGATGTTGGCTTCATAGAATGTATTTGGGAGAGTCCCGGTTTTTTCTATTTCCCGAAATAGTTTGAGTAGTATTGGGATTAGTTCTCCTATAAAGGTTTTATAGAATTCACTTGGGAAACCATCTGGTCCTGGGCTTTTCTTTGATGGTAAGCTCTTTATTGCTATTTCAATCTCTTTGATTGTTATTGGTTGGTTTAAGTGTTCTATATCTTCTTGACTCAGTTTAGGAAGGTTGTATTTATCTAGGAAGTTGTCGATTTCCTCCAGATTTTCCATTTTGTTGGAGTATAGTTTTTCAAAGTAGTTTCTGATAATCCTCTGGATTTCTGCGCTGTCAGTAGTAATGTCTCCTTTTTCATCCCTTATCTTCATAATTTGGGTTGATTCTCTCTTTTTTTTAGTTAGGTTGGCTAGTGGTTTATCAATCTTGTTAATTTTTTCAAGAAACCAGCTTTTGGTTTTGTTGATTTTCTGTATTGTTTTTTTATTCTCTATTTCATTAATTTCTGCTCTAATTTTAATAATTTCCCATCTTCTGCTGGCTTTGGGGTTCAATTGTTCCTGCTTTTCAAGGGCTTTGAGGTGTGTCATAAGGCTATTTATTTGAAGATTTTCTGTTTTTCTTATGTGAGCACTCAGTGCTATAAATTTTCCTCTTAATACTGCCTTCAAAGTGTCCCAGAGGTTTTGATATGTTGTTTCTTTATTTTCATTTGTTTCTAGAAATTTCTTGATTTCACCTCTTACATCTTCTATGACCCATTCTTCATTCAGAAGTGTGGTGTTCAGTCTCCACATGTTTATGTTGTTTCTCTGGGTCTTCTTATAGTTGATTTCTAGTTTCATTCCATTATGGTCTGAAATGACATACGGAAGTATGTAACATTTTTTAAATTTGCTAGTGCTCATTTTGTGTCCCAGGATGTGATCTATTTTGGAGAAGGTTCTATGAGCAGCTGAGAAAAATGTAAACTCTGCTGTAGTTGGGTAAAATATTCTATATGTGTCCAACAGGTCCATTTGGTTAATGGTGTTCTTTAGTTCTGAGACATCTTTACTGACCCTTTGTCTGGAAGATCGGTCTAGTATTGTGAGAGGTGTGTTGAAGTCTCCCAGTATTTTTGTGTTGGGATTTATGTGTGACTTCATGTCACAAAGAGTTTGATTTATGAAAGTAGCTGCCCCTATGTTTGGGGCATAGATGTTGATTATTGTTATTTCCTCTTGCTGGACTATTCCTTTTACCAGTAAAATGTGACCTTCTTTGTCTCTTCTAATAAGTTTGGGTTTGAAGTCTAACTTGTCTGATATCATAGTTGCTACTCCTGCTTGTCTTTGAGTACCATTAGCATGGATTACCTTATCCAGCCCTTTACCTTGAGTTTGTTCCTATCTTTACTTATAAGGTGTGTTTCTTGTAAGCAGCAGATGGATGGATTCTGGCTTTTAATCCATTTTGCCACTTTATGTCTTTTTATTGGGGAGTTGAGGCCGTTTACATTCAGTGTGATTATAGAGAGATAATTTTTAATTCCCAACATGTTAAGATCTTATTTCTGTTTGAGATACTGTTTATTCTTCTTTGCTTAGTTGTCTGCTGGATGGGAATTCTTGTTTCTTTGGTTCTGGCGTGTATTACCCATTTCCTCTTTGCAGTTAATCTCCTTGAGTATTTTCTCTAGTGCTGGTTTTGAAGACATAAATTCCTTCAGTTTCTGTTTGTCATGGAAGCTTCTTATTTCCCCATCTAATTTGATGGATAGTTTTGCTGGGTGGGAAATTTTTGGCTGGAAGTTGTTTTCTTTCAAAGTTTGGAATATGTTACTCCAAGCCCTTCTGGCTCTCATGACTTGGTTTGGGATGTCTGGAGTGATTCTAATTGGGTTGCCTCTGAATGTCACTTGGCCCTTTGCTTTTGTTGCCTTTAAGATTCTCTGCTTGGCTTCCACATTGGTCATTTTGACAATTATGTGGCGTGGGGATCCTCTTCTCCGATCCTGTCTAAAGGGAGTTCTATAAGTTTCCTGGACCTGTGTATCGACCTCTTGCTCTATGTTTGGAAAATTTTCTGCTATTACTTCCTTGAAGAGATTGTTGATCCCTTTGGTTTCACCTTCTTTTCCCTCCTCTATTCCAATTATTCTTAGGTTAGCTCTCTTGAAATGGGCCCTTATTTCTTCAATGTCAGATTCCTGCTGTCGGGTTTTTTTTTTTTCTAAATTAGAAACTATGCGTTCATTTTTAGAATGATCATCTTCAAGAAGTGAGATTCTATTCTCTATGTGGTCTAATCTGCTGTTTATACTTTGTATTGAGGACTTTACTTCATTAATTGCATCCTTTATCTCTTTTTGACTCTCTCTAAATTCTTTTCGAAAGTCCTCTATTATTTCTAAAGTTATTTTCCTAATTTGATCTTCTAGAGATCTTTGGATTTCTGTGTTATCAGATTCTGATGTTGTGGGGTTGTTGGTATTCACTGCTCCATTGTTATTTCTCTTTCCCATGATTTTGGAAGTTTGTGCCTTCTCTGGGTTCTTCCCTGAGTCACTACGAGTTCACTTAAGATGCTCTGGATCTCTAGTCTGTGGTATCTCAGTCACCACTACTCCTTTACTGGGTTGTATCACAAAGTCTCAGACCCAGGGAGTCAATCAAGGCTGCTTAGACTGTGGGGGGTGCCAAGTTGGGCGTTCTCCAGCGGGGAGTTGTGACTATGGTATGATATCTCTGCCACTGCCACTCCCCCACTGGGCTGCACTGCTAAAATCTCCGACCCAGGGAGACTATCTGTGCAAGTCCCTGGAAGTGCAGTACTGGGATTTCTCCCCTAGGGGCCGCAATTTGACTCACGGTTGTTGAGTGTGCTGATGGAGCTGTAGTGAACTCGGTGGATTCGCTGCTGCCGCCACTGGCAATATGGCACCACTGCCACACCCTCGGCCGTGATGCGGCGTATTTCTTCTCTGGTTTTGAACTCTGCTCTGAGTCCTGCCAGTTGTGCTGTGCCCGGCCCTTGGGAGCTTTAGATGTTCCCTGCACCAACAAAACTGCTGACTGTCGCCCGGCTGTTCAGCACCTGCTCACCTCGGCTCGCTGTCCACCCCTCCTCTCAGGCATCTGGTGGCTGGTTGAGTGGGTTGGTCTAGGGCCGTCAGCTGAACTCTCTGCTGCCGCCAGCAGTAAGACGCTGCTTCTGCATCCTAGGCCGCGAGGCCAGAGTACCTTCTCTCTGGATTTGAGCTCTGTTTTGAGTCTCCCTCCTCTCTGGAGCCTGGTGCTGCTAGGGGAGATGTAGGCCGTGCTGCTCCGGCCGCTCTGCGCCGTGGCTCTGGCTGTTCTGCACCGCAGGTCTGGCCACTCTGGCCGCTCCGGCTGTTCTGCGACGCGGCTCTTGCTGCTCCGGCTGTTCTGGCCACTCTGCTCTGCTGCTCTGGCCACTCTGCTCGGCTTCTCCAGCCGCTCCGCTCCGCGGCTCCGGCCACTCTGCGCTGCGGCTCTGGCTGCTCTGGCTGTTCTGGCCGCTCTGCTTGGCTGCTCAGGCCGCTCCGCTCCGCGGCTCCCCCCAATCCGTGCTGCGGCTCTGGCCGCTCCAGCTGCTCCGGCCGCTCCGCGCCACGCAGGCGCGGCACTTCGGGCTGGTTTTTTTCCGGTGTCTTGTTTTTCCAGCCCTTTTTCTCTGTCCCTTGTATTTACCATTTTTATTTCTTTGCTGGTGGTGTTTTCTGGCTCTGAAAGGCGCTGGTTTTGTAGTAGAGTTGGATTCTTAGCGGGACTTGTAAGTGCCGCTTTCCTCTGTCGCCATCTTCCCGGAAGTCCTCTATAGTAGTGTTTTGAATAAACACTTTATAGTTGTCTCCTACCCCTTGGTAACTTAAATAACACTGAAGAAAGGATTTTTTTGGGCATAAATACTTTTATTTCTTATTATCTAATTAAAGTGGATCCAATGATATTTAATATACAATGTCAAATTTTATCCAGAGCTTGATATACAAACTTACCTGTGTAAGTCCAATTCTTACCAGTATTGTATTGCTAATTTTAGAGAACCCAACATTTTAATTAATAAACATTGATTTATAATTTAAAATACATTATCTTATAATTTAATAGGTAATAAATACCATATATTTTAATTTTTATCTCTTTGCTACTGTGTTTGGTTGTGTTTCCATTCATTTATTGATAGCCACTTGAATTTGCTATGCAAGTTACCTATTTTTAATTTCATATTTATATTTCATTGATTTTTCTGAAAATATAGTAAAAAGAATGACTTCTGTTTATGATATATGCCCATATTATTACATTTGCAAATAATGGCAAGTTGCTTTTTAAGACTATATTGAATAATCTTCAACTATATGTGAAAACAATCATTTTCTTCTACCCACATCAAAACCAACAATAATAATTTTAATTGAATGGCCAATTCAATAACCAATTGAATTATCATCTGTAAAATTGTGAATGAATGGGACCATTTTATGGTTATTATGAGGAATTTTGTTTATTATTTGCCTTTTAATCTTTAAATTGTTTGCTTTATTCTTTCTATGTATTTCCAAGAAGTCTTTACCTATGAGCTATTAATGATTTTTCATAGTAGAAAATATCCTTTCAGTTTGCTTTGCCATTTAATTATGTAATTATGGTTCTTTGCCTGTTGTAACCAACTCATGTTTCTTGTAACCAACCCTTGTGCTCAACCTCACATCCTCCAGCCTTCCCTCTTTTCCCAGCCACCATTGATGGGTTTAGTTTCCTGCTGGCTTCATCCAGCTCTACTGGGGTGTAACCTGACTACATTTGATCAGGCTCTTGTCCCAAACCTCTTGCTTCCCACTCTGGAGCTTTGCTGGCTGCTCAACAGGATTCTCCAAGAAATACACTTGCACTCTTTGGTGCAACCTGAAAATCTGGAATAATCAACACCATTTGGTTTTTGCCACCATTGAAAATTAGGTCCAGAAGCAAGGTTCTTCTTTTATCTTTCTTAAAATGGACATTCAGAGTCTTCTCAGAACATCTCAGGGATGGAATAACCTGATATACAGAGGTTGGCCAAATAGATAATGCATCTTTATACTAATTTTTTCTGCTCTCCTATGTCCCACCATCTGTGACTTTTTTCTACTGTTTGGGATCACATTTCTTTTTTTTTTTTTTTTTTTTGGTGGTACTGGGGTTCCTGGAAGCCCTCCTTCCTCCGGGCTACACTCCCAGACCTATTTTATATTTTTGAAACAGTGTCTCTTACGCCAGCACGGCTGGCTTCGAACCTGCGCGATCCTCCTGTCTCCGCCTCCCAAGCGCGGGGATTACAAGCGTGCGCCACCACGCCCGGCTTGGGATCACATTTCTACATAAACCTTTGCATTAGATTTTATTTTGAGAAGTCATATATATACTTCTTACATATGAGGTTTATCTATGTTGGCATATACATATGCATATGTATGATTATATATAAATAATTTATATATTTTATTGCTTGTGACTATATCTTTATGATTATAAAGGTTTTATCATCAGGGTCAGAAAAAATATGCATGCACTATATTTTAGCTCCTTATAACTGACTATTACATAAAGTTCATTTGGTAAAGGATGAAAGGTAATGATCTTTTTTATTATTTTTCACGAATAATTATATACATCTTTAAAGTGTCTACTGAACAACTATCCTTTTCCCACTTATTTTGTGCCTTGACATTATAGTTTCAAAATTACAAATTAAGAAGAGACTAATCCTCTTATTCCTACTCTAGTTCACTTATTATAATAATGAATTAATTAGCCAAATAAAAATAAATGTAAATGTTCACAGAAAAGGAGCAGATGCTTGCTTTGGTTTTCTAACTGGAGTCACAGCTGCTAGTGACACTTCACATAGAGGCCTGTCACAACCGGGTCAACAGCTAAACTCTGACTTTGCCGTTAAGTCTTAAATATATGGGGGCTTTTGTTCTTATTCCAGGAAAACTTAACATTAACAATATAATTGCTTCCATTGATGGGCATTCTTTATGAACACAAAATTATCCAAGGGGTTTTGTTTCTTTGTTTAAAATTTTTTTAAATAAACCTAATTATCAGAACAGCCATAACCACATGAGCATGAGCTATAGGGAACAGACAGCACCCTGGGTTCATGAGTGATGTCACAGACTACATCTGCTCAAAGTACCTAAAAAATTAAAATAAAATAAGCAAATTTGACCCATAAGCATGCGATTCATATTTATGTGTACAGTAAGTTGTTTCTGCTCTTGACATGGATGTCATTATGTTTTCAATCTATTCCTATCACAATACAAGCTAGGATTACTGAGACTTCTTAAATGTGTTTTAATACCTATCAATGTATATCCCTTCTCAGTATTCTCCTTTAAAAAAAAAAAAATGTTGCGCCGGGCGTGGTGGCACACGCTTGTAATCCCTGCTTGGGAGGCAGAGACAGGAGGATCATGCATGTTGGAAGCCAGCCTTGCTGGCTTAAGAGACCCTGTTTACAAATAAAAATATAAAATAGGTCTGGGAGTGTAGCCTGGAGGTAGAAGGGTTTCTAGGAACTCCAGTACCATAAAATAAAGAAATAAATTATATATATATATATATATATATATATATATATATATATATATATATATATAGTTAGCTAGCTAGCTAGCTAGCTATTCTTGCTATTCTTGTATGGTCATCCTTCCAGTTAAACTTTAAAATCACTTTGTCACGTTCTCCCCAAAATGTGGCATTCTTAAAGATGCACTGCCAAATGGCACATTGAAAAAGGACTTTTTGGCCCAACTGCCGGCAGCACACAGGCAGCTTTCAGCCGTCGGATTCTATTTCTTTTTTTTTCAAAGAATACCACTAAACATAAATTTAATAAAATATTTAAATAAACATCTACATATCAAAATATCACATCAACAGCAATGCAATCACATAAATTTATCTAGTATGTTTTAGCACTCATGCTGCTTGGCCTCCTAGTTAATCAATCCTTTCCACAAAAAGTCTTTCTCCTGGGATGGTTTTGGTTCTTCATACAAACCTTTTGTTATTCAAACTTATATCCTACATTATTTTTTCCTCTGCCTACATCATTTATATTGAATTTTAAAAATTTTTTAGAGAGAAAGTAAGCACGGTTTTGCTTTTAATTTACATTATCATAGTACATCTTTTTCCAGCCATTTATTTTTTACCTACCTATATCATTATATTTAAAATGTGTTCCTTTTTTTTTTTTTGTCCACTCAGATACTCAGATTCCTCACCGGACAATTTTTTATTTGGAAAGAGCCCTTCCTGTTTCTCTTCTCAGGCTCATTTCTTACATTCCTTGCTATTTCAGAAGTATACGGATGAAAAGGTACATTTTCATAGCATATTATATATTCCTAGATGCTTTCTTGTTTTTTAGAAGATGTATATTTTCTGATTTCAAACCTTATAAAGCTACAATAATTGAAACAGTGTAATACTGCTATAAAGGCAGATATATAAAGCAGTGGAGTAAAATAATAATTACATGAATAAGAATAAAATTGGACCCTTACCTAAGACCATATACAAATATTAACTCAAAATAGATAAAAGACCTAAATGTAAATCTTAAGACTATAAACTTTTAGAAGAAAACCTGGGTCATAAAACTTCACAACATTGAAATTGGCAGTGATTTCTTGTATATGATTCCAAAGGCACAGGCAACAAAAGAATAAACAAGCTATTATTTCTTTGAAGAAATTATTGATCCCTTTGGTTTCACCTTCTTTTCCCTTCTTTATTCTGATTATTCTTAGGTTAGCTCTCTTATAGTGGGCCCATATTTCTTCAATGTCAGATTCCTGTTGTCTGATTTTTTTCTAAGTTAGAAATTATGTGTTCATTTTTGGAGTGATCATCTTCTAGGAGTGAGATTCTATTCTATTCTCCATGTGGTCTAATCGATTGTTTATAGTATCACACACTGGTTCAGGAGTGCTCTAGGTGGTATTACCTATAATCCTAGCAGCCACCTTGCAAGGTCACAGTGTTACCTGCACTTTTCAAAAATGCATGCAACATACCCATTACCAACAACTAGCATGTATCAAACCAGGAGTCAAACTCAGAATGATTTGACTATAAAGTAAATGTGTAGTTATTTAAAGTTAATATATTTACACATCTAAGTTTGTACAATTTGCACTATTTGCTAACAGTTTATACTTAACCATATATCTTGATGTTTTCAAGCAAATTAAAATCAATTTAAATGGGGAATATAACATTATATTTTCTTTTTCAAGAAAACTAAGCTGCCATGTCTATAGCTGATAAAATATATATATATTTATATATATATATATATATATATTTTTTTTTTTTAAGGACTTTCTCCAGGCAACATAACAGAAGGCATCTTCCGGTGTAGACCATTAACTTTTATCATATATCCTCCAACAGTACACACACACACACGCACACACACACAAACACACACAATGAATAATTTCTGAATGCATAGTCCTTGTCTAATATTCAAATAAAAAGAAACATTCGAACTAAAAATTCTATCTTACTTTGTAAGATAGACCATTAAATATTATAACATATATACATAGGGCCACATGTATATATACATGCATAAATATGTATAGATACTCCAATTATTCCCATCTTAGATTAATTTATTACACTAGAAAACTAACAAATTCTTACCATATTTCTGTTCTCAATAACATTCTATCTCAGGCATTGGGTTATTTAGCAGTCTTAAGCCAAAATTATAGTGGCTCATATAAAACAGATTTTCATTCTTCTCCCTTGAACAACACAATCTGAATTTACGCATCACTTGTTCTCATTTCTCATTGGTGTTAACATTTTATCACATAAAAAAGGAAATACAGTCTCATGACCATATCTAGCTATAAGAATCTCTGGGAAGTGTAGTCTTTGATCTGGGCCACCATAAAGCCATTTGAATATTTTACTGCTATGAACAAAGGGGAGAATGAACTAACTCTCATAGGCTGTACTCAGCAACCTCATAATTCAGTTTAGAAAAGAACCCCAAAACCACTTTTTAGCAGATGCTTATTATTTTTTGTTAAATATTTGATTTGATCTTTTTATAAAACTTCTTAAAAGTTAATTAAAAATGCTAGTAATCTAAAATGGGAAATCAAACTTTGTGAAATTTATTTTTTAAATTTACTAGCTATTATGGGTTAGGCCAAGACTTCAATAGAATGGTCATAACATTCTTTTTTTTTTTTTTTTTTTTTGGTGGTACTGGGGTTCCTGGAAGCCCTTCTACCTCCAGGCTACACTCCCAGACCTATTTTTTTATATTTTTATTTGGAAACAGGGTCTCTTAAGCCAGTGCGGCTGGCTTCGAACCTGCGCAATCCTCCTGTCTTCGCCTCCCAAGTGCGGGGATTACAAGCGTGCGTCACCACGCCCAGCTATAACATTCATTTTTTAGTTTTTATATTTATTTATTTATTTATTTATTTATTTATTTATTTATTTGTGGTACTGGGGGTGGAACCCAGAGACTTTCTTCCTCCAAGCTATACTCCCAGACCTTTTTTATATTTTATTTGGAAACAGGGTCTCACTAAGTTGCTGAAAGTCTCACTAAGTAGCTGAGGCTGGCTTCAAACCCATGTGATCCTCCTGTCTCAGCCTCCCAAGCGCAGGGATTACAAGCATGCACCACCACGCCTGGCTAACATTCATTTTTTAAAGAAATATTTATTGAGCAGATATCAAAGTGAGCTCACAGTATTCATCTATATCATATAATTTCATCTAAATCATCTGATCAGATAAATATTTGGATAGAAATAGAAGCTAGCTTACCAATGTTATTCTCATCATTAAAACTTATGTATTTATGTCTTAATTTTGTTACAGAATTCAGAGTGTAAGTCATTTACTTTTATGATAATAAAATAAGACAAAAAATCACTATACCAACAATTTTGTCACCAGGAAGGTTTTCATAAAAATTGAGTAATATATATTACGAAGTGAAATGTGTTACACACCAAAATTCACCTGTTCTTCAAGTTAGAAAATGAAGTTTGTTCTAAAGAATCATATGAGGTTAAAATAGAATGAAAAATGAGTTTGAAAATGAACTTCAAGGACTTCCAGGAAGATGGCAACCGAGAAAAGCGGGGCTTAAGAGCCCCGCAAACAACCAGTCTCCATTACCACAAAATCAGCGCTTTTCATACCCAGAAAACACCATCACCAGAGAAACAAAAAAATCATCAGGCTCCAGAGAGAAAGCTGACTGAGAACAGAGCTCAGAGCCACAGAGGAGATACACCGGCCTCACGCCCGAGGACGCGGCAGCAGCGCTTTACTGCTGGTGGCAGCAGCGAAATCACCGGACGGCTACAGTGAGCCGAGGAGAGCCGCTGCAGAACAGCCAGGCGGGATTTCTCGGTGCAGGGAGCATCTAAAGCTTCCAGTGGCTGAGCTCAGCACACGCTGCAGGGATTCAGAGTGGAAATCAAAACCAAGAAGAAATACACCAGCCTCATGGCCGAGGGCGTAGCAGCGGTGCCATATTGCCACCGGCGGCAACAGCAGAGAATTCACCGAGTCCAGTACAGCTACATCTGCGAACTCAACAACAGTGAGTCAAATTGTGGACCCCAGAGGAGAAATCCCAGTACTGTACTCCCTGGGACTTGACCCAGTGGGGGAGGGGTGGTGGCAGATATATCACACCATAGGAGAACGTGCAACCTGACACCCCCCACAGTCTAAAGCAGCCTCTATCAACTCTCTGGGTCGGAGACTCTGTGATACAACCCAGTAAAGGAGTAGTGGGGTCTGAGATACTACAGACTCGAGATCCAGAACACCTTAAGTGAAGTCATAGTGACCCAAGGGAAGAACCTAGAGAAGGCACAAACTTCTGAAATCATGGGAAAGAGGAATAATACTGGAGCAATGAATGCCCACAACCCCACAACATCAGTACCCGATAAAACTGAAAATCAGAGATTTCTAGAAGATCAAATCAGGAAAATAACTGTAGAAATAATAGAGGTGCTTCCAAAAGAACTCAGAGAGAGCCAAAAAGAGATAAAGGATGCAATTAATGAAGTAAAGGCCTCAATTCAAAGCACAAACAACCGATTAGAACACATGGAGAACAGAATCTCGCTCTTAAAAGATGATTATTCCAAAAATGAACGCATAGTTTCTAATCTAGGAAAAAATATCCGACAGCAGGAATCTGATATTGAAGAAATATGGGCCCATTTCAAGAGAGCTAACCTAAGAATAATTGGAATAGAGGAGGGAAAAGGTGAAACCAAAGGGATCAACAATCTCTTCAAGGAAGTAATAGCAGAAAATTTTCCAAACATAGAGCAAGAGGTTGATACACAGGTCCAGGAAACTTATAGAACTCCCTTTAGACAGGATCAGAGAAGAGGATCCCCACATCACATAATTGTCAAAATGACCAATGTGGAAGCCAAGCAGAGAATCTTAAAGGCAACAAAAACAAAGGGCCAAGTGACATTCAGAGGCAACCCAATTAGAATCACTCCAGACTTCCCAAACCAAGTCATGAGAGCCAGAAGGGCTTGGAATAACATATTCCCAATTCTGAAAGAAAACAACTTCCAGCCAAAAATTTCCTACCCAGCAAAACTTTCTATCAAATTAGATGGAGAAATAAGAAGCTTCCATGACAAACAGAAACTGAAGGAATTTATGTCTTCAAAACCAGCACTAGAGAAAATACTCAAAGAGATTAACTACAAATAAGAAATAGGTAACACACACCAGAATCAGAGAAACAAGATTTTCCATCCAACAGACAACTAAGATTGGTTATCTGTGGAGATTCATTACTTATGTTAGTCTTTTACCTATTTCTAAATGGTATTGTTTGCCTTTATTGTTGTTAATTTTTAGGATTTCTAGTTGGAATATTAATATACCTTCAGATATAGCATTTGGAAATATCTTATCCCATTCTATTAGTAACTGTTAACTCTGTTTACATTGTCTTTGGATATACATTATTTTTTTTTTATTTTTTAGGGAGTTTGTATACTCTTCTGTTGCCTGTGCCATTGAAATCATAACCAAGAAATCACTGCCAATTTCAATGTTGTGAGATTTTATGACCCAGATTTTCTCCTAAAAGTTTATAGTCTTAAGATTTATATTTAGATCTTTTATCTATTTTGAGTTAATATTTGTATATGAGATTAGGTAAGGGTCCAATTTTATTCTTTTCCATGTAATTATTATTTTTTTAACAATATTTAGTTAAAAGAATATTATTTCCATCACCAAATGTTCGTGGAAACCTTGTCAAAAATAACTTGACAATATAGGGAAGAATTTAGCTCTAGGCTTTTATTTAACACCAATGGTTTATATATCTGCCTTTAGAACAGTACTACACTGTTTCAATTATTGTAGCTTTATATGGTTTGAAATCAGAAAATATATATCTTCTAGTTTTGTTCTTTTTCAAGATCGTTTTGGGTATCTAGAGTCCATATTCCATATTAGGATAATTTTTTTTCTGAAAAATAAATATATAAATATATGATAGCTTCACCTAAAAAAAAATAGAAAAAAAATATTCTCTGGTAAGAAAGAAAGTAAAAAGAAATATTGAAATGTCATCTTTAAGTCATCAAAAGCTTGGTATCAGACAAATGAAACTGTTATGTAAGATTATCATTTTTAATTTTGGATAAACTGCTATAATACTAGATGTCAACCACTAAGCCATGCATGGGAGGGAGGGGGGGAGAGAATGGGGTGGGGATTGGGTGGGGCCTGACTGGGCGATGTGTGCATGTATGTCTACAAAAGTTTGTATCCCACTATGATGTATGAATACAGTGCACCAATAAAAAAAAATCATCATATTCAAAAAAAAATGAACTTCAAAAATACATAATGCTCTGTCTTGCATAGTGGATTTGTACATTCCGCCTTGGTTATTTGAGGAAAAATACTTTATTGATATTAGCTTGACTTACTAGTGCGCATTGAAGGTGCTTTTGATGACAGGTCACAAGTGAAGGTCCTTAGGAAGTGAGTGGCAACGTATAGCTGTCTATCAAATTGACTTTATAGGTTAACAAATGGCTTAAGCTCCTGCAAATTTTGCCAGTAGACATTTTTAGCCTATTATCATGAATATATAACATATAATGACAGATGATTCTTGTCCTTAGGCCTTTGTTCCTAGCAAGACCATGATGAATTGATACATACACATTTCTTCTACTTAGTCTAAAGCAGATGTTTCTTTAAATATAATAAATATGTAAATTTCCTTGCATTAAAATTTACTTTCTTGGAAAAGGGTATTCAGAGACAATAGGCATGTGCCTTTCTGAGTAAAAAAAACAAAAATTTCCAAGGCAGAACCCAACTGAACTTTCGTGATATAATAATTTGCACAAAATGAGTGTCTGCCCCCCTTTCTTATTAGTTGCATATAGCATTTACTGACAGTTATGGTTTAGATTTAGAATGCCCCCTTATAGCTCACATAGACAAGACAGCCATGTTGGAGGCGGGGCTTGATTGTTTAGGAGGGGCCCATGTGAGTATGAATTTGAGATTATATATGGTCTCCCATCCCCTCATGTTCTCTCTCTCTCTTCCTCCACTTGTACTCTCTCTGTCTCCTATTCCCATGCCCTAAGTACTGCAGACTTTACCTAGTACAACACGGCCCCTGAAATCTTCAGAATGGTGAGCAAATAAATTTTCCTTCCTCTAAATTGTGGTGGTGAAGCCGGGCATGGTGGCGCATGCTTGTAATCCCAGCATTCGGGAGGCCAAGACTTGAGGGTCATGGTTTGCAGACTGCCTCAGCTACTTAGTGAGGCTCTCTGCAACTTAGTGCGACCCTGTTTCAAAATAAAGAATAAAAAATAGGGCAGCGGATGTATCTCAGAGGTCAAATGCCTTTGAGTTCCATCCCCAGACCCAATAAATAAATAAATAAACAAATATAAATAAATAAATAAACAAATAAATTGTGGTGGTCAAGTGTTTTGAATTATATCAGTGAGAATGCTTATCAAAATACTGACTCTTGAGCATAGCATTGCTGTTAACCTAAGATGTGTAGGAGTTTAGCCAGTTTCAAAGCAGGTACAAAGTAGGGTGGAAGGAGCACTGGAAACTCTTCAGAGGCCATGCTTTCCTGTTTTAACCAAAGCTTGCTTCCAACTCAGGGAAAAAAAAAAATCATATCCTTCTAAGAAACACTAACAAGCAACCCTCTTCTGTCTGTTCTTCATCCTATAACTTCTGTGTAGTAGCCAACCACTTACACCAAAAATGATAACTTAGAAAGAAACACAGAAACAGGGCCCACATCTCCTTTTCTTTTTAGTTCTTCCTTTATCATTAGTATGGCAAAGGCAGAGTGTTGGAATATATTCACAATAGAAATTATATATGAATTAGGCCGGGCGTGGTGGTGCACTCTTGTAATTCCAGTGTTCAGGAGGCGGAGATTGGAGGATCCTGGTTCGCAGACAGCCTCAGCTACTTAGTGAGGCCCTTCACAATTCAGTGAGACCTTGTTTAAAAAAATAAAAAGACTAAAAATTACGACCGAGGGTATAGTTTGAAGGTAGAATGTCCCTGGGTTCCATCCACAGTACTGAAAAAAAAAAAGAAATGATATATGAATGGTGATAATGTTGGTAATTTTTCATACAAGCTAAATGCTATTGTATTTTCCTTTGAAACTGGCATATTGCTGAATTATAAAACTCATTCTAAAATATATTTGTTTGCTTATTTGTTGGTATTTGCAATCAAACCCAAGAGTGTTCTATCTCTAAGCTATACCCCTCACACTTTTTTATTTTTTATTTTGAAACAGGATCTCACTAAATTTCCAATACTGTCCTTGATTCTCCTGTTTCCGCCTCCCAAATTCTGGGATCACAAGTGTAAGCCACTTTGTCTATCTTTTAATGTATTTATTTTTTATTTTTTTCTTTAGTTAGAGCAACATAAAATAGCAAACTTAAAAGCTCATCACAGGTTGAGACTGAAAAAGAAAGGGAAGCTGGATGTGGTGGCGCACACTTCTAATCCTCGTGCTTGGGAGGCTGAAACAGGAGGATTGTGCACGTTTGAAGCCAGCCTCTGCTGGCTTAAGAGACCCTGTTTCCAAATTTAAAAAAATATATATAATATAAAAATTAAATATAATTATATATAATATATATAAAAATTATAATATATATATATATATTAGGTCTTGGAGTGTAGGAGACCCCTAAGTTCCATCTACAGCTCCACCAAAAAAAAAGGGAAGAATTTTATATTTTAATACACCGAATGAAAATTTTTCTGCTTTTTGAAAAAGTGTCCCCATATTTTCATTTTGCACTGGGCCCCACAATTTCTGTAGCTCTTGCATGAGCTCTGCTGTTTAATCTAGCAGCCTCTACTGTTTAATCTAGCTGAGGTGGGTTCTGTTTTTTGCAGCTGAATGCACTGAGTGATACTAGTAATAAAAATGATGGTTAAATCATGTAGATTCTTACTATATCCTTGCAAATATTCTCATAATGGTGAAGTAAATAAAGTGAGAAAACTTAGGGTTAAAAATCAAATAAATTGTCTGAGTTCACCAGCTAATATATTCAAGGCCAAGATCCAGACCCAAGTAATCTGATTCCAACCCTGCGTGGAGCCACATTTCTATTAAGGTTTGTCCTTTTAAACACTGTTGATCCCTATGGCAAGAATTTTACTAAGTTCTAAATAGGCAATATGCCATCTAAACAAATAGCCATTGTTAGATGCCAAGACAGTAAATGTTTGAATCAAGTATTGTTGCTGAGAACATAATTCTTAGTCAGGGAAGATCCAATAAACTGTCTTTTTCTGAGAACCACGTTGGTGGCAATCGAGAATGTTCAATGGCTTTTGTGTCTCTGGGATTTGTTGTCTCTGAGCTTTATTTCTCTAGATTTTTAGCTTTATGAATTTTACAAGATTTTACCAGCATATGATTACACTGATTAAAAAAAAACAGACAAAATGAGGAAGTTCTTTTGCTTCAAATATTCACCTTGTCTTCCGTTTATAAAAAGTGCTTCAGAGTCCCTTAGTCTGAAAACTTTTAGGTGTTTTCAAATTTTGCTGATACAAGGTAGGAGATGCATGGTACTTTTAAAAAAAGCATGCAACTTATTATTTTAAAAAATACATAATGTGAGCTAAGTTGTGCAAGTTAAAACACTCCAAAACCATAAAGGTGAGGACAAACATTTCTTTGCCAGCTCTGAGTGGGATGGCGCCTTTATGATTTATTTTAAAATAACAAAACAATCTGAAACAATGAAGTGTTTCTCTGTGCCTCATGAATATCTATGAATTCAGTTCATGACAGAACAAGTCATTTGCTGTCTCTGCCAAACAGTCAAAAGGGGATGATTGATTGTTTTATGCAGAACTCCACACAGTGTAAAGGTGCTTGAAATCCATGGTGATGAGACAAAAAACAGTATCAAAAATAAATGTAACTTTGAATATCTTCACAAAATTTATACTGATGACCCAAAGTACTTGAGAACTAACAATCACAAGTTTTCCAAATTATTGCAAATATTTAATATAAATTATGTTTCATTACTTTCTTAAAAAACTATTATTGCCTTCATACACACACACACACACACACACGCACGCACGCACGCACGCACGCACGCGTGCAGAAAATAGACTTCATTAGCTTTAGTTGCTCATTTCATACATATTGGAAGGTTACTGGTTTTTGTTTGTTTCCATAACTTATGAGCAAGGGGTTGATTTTGTTTAGTCAAATAAGGATAAATGTCCCTTCCATATAACTACATAACCACTGATTACAATGAACTTTTTCAAATTTCTGGCTACTTAAAATTATTTTTAGGGCAAGGGATTACAGATTCTTGCCTCTGTGCACACATATGTCACCTTCATTTGGGCTACCCCAAATGTAGAGCTTCTAAGACATGGAAATAGGTGTATTTGAAGGGCATTCACAGGGAGCAGGAGTGGTGGGGCAGGGAAAATGTGAAGAAAGGGAAGCCAGCACAGACACACAGGACAGAGATGGCTGTGGGCAGTAGGGGCGATGCTGCCAGGACCTCTAGGAAACAGCATGCCCATGCTCTCCTTCAAAGGTCAGGTGCTGACTATTTATCCCCAGCTACTGTCTTCCTTTAATGGAGGGTTACTTGGGAACAGAAACTTTCTTGACCTTCTATGCTCTGTATGCCCAGACTGAGGAGACCACTACGGCTTCAGAGAAATCTCTGAGGCAGAAAGTGGAGATCCTTTTGGCTTGGGGATACCTGATAAAACGTGAGACAACCAGTAAAATAAGGATTTTAGATAAAGACATTATTGTTATAAATTATTATAGATTCTATCTAAGAAAACCCTAAATCTAATGGTCAAATTAAACTGGGCATCCTATATCTTTTCTTTTCTCTTTTCCTCTCTTTTATTTTCTCTAAACCAGGAAGCTCTACTTCTTGCACAGACTAGAGGAAGGAGGCCCTGGGCATACATTCAAGCTTGCCCAGAGCTGGCCACCTCTGCTGCATCTAAACTGAGATATGAATGGAGGAAGGAGAAACAGGTTACCCAAGGTATCTGTTACCTTTGGGCATTCTTTATTTGTGTATGTAAAAATTATTTTTATTTTGGTACAAGACATGGGCAGGGAAATGTACCATGGGATATACCCCTCCTCCAGAGGATGCCCATTCTAATCTTCCTGAGATGCTTTTAGGAAACAACTTTTACTTAGACCTGCAGCAGCTTCTTCAGGTCCACTCCTGATGGCTCCTTTCTGGAAGAGAATGTCCTCTTTTTCTTGGAGACACTCCAACAGCCTACCTCTTCAGGATCCCTGCTTTCTCTTAGTTGAGGATTGCTTCCTCTGAGAAAAACTTGCACTGCCAACTCTCTCCAAAATCACTACTGACCAACTCCTCCTTGGCAAAGACTTCTCTTTCTTGGGTCTAGGAAGAGATGAGTCTTCCATTTCATTCTCCTGAGGATCCTCTGAGGCTTTTGCTTTGAGGTTTTCTACCTGTCTGCTCCTGTTGAGGATTCCTGTGACCTGAGGACAAAATAGACTTGCCTAGGGAATGGGCACACTCTCTGGATTCTTCAGCAAGTTCTCTCAGCACTGACCATCTTCCTCACACATCTCCAGAGTACTAGCGACGTTTTTCAAAGATGGAAGGCCAAGCACAGCTGGTTTCTTCTCCTTCAAACATTTCTTCTTAGGATTGTACCATTTTCTATCCATCTCAGCAGCTGCTTCCTCTGTCTGCTCAAAGAAAGGTGATCGAAAGCCTTGATGGCCTCTGGCTTCCCGAGGCCTCTTTTCTGGATATATTGGTATTTTTATTACTTTTATTGATGCATTGCAGTTAAACATCATAGTATGTTCATTGTGATACAAACATGCATACATATAGCACTTGCATTTACCTCTGGATTCTACCTGGTTTCCACTCCCATAAATGTGAGATTGGTAGTGATACCATCAGGAATGAATAAAACATGATTTCCTTTTTCAGTCTTCCTCTTTCCCTTCTTTATTTCTCTTCCCAATCTTTCCCCACTCTTCTGTTGGTTTCTGTCCTCATTTTTCTCAAATCTCTTTTGTTTTTTATTTTTTCTCCAACTTCCACCTATGAGGGAAACCATTCAATCCTTGACTTTCTGAAACTGACTGATATCACTTAGCATAATAGTCTCTAGCTCTATCCATTTTCCTGTAAATTACATAGCTTTTTTCTTCTTTTTACCTGAGTAAAATTCTATTTTATATAATGCCACATGATCATTACCCATTCATCCAGAATTTTATAGTGATATATGCATACCCATGCTTATTGCAACACAGTTTATTGGTACTTTAAATAAAAATAAATCTACATGATGTCATTAATCAGAATGCCACACATACTCATTTTTATGCATCTTCATTTTCTAGTCAACATTTCTACTATTAGAGAGGTTTCCACTTAATCTCCCTGTAAATAATCTTATTTGATTCTGCACAGCTCTAGCTAAATAATGCAATAGTCTACTTACCTTTTGAATCCTCTCAGGTCCTCTCAGGTTTGCTCATGCCATTTTCTTGTCACACTGTGATTATAGATGCTTTATGTACTAACAGTACATGTTACTCCAGGCCCACTGAGAAGCAGATGCCAAGACAGAACTAGCTGTGCAGGAGATTTATTAGGGGCAAAACACCTGTGAGAGGTATAAGTGGAGTGATGGGGGAGGGGGTGGTCAGACCCTGACATGAGCCTGACTAGAAGTGAATAAGAGAGGCAAGCAAAATGATGGGTAGAAGTATCTTAGACTACAGTTTGTTATTGTTTTATTTTAAAATATTTTAAAAAGTAAATAAACAAATACTGGATATATTCAAGGTGCATAATGAGTCGATTGGTATATGTATACCTTGCATATTGATTGTGAAATTAATTAATGCATCTATCAGCACCTATAGTTACTGTAGGGTGAACAGGGCAACACAAAATCTTCTCTCTTATCAAATTTTAAGTAAACAATATAGTACTATTAACTATAGTCACGTGGCATATTAGATCTGTAGAATGTATTCATTTGAAAGTTCCCTGTGGCCACTAGGGAGTCATCCTTTGTAGACTTCTGAATCCCATAGGGAGAGAGCTGGATTAGGGAGGGTGACACTCTTAGTCTCTGTCTGGGAACAGCTCATAGGAAGTAAGGCCTGAGTGGGGACAAGAATGGCTGTCAGAACATGGCAGTGAGCTCCCTGCGGCCCAGATCTGGGAGGCTCATTTTCATGGCTGACTGCTCATGGTATCTTTACCTAACAGTACAATGTCACACCTGCTAAACATGAATTCATGAAAAGAATGAGGACCCTGTTTAGAGAAGAATTCTGAAAATACTTAAGTCTCATATTAATGAAATTTAACTACCTGTAATATCTGATTTATAGGATATTTTAGAGGGGAATTTGATCATTTCAAGTCATAGCTACTTAAACATCAGCCTATTTCAATAGGCCTTTAATATTTGCTGTTGTTAAGCTATAATTAAAAACGAATGTGCTTTGTATCCATGTAAAGTCACTTTTTTTGTTTTTATTTGTTTTAGGGGGAGGGTTGGTATTAGAGATTGAGCCCAGGAATATTCTGCCTATAAGATACAACCCTAGCCCTTTTAATTTTTATTTCAAAACAGAGTCTAAGTTGCTGAGAGTCTTGCTATGTTGTTGAGGCTGGCCTTGAACCTTCAATTCTCCTATCTCAGCCTCCCAATCACTGGAATTACAGAAGCATGTGCCACCATACCTAGCAGAAATCACTTCTTTTCTACATTATTCCTGAATCCATGTTTCTGAGGAAGAACCCAACATCCCCCTTCCCATTGCCAAGAAAATGGAAAGCAATGGGTCACCAGGACTGGTCATTCTACTCACTTTAAGTGATAGATCCCTATGGTTGAGGTTGCACAACTCTAAATCTACAAATTCAGTTTGTCATCTGTTGCTGAATAACAATTTAGTGGCTTAAAACAACAATAAGCATCTAACTAGGTCACGTTTATGTTTGTCAGGAATTTCAGGAAGGGCTCTTGTGGGCAGTCTTCACTTGGCATCCACTGTGTAGTTGAAAGTCAGATATCGGCTACTCCTACAGTCATCTGAAGGCTAAAGAATTATTTTCTGAGATGGTTCACTCAGATTGACAAGGTGGCTGTTGGTTGAAAGCCTTAGATCCTCTACAGAGAGCTGATTAAGTGTCCTCACAGTATGGTGGCTACTTTTCTTTGGAGGAAGAGACCTAAGACAAAGGTAAACGTTGCAATGACTTATATGACATATGATCTAGCACTGGAAATCACATACCGTCATTTACACATTATATTCTACTGGTCATATTTAGATAGCACAGCAGAACATAAATATCAGGAGGCAAGGATCATTTTAAGTCATCATATATCTAATGCATATATTAATATTTCCTGTAGAATGTATATGTCCAGAAGAAGTTATGTTATAATGAATATTTATAGCATCAGAGAATATAGTTAAGAACCATCATTTTCCAGAATAAAATTAAGCCTTGGCTTTTAACTGTTTTCTTCATCCATCCATCTTTACCCCTCCAAACCTCCCTCCCCTAAACCCCTTCTACTGGTCTTTCTCCTCATTCCTCTGAAGTCCTTTTTATTTCCTATTTTCTCTCTAGCTTCCATATAGAAGGGAAAACATATGACCCTTGGCTTTCTGGGACTGGCTAATCTCACTTAGCATAATATTCTCTAGTTCCATATGCTTCTCTGCAAATTTCATAATTTTGTTCTTTATGGATGAACAAAATTCTGTGGTGTGTACCACATTTTATTTATTCACTAATCTGTTGATGGATACCTAGGCTGGTTCCATAATGTGGCCATTGTAAATTATGCTGATATATACATAGATATGCATGTATCACAATAATATTCTGACTTTAATTCTTTTTTGAAAATATCAAAAGAGTGGTATAGCTGGGTCATGTGGTGTTTCCATTCCTAGTCTTTTGAGGAACCTCCAAATAGTGCTTGTACTAATTTATAGTCTTACCAACAGTGTGTAAGAGTTCTTATTTGCCCATGTCCTCATGAGCATTTATTATTGTTGTCCTACAGCCTTTTAATTAATACATATTAATTATATATAGTTCTCTATAGTCTTAAATCCTACAAGTTGTATATTTTATACTTGACACTTGACAATACATTGAATCACTGCTCTAAAGAAATTGTGATCATAAATGCAGATTAAGGGTGGGTAGAGAGAAGGCCCTTGAGACAAGCTTGCTCAGCTCTCCTCCTTCCACATAGAAGATATTATAAGTACAAATAAAGCTCTTGGAAGTATCATGAAGGATTTAACAAAAGCAAGAGAATGGCATTCTTGGGAGTGAAGTTTGTTAAATACTAAAGCAAGGAAATGGAAACTCCTTCTCAGGAGGTCTTTAGAAATAGGAAAGATTCTAATCAGTCTGGAAGAATTTAGGTGTGGTTTTTCTTGAGGGTAAGTGGATTGGTTTATATAACATCACAAAGTTTTCTCTATGTTTTTTTGACCGCCTTCTACGACTATTTAAAAAATTATCCTTTTTTGCCTTCATGCCCCAACCCCCCCTTCAACACACACACACACACACACACACACACACACACATACACACACATATGCGCGTGCGCGCGCACACACACACACACACACGCACACACACACACACACACACACAGTCCCCTTAGGTGCAGAGTACATCATGACTCTATCATAAAGCTTAGTGATCCCCTCTTCTGGGAAATGAGAGACCACCCAAGCTGAGCAAGATAGGCTGCCACCTAAAATCTACATATTTGGCTTGCTGTAAATTGTCTGTCATCTCATTTTTCCATTTGTAGAATTATTTTCAAAGTCTGGTCATTAGTGTTTTTGTAAGTTTCTGTAATTTTGTATAGTTTTCCAAAAAGTATTCCCCATACAAAAATGTTCTAATTAACTTTTAGTGTGTGCAATAATATATGTATATTTTTAAAGATCAGCACTCTTAAGAAAAGAAAAAAGTAGTCTGTAATTTATACTTTATCCAAGCCTCGTCATTTTCAATGTGTGTGTTCTCATGTGAAGAAATCCAATGCTTCCAACATATTCTTTGAATGTTATGTTTTCTTTTCTAAACAAACAATGTGATGATCAATTTCAATCTTATGCCCAGGCCTCTATACAAGTGTGTTTCCCATTAGAGTTCATCATAACTTTTCCAAATGTGTTTCTCAAACAAATCAAGATTGTTTTATCCCTACATAGTCAAATAGTCTTGATTTAATTTGAGAAAAATGTCATATATCAGAGGTCAATAGAAATTGTAGATGTCTGAGTATACCACTGTTAAAATTTTTATAGCACTAATGGAAATATATAATATACATCACCTTTTATATACAAAATCTAGAAATTGTTTAGCTCCTTTTTCCCTGTATAATACTATCACCGTTGGTGCATTTTTTCATTCAGTGAGTCTTAACTTTAAAACCTGATCTTTTTTCTTAGTTTCCCCAATATTTTACTGTGAAAGAAAAAAACTGCACATAGAACATCTATATGTTTATTGACCTTTACCATTAACCTTTTACCATATCATACACATTTTGGTAAACATAAAACTATCATTCCCTGCACCCCCAGTCTAACACACAAGTTACCTGAAGAATCACTGCTATGTTGTCTGTGTATCTCTACCAGTTAAGAAATTTATACAAATTTTATATTCTATTTTTTTAAATATAATGATGGTATATTAAAAATACTAGTGACTACAATGGATTAAAAAACACCAAACATACGAATCAATAAAATCATAATAAAACGTTTGCAAAGAATAATTGGTCATACTTAGAAGGTTTCTAATATCAACTTACCATTCTGAAAATGAATCAACAATGGGGAAAAAAATAAAACATTTGTCCTATTTTCCCTGTGAAAATTCTTTGGGTAGCTAAATCATGGAAAAGAGAATTTATTTGCAAAAGAACTACAGTTAATAATTGTACAGAGAATAAAAGAAAAGAACTCCTCCCCATTTCACAACCCCTAATTAAATAAAGGGACTAACCAAATATCAAAGACTGCTAAAATGTTCAAGTGAAAGGATGATCGGGAAAATTATAATGGCATATTCAGGCTGACAAATTCTGAAAGCACTGATCAATCTTAATATTTCCAAAAGTAGGAAGACACTGTGGGTATCCTGAAAGTTGTATGAAGAAATACAACCAAAAATTATGGTACATGCCTGTAATTCCAGTACTTAGGAGGCTGAGACAGGAGGATCACAGGTTCAAGGCCAGCATCAGCAATTTAGCTAGGATCTTAGCAACTTAGAAACTTTTTCCAAAAAAAGTTAAAAAGGCTGAGGATGTAGCTCAAAAGTGAAATGCTCCTGGATTCGATCCCCAATACAAAGAAGAAGTAGGGGAGGAAGAAGAGGAGCAGGAGAAGGAGGAAGAGGAGAAGG
Source organism: Muscardinus avellanarius (assembly GCF_963383645.1). Lineage (NCBI taxonomy): Eukaryota > Metazoa > Chordata > Mammalia > Rodentia > Gliridae > Muscardinus > Muscardinus avellanarius. Next base: position 34,838,415 of record NC_137795.1, on the reverse strand, counting down.
ACACAATGCTGTCTATAAAGTAGTCTGTCATTAAAAATTTTTTTTACTGAAATTTAAATCAAGCCTCTGAATATATATCTAACTGCCAGTCTACAGGGAAATACAGGTGACAGATGAACAATATAACTAGTACCATAAGGAAGCAAGCGGCCAAATACAGAAGATGGAACATTTTAAAGGGTCAGTGAACTGGTTTATTCCACAACGAAAGGATATTAGAATGGAGGGGCTGATAAATGGAAATAGATTAAAAGAGACTTAAGAAACACTTTAACCAAATCCTAATTATAGACCTTCTTTAGATCAATCCTGTTGGGAACAAAACAATTGTAAAAAGACAAGGTTTCACTACCAACCTCACTCACATGTATAAGGAGGAGAGGTGTGAGTATATGAAGAGAAATGAAATATACCAAGTGATGTTTGCAGAGAAATATACCAAGTGATATATGCATGCACATTTGTATCACTTCGAATCTCATTGTGATGTATGATTACATTTCACCAAAAAAGTATAAATAAAAATATTTGTGAGATAGTTGAGAAAATTTGAACATAAAACTAATATTGATGGTAACAAGCAGTTATTAAAAGTAGTATTTTAATAGCATTGTGGTTAAATTTAAAATTTAAAAAAATATTTATCTCTTACAATTATATGCCAAAGAACTTTACATGTAAAATTATATAATATTTGGTGTTTTTTTAAAGTACTATACACAATGGATAGATTGGTCAAGATTAGCAAGATATTATTATCTCTACGTTTATGTATATTTAAATTTTTTAATTCAAAGAGAGAAGAGCAGGAAAAAATATCATCAGGAGCTGGGTGCGTTGCCTATAACCCCAGTACTTGAGTGGCTGAGACAGAATTTCAGATTCAAGGCCAGCCTCAGAAACTTAGCAAGACCCTTAGCAACTTAGCAAAACCCTGTTGCAAACTAAAAAAGGACAGAGGGAGCCGGGCGTGGTGGCGCACGCTTGTAATCCCCGCGCTTGGGAGGCGGAGACAGGAGGATCGCGCAGGTTCGAAGCCAACCGCGCTGGCGTAAGAGACCCTGTTTCAAAAATATAAAATAGGTCTGGGAGTGTAGCCCGGAAGGAGGGCTTCCAGGAACCCCAGTACCACCAAAAAAAATAAATAAATAAAAAAAAATAAAAAATAAAAAATAAAAAAGGACAGAGGTGTATGTAGCTCAGAAGTGGAATGCCCCTTGGTTCAATCCCCACTACCAGTGTGTGTGTGTGTGTGTGTGCACGCGCGTGTGTATGAGATCAGGAGTCATGATGACAAAGAAGGCACATACAGAGAAAGAATAGTGTAGACAAAGGTTTGTTAGCCTTAAATTATGTCAGACTTATATTGGCACATAGAAAAATGCTCGAAAATTACGTCGAAGTCATATTGTGTCTGCACTAGAGGTTCATTTGATTGAATGCTAAAGACAATAATTTATTTCCTGAGCCCAGGAAAGAATTTTACATTAAGATAGTAAGATAATATTGTTGTTTTGAGAAAAGTAAGTCACTTTTGGAAAATTTGGTAGTTCACCAATATAAAGTAATTAGGGCATAAAAAGAAAAGGACAAGCTTGGGATTGTTTGTCTTAAAAATACATAATAATCTACTGAAATTGCATTTTCAAGCTACTTCCCACCTCCAAAGACTCTGAGGTGTTCTGTGATTTCTTCCTCCCACCCATTCAACTCACTTTAAGGTAAGAATTTTCAATTAATTGGGAAAGCAAAATAGCAAACCAGAGGCAGAAAATCTCGAGGGAATCAAAAGAGGAGAAACAAAGGCAAAATGAAGATGGAAGTCACCACCAAACTCCACTGCCCACGCACAGCTTTCTCTCCACTGAAAGGCTGTAGACAGTGAAGCACCAAGAACCACGTGTCCGGAGAGATTCTTGGCAGGTTCTGTCTTCAGCTGGAGCACACAGAACAAGGAGCTGGTCTACTGGATCCAAGGCAAGGGAATCAAGGAAAAGAAATACTGAAACTCTCAACTGTTATTTGCAGATCTCAGTTTCAGGTAGTTTTATTCAGTCACCCCATCAGCCTCCTTAGAAAAGCAAGAATTTGTCTTGCAAACACAGAGGGCTCAGGTGACTCATTTCTTGAGAATTCTAAACAAAGCTTTCCTGGGTAAGTCACTGCAGAGTCTTGGAGAAATCTGGTGGCAGCTTCAGGCTTTGCAGGGGATCTTGCAGAGGCAGCTGAGAAATGAGGTCTAATTTTTTATACTTTTTAATATTTGGAAACAGGGTCTCTTAAGCCAGCGCGGCTGACTTCGAACCTGCGTGATCCTCCTATCTCCGCCTCCCAAGCGCGGGGATTACAAGCGTGCCATGCCCGGTGAGACAAAGATTTTAAATTGGGAAACAGAGGAGGTGAAAAGGTGGTATTGACAAAGTGAAACCATGGTGGGAACAACCTGATGTGCTGATCTGGTGGAGGGAGAAGCCTCACGTCCAAGTGACCAAGGAGCCGCAGAACACAAGGAGAGAAACAGCAAAAATGAGAAGGGCATGTCAATGAAAGGATGGTCAGAGGAGAGACGACAAGACGCAATAGAAGTCAGCGCTGAACCAGCCCACACTTCCTATACATACCTTTAAAATATAGCAGATGTACGCTTCACACATAACATACCCTGGATGAATAATATCAAGGCAAACTCAGTTATTCTTCTCCTTAAGATGTTCCGTTTTTATGATATAGTCAATTTTTTGGAATTTTTAAAAAATAATCTTTGCCTAAATAAAACATCATATAATAATTCATATTCTCAAAAATGTAGAAGCTATTTCATACACCAAAAAATAGTTTTTCTTACTTGCTTAGGTATTTCTTTCTATTATGAAATGTGTCATGGCCCATTTTCTTTGTCTACCCTGTTCATATTCACCAACCACTCTGCAGATGGCTATTCAATAGGGGAGGTAGGTCCCTCCAGCCTATTTGCTCAACTGTGCACATGATTGCATTCTTGCTCCAGTTCCCAAGTCCATCCCAGTATCTTCCCAGTCTGCTCTTCTACCTATGGATTTACACTATGATTCTGTTTATCTGGTTTCAACTTTTAAATATTCATGACCCTAGGAGTAGTTTTATTTTGTTGGGGTTTTTTTTTGTTTGTTTGTTTTAGTGGTACTGGGGTTCCTGGAAACCCTTCTACCTCTGGGCTACACTCCCAAACCTAATTTAGAAACAGGGTCTCTTAAGCCAGAGAGGTTGGCTTTGAACCTGTGTGATCCTCCTGTCTCTGCCTCCCAAACACGAGGATTACAGGCGTGCACCACAACGCCCAGCCCTAGGAGTAGTTTAACTGCTCTAGTGAGAGCAAATGAGAAAAGGAGAAGCTGATAGAACTTATAGAGTCTTAGTGCTCTACAAGAGAGTCTAAATCCAACTATGATACATGTCAATAATAAAATTTATAGCAGGTTGTCCTTGCTGAGGCCTCATTATTCTCTCTCTTTTCCTGCTTCTAGTTACTTTGGTTACCTGAATTTATCTGAACCATGATTAATGTTTAAGCGAGTGATTCTCAATTTCAGAGTCCTGGGGGCTTTTAATAAATACCAATGTCAAAGACTTGGCTTCAATTATTTTATGGCAATTGGTCTGGGTGATATCTGGCCTTTGGGATCTCTAAAAATTGCTGATGTAATTTTACTAAATAACCAAGATTACAAAATAATGCCTTAAAAATCTATCTCAGTAGTCTAGTGACCTAAGTGGTACTTAAAATTGACCAATTATAAATAATTTTAATTGAGAAGAGAGGAGACATGATATATGTCATTGACAAAGTATTTCTGCTAAAAACTATAGAACTAGTCTGTTAGTATACATTGGAACAATGTAGGATGACCTTAGTCTAGTCAAATAAATTAACATGACATCTGGACCAAGAAATTTATTTTGCTTGCAAGGAAGATGTCCACATTGTACTTAGTTTAAGGTAAAGGAGTACTGAAACTAGAAATATGTGACTTTCATAACCGTAGGTCAATGTTAGATCCAAATTCAAGAGAGTTAAGCTTAGAGTGTTAAAGGAGAAGCTTCCAATAATTGAACAGAAAAAGAATCAGAGCTGCAGATGAGCAATGGGGCCAGTGTTCAGGAATGGAAAAATAGAAATGGCAACAAGAGACAAGTACTAAATGGATTTGGTTAATTCTAGTAGAAGGACTATTGATTGCACAAAGCCTGATTAGTGTCTTCTTTCCCATTGTGCTATACAAGCATAATATGGCATCTGACTGTGCACAGGTCTTAATATAAAATGATTTGTTTGGCTTTGCTTCAAACATGTTATATCAGTCACAACAGACTAAGATAAGCTGCAGTAACAAATAATGCCTCTTCCATAAAATCTCAAAAAAAGTAAAACCATAAAATGTCTTGGTCACATTCCACGTCCATAGGAAGTAAGTTAGAACAGGCCTCTTTTCTTATAGTAGTTATTTAGAAACTCAGATGGACAAAGCAGCCTCAAACATTACCCATGTTTATCCTAAATTCAAGGTTAGAAGCTACTCTGTTACTTCTCTTCCACATCCCTTTAGTAGCAACTAGTTAGCTGGCTCTATTCAAACAAGAAATCAAAGAGCCGCATGGTGGTGCATGCTTATAATCCCAACATTTGGGAGCCTAAGATAGGAGGATCACTGTTGGAGGACAGCCTCAACGACTTAGTGAGGCACTTTGCAACTCAGCGAGATCCTGTTTCAAAATAAAAATAGGGCTGGGGGTATAGCTTGGAGGTAGAATGCCCCTGTATTCCATCCCCAGTACCACAGAAAAAAAGACATCAAAGAATTATAATCTAATTATATGCCAGAAATTGGGGAGGACTGGGAATATAAGAAGCAGCTCTCATGGTGCCACATTTCAATGATTAAAAAGTCAACTTTTTGTTTTTCTTGTTTTAATGAAAATATCTATGGATAAAAGATGTGTCAACTTGTATAACTTGCTTGTAACCACTAAGATGTAATCTTCATGAGGGTAAGAAATATCTTTTAACTGTTTTGCCTCCAGAGCTTAAAACCGTGCCTGTAAAACAGGAGACCTTAAACAAATATTTTGGAGTTATTAAATATAAGAAGTAAGCATACAGAGGAAAAGACAGCTGAGAGTAATGTTAGCATTTATCAGACTATTTATTGCTAAACTGGGCATGGCGGCACACACTTGTAATCCGAGCATTTGAGAGGTTGAGACAGGAGGATTGTGGTTTGTGGACAGCCTCAGCTATTTAGTGAGGACCTCTGCAACTCAATGAGACCCTGTTTCAAAATAAAGAATAAAAAAATAGCTCTGGGGGTATAGTTCAGAGGTAGAATGCACCTGGATTCCATCCCTAGTACTGCCAAAAAAAGAATAATTATTGCTAACTTACTATTTATTATTTTTTAAACCACCAGGTAAGAACTTCCACAAGCAGATTATTTATCAACTTCATTGAAATGATGCTGTCACCACATCTTCAAATTGCTCCAGGAGCCTTACCCCAATTAAGATTAAAATCAAGTAAGATTCCCTTCATACTTTTAACCACAAATAGCCACATCAACCTTAAAATTTCAAACAGGAAAAAAAGGATGAGGATGAGCAAAGAATTTGAAATTGCCCTCTTAGATCTTTTACGGTTAGGATCTAAAATTTCTCCCAGACCTCATGTGTTAGACAAGTCAGACATGTTAGGAGGAGAAACTTGGCTGCTGGGGAAAGGTTCCTGGGAGCTTGGCCAGAGACTGTTTTTCCTGGCTGTCTGGTGCAGCTTCCTCCTTCTCTTTCTCTCCTGCCATCATGAGCTGACACAAGTTCTTACCTTCTCTCTCTGCTCTCTGCTATAATGTTCTGAGAAACTGTAGCCCTGGCTCCTGTTTGGAAGCCATCTGAAAAATGAACTAAAACATCTGAGATCTACAGAACCATGAGTAAATAAATCTTCCTTTAACTAAGTTGTGGTCAACAGATATTTTGGATCACAGCAATGAGAACATATCTTGATCTCAATAAACATAATATTTCATGCTCCTATGTCTGGATAGGAAGTCTTAAAAATTTATATCAATCTGAGTTTTCTCTAAATTAATCTGTAACTTAATGCAACTGTAGTCAAAATTTTAGTTCTTTTTTTTTTGTTTGTTTGTTTGTTTTACAGTACCAGGAATGGAACCCAGGGGCATTTATATCTCCAAGCTACACCCTGGCCCTATTTTTTTAGTCTTTTTATTTTTAAAACAGGGTCTCACTGAGTTGCAAAGGGCCTTGCGAGGTAGCTGAGACTACCCATGAACCATGATCCTCTGGTCTCTACCTCCTAAATGCTGGGTTAACGAGTGTGTGCCACCTCACCCAGTTTAGTTCTATTTTTTCTTTCCATAAGATTGTTACCAATTTAATTTTAAACATATTACTTCAGTAGATCACCAAAATTTATCCAAAATGTCTTTGATATTTGATAAATAGCCAGATTGGCTTAGGAAAAGGCCAAAGTTGAAGACCACTGAAACCCAGTGATAAATTTGCTCAGAAATAAAACTGTATCTAGATAACTATCATGCCACCATGAGACAGTGCTTGGTCCCCATTGTCCTTTCCCATTCTGGGGCCACCCTGAGTGTAGTTATGGGAACTCCAGACAGAGAGACCTTCCCATTCCACCAGAACCTCCAGCCTGCCTCCTGGACCTTATGGCTGGTTAGAGAGCTATTCTTGAGGGACCTTGCTGAGTCTTCCCTCTGATTCTAGACGCAGAGTCTGGCTCCTTGGAGGCAGGATCTGGCCATTACGTAGTTTGAATCCAATAAGTAAAACCAGTTTTGTTCATATAATGACAAGTAACACCATATTATGATTAGTATTTAAAGAAAGGATGATGCCATCATGACAGAGAGGGTTAAATTTCTTGGCCTTACCTAGTCGAGTCTGATTCTGGGTGTTGTTCCTTCCTCATGGTCAGAAAGAAAATGCGATGTCTTCAATAGAGCTACACAAGGTTTGAAAGCAGCAGACTGGCTGATTAAACCTTGATGCTCACCTCCTTATGTGAATAACTGAGTCTCATCCTCATGTATTATCTCAGCATCAGCCGCCTTCCTGGAATTGATGGACTTGAACCTTGCCCGAAGGTAGTTAAACAGACACCAGGTATAAAGGTTGGGATTTACAATATCCCCTTAGCCCTCACAGAAACAAGGCAAACATGTTGGAAGTGGGACTTGATAGCCAAGAAAGATTCCTCATTCATTCTCTCTCTCTCTCTCTCTCTCTCTCTCTCTCTCTCTCTCTCTCTCTCTCTCTCTCTTCTGTGATGTGGGGGCAGAGTTCTTGCTCTCTCCTCTGTACTTCCTGTCACCATGCCCTGGGCTCCTCAAACCTAGTTCAAACCTAGTCTGATATGGATGAAATTGAAATTTCCAGAACTGTGAGCAAATAAATCTTTCTTTCTACAAATTGTGGTAGGTTGTTTTAGATTACAGGGATGAAAATGATGACTGAAATACCAGGTTCGATGACCTGGATAGACTATTCATAGATCAAGACTTGTCAATCCCACAAAGAAGTGATATTCTGAATGTTAATTAGAATTTTAAGCTTTTTTCCTCTAGTGATGGATTCTCCATGGACCTGAGCTCTGTCCAACATTTACTGGGGTGGGGGGTGAACTGGCAGACACAGGGTGCTTGTTAATTTGTACAGAATGGATGATTAATACTTAATACTTTCTTTTTATTCTCTTATTATTTTCTCATCTTATCATGTTAAAAACTATGCTGCAATAATGTGTTTTATTTTACCCAGAAGTAGTATATTGTATGGAGGTTAAGAGAAGGGGAGAAAGCTGGGCATGGTGGCACATACTTGTAATCCCAGCATTTGGGAGGCTGAGACAGGAGGATCATGGTTTGCGGGCAGCCTTAGCTACTTAGTGAAGCCCTTTGAAACTCAGCAAAACCCTGTGACAAAATTAAGAATAAAAAATAGGGCTGAGGGTGTAGCACAGAGGTAGAATGCCCCTGGGTTCCACCCTCAGTAGAGAGAGAGAAAGAGAGAGAAAGAGAGAGAGAGAGAGAGAGGAGAGAGAGAGGGAGACAAGCCAAAAGAATGGATCCTGCCTGTCTCCCTTATGAGCTTTATGACTGAAACAATTACTCAATACTGTATGCCTCAGTTTACTCATCTATAAGGTGAGCCATGTTATAGTTTGAAAATGGTTTGAGTGTGTCCACCAAGGGTTCATGTATTGAAATTTAATCCCCATTGTGAAGCATTAAAGGGGCAGACACTTAATCTGACTATGGTGATGAGCGGCATAGACTTTGGGAGATGATAAGGATTGCATAAATTCATTAGGATGTAGCCCCCATGAAAAAATACCGGTGGCTTTATATAGAGACCAGAAGACATACGCAGACTGTCTCTAGCCATATGACGTTCTGTGCCACCTCAGGAATATGCCATCAAGAAGGCCATCACTACAGCAATGCCCTGACCTAGGAACTCCAGCACTGTGAACCAAAATTAACCTCTTTTCCTCATAAAGTTACCCTGCTACAAGTATTTTGTTATTACTAATGCGAAACAGCCTAATACAAGCCTGCTCTGGATATCTTACAGATAATACAGCATTATAAAAGAGTTGCTGCCGTGCATGGTGGCGCACTCTTGTAATCCCAGTATTTGGGAGGCTGAGACAGGAGGATCGTGGTTCTAGGACAGCCTCAGCTACAACTTAGTGAGGCCCTTTGCAACTCAGTGAGACTCTGTTTCAAAAAACAAAGAATAAAAAAATAGGGCTGGCAGTGTAGCTCGGAGGTAGAATGCCCCTGAGTCCAACCCCAGTACCATAAAAAAATAAAAAAATAAAAATAAATAAAAATAAAAAGTACTAGCCAGGCATGGTGGCACATGCTTGTAATCCCAGCATTTGGGCAGTTGATACCCTAGGATCCTGGTTCACAGCCTCAGCTACTTAATGAGGCACTACTCAACTTAGGGAGACCTTGTTTCAAAATAAAAAATAAAAAATAGGGCAGGCGGTGTAGCTCGGAAGTCAAATGCCCCTGGGTTCCCCCCAGACCCACAAAATAAATTTAAAAAATTAAAAATACTAACAAATAGGGCTGGAGTGTAGCTCAGAGGTACAATGCCAATGAGTTCCTTCCCCAGTACCACACACACACACACACACACACACAAAAAAAAAAAAAAAAAAGAAATTGCCATTCTAAGTTGCCTTCTGCTGGAAGAGCAATACAATTATAGGGATTGATCAGACCTATCATGATATTAACTTGCCAAAAGAAACTGTTTAAAGCTCATTTCTGGCAAAAGAGGGTCCAGTTCTTACATTTTATATGTCTAATTGATAATGATCACTATGTAGTCCTAAGAAGATATTATTTCAAATTGCTATTCTCTTAACTATTATTTGAAATACTATTGATGGAATGGGGGAATAATTGTATACCCTTTTATAATTTATAAAAACCACACTTATTACTATAGCTACAATCTCCATTATACTGCCAGTTATTTTTTTTTGAAAATCCCATATTTTTCCTGTGAATGGAAAAATCTCATTTTTTAAATGTATAGCTATTTGCCATATCCACTTGTTTCTTTAAATAGATTGCTAAGCCAGGCATGGTAGCACAGCTTGTAATCCCATATGTAGGAGGCTGAGACAGAAAGATTATAGGTTCAAGGCCAGCCTCAGCAACTTAATGAGACCTGTTTCAAAATAAAAATTAAGGAAAAGGCTATGGGTATACCTCAGAGGTACAAGGCCTCTAGGTTCAATCTCATTATACAACAACAACAATAATAATAACAAAAACAAATTGCTATAATTGAATTTGAGCAAAGTTTTCTCTCCTGATTGCACTGTCCATGGCGGCATTAGTAGTCATTAACATGCATTAATATGACGGAGGACATGGGTATTAGAGTCCAAGCTGGGTAAAGGGAACTTCATGTATATAGAAAGCCCATGTTGGGGATTCAGGACCCTATCACATTGAGAGATCAACCCTATAGCCAAGAGGTAGGAAAACAATTTAGATGCAGTGTCATAGTTTAAACCAGATGAGTAGAATGTCCATGTAGAAGGAGAGCAGTCCAGTGGGTGATGTGGAGCCCCCATAGGATAAGAATTAGAAAGTAATAAAGACAATCTCACCAAATTCTAACATCACAGTCCTAAAACATAGTTCTTCTGTCTTAACCCCATTTATAGTTACCCAGTTGTTGAATTCTGGTCACTCTACACCAATTTTGTTTCCTGTTCTTGACTCTTCTTTTCTCCCAGTGGCAGGTAAAAATCAAAACACAGAGAACATCCCTCACCCATATCTACTCTTAAAAGAACACACAAAATGCCACATAACACTCCATCAGATGCTGGTCCAAGTATCCTCTGTGGAAGGATAAACAACCTACAATTTCCAAAGGTAGAATTTCTACCTCCAAAAAAGAATCTCAAATATATCCTCATCATAATGTACAAGATAAAGTACAGTTTTGCCATATGCCTCCACATACCCCTTAGAGTAGGGTGAACATAAATGAAGGTGGCAGAGATGATGTTAAGCAGGTTCCAAGTTAGGTGTAGAATAAGGGATAGCTAACTTCTGTGACCACATCCCCCTCCCCCCCATGCTCTAGGTAGTTGTTATGGACTGAATGTATATGTCTCCCAAATTCATATACTGAAATCCTACCCTCAATGCAATAGCAACAGGAGGTGGGAACTGGGAGGATAATTAGGCCGGGAGGGAGGAGTCTTCATAAATGGGAGTAGTGTTCTTTTAAGAGACAAGAGCTGTCTCTGTTCTCCGCTGTGGTGAGCCGCCATTGAAAGATGGCGCCGGCTTCCTGCCTCTGAGCTTGATTAGGCACATGGCTGTGCAGGAAGCAACTCCATATTTGGAGGCTAGGGTTGCGTAACACATGACGTGGTGGTGACCTGACGAGCGTGAGCCAGTGAGTGAGTGAGATGTGGCAAGAAGTGATTGGGTGAGTTAATGTTTATAATGCCCTGTGCGAGGCAGATCTTTGCCATTCCGCCATTACGAGTATCCTGAATAAACGGCTTGCAAGAAGAGCTTCGTGTCGTGTCTTAATCGCTGGTCGAGGGACGCGACAACTGGTGGCCCGTACGGGGAAAAAATCAGCTCCCGTGCGTGAAGCTCAGAACTTGCTGTCGTCAGGGAAGGTGCACCGGTAAGTCCCCTGGTAAGTTGGGGGGTCCGCGAAAAATGCGGGTAACCGCTCTCACCTGTGGATAAGGGGAGAGCAAATCCAGTAGAGCTGCGATCAAAGCAGACGGGAAAGTGACAGTAGAGCTGCGATCAAAGCAGACGCGGGAAAGTGGAAGTAGAGCCGCGGTCAAGCAGACGCGGGAAAGTGAAAGTGGAGTTGCGGTTAAAGCAGACGCGGGAAAGTGAAAAGTGGAGTTGCGGTTAAAGCAGACGCGGGAAAGTGAAAAGTGGAGTTGCGGTTAAAGCAGACGCGGGAAAGTGAAAAGTGGAGTTGCGGTCAAGCAGACGCGAAAAAGTGAAAGTGGAATTGCGGTTAAAGCAGTCGCGGGAAAGTGAAAGTGGAGTTGCGGTCAAGCAGACGCGAAAAAGTGAAAGTGGAATTGCGGTTAAAGCAGTCGCGGGAACGCGAAGGTAAAGCCGCGATTAAGGCGGACCATTTTTGAATTTCATTTTGAGCTTAGTTTTGGGATGGGGGCTTCGCAGTCTCATCCAATTTTTTTGGCTCTCCAGGAGCTACTTTATTCTAGAAGTTTAGAATTTAGAGAGTCTACTTTAGAGAAATTTTTAAATAATTGTGACAGAGCTGCTCCATGGTTTGCTGTCTCAGGTAACCTGACAGTTCCTAGTTGGGAAAAGCTTGGTCGAGATCTTGAATATGCCAAGCAACAGGGAAGCCTTAATCCCTGTGTTCTACCTATTTGGAAATTGGTCAAAGGTTGTTTAGAAGATCAAAAATATGATGATGCTATTAAGGAAGGGCAAACCGCCCTCGAGTTACTCAAAGAACAGAAATCTGAAAAGCATAAGTCAGAACGGGCAGTTAGTGAAGCAAAGGAACCTGTCCGTTCCTCACTCTATCCGAATTTGTCTGAATTTAAAGGGCCAGACTCCTCTTCTGATTCTTCTGATGAAGAAAAGGGTTCGTTAAAGAAACAAATGGCCTGTGTGTCAATTCATTCAGCCTCGAAAAAATCTCGTTTGCCTAAATTAGATCCGGACTTTCCTATGCCCTCAGGTTTACAAGATCCTCCTCCTGGGCCACCGCCATCCTTACCATCCTCCACTCAGGGATCTCATAATTCCTTTTGCCCTTAAGTTTGGTCACGTGTTAGAACTGAGCTCCCGTTGGCCTTTCCTATTTTTCAAGATACACAGGGTGCTTGTTTTTATGAACCCCTTGATTTTAAGGTCATTAAGGCATTAGCAGAATCAGTTCGCATGTATGGGGTCACAGCTTCCTTTACATTAGCCCAAGTGGAAGCTCTGGCTAGAAACTGCATGACGCCAGGGGACTGGAATGGATTAACACGAGCGTGCCTCACCCCTGGACAATTTTTGGAATGGAAGGCCTTTAACATAGAATATGCCTCTGATCAGGCTGCTGCTAATGCTCTTGCTGGAAATCCTCAATGGGATCGAGATATGATTTTAGGACAAGGGCTACATGCCCAAAACCAAACCCGACTTCCTTTGGAAGTTTATAATCAAATAAATTTTTGTGCTATTAGAGCATGGAAGTCCCTTAGGAGCTCAGGGGAATCTGCTGGTAATCTAACCAAAATTAAGAACAAGTTGAGGTATTATGGCAGCTTGCTCAGCTTGGATGTGAATGGAGATATCCTGGTCTCTGTGTTACCAGCGTTCAATATGAAAACTTTACAAAAGCCGCTAACCTATCTCGGTAGTTGTCAATTTATCTTTTAGGCAACTGGACGGGAGAATTTGAAACCCAACTAGAGAGATTACGCACTGCCGTGGTCACCGTCAACTCGACTCGTGTGGACATCAGTTTGGCTGAAGGACTGTCATCTTGGATAACTCGTGCCATGAATCATCTAAAGGAATGGGCTGAATTGGGGGCCTTGATGGGATTATTGGTTGTGGCTGTGTTGTTTTGTGTCTGGTGCATTGCTCGTCTTCGCCAAAGTTTTGATCATAATACAGCCATGTTTATACAGGCCTGTGTGGCTATCGAGGCAGGACAATCACCCCAAGCCTGGCTCGCGGCAGCTAAGGCATAATGGCTCAGGTTGCAAGGCAAAGCACTGCAGCTGAGGGCACAAGTTTGGTCCTCAGGAAGAGTACGCTTGACTGCACACGGGTTAGGCACCCAAGTACCCGTCCCTAGAAAAAGGTGCCAGTGATTAATAGGGGTCAAACCTCTGCTCTTACCTGTTGCCTATAAAAACAAAAAGGGGGAATTGTGGTGAGCCGCCACTGAAAGATGGCGCCGGCTTCCTGCCTCTGAGCTTGATTAGGCACATGGCTGTGCAGGAAGCAACTCCATATTTGGAGGCTAGGGTTGCGTAACACATGACGTGGTGGTGACCTGACAAGCGTGAGCCAGTGAGTGAGTGAGATGTGGCAAGAAGTGATTGGGTGAGTTAATGTTTATAATGCCCTGCGCGAGGCAGATCTTCGCCATTCCGCCATTACGAGTATCCTGAATAAACGGCTTGCAAGAAGAGCTTCGTGTCGTGTCTTAATCGCTGGTCGAGGGACGCGACACTCCGCCATGTGAGGATACAACAAAAAAGGTGGCTGTAGAAACCCAGAAAGTCCTCACCAGGATCTGACCATGCTGCCACACTGATCTCTAACATCCAGGCTTCTGAACTGTGGGAAATACAATTATTTATCAGACACTCAGTTTGCGTCATTGTTATAACAGCTCAAGTTGACTAAGATGGTACTCTTGAATCATTGCAGAAAATCACCCAGTGATTAGACAGAGCTCCTTGGTTCTGTTCTTGATTCTCTTAAGAAGTACATCAGGAAAAGAGATTCTCTTCTATTGAGTCACTTAGTGATTGGTGAAGACTGAATGTCAGGGATTCAGTAGAGATAGGAAGAACCAAAAAATCAGCATTTTTCACTGCTATGGAACAGATACAATGCATTGAAACAAAAAGGTTATCATCTTTTCAGATAAAAAAGAGATTGAGGATAAGAAATGGCTGAGGGAAAAAGAAACGTCTTTTCCTGCCAGCATCCGTTCCAATCATTTCTCCTCCAAATCTGAAACATCAACTCTTCATTCAACTGTCTCCCCATCTGTGGAGCCATCCCTAGCTCCAGGAAATAAATACTAATTGTTACTAATCATAGAAATACTACTCCCCTTGCCAAAGATTGATTTGGGGTGGGCACATGACTCAGTTCCAGCTAAAGATATGGAAGCATCCAGGGAAATGTTTCAGAAAACGTTTCCTTTCTCATAAGGTGTCAATGCAGTGTAGGCCTTCCTTTTTCTCTCAATAAAGTGGCATGTCAGGATGTAAAATCTGGGACCACTGCAGCTCTCTTGTGATGAGGAAAGTGACCTTTAAAGAAAGTCAGCTGAAAAGAGTTGAGGATTTAAAAAATAGCAGAGGTTTAAAGCTCCAACCTGCTTGTGTGGAATCTAAAACTGCTCTCCCTTTTGGATTTCTTGTTACTGGAGGCAGGACATTTCTTTTTTGTTTAAACCAGTGGATCTTAGTGTCTTGGTATTGTAATGAAAAGCATCCTAGTAACCGGTAATACCTTTACTCCAAAGTTAGAACTTGTCAGAGCTGGTAAGTCTGCTAGTAGTCTGTGCTTGATGAAGTAGAGACTTATATGCTGAGTTATTGGAAGGAATAACAAGGATAATTAATGAGTAAACAATGGGTGATCCAGAGCTTAAAAGCTGCCCTTAACTGAGAGAAAGCCATAAGCAGTGTTAACATTTCCTAGTGGGCTTCTCTTATCAGGAACTCTAGGCAAGTGCTTAGGATCATTATACCAGTTTAATAAAGCTTCTTATGTTTGGAATTGGTACAAAGCATATACTTCTTATATTATCATAGTTATACAATTTAGTTACATAAGTAACAAAATAAAGTAACAAAAATCGTTTCTTGAAATAAGGATAGTACAGAAAAAATGAGGCAAGAGAAGAAGAGTTGTAGAGTGAGAAAAATTTGAACTATGGAAGCTAGACGTTTGTAGCAAAGAAACTGTCAAGTTTATCAACTCAGTAACGATCTTATTAAATTTTCTTGGCAAAAGACTTCCAACAGATAATTCCTGAGCTTTTATAAAAAATAAAAAAATACCAACTGCTCATTTCAGAGAACTGAATACTGTTGGTAGTGGAAATCATTTTTATCATGGGCCACACCAAGACAAACAATTATGGGAGTGCATGTGTAATACTTTGAGACATTAATTTGTAAATGACAAAGATCGGAAATGAAGAATATCTTCACTCAAAAGACATCCTAGTTATTAAAGCTATGATACAAAATATAACTAAAGTCAACAAAAGGAAATTGAAAAGGAATGTATGCAATTATACCAAAGACAGGATGCATGACATTTTTCACCACCTAATACCACAATAGGTAGATGGATTAGCTAATTATACAATCTGACTTAGAAAATACTGAAAGGATTATTTAAAATAATATCATATAAAGGGCTTAGTTGACTTCCTTTGGTTGAATGGTATTCACACGTTAGTGACAGTATTTTAAAAGTTTCGGAGTTAAAGTTGGAATGCAGTAAAATAGTTTTTAGACCACCTACGTCTACCATACATAAACTACACAACACATTCCTTTTATTAAATGCTCTTTTTAATAGCATTTACTCCAGTTACTGATAGAAACTGTAAACAGAGTTATGATATTTAGTGAATTCACAAAATGCATTTGTATTTTAAGCTTTTGGTAGTTGGCCAATATTTTTAATGTAAATTTTTTTAAAAAAAGAAGCAGTAGTTAAGTAATTCTACCAGAAATAATTTCAAGTTTCCAATTAATTCTTAATTTGGTGAAAGAAGTCAATAGATGTAAGGCCAAAAGATGTGAATTCAAGAAGTGATACATAAATATGGTAATGTCATGATGGCATAAGATATTCCTACAAGACAATATTACTTCATCACCTGACTTGAACAGACTTTTATGCAAAGATGAAAATCTAAAACACTCCAACTTAAGCCAAAAGGGTAGTATATCATTTACAAAACTAAACTACAGTTAAAATAGGTATGGAGCTAGCTAGAACTCAGAACCCAAATACCACTAGACTTGTATTTGTACTACAATCTATAGCTGATGGCAGCTTTTGGCTTATACACTAACAGCTTTTATTTTCACAAAATGAAAAGGTACTAGGGAAAGATTCTGATTGATCTCATTGGCTTGTGTGATTGATTAATATCTGTGGGTAGGGTTGTGATGTTCAGTTAAGTTTAGGTTCCCACTTTTAAACCAAAGACTGTGACCAGGGAGGTGGAACATGTAGATCTTATTTTTACTCATTGACTCTTTAACAAGCCTCTCATAAGATAGATAAGGTTGAAAAATGAATATTCAATAATAATATACATAGTAGAAATTCTAATTAGCATTAGAGAAAAGTATAGGAACAGTCTGTACAAAATCATTACATTATAAAGATAGCCCATAGAATGAAAGAATATTATTTGCAAATCACCATGAAATATCCATCTGTAAAAATAAATTAAGTATATGTCACAAGATATATAAACCTCAAAAAATGTTTGTTAAGTTCAAGGAGATAGGCAACAAGGGTCACATACTGTACCAGAATAGGTAAATTTGTAGAGACAGAAACGAGATTAATGGTTCCTGCGGTTGGGCCTTGAGGAGCAACTGCTCAGTGTGTATGGGATCCCCTTTAGAAATGATCAAAATGTTTTGAAACTAGGTAGAGGTCATAGATGCATTGTCAGTGGACCAAATGAAAGTGAACTATATACTTAAAATGGTGATTTTATATACCAGGGATTGAACCCAGGGGCATCCTGCCTCCAAGGTAAACTCCCAGCCCTTTTTATTTTTTTTATTTCACTAGGTTGCTGAGAGTCTCACTACATTGTCCACAAACCTGCAACCCCCTGTCTCTGTTTCCTAAGTGCTAGGATTGCAGATGTGCTCCATTATGCTTGGCCATAAAAAATAATTTTTAAAAAAGCATAAAGACTTTAAGACCCTCTGGTTTTCCAGACAGAAAAACTTTAGGCCCTCAAAAGAGGTTTAGTTAGTTCCTTTAAGTATAGTTGCTAGGTAACATTCTAATTTGTTAATATTCTATTTTGTACATAAGGGTGACTTGTAGTTTGAAAGTGCTATCGTCATTAGCCCACTACAGAATATGACATGCATCTTGAGATTCTTTTCCCTATTCATACCGGAATATCATTTGTCTTCTTTATCTGTTTATGTAGTCTCTCATTCTAGAAGGAATGTGTAAATCACAAAGTTTTCACATAGTTTTGTTCTTATTAAAGGAAAGACTAAAAATTTCAACTCAAATACTGGCGAATGGTTTCTTAGAACTAGTTTCCCTGAGTTATACTGAGGAAACCATTAGTGGTTCTTATACCATCTCACCATGCATAACTTTCCTTTGATTTTTTTTCTTCTCCCTGCTCCCTTCCCTTGCCACCTGCATCAGCTCTTTATGCCTTGAGAGAAGCCCTAATCAACCCAAACAAGTAAGAAGGGGGATTTGAGAGAAAATTATAGGAAAAGTAGGTGCTCAGGGGTGATTGGAGCCAAGAATTCTAAGTCTTCAAGTCTCTCTCTCTCTCTAAATCCCAATTCTGCCTCTCTTCTGTGTTGGCTTTGTACCAGCTTTTTTACAGGCTAAAAACATGGCCGAGCAACACCTCATTTGTATCCCAGTTTGTTTTAATTGTCTCCTCACCACTCCATTAGTAAGGGAGGAATTCTGCTATGGGAGGGATCCCACCCAGGGATCCCACCCTAGGGTTATAGGGTTGGCCAAATGTATGATACCTGACACTGAGCAGATGGATGTGACAACAGTAGTTTATTAGGCACTTACGTGTACTCACAGCTCAGAGGAGAGGACAGTGCGTGCCACAGGGGGCCAGGGGATGCAGCCTGGAGCAGAGTGACCAGCTGGGGGCTGTGCAAAGGCAGCGACCGGGGACTGTGGAGGCAGCTAGGCAGTATCCAGTGAGTAAGCTGGCCCCTGGTTTCTACAGTAGAATAGGATTGGATTGTTTGAAAAAGTCAGGCCAGGGAATGAAGCCTGCTATTTGGGGATAAACAAGCTGCATTTGCTCTGTTTGTTAAAGATGGTTGATTGGCTTTGGGATCTTATCCATGGGAGTAGAATGGGGAAGGGAACTTAAGAGTCAGGCCATTAGAGGCCCTCTCAGTTTCAGAGGTCAAGGCAGGACATAGAATTTTAGATATTACACCACGCAGTTTTGCTCCAAGGAAAAGACTGCTTCTTTCTCCTAGTTCCTTTATGAAGTTCTAGGAGAATTGTTGTGTTTAGGCTGGCTCAGATCACACCCCCTACCTTAATCTTTTTAAGTCTGTAAAGTTACAACAGCAACCATAATGCGACACAAGTTTGGAGATGATGTAGTGCCTCCAATGGACATCTCTGAAGAGGAAGCTAATCAAAAGGTAAAATAATTCCTACTCTCAACAGGAATTCTTCCCTTCGTCTCTCTCCTTTTTTTCCCCCTCACCTATTTTTCCATGTTTCTCTTTACTTCCTTTTATCTTTTCTGCTCTTCACCCTTCATCTTCTCAACACTTTTATTTTTTTCTTTTTCCCCTTGTCTCTTTCTCTCCCTTCTCTTACTATTCATTTTGCTCTCTTTTAATCACTCTGTTTCTTTTATCTTCACATTTGTTTGTAATAGTTGGTGTCTGCAAAAAGCTACACACAAACATTATTTATGTAAGTGGTAGGGTTTTGGTGGTCTTCAGCTTGATTTCTACTTTTTACCGAATTATCCATTTTACTAGGTAAATCATTGGACAGAGCCTAAATTAGCTGTTAGACTCTTTCCTATGCAAGTTTATGGAAAATTGCCAAGCATCCTGGCAGGCACATCCTTATTGTGAAAACAAATTATCTTTCTCTGTTATAACCAGAAATGAATTCATGAAACAAAAAAACTCTTTTCTAAAGCTTTAAAAGCCTTATGTTTGCAATGCGCAAACTTCTAAATGCCCTTGTAAATTTTATAAAAAAGATTTCTTTTGAACTACTTTCCAATATATAGTGCCTTTAATTAAAATGATTATTGAACTTTGCTCTGATATTTGCTTCCTGTGAAGAGGTGGTAATGAAAGCATATTAACAAGGACCTTGCAGCTGAATAAAGGCCACAAATTGCGCACAGTTAATGTGGTCACCAAGACAGTTTGGAATTATGTGTGAAGGCGATTGAAACGCTGCAGGCACTAAGCAAATAATAGTAACATCTTTAATGATCCATTTGATTGCCAGTCAATTCTAAGCAGAACAAATCCAATTAAAATCCATTTAAAGCGCTGAGCACTTAGACTACTTGCTTTCTAGCTTCCATTCTTTAGAGTCTTAACTTCTATCCCTGGCCCCTGGTAAGAGTGTGTGGTTTATGGTAGGGACTCAGTTAATTTCACTGCCTGCCTGACTGACTGAATGAATAAATGAAGGGTGCCCGGTTAATTAAATTAGCTTCTTCATGCAGCGCAAAAAGCACTGTAAGTAGTTTGATGGCCTGTCTGGCCTCCCAAGGTGGCGCAGGCTTCCCAAAGTTTGGAGTCTCCTCCCGCCACCATACAACATAGAGGAGAGTGACAAATAATCTGTTGCTGAGATTCCTAGATGCCACTGTTAACAGAGATCACCTGTAAAACAACTCCATGCCAATAAGGAAAATGATTTCTGGGCTGAATCTTCTTTCTAGAACTTATCTTGAAATGATGAAAATGTACAGAAGAAATTCCTAGTATCTGGAAATGTTTCAGTTAAAACAAATATTAAAGATACATTTAGGCTGGGCGTGGTGGCGCATGCTTGTAATCACCGCGCTTGGGAGGCGGAGACAGGAGGATTGCACAGGTTCGAAGCCAGCCTCTCTGACTTAAGAGACCCTGTTTCCAAATAAAAATACAAAATAGGTCTGGGAGTGTAGCCTGGAGGTAGAAGGGTTTCCAGGAACCCCAGTACCACAACCAAAAACAAACAAACAAAAAAAATACATTTACTTATGCTGGTAGATCATGATGCCCTTATGTTGATAGCCCCAAAACATTTGCTGATAGTGTCCCAAATTTGACATAATGATCATGCTTTACAATGTCTCTTTGTTGTTAAGTGCATAGCATGTTTGAAAAACGTTTCATAAAGACATGAGAAAAATATTTATTGACTTGGTAATAATATACATTCTGGCAAATAATTAGTTTGCTAATAATCAATTTAGGAATTTCAACCAGGTATCGTTGGTGCAGTAGCCTTCATGGCCAGGTCAGAGCCCTCGTGCTGGTCCCACCCACTTCAGTCCTTAAGCAACAATATGATTGGCTGGTGGAAGCAGGTCCTCTTTTCCTCCCTGGCTGCCTGAGGATCTGTAGCCAAGAGAAACTCTGCGAACCCAGAGTTCATGACAGTGGACTGTTTCAGAGGAAACAAATGGCCATTGATATTCTTCACCTAGGAAGGCAACACTACCAAGAAATTTGAGGGAAACTAGCCAAAATGTAGAAGACAATGCCAGATGTCATATATGTATTTGGATCCAGAACCATTTTGATGGTGGCAAGACAACTAGCTTTTGCATCAGTTATGATTCCTGGAATATACAAAGGAAAATGAACCCAAACAGAGACTGGCAAAACATTGTATGAGAAGACAAAGACCTGGATAAAACAGTGAAAGGAACTCAAGATCAGATGAGGAAAATCAGGGGACCTACAAAGGCCAGTGTTGGTGCTGGCGAAGAAGAAGAAGGAGAAGGAGAAGGAGAAGAGGAGGAGGAGGAGGAGGAGGAGGAGGAGGAGGAGGAGGAGGAGGAGGGAGAGGAGGAGGAGGAGGAGGAAGTTAAGATTCTGCAGTGACTTTATCTGCAGTGATTGTGAAAATTTTTCATGAGAGAATTAATAAACCATAAAATATTTTAAAAACACTTAGATTAATTCATTTTATTGTTTTCCTGTTTTATACATGTATTAAAACTTAAGTTGAGTGACAAATATGCCACTTATAGTAACTTTTAAATAATACCTGAATATTTATAAAGTAGGCAGAATTAAAAACTCGAGACTTAGTGGGTTGAGTTATAATTTAATAGAAATCCTAAATTATTTTCAAATTATTGTCTTTTATGGTAAAATAGCTAAATTTATTTTTGCATTTAAGCATACAATTATATGTACATAACATTCCAATAGTCATTCTCTCTCTCCTTTCTCTCTCTCTCTCTCTCTCTCTCTCTCTCTCTCTCTCTCTATATATATATATATATATATATATATATATATATATATATATATACATATATATATATATATTTTTTTTTGGTGGTACTGGGGTTCCTGGAAGCCCTTCTACCTCTGCGCTATACTCCCAGACCTATTTTATACTATTTTTTTTTGAAACAGGGTCTCTTAAGCCAGCACGGTGGCTGGCTTCGAACCTGTGCGATCCTCCTGTCTCCGCCTTCCAAGCGCTGGTATTACAAGTGTGCACCACCACGCCTGGCTCTGACATTCTAGATTTAAATATTAATCTGGTGCCTATTGTTGTCTGTTGAAATTACCTAAAAATTTGGCAACTTTAAGTAACATTGTCTTCATTCCTGAGTGTCAGAAATGTGGGTATTGTTCAGCTGAGGTCTTTGTAACTCATGGTTTTGGAGACTGAAAGTCCAAGATTAGATAGCTGCATTTCTACACCCCCCCCCACACACACACACACCTCAAACACACACATTCTGTTGAGGGCTTCATAGTGGATCATGACAGGAACATGTCAAGAGGGATTATATGATGAGACAGGAAGCCCAACAACAATGCAGATGTTGGGCTTGTTCTTTCATGACAACTTACTCTCTAGGGAACTACCAGAGTCCCAGGAGAACCACCTTAAGCCCTTCTGATGGCAGCTAACTATCTATGATCTAACTATCTCCCATTTAGCCCCACCACTTAAAGGTCCCACCTCCTCAACACCACCACACTGCTACCCTAAGGATCAAACCTCTAACACATGAACACTTCAAAACGTTACCACCTACTCTGTGCATCTATGTGTGTGTGTGCATGTATACATATTCACACATGTGCCTATGTGCACACATATATAGGCATATACATATTTATAAAGAGCCAGGTGTGGTGGCGCACGCTTGTAATCCCAGCATTTGGGAGGCTGAAACAGGAGGATTGTGGTTCATGGATAGCCTCAGGTACATAGCGAGGCCCTTTGCAACTCAGTGAGACCCTGTTTCAAGTAAGAATTAAAAAAATAGGGCTGGGGGTGTAGCTCAGAGGTAGAATGCCCCTGGGTTCCATCCCTCATACTGCAAAAATAATAAATAAATAAAATAGCATATTCATACAGAAAATTTACGCTTCAAATTCCTTATTGTTGTATTTGAACTAAGATGCAACATTCCTGCCAGCATTAATAAGACTTCTCTGAGAATTTTTGAAAAAAAGTTCTCTGACAATTTTC
Organism: Muscardinus avellanarius; assembly: GCF_963383645.1. Lineage (NCBI taxonomy): Eukaryota > Metazoa > Chordata > Mammalia > Rodentia > Gliridae > Muscardinus > Muscardinus avellanarius. The sequence continues at coordinate 34,815,637 of NC_137795.1, read as the reverse complement.
ACCAAGTTTAAATTTACCAAAGTGAAGAAAAGATTAATAATTTCATTGACTTCACATACTGAAATCCCATAATGGAAATTTAATTTTATAAATTGCAGGATTTTCTGTCCTAAACTATCTCTAATAGATTGCCAGGCAAGGAGCTTGAAATTATTTAGCCTTGGTGCCATTATTTAGAAAACCTGCTTTCACCTTCACCATGGCACTCACCCTCTCTTCACATGGCACAAATAGGTGTACCAAACTGGAGTTTTTCACTACCTAGAAATAAGTAATGACAGGTGCTCCCCTAGACACAAAGTGTAGGCAAAGACTGGCTGTTTAGGAGTATGGCGAGAGCTTAGATGTGGGAACCTGCTATCCTTGGGAGAAAATGTGGAGTCACACTGAGTTCAGCACAAGTTTTCAACTGAAAGCTATTTTTATTTGGTTGAGCTGTGGTTCTGCCTAGAAGTTTCTGGCTCTTTCAGACAGAATATATGTTTACGAACTTGAGCTGCTCTCTGTTCCTATGCAGGTAGGTATGGGGGTAATTGTGTGAAAATACTGACAAGCATAGTATGAAAGAGAGAATAGGAGATTGTTGCTTTACTGAAAGGGCTTAATAAAAACTACATTTGGGAAGTGTTCCTTCAGAACACTGATGGTAAAGTATGGCATGCGAGCTGGGCATGGTGACTCACACCTGTAACCCCAGTTACTTGAGATGCTAAGACAGAGGATTACAGGTTCAAGGCCCACACATGGTAACTTCTCTTGTTTCAATTTTTTTTCCAAGGACTGAAGATATAGCTCCTAGGGTATAGGAGACACTCTTAGGTTCAATCTCCAGTCCTATACACACAGCAAAAAAAGTGTGGAATGGAGTTGGAAAGGCTAGTGCCACTCTGATATCTCAAAAATGTTGGCACTTAGACCATCAGGTGATAACATCCTGGGCATGGACCTTGGGGATGAGAAAAGGATACCTTGGGAATAGGTAACAGTCTAAAGGGCAGCAGGCATTAATCAGGAAGAGGAGAGCAAGAGAAGATAACTTTCTAGGATGCCGCAAGATGATTTGAAGAAATCTATTGGTGACCTCAAGAAATAACTAGTAAATCCTTTTCAGATCTAGCTTTGATGCTTCAGCAGTTGGCATTTAGGTGTTAAAAGTGAAGCAATGAATATGAAAATATAATTCACAGAAAATGCAAATTGGAATTTCTGGAAAGAATACAAAATGCAACAGTGAGTCCTGTTACAGAAGAGGAATCTGGAGCTTTAAGAATCCGACTCTTTAATACTTGGCAGTAAGGCTGCTTGACTCACTCCTTCCTTCCTTCCTTCCTTCCTTCCTTCCTTCCTTCCTTCCTTCCTTCTTTCCTTCCTCTCTCCTCTCCTCTCCTCTCCTCTCCTCTCCTCCCCTCCCCTCCCCTCTCCTCTCCTCTTCCTCCTTTCTTTTTTCCTCTTTCTCTCTCTTTTCCCTCCCCCCTCTCTTCCCCCCCTCCATTTCCCTCTCTCTTTCTATTGTGTACTAGGGATTGAACCCAGGGTGTTCTACAACTGAGCCATTCCCTCAACCTTTTTTAAATTTTTTTTATTTTGAAACAGGGTCTCGCTAAGTTATTATACTCTGGCTTCTCATCTGTGATCCTTTTGTCTCAGCCTCCCAAATAGTGGGACAATAAGCATGTGCTGCTATGCCTGGCTGACCTTACCTTTATTATAAGAAATCAAGACATTATTTTTTATTATACTGTCCAGTTAAAAACACAAACAAAGTAAAACACCTAGCTTTTACTCAGATGGTGGACACTATATCTTTCAAGACTGTGCACTATGCAAACATCCTTGAAAATCCAGCCCTTGACAAAAGCATTCGGTGCCTTTATGTGTCATAACATGAGAGATTTGTGGAAAATTGTCTCCTAATATTCCATTATCATTTTCATTTTGTGCAACCCAGGAAAAATTATGGCTATCAACTAAAATGATGTTATTTTTTATAAACTTATAATAATTAGAATGCTGATACCCCAATCATCAAGTATCATAAGCAGGCACATATTTTTATACATAAGAAATAAGAATATGTATTGATTGTGGTTGATGTTTATTCTACTCCCATTCTGCAGAGCAGAAAATGGATGCTAATGATTATCTTGTCTGATAAATATATTTTATTTACTTAGAAATATGTATCCAGACTGGTCATTGAAATTATGTAACACAAAATTAGAGAATTTTTAAGCTATATAGGTTTAATAACAGCCATCACATTCATATGTTTTTTCTCTTGCACATTTTTACTACAATTTTTTTTCTTTAAAATGATCACATGTCAACATCTCCACAAGAATATTTTACTCTAAAAATAGTACATACATCCTGTGTCGGAGAGTGAAACTAAATAATAAACTTTTTAAACTGAACTTCCAACTTTCTCATTTTACTGTTGAAGAAACTGAGGCTCAGAGACGTTAAGTGCTTTGAAACTGGCCAACAACTAGTTAACGTCAGAGCTGAGTCTAAACCCCACATGCCCTGACTTGGAGGACAAGGCTCTTTCTTCTTATCCAAACCCACATATATGATATGATAGAGCTTTCAAACTGGGGTATGCATTCCCCTGCAGGCAATGGCAGTGTGCCAGGGAGGTAAAGCCACAGGATAAACACAGGGTGTCTTGCTTCAATGTAAATATTGCTCAAAGATTTGAGTAGAGTTAGGGGAACCATTTTGTTTTTATACTAAAACAAGGTTGTAAAGGAGAACACATATTTTACATGACTTTTTGAAGACTTTTTGAAACTTCAGGCTGGACTCCACAGGTATAATCCACATGGAGGTAAAAGTTCTTTGCTCACTCTGCTACGGATACTTCTTTGGTTTAAACACACACACACACACACACACACACACACACACACACACACACACACTTAGTATGAGGATGTCTGGAAAGGAGTTTTTATCCCAAAGTACCTTCATTAACCTCCACTGTTGGACTCCCATAGTTAAATGTTCATTATTTTGGCCTTCATGATCATTAAATTGTATATTTTCCTTGAAGAGGGAACACATCATGAGCCTATAGCAATTAGGTTTCCGAGTTGTTTTCCTAAGAAAAGATTTTTTTGTTTTTAAATATTTTTTGTCTTACTATAAGATGTTTAAAGTATGTAACTGTTTTAAATATGAATAATTAAAATGTTTAAATATAAAATGTTTAAAAATAAATAAAGGATAAACTTTTAGATGTGATTTTAGTAGAAATTAACTGACTAGTAGTTTACTTCTATGTGCATCAGCCTATTTGCATATGGCTTTAAAAAGCACATTTATGCAACACACAAAATTGAAGGAGTATGCATTTCCATTTTCCCATGCAGCATATTCATGAATAATATCTAAAATGCTATAATGTATTGATCGCAAAAATGGAAGACCAGAGACCAATAAACTATTTTATATACTTTCTCAGAGGACCATTCCTCTCATCTGATTTTTATTTCTGTGATAAAACTACTTAAAAATAGTTCTCAGATGATTACAGCCTCCATGATAATTTGAAGGATTTTTTACCTCCACCCAAGCCCCAAGTTATTTTTAGAATTACTGAAATAGTACATCCTTCTTTCTCCACTAAGATAGTTCTCAATGTTCTATCCCAACACCATTCTTTAAGGCAAATAGCCCAGCCCATTTCATAAAAACTACATTAAAGCCCAAATTTTCAGGTTTAAATTTGAAGAAACCAACTCAATCAGCAATCAACACTGACTAAATGTACAGATGTCACAAATAATATCCTGTCTCCAAAGTTATCCAAGTGATAAGGGAACTATTCTAATATAAATAAGAGTATAAAATAGTGTGTGGTAAAGGCCCCAATATCACTAGGAGAGAGATCAACTAAAAAAAAAAAAGCAAAACTTTTTTCAACTTTGAAAAAACTGGCCAAATGGTTCAATTCATCTGTTTACTGGCAGAGGAAGGATTTTTTTTTTCAGCAACTGGATCAATATGCACTTGCTCTTAGCCAATAAATCATCACAGTTCTATTTTTCTGTGTTCTTGGAATCATGGGGCACCTTAACACGTGCCACTCTTATTTCCATCCCAGGTTTGGGTCTATGGAGCAAAGTCTAATGGGCACCAAAAACTCAGCATTTAAAAATAAATGTCCCATGCAATTTTAAAAAATTATGCAAAAACATCCATGATGAACAAAATGGCAAATTTTAAATATAGAATTAATGATAGTGTTTTTCCCTTCTTTTTTGCATCAAGCTCTGCTATGACGCCGCATGGAACCGCTACACTCCCACTGTCTACACGTGACCAGTCGTCGGCAGACACATATACTTTACAGTAATCTAATTTTTTTTAATATCCACATCTGGAACCAATGGAATGATTACTGGGGACTCCGTAGAAGCCGTGCGACCCACTCCTGCTCTCTGGCATAGCTGAGACCCCTCTAGCTGGCGCCCACCTCGCTTATCGCCCGGCGCATCACCCCTGCACCGGGAAAGCGCCAACGTGCCGCAATACTGCACACGCAAACGTCACAGAAGTCAGGGTTTGGCTCCAACTCTTCCCTCCTTGGGATTGGCTTTTAGTAGATGGGGATGCGATAAACTCCTGCTGACAGAACAATGAGCCTCAGGCCAAGTCACCTGAATGACCAGGTGCCTCCAGCCACCCTTGATGTTTTCCCGATGACCTGAGACCGAAACCCCATGCCCCGCACCCCATGCCCCGCACCTTCCAGCACGCCCACAACCCTCGGGCAAGCGAAAGTGCCCTCCAGATCAGCAGCAGGGTAAGCAGCACTCCCTTCCTAGACCTCGACCCGCCCTGCGGATTGGGGAGTCGGGGCTGTCCACCGAGGGTCTGGTAGGGGGGGTTTGAGTGATGGTGAATACCATTCAGTCTCTCTGCCTGGGCTCAAGGTGGGTAACCCCTATGGAGAGCCACACTAATAGTCTTATATTGACTATATTACCTTTTACCACTCAACATCTGCTCATATATAACTAGGTTGGTTTGGTGATTAACAAGCCATCACTTTTGGACTCTTCAATCTACAATGCACAGGAACACAGGCACGCACACACACACACACACACACACACACACATACACACACACATATTCATCCTTGATAATGTGTACATATGTTAGGATATTGTTCTCCTGAAGTGCAAATATACACACCGAGGAGGAAAGTTCTTTGATGAACAATACAAGCAAAATAGGGAGCAATTAATGGGATAAAGAATTTCTGTGTGGGGAAAATAAATCTCGGAATCGTGCAGCCCTGGAGCTAGCAAGGTTTCCTAGAGCTCTCAGACTTTGGAGAGGGAGGGGCTTCTGTGATTAAACACAGCTTATAATTCTGTAATAAACTGAAATCTCGGCGAGTATGCTGCATGTAGGCGGAGGAAATGGTCTTCAGAGAGGATATTTTCTTCTATGGAATTTAATGCAGACTTTTTTCTTCTAAGATTGAATCACCCACAATTTGTAAATCTTTTTCTGTTGTATCTGGGCATCAAGCAGTGGAGGAAACTTCTGTTCTCTCTTTTGCTAAAATTGGGCATTTCCCAATACTGTGTTGGACTGTTTATTTTCTTGTTAGGTTAACCCATTCATTTGAAATCTGAATTTCTCCCTCCTGACACTTCTAAAGTTGCCCTCCAAATTCAATGCCTTTTCTGAATAACACCCTCTCCCACCTAGTACAATACTGCAGACTTTGATGCTGTCTTCTGGAGATCTTTTCTCTTATCTCCCACCCTCTTGCGGTCTCCCCTGGTTTTTATAATCTTGCTGCTCTATCTCTTTACCCAGCTTGTTTTCCTCTTCCTCTCCCTACACATGGAATTTCACCATATTCCTCGGGTCTCACTCTCTCCTTTTGGCTGGCATGACTCACCACCAGTTCTGCATATCCAACCTTCCATTTCTGATAGATCTGCATCTACACCTACAGATTTCTAGTGAAGAACTTGCCCTACATCCTGCGGGGGCCTCAACCTCAGCATCTCTTAGGGGACTTCATCTTCCCTCCCCACTCCCTCATCATCAAGCCCACATCATCATCACCCGTGGCTCCCTTGCTCTTATTCTTTGCCTCCAGTTACTTGCTAGTTCCAGCAACGCTGTCTACACACACCATGTCATATCTAGCCACTCTCATTCCCACTTGCCATCACCCTGGCAGACTCATCAGCTCTCTTTTGGGTCTTTGATTTCCAGAGGTGGACTTGCTTCCTGTTTGCAGCTCTCTCTGTACCTCAGGTTATCATATACCTTGATGCTTCCGGAAGCCTAGACTTGTCGCACCTTTTCTCCTGTTCAAAGATACTGTAATATACCCCTATTGTCTCAGAAATGAGTTGAATGTTGAATTAGCCAATAGTTAAGTAAACCCGCTCTTTTAGGGTACCAACAAAGCAAGGGCACAAAAAGAGAAGGGAAAAGGCTTCTGAAATAACTTCATCAAGAATATTAGTTTAAAAAAGTATTAACTTAGTTGTCATGGGAAAAAGAACTTTATTGTATTTTTAATACGTATTTTATCATGGATTTAATTTGTGTGTGCATGTAGATCATATAAAACTAAGTTAATTTAAAATTATAGTTTACATAAAATGTGATCTTCCAGTTGGAGCTCTCCAAGCCTGTAAAAGTTTTATTTGAGCACTGATTAGGCACACACTTCCAAGCCTAAGTTTCAAATCCCTCGTAAGAGGATCACAACCCACCTTTCTTAATTTATTTCTCACAATTGCCCTCTACATGCCTTTCATTGTAGCCAAAGGCTGTACATCCCCACATACCCCACACGACTTCTCTTTAGTGTACATTTTTCCTTCTTCCAACAATATCTTGTTTCTTGTTATGTTGGTTTTTGTCCCTCACCCTTTAAGGTTCTGCCTTTTGGTCCTGCCCTCAAAACTCACATTTCCCAGACTGACAAGAATTTCTTCTTTCTCTGAATTTGTCAGAGCACGTTTATCTTTTCTTATAGCCTTTCACATGTACAATATTCTTTTATAGCATTGTATATCACTTACTTCTCCTTCTAAAAGATTTGCTCAGAGAGAACAGGCATCTTACCTAATTCATTGCTGCATTTACCATCTAGTCCCAGACTAAACTAAGCACAGCCTGACGTAAGTGCTCAGTAGTTTATGGTTCAATAATGTTCCTCTTAAAGAATGCTTTATGTATAATGTATAAATACAATCCACCCATAAATAAATAAATAAATAAATAAATAAAATAAAAAATAAAAAGAATGCTTTATGTGCTAAAATAAAAAGTTGTATAAGTAATTAATTATGCCAGTATACATAATACTGATACTTTCAATTTCCCCTTTTATGTTATTTTTCTAAACTTGAGTTCAATTCTTAAATATTTATTAATTAGCTAAATTTTAAAAATATGTATTACTTTCTGATTAACAAATTAATATCTGATTATAATAAAATATTTTAAAATGTAACAATATATTGCCTTGAACCAGACATGGTGGCATGTACCTATAGTCCCAGCTACTAGTGGAAATCATTTGAGCCCAAGAGTTCCAGGCCAGCCTGAGCAACATATAAAAATTTATTAAGAAAAAAAAAAAGAGCCAGGCATGGTGGCACACATATGTAATCCTAGTACTTGGAAGTCTGAGACAGAAGGACCACAGACTCAAGAACAGCCTTGACAAGTAGTGAGACTCATTAACGCAAGACCCTGTTTCAAAATAAAAATTAAATAGGGCTGAGAGTGTAGCTTGGAGGTAGAATGCCTTTGGGGTTCATTTCCCAGTACCACACACAAAAAGATATACTGCCAATTACTTCTCTACTTAAAAATATATATGTGAAGCCGGGCGTGGTGGCGCACGCTTGTAATCCCAGCATTCGGGAGGCTGAGACCAGAGGATCGCGGTTTGCGAACAGCCTCAGCTACTTAGTGAGGCCTCTGCAACTCAGTGAAACCCGGTTTCAAAATAAAGAGTAAAAAATAGGGCAGGGGGTGTAGCTCGGATGTCAAATGCCCCTGGGTTCCATCCTCAGACCCGTTAAAAATATGTGTGTGTGTGTGTGATTAAAATATATTACATCTTTGTATTTCTAGCTATGCACTTATATATGGTTCTCCAGAGAAACAGAGCCAATAAGATACATAAGTATATAGAAAAAGACTTATTATGAGTGATTGACTTACTTGATTGTGAAAGCTGAGAAGTCCCACAACCTTCTATCTACACCTTACAGGCTCAGGAGAGCCAGTGGTGTAGCTGTATTATCAGCCCAAAGGCTTGAAAACTGGGAGTACTAATGTCTGAAGGAAGAAGATAAATGTCCCAGCTCCAGAAGAGAAGATGCATTTGTCCTACCTCTGCCTTTTTATTCTATTTCAATGGTTTGGACAATGTCCACTCATGTTAGTGAGGGTCAAGCATTTTTCTCAGCCTACCATTTCAGACGCCAACCTCTTCTAGAAATACACAGACAAGCCCAGAAATGTTTTGCCTCCTATCTTAGCATCTCTTAGTCCAATCAAGTTCACACATAAACTTAACCATCGCACTATCTCTATATTTTTTAACTACTGCACAGTATGCCATTGTGAGGTTACATCTTAATCCGTATTCCAATTATTGGCAATGTTTATAACCACAAAACAAGGAATCAAAGGAAGTTTGAAACTGTAACTTTGCAGCTGCCCTCCATCATTAAGATATCTACCTTCGCTCACTTTAAGTGTTTATTCAGCCCACTGAATTAACTCTTCTTAAAGTTCTATACTAAATAGCAAAAACATTCTCAAAATTTCATAAATCACTTGCTGACATTGCAACCTTACCACCCACAACAAATTCCTGCTGAAATTTGGTGGTGGTTTTGATTCTGATAATTACAGTGTTATATTCCAGAATTGCAACAATTATCTTTCACTTTTCTTGTGTCTTCTTAAATGCTACTCTTTTATGGCAAATTATAGATGAGCTCTAATTTTTCCATATCATTTTAGCCCATGCAACCTACAAATGTTATTTTCTAATTTAGCAAAGAAACATAAGCAGCAGCAGCCAAGCCCTTCATAGCTATTGCTGGTTTTGTGTTTTCAAAATAAAATCTTTGGGAGTAAAAGTTGCTTCTTCACCGAACCAAAAAAGTAAGTATATTAGTAACTCATGAAAAAATGAAGATGCTGATGCTTGGCAAACAAGAGGAATATTCATTAAATCCTGCTGCCTTCATCTCTAACACAATACCATGGGTCTTCTATAAATATAAAAGACCTATCAAATACTAATTCTTCATATTTAAAGGCTATTCACATTTAAGAATAATCCTTTAAAGACCAAATTATGCCCCATACAGAATCAATACTTGTTTTGGTGTATATGTAAGCATACACATTTTTCCTCTCACTGATTAAAAATTATTTGCACATCTGTGCCCAGAATTAAGAATAATAAAACTCAACCACAAAGATAAATAAATAATACATAATTGTAGTGTTGGAATTTATCAGTTTAGCATGGTTACCTCCATATTCACCTTTCTTTTGATCTTTTTGTAGACATATTGTTATTGACTGCAAATGTCTTAGTAGTTTTGCCCATTGGAATGTGCTTTGACAGATTAATTATATGTTATCAGGCAGTTGAAGATCAGCTAAAGATATGTGGCCACAAGAGGGATGCGGATGTCTTTGAGCTGTTCCTTTCTCAAAAGTAAGTAGACTTAACATAAGTAAAATAAAAGAGTATCATCTTATAATCTTTCATAGATTCAAATGTTACTTTCCGTTTTTCCCACCACAAGGCTCTGTAGGCAATTGTAATCTAATTAATTTATCACTGTTTGGGGCCCACTTTTTCCACTGAAGAGACAAGATTTTAAAATTAATACAACAAAGGTTATTGAGCCAGGCTGAGTTTGAATCACAGCTCTATCTCTGCCAGTTGGTGATCTTGGGGTATTATACAACCTCCCTTTTCAGATTGTCAGATTAAGCAAATAGAAATATAAATCATCCCGTTAAATTTAATTTTAGAGAAATAATGTTTTACTATAAGTAAATACCACACAGTAGCAATCTTATTCCTTGAGTATAATAATACTACCTTAGAGGGTTGTGGGAGAGTAAGTGACTTAGTAAAAGTTAGAAGAAGACCACATATACAGTCGGCACTCAGTTACCATTAGTACAAATATTATTATCATTAGAAATAATAACCTATTGTGCTCCTATATTCTAATAATCCCTATTGTATACTGTAATCCCTAACAATCCCTATATTAATTTTGCTAGTGTCTAGGAAACAACCTCCCCAAAGAGGCAGATAAAATAGTGGATTTTCTGTAGGGCAGCCCAGTGTCTGAGATAGAACTTAGGTGGAAGAGGAAGTTATGGATAAGATTGGACTGTGATACCACCATTTTCAATGGCCAGTAGTTGACACCCTGTACAGTCATGGTTTTCATTTAATAGTAATGACACTGCTGTGGTTAGATTGCGTTCCCTGAAGTTCATATGATGAAAACTTAATCTGCAGTGCAACAGTGTTGAAAAGCAAGACCCTTAAGACTTGATTATGTCATGGGGGTCCTGCTTTCATACAGGGATTAATGCCATCACTGCCAAAGCGAGGTTGTTATGTCAGGAATGAGTTGCTGATGTAAGAATGAGTTTTCCATTGTACCACCATGTGTAATTTCTCCCACCAAGTTATGATATGGCAAGAAGTCTCTTGCCAGATGTAGACATCTTGACTTGGGAATTTCCAGCCTCCAGAATTGTAAATAATAAACCTCCGTTCTTTATAAATTGCCCATTCTCAGGTATTCTTTGATGGTATAAATGGACTTGGACATACCATATTCCTACTCATCATATTCATTCTTCATCCTCTTTAATGCCTATGAATATTATGTATTTTTAAACAAGTTTGAAATATTTTTATTTATATGTAACCTTTGGAACTCAGTTTCTTAGTAAAGAAACATCCTAGGCTATCAATGGACCTTATCACCTCTTGTGACTTGAAGAAATCCTTTACTAATAAATATATTTTTGTTATAGTTAGTTTAATCAATTAGTACATAAAAAACTATCTTTGAAGTGATCCTGAATCTTTTGGTAGTAAGGGCATGAAGAAATGACCAATTTGAAAATTTAAAAGCACACACGTTGTAGAGAAGAGCAAAAATGTAGAAAATTCTGAAACACTCTGAGCCTGAGTGTTAACCTACAGTTAACATGCTGTATTTATTGTACAGTACAAGAGTTAAGATGCTCCAAGGTCCAAGTGCTCCTTCACAAAAGTAAATTATAGATCTAAAGTGAGAGAGACCGGGCGTGGTGGCTCACGCTTGTAATCCCCGCGCTTGGGAGGCGGAGACAGGAGGATCATGCAGGTTCAAAGCCAGCCTCGCTGGCTTAAGAGACCCTGTTTCCAAATAAAAATATAAAAATAGGTCTGGGAGTGTAGCCCGGAGGTAGAAGGATTTCCAGGAACCCCAGTACCACCAAAAAAGTAAAAAAAAAAAAAAAAAAAAAAGTGAGAGAGAACATATTAAGTATGAAAATTTCCTATTGAAGGTTGCTTTGGAGGAGTCTGGACTCTTGCCATACCAGGGAACTGCTCAAAAGTCACAGAAGTTTGTCTGAAAAGCCTTTGGTTTAGGTAACTTAAATTATTTTTATTTTTTATTGGTGCATTGTAGTACATTTTAATGGGATAAAAGGCTTGTGGAGACATACATGCACACATCACCGAATTAGCCCTTGCCCAATCCCCACCCCATTCCCTCCCCATCCCTCCTTTCCATGCTTGGCTTAGTGATTGACTGTGATATGTTTGTTTAAGTACATCATGCTCTTTAGAGAGTTTCCCTCTTCCCCCCTCCCATCCCCTCAGGTAGGTATAGGGTCTCCTTCTTCATCTAGAGTTCCTCCTGTTTCCCATTTCTCCTAAGCTTTCACATATTAGGGAAAGCATCCAATTTCTTCTTTTTTGTGACTGACTAATCTCACTTAGCATAATGTCCTCCAGTTCCATCCATTTCCCTGAAAATGATGTAATTGTGTTTTTCTTTATGGCTGAGTAAAATCCCATTGTGTACATATCCCACAGTTTTGTAATCCATTCATCTGCTTATGGAGAGCTTGGCTGGTTCCATGGTTTGGCAATGGTGAATTGTGCAGCTATGAACATAGATACACATGCATTAGTTTGGTAGGTTGTTTTCCTATATTTTGGGTAGATACCCAACAGTGGTATTGCTGGATCAAATGGTAGATTTGTTCCCATTCTTCTGAGGATTCTCCATACTGTTTTCCAAAGTGGTTGCACTAATTTGCAGTCCCACCAACAATGTTTTAGAGTTCCCACTTCTCCACATCCTCGCCAGCATCTGTTGTTGTTAGGTGAAATCTCAGGGTAGTTATGATTTGCATCTCTCTGATTGCCAATGATGTTGAACATTTTTTCATGCATTTATTGGCCATTTGAATTTCTTCTTTCATGAAGTGTCTATTTAATTCATTTTCCCATTTTTTGATTGGGTTATTTGTTTTCTGAGTGCTGAGTTTCTTGAATTCTCTGTATATTCTAGATTTTAGTCCTGTATCAGAGGTAGCTGGCAAAAATCTTCTCCCATTCTGTTGGCTCTCAGTTGAGGTTCTTTACAGTTTTCTTTGCTGTACAGAAGCTCTTCAGTTTCATGCAATCCCACGTATTGATTCACCTTTTAGTTTGTTATGCCTTTGGGGTCTTGTTGAGAAAGTTTTTTGTGGTACTGGGGTTCCTAGAAACCCTTCTACCTCCGGACTACACTCCCAGATCTATTTTATACTTTTTTTATTTGGAAACAGGTTCTCTTAATCCAGCAAGGCTGGCTTCGAACCTCTGTGATCCTCCTGTCTCCGCCTCCCAAGCACGGGGATTACAAGTGTGCGCCACCACGCCTGGCTGAGAAAGTTTTTTTTATCTGTGCGTATGTGTTTCAGTGTTGGACCTATGCCCTCTTCAAGGAGCCTCAAGGTCTCTGGTCTAAGAATTGTTTTTAAAAGCCGTAAACCCAGAGCATGGGGAAAAGAATAAATGAGAGAAAAGAGAGGAAAACACAAATGCTCTTTTCAAAAGAAAAGCAGTAAATATGTGTAAAAAGGATGAGAACACAAGAAAAACTGTCATTTTATAATCACAAATCTATTGACTCTGATAATCAGTAGAAGCCAAAATCACTAAGTAGTTATTGGAAAACAAGATACACCGTGGGTCAGAGTTTGGCCTCCACATATTATTTTTTGTTTTTTTGCAGTACTGGGGATGGAACCCAGAAGCATTCTACCTCCGAGCTACACTCCCAACCCTATTTTTTTAGTCTTTATTTTGAAACAGGGTTGCAAAGGGCCTCACTAAGTAGCTGAGGCTGTCCATGAACCACGATCCTTTGGTCTCAGCCTCCCAAATGCTGGGATTACAAGCATTGCGCCACCACTCCCAGCTCCGGCTTCCGCATATAGTTTTTCAATGACAAAGTTCATTCGTTTATAATAGGCCCAGGAGATCCCATTTAACCAAATTACTGAATTTAGCTTTACCAGAAGTAAGATAAAGTGACATTATTTGCCTCTTGATCTGGTGTAGTAATTACCACTGATGCAAAAGAGAAGTGATCTAGCTTTAATTTGGTCACTAGGAAATGATGCGATAAATCAAGACTCTGGAACATCCTATCAGACAAGTGTCAAGGACTTTTCAAGTCAATAATAATGGGAAAAAAGAAAGGAGGGTGATTGCTAACAATTTTTTAAAAGACTAAAGGGTTTGATTATATCAACTGAATGCAATTCCTGAATGTTGATAAAATTCAGGATTTAAATGAACTATAAGAGAAATGTAGGGTCAATGGGGAAAATAAATATGATAATATAGAAGATAAAATTACTGAATTAAACAATCTTTTAGGTATGTTAGTGATATTGTGATTTTTCAAAAGAATTTTAATTTGGAGGATATACATACTGAATTATTTAGGAGTAAGAGGCCTACAATAATAAGCTTGAAACTTAATTTTCAAATATTTCACCAAGCAGCTGGGCATGATGGTGCATGCTCATGCTCGTAGTCCCAGTACTTGGGAGGCTAAGACAGGAGAATGGTGGTTCTCAGACAGCCTTAGCTACTTGGTGAGGCCCTTTGCAACTCAATGAGACCCTGTTTCAAAATAATTTAAAAAATAGGGCTGGGGGTGTAGCTTGGGTTCCATTCTCAATACTGCAAAATAAATTTTTTTCACCAAGCCAAACCGTGTGTGTGTGTGTGTGTGTGTGTGTGTGTGTGTGTGTGTGTGTGAAAGAGTGAGGAAAATTATGGCAATATATGAAGGTTCTACAGTTTTTTTGTTTTTTGTTTTTGGGTTTTTTTTTTTTGTACTGGGGGTGGAACCCAGAGGCTTCCTACCTCCAGTCTATATTCCCAGACCTCTTTTATATTTTATTTTGAAACAGGGTCTTACTGAGTTGCTGAGAGCCTCCTCACTAAGTATCTGAGGCTGGCTTTGAACCTTTGTGATCCTCCTGTCTCAGCCTCCCAAGTGCGGGGATTACAAGGGTGCGCCACCATGCCCAGCTTACAATGTTTTAGTATACCACTTCTAAAACTTTTCTTAGGGTTGAAATTTTCCAATATAAAAAGTTGGCAAGAAAGGTTTATTTGGTTTAGAATATTGTTTGAATATGCATATATATTTTTTCATAAAATTAAGAAAATTTTAGTCTCTCAGAGTCCTAAGTTTGAAAATAATTATGAAAAAACAGCATGGTGGTGCATGCCTGTAATTTCAGTACTTGGGAAACTGAAATAGGAGGATCACAGATTCGAGGCCAGCCTTAGCAACTTAGCAAGACCCTATTTTAAAATAAAATATAAAATAGGGCTGAGGGTATAGTTCAGAGGTAGAATGCCACTGGGTTCAATCCCTAGTAACATACAACACACACACACACACACACACACACACACACACACAAATAATTATTGTGAGAGTTAAGCTAGGGGTATAGCTCAATGGTAAAGTGCTTGGTTAGTATGTGAAAGGTTCAATCCCCAGCACCAAATTAAAAAAATAAAATTGTAAAAGGAAGTTATCAAATTAGCGACGAAGTGCGTCAACAATTTTGAAAGAACACGGGCATGATGGCACATGCCTGTAATCCCAATACTTGGGAGGCTGAGGCAGAAGGATTGCAGGTTCGAGGACAGCCTCTGCAGGTAGTGAGACTCATATCAACCTAGCGAGAAACTGTTTCAAAATAAAAATTTTAAATAGGGTTGGAGATATAGCTGGGAGGTAGAAAGCCCCTGGGTTCAATTCCCTGTAACATGCACACACACACACACACACACACACACACACACACACACACACACTATTATCATAAAGAAATTAATATATGGGGTAATAATTTGCATTAATATTTTAAAGTACTTACATAATTGCCTGGCACGTAATATGTGCTCTAGAATGTTTGATAAAGAAAGAGACATAAACGCATACATACTTGAGTCCCACAATTTTTGCTCTGAGAAATAAAAGCAATCTGAAAACTCTAGGCCACATCCATTAAATGGCCAACTCTCCTTGTCTGAGCTTGCCCTTTTGCTAACAGCTCCCTCTGCCCACTCTCCACCTGTCCCTTGGCTGAGTGAGCTGCATCCTAACAAAGACTGGGGTCATTTGGGTAGCTAGAGTCCCCACAGTTCAAGAAGGGTGGGGAATATATTGACCCTACAATTAATAATTTAAAAAAAGCACTGTACTCAGTCTCTGACTATTGGTGTCCTGCAATTTTCATCTCAGTCCAATCTGTGATCTGACAAGGCCAGGACCAACCTCAAAGTGAGAAAGCTGTTGACAGTCTTGAAGCAGCAGCCAACTGTGTTTTCCACATTTACTTGAAAATCCAGTACCATCTTCATTTTCATTTTCTTTCCATCTGCCTTCTCTGCAGTAAAATCTGTTTTGAAATGAGGTTGCAATAAATTCAGTCATAATGAGATGTAAATTTCTGCTAATGTGATAAAATGCTTTCTCTGAGAATGTATTATCTTTAGCTGACAAAAACTTAATCCAGAAGAATTAGATTATAATTATGGAATTTCAGAAATTAGCAGATAAGTGTGCCAACAATTGTGAAAGAACAGGTTACTGCTTAGGTTATTTCTCAGCAGTGCTAACTTTATGAGCAGACTTCCCTCTCAGTGAGTTAATCATTGCTAATGTTCACATTTTTTTTTTCTTTCCAGGGAACTGACAGAGGTCATTGATCTTTCTAGGTTTAAAAGACTAAAATACTTATGGCTTCATCATAACAAGGTAGTATCATATTTTACCTTTAAATTACCAAAATTAAAGTTATATTAATTTCATGGTTTTTTTTTTTTGCGGTACTGAAGATTGAACCCAGGGGCATATTACCTTTGAGCTATATCCCCAGCCCAATTTTACTTTTTATTTTGATAAAGGGTCTAAGTTTTGGAGGCCTCACTAAGTAGCTGAGGCTGGCCATGAACCCGGATCCTCCTATCTCAGCCTTCCAAGTACTGGAATTACAAGTGTGCACCACCAAACCTGGCTTTTTCATGGTTTTAAAAGAGTTATTACTTAAAATTTTATAGCAACCCAATTAATTCACAGTAGCCAAATTCGGGAACCAGCCGAAGTGTCCATCAACAAATGAATAGATCACAAAATTATGAGATAAACACAATGGAATTCTACTTAGCAATAAAGAAAACAAAGTTATGTAATTTTCAGAAAAGTGGATGGACCTGGAGAACACTATAGTAAGTGAGATTAGACAGTCACAGAAAGTGAAGGGTCATATGCTTTCTCTCATTTGTGGAAGCTGGGGGGTAATCAGGATACCAGAGGGACTTCAGATAATAGAGGAGAAACGAAGGAGATGGTCAAGGGGAAGATGAGGGCAGGGAGGATCAGTGAAGGGACCACTTCCATTGACATTATGTACATATGTGAGAATATTGATGTCAATCTCAATATTTTATGTGGGAAAGGAGGGAGAGGGAGGGAGCCGGGGAAAGTCCACCAAGTGCCGTGTGCGTGTATGCCACCATCACTATGAGCTACATGATGATGTGAGACTATAATGTACCAATAAAAGTATAAAAATTATACTTAATATATGTAAGAAACTTATACATACCTGTAATCTACATATCAGATATATATAGCATATTTTAAAATGACAATC
This sequence comes from Muscardinus avellanarius, assembly GCF_963383645.1. Classification (NCBI taxonomy): domain Eukaryota; kingdom Metazoa; phylum Chordata; class Mammalia; order Rodentia; family Gliridae; genus Muscardinus; species Muscardinus avellanarius. The sequence goes on along the minus strand of NC_137795.1, from coordinate 34,798,342 downwards.
TCTGAGATTCTATTAGGCTGCAATTTTATTTCTGTCTTTTATGTCCTGTTGAAACTGCTCAGTGGAGACTATTTCTTCCCTGGATCCTGGAAGGATACTTGGATAGTCTCATTTGTCCTCTCCTAGGTAACAAAAAATCATATAGTACATTTGGTCATAGTCATAATCCTTGTTCATAAATGGGAATACATTAATCAACAGTCACCCTTTTTTCACAAAACACACACACGCGCACACACGCGCACACACGCGCACACACACGCATACACACACACACAAACACACACACACACACACACACACGGCTAGGACTGACTGTAGATGGCTACCTGCCTCCATTATTAACTCTATTTTTCTTCTCCCTCGCTTCTACCCTAGTCCTCCCCAGGTTTCATATGAAATGGGGTGGGGAAGAGGAAAAGGAAAAGCAAGGGAGAGTGTTTTGCTTTGTACTAGCAGATGCTCCAAGTTGACTCTTCTTTTTATGGATCACTCAGAAGCTTTACTGCTAGGCTTCTCCGGCTCTGACTCCTCCTCCTCACTGGCCACTCCTGACCTCACCTCACCTCTATCCTGTGCTTCAGGTCACCGAGTGCCTTTGGACCTTGGAAAACTATCCTGGGAAGAATCTCTTGTAAAGTCTCCCAGATCAGCACTGCTACAGCAGTCCTGCTTTCAGTTCCCAAAACTCGCACCCCTTTGTTCGGCAGTCAGAAGCCAAGGTGGTCAGTGTGTCCAGTTACTAACCAAGCCAATTTAGCTTCTTCAAGAATCATCCAGCACCAGGCCACCATGTTCCCAACTGCAATTAACAGGTCTCAAAGTCCCAGAATGTGAGCTTTGAAGCTTGTCTTATATACTAGGATTTTTTGTTTGTTTGTTTGTTTGTTTGTTTTGGTGACACTGGGAATGGAAACTAGAGGCATTCTACCTCCAGGCTACACTCCCAGCCCTATTTTATTTTTTATTGGTAAACGGGATCTCACTAAGTTGCTGAGAGCCTCACTAAGTTGCTGAGGCTGGCTTCGAGCCTGCGATCATCCTATCTCAGCCTCGCAGTACTGGGATTACAAGTATGCAACACCACTCCTGGCTATGCTAGGGTTTAGGAGGAAGTGCCATCTCACTCTCCCTGATAATAGAGGCCTAAGTGTGGGGCTCTAAACTCTTTCCAAGCAAAAGAGCAAAATTCAACTAAGATTCAAACCCAGACAATTATTACTGTCAGCTAGCCACAAGGTTGTTTTCAACTTTCAAAAATGTGGTTTTCTAACAGTTTGTTATTTGTTCACTATATATTGATAAATCAATCTTAGCATTTTGAATCTAAGCTTCCAAACACCAGGTGATTTTAAAAAAAAATTGTTCCCAGCAGTAATCTTCTTTCCTGTAGAACTCAAAATTCACAGCACTGAATCTTTAAACAGCCATATTATGAAAATATTTCAATATTTCATTTTGGGTGTTTTTTTCAAACCCATTGAGTGGAAAATGGAAAATAAAAGTGCTTCTAGTGTTAACTATAAGCATAAGCCTCATAAGCTTGAAGTAATTTCCAGGAGAACAAACACAAATACCTTCAAGGCCCAGGCAGCTAACGACTGAAATGGAAAGCGCATGCAGCACTCTAAACACTCCGCCCAAAATTATCCTGGGTCTTAGCATGTGACCTCTGATTAGAACAAGCTGCACATCATCAGGCATGGCAAAAATGATTTATCTCTGTTTTTAGGGTGTGCTCCTTATGGTGTTCAGTGATTTGCAATTTTCAAAGAGAGAACATGTAGAAACCTTAGAATTATGTCTAAGGGAGATGTATAATTAAAATTTTTTATATTTTATATTTTTACTTTCTGAGAGTGGAGAAATTGTCCAACCTCCAGCCACTTACTGGATTTTCACACCGTTGACCTGTAGATTCATTGTGCACATGGGAAGGAATTGCATGCTTTATCAATTTTATTCCTTTGTTTATGTAGTGGGGGTTGCAATGGGGAAAGGATATAAAAAAAGACTGAATTATTTTTAGAGTTTGATTTATATGCAACAAACTATATTATCTTTCAAATTGCCATCACTTACATTGCTCTTTAACAAACAGATCTGTGCCAGGCGTGGTGGCGCACGCTTGTAATCCCAGCATTCGGGAGGCTGAGACAGGAGGATCGCGGTGGCAGATAGCCTCAGCTATTTAGTGAAGCCCTTGCAACTCAGTGAGACCCTGTTTCAAAATAAAGGATAAAAAAATAGAGCTGGAGGTATAGTTCAGAGGTAGAATGCCCCTGGGTTCCATACTCAGGTCTGCAAAAAGTGAAAAAAAGAAAGAGAAGAAAGGAAGAAAGGAAGAAAGAGAAGAAAGGAAAGAAGGAAGGAAGGAAGGAAGGAAGGAAGGAAGGAAGAAGAAGAAAGAAAGAAAGAAAGAAAGAAAGAAAGAAAGAAAGAAAGAAAGAAAGAAAGAAAGAAAGAGCCGGGCGTGGTGGCACACGCTTGTAATCCCCGCACTTGGGAGGCTGAGACAGGAGGATCGCGCAAGTTCGAAGCCAGCCTCAGCTACTTAGTGAGGCTCTCAGCAACTTAGTGAGACCCTGTTTCCAAATAAAATATAAAATAGGTCTGGGAGTATAGACTGGAGGTAGAAAGCCTCTGGGTTCTACCCCTAGTACCACAAAAAGAAAGAAAGAAAGAAAGAAAGAAAGAAAGAAAGAAAGAAAGAAAGAAAGAAAGAAGGAAGGAAGGAAGGAAGGAAGGAAGGAAGGAAGGAAGGAGAAAAGAAAGAAAGGAGGAAAGAAAAGTAAATAGATTTGTGTAGTCCACATAACATTGAAAGTATATAAAGGGTCATTCTATATCTAACTATAACAATAAGTAAATAGGCTAGTGTGGGTTTTCTTATTTATCTATAACTGACTGTGTGCTGAATTGCCTCAGAGTTTATACTGCCAAACTCTAACAGGCATATTAGATATTATACTACTGCATTGAAGTTCACATGTAAAATTATGATTATGAAGCCGGGCGTGGTGACGCACACTTGTAATCCCAGCATTTGGGAGGCTGAGACCTGGAGGATCGCGGTTCGCGGACAGACTCAGCTACTTAGTGAGGCCCTCTGCAACTCAGTGAGACCCAGTTTCAAAACAAAGAATAAAAAATAGGGCAGGTGGCGTAGCTCAGAGGTAGAATGCCCCTGGATTCCATCTTCAGACCCGCAAAAAAAAAAAAAAATTTTTATTATGAGTTTTCTTGAAACCAAGACTATTCTAGGTTGACCACCAAGAACATATTATGCCAATGTGGAGTGGTCTGGAGAATTGTGGTGAGCAACATGAACAATGACATGAAAATAAATATTTGGAATTGTAACATTTAGTAGAGAATGTTGTGAACTTGTGATCAGCATCATTTTTGCATTGGTGAATCTCTTAAATTACCATCTATTTAGGAAAAATAAGGCACAGTCAAATAAAGTGAACCCATATTTATTTATTTATTTATTTATTTATTTATTTATTTATTTATTTTCTACTTACTCAATCCACAGTATTTATTGAGGTCTATGAAGACATTAGTAGTTGTCCACTCACTATCCGGTCTTGGTCTCTCCTTTTTCTTATCCAGCAAAATCTGGTTTGGGTTTTGGAACATACTCTTCCTCATTTCACTCAAGTAGGTAGCCCCATCCAGTTCCAGACGTAGATCTCAAACCGCATAGCATATCAGAATAATCTCACCCTCGAGAGTGTCTGGGCTAGTCAATGAATGAGCCTATTATCCTATTATGATGGAGACAGAGGGCACATCTGCTGGGAGGCTTCTGGAAAATATTTCTTTTAACCTAAAAGGGAATACAAAAGAGAATCCCCTGTTCTCTTTGGATGCTTTTTTGCCTGCATGTGAAGGCAGAAACTATCCTACCAATGAATCAGTTCAACATTTGGAGAAAAATCACAGAGAATTATGAAGCTTGGAAGACTGAGGTTCTCATGACATCTGGATTTCTCGATAGGTGAGATAGTAAGTGTTATCTTTCATGCTGGTTTGAGTGGAGCTTAGAAGTTACTTGGGACCCATGCCTTCTAATTGACAGTGCTTATTCTGTACATGCATTAGGTACTGACAGGATAAATGTGATGGTTACTGCTCCGGTGACAAAATTAGGAGAGGCATAAGGGAGTGACTGTGCTCTGAATGAGAACATTACATTTGCAAGCTGCCTGCAGTGAGAGGATGCAGTAAGCGCTGGAGGCAATGAATGTAGTTTGGTGAGTTGGGAGCCTAGCACACTAGAGGGCCGCATACTTCCCACAGACTGTCTCTACTGGATATTAGAATGTGACCTAGTCTGAACCTAATGATGAAATAGACCCAAGTTTGTTTCTAAAGACCTGTAATGGCCCAGCCTCTCTCGGTTTCCTCTGGCAACTCTAGGTCCCTTTTTGGGTTCATTTCCTCCCATTACTTCACAAATACTTATTAGTACTATACCTGTTCCCTTTTGGAATTATATTTTCCTAATGTCCCTTGATATCATTAGGGAGGCACCTGCTCTTAGGTAAATATTAAGTGAGGCCTTCAGAAGGCTCCCTTTCTTGTCCCATTCTCCAGCCAAGTCTGGCCAGTTGGGCATCCAATTCCTCATCCTTTTCAACCTTTCATGAGAAGGTGGGTCTGGTTCAGACAGGTTATATAAGTGATTCATATTTTACACTATAATTTAGTATAAAACATGCATGTTATCTTTTCCTACTTGGGCTCTTACTTTAAAATTTTCCTCTTATGGATTTCAAATAATGAGCTCTCTATACATAAATGTGGTGTCACATGTTAGTATCTTTCTATTTCTGAAAGTACAGTAGTATTTGTTATATTTCATTTTGTCTCAGATTTGGATAAGCATTTGATGAAAAGCTTGATAAAGCCTCATCACCTATCCAAAATGGAAACTAAGTTTCTATTGTGGATCACAAATCTAACATTCAACAAATTTTACCAAATCAATTTAAGTAAAAAGAATTCCTCTTCACTATCTAAAGAATAACTGAAATATTTATAATAACATTGCTCATACTAACTGACCAGAGAGTGGTCAAATTAGAAAAAGATTGCTAGCTGGGAGCAGTAGTATACATTGTAGTCCTAGGTAATTAAGAGGCTAAGAGAAGACAGGAAGATTGCTTGAGCCCAAAAAGTTTGAGGCTACCCTGGCTGGACACAATAGTGAGATGTTATCTAAAAAAAAAAGCCCCCCAAAACCAAAAAAATTGCTTTAAGAGAGATCTTAATCCTAGGCTTATTCCTCTATTCTGTAAAGATTTGTTATTACTTCCTATCCCCAATATTCATCACATACTGAGAATTTGATGAATAGTACAAATAATTTTATATTCTAGGAAAGAATATTGATGTATAAAATTAGCAAGTCACTATTTGAAAATGGAAATAATTATTTTAAATTTGTTGTTTTAAACATTTGACAAAGAAGTTGCCCTTTTAGCATAGTAGGCAGCTCATCAGTCTCATAAATATTTGACAAAGAAGTCTTTGAATAGTAGTATAGTTTAGTCCTCCCTTATCAGTGGGAGATATGTTCCAAGATATCCCCCATACTGTAGATGCCTGAATTTATAGATAGTCACAAACTCTATAGTATTTTTTCTATACATACCTATGATGACGTTTAGTCTATTAATAGGTACAGGTGGAGATTTACAAAACTAATATAATAAAACAAAGATGACCATGTACTGTTACAATATTTATATGACTGTGGTCTCCCTTTTACTCTTAAGTATCTTATTATATTTTCACATTTTCCTTAAAAGGAAACACTTTATGGCTTCTCTGCAACATACCCAAATTGCTAGCATCATTTCTCTTGTTCTTAGGGGCTACTAGTAAGTAAAATAAGGATTACTTGAGCATAAACACTATGATACTGTGACAGTTGATCTGATATCAAGACACCAACTGACTAGCAGGTACATGGCAGATATGGAATGGATCCACTCGGAGAAGGGATGCTTCCCATCCCTGGCAGGATGCAGCAGGACAGCGTGAGATTTCATTGAACCACACAGAGTGTGCCGTTTTAAACTGATTGTTTCTGGAATTTTCCATATAATATTTCCAGACTCTGTTTGACTGGGTAAATAAAACTAAGAAAAGTGAAGCCATCCATTGCCAGTGGGGGTGAGAGGGCAAGGGCAAAGGGCAAAGGGCAAAGGGCAAAGGGCTGCTGTACTTTTCCAAAGCTAGTTTTGTTGTTGTTTCTGGTGGTGGTGATGGTGGTGGTGGTGGTGGTGGTGGTGGTGGTGGTGGTGTGTGTGTGTGTGTGTGTGTGTGTGTGTGTGTGGTATTGAGGACTGAACCCAGGGTATTCTACCTCTGAGCTACACCTCTAGCCCTATTTTTTTGTTTATTTGAAACAAGATCTTACCAAGTTGCAGAGAGTCTCATTATGTTACTGAGGCTGGCTGCAAAACCTATCTCAGCCTCTCAAGTACTGGGATTACAAATGTGCAAAATTACACCCGGCTTCAACAGGTAACTTTACAACATGTTTTGTGTCCTTGATTATTTTGGCACTCTCAATCAGATATATTCGTGTATTATTGTACTATGTTTGCACATATGAGCAGAGCATGATGGTGCACACCTGTATTCCAGTTCTTGGGAGGCTGAAATAGGATTGCAGGTTTGAGGTCAGCTTCGGCAAGTAGTGAGACTCTTATTAACCTAAAGAGATCCTATTTCAAAATAAAAATAAAATATAGTGTTAGGTGTCTATTTTGAATGTAGAATGTTCCCTTGTTTAATCCCCAATATCTCTCTCTCTCACACACACACACACAGAGATTTCACCTATGTATTTATGAATTCACTTGTACATATCTTACCTTTTCCCCCCAAAATGATTGAAGCACACAAACCCTATGGTTCCACTTAAGCACAGTTAAAGAACAAAATTAATTAGCATGCATTCCATATAATTTGAACTCTTACGTATTTCTGTCACCTCAGGGCAACATTAATCACATTGCTGTGTCAACTTGGATGAAAGAATTATATTTTTAAAATATATTTAAAACCTCCTTAAAAGGAAATCAATAATATCCATAACCAAAATAAGGCTTTAATATATGGTTGTGAAATTTGTGGATATGTATGAAATATATCTAGGCATCATTTCACCAAGAAATATAGCCTACTTTTGAAAAGGACATTTCCAAAAATTTAGTAACTTAGAAAGAAGAAAAATATAAGAATAAAAGTCTGTACTAGATAAAAATAGTTATTTCTGAATGTTTTTTAAATGCAGACTTTATTAAGTACAATATACTTTTAAATTCTCTCTCTCTCTCTCTCTCTCTCTCTCTCTCTCTCTCTCTCTTTCTCTCTTTTCTCTTCTCTCTCTCTCTCTCTTGTGGTACTGGGGTTGGAACCCAGGGGCATTCTACTTTTGAGCTACAGCCCCAGCCCTATTTTTTATTCTTTATTTTAAAACAGGGTTTCCCTGAGTTGCAAAGGGCCTCAAAGTAGCTGAGGCTGTCCTCAAACCACGATCCTCCTGTCTCAGCCTCCCAAGTGCTGGGATTACAACCATGTGCTACTGTGCCCAGCTTCTTAATTTTTGTTTTGATACTGGGGATTGAACCCAGGGATCATTCTACCTCTGAGCTATACACACCCAGCCCTTTTGCTTTTGAAATAGGGTCTTGAAGTTGCTGAGGCTGGCCTTGAGCCTGTGATCCTCCTATCTCTGCCTCCCACCTGAGATTACAGATGTGTGCCACAGTGCCCAGACTACTATACATATTTTAAACTAAGAAATAAATACACTGTTTTAATTTATTGGATAGAAATAGCATTAAAATGAACTCAGGAATGCTGAAAGTTTGTTAAAATTTTCCTTTTTATTTCTTAGTGTATATTATTAAAAATTCTTGCTGGGGGAGGTGGCACATGCTTGTAATCCCAGCATTTGGGAGGCTGAGATAGGAGAATCACGGTTCTCAGACTTCCTCAGCTACCTAGCGAGGCCTTTGCAACTCGGTGAAAACCTGTTTCAAAATAAAGAATAAAAAATAGAGCTGGGGGTATAGCTCCGAGGTAGAATGCCCCTGGGTTCCATCTGCAGTACTGCAAAAAGGAAAAAAATTATCTCCAACCCATACTTAAAGTTTTATGTAAAGTTAGGAAATACTGAAATTTCAATATCCAAACATACAATAATATACTCTTTTAGTTAACACACAAATATAGACCTTCCAGAATTTCACCATGTTGTTTTATTGCTGATTGTGGTGAGCAAGCTATGCATTAACAGACTGAACAGATTTGTGTCTTTCCACATGTCAGAATTTATTGAATAGCAATAAATTCATAAGCTACATCACATTCATTGGCTTTAGTTCACCAAAATACTCACAGTTTATTTGGGGTCATGACCAAGGCAATCACAAGTTCTTTTATTCTAACCTTAATTACTAATATCTATAACACTTGTTATATTTCACAAGATGATATGCAGAGGTCCTAGAAAGGCTAAGAAAGGGTTAAGGTTTGCACAGGGTTTCAACAGGAGATGCCAAAGCAAAGAAAGAGCTGCTACAAATATGAAGTCACTGCAGTCAGTGGTTAGATAAAATTTATATTTGTTCTTGTCTTAGCTTTGTTTTGCCATACTAGAGACCCAGAGGGCACTATACCACTGACCTATATCCTGAGCTCTTCCTTCCTTCCTTCCTTCCTTCCTTCCTTCCTTCCTTCCTTCCTTCCTTCCTTCCTTCCTTCCTTCTCTCTTCTTTCTTTCTCCTTTCTTCTTTCTTCTGTCTTCTTTCTCTCTTTCTTTCTCTCTTTTTCTTTTTCTTTTTCTTTTTGTGTGTGTGGTATTGGGGATTGAATCCAGGGGCAGCCTACCTTTGAGCCACACCCTCAGCCCTCTCTTATTTTTATTTCTATTTTGAAACAAGGTCTTACTAAGTTTCCCAGGCTGGCATAGAAGTTATGATCCTCCTGTCACAGCCTCAAGTCTCTGGAATGATGAGCCTGCACCACTGCACCTTTCTTTTCTTTCTTTTTTTTTTTTTTTGGTGGTACTGGGGGTGGAACCCAGGGGCTCTTCTACCTCCAGGCTATACTCCTAGACCTGTTTTATATTTTATTTGGAAACAGGGTCTCACTAAATTGCTGAGTCTCACTAAGTAGCTGAGGCTGGCTTCGAACCTGTGTGATCCTCCTGTCTCAGCCCAAGAGCGGGGATTACAAGGCGTGCTTTACCACGCCCGGCTGCACCTTTCAAATAAGGGTTGTAAGACCCAATTTTCACAGAATCAAGGCCAGTTTTGAAGAGCAGGCAGTTTTGGAGTGTCCCCTTGAAGTGTCGGCTTAGAGTAGAGTAGAATCACTCAATATGATGAAAAAATGTGATCTGTGGAAACCTACGTGAAAAAGATCATACCTCCATTCAAAACTCCAGAGGGCTCCTTGTTACTTTCAGCTGAATTCTTACAGTAATCTGCAAGGTCCTACACAGATCGGCCCTGGCTTTCTGTTCTTCTCAGAGTCATCTGTCCCTAGCTCACTCTGATCCAGCCACTCCAGGCACCTTACTGTCTCTGGGACTAGTCCCTGGTTTGTCTGCTATTACAGACATCCCACAGGCTCCACTCCTTCCCCTTTGGAATATTTTCTAATATCTTCTCGGACTCCAACCAACCTCACTAAAATGCAATCTGACCTCCCTCTGGCATTCTTGACCTCCGGCCTTTATTTCTTCTTACAGAACTTGGTGATTTATACCATAATACACAATTCACTTATTGTGTATGCTGATTAATCTCTCCCTACAACAACAAAAGCAGAAATTTTCATCTCTTTTGTTCCCCATTATATCCACAGAAGCTAGCAGAGTCTGGCACACAGAAGTTGCCCCACAATGTTTGTTGAATAGAAGAACGGATAAACAAAAACTCTTATATTTTCTCATGAACGCAATAATTTCATTTTGTCAGCAAATCACAAATGGCATGTAACTGGCCATCAAGTATAGATTAGAGGAGGAGAAGTTGGTAACCTATTGCTTAGCATTTTGTTCATTCGAAAACATTTGTTTCTGTTTGACATTATAGCTAGAAACTTTTCTTTGCATGAGCACTAGTTCAACACTAGTTGAGAGGGCATGCTTCTGATGATTTAAGAAGAAAAAGTATTAATTGAAAAGATACTGGGTAGATATTAGGGACTTTGAGATTCAAGTTCAGAAATCACTAAGGATCCAAGGGAACTATGGTCAAAACCATGCTACAGAACCAGCTCCCACAAGCACTGTTGACGTGTCAGTCCACAGCCAAAGCTCCAGCTTGCATTGTTGGTGTCACCAGCCCCAGCCTGGACACACCCACTGTTACCACTGCCATCACTTTCACTACCATGGAAAACAAATCGTGTTATCTCCATCTTTCCTGCCACCAGAATTAACTTGCAACTCTCTCAACCTCTTGCCTTACTATTTCTTGATTCCAGATTCAAAGCATATACATCAGATTGTCTTAGTCTAGGTCCTGTCCTGCCGGAAGTCAGAGCAAAACAAGTCCTTTGTCCAGTGAGGAATAGGTTCTGATTTCCACCAACCAATGCTCAGATGGGGAGATTCCTTCAATTATTGGGAGGAGTTTTAGATTCTGGGAATCCAAAAAATTATGACAAGTGTCTCCCATTGTTTTGTTTGTTTGTTGTTTGTTTTGGTACTCTACCAAGTACCAAAATTGGCATTGTACCTCCAAGTTACACCCCCAGCCCTTTTTATTTTCATTTTAAAACAGGGTCTTGCTAAGTTGCTGAAACCGGCTTCAAACCTGTGATTCTCCTGTCTTAGTTTCATGCCTGTACTGGGATTATAGGCATGTGCCACCAACCATGCCTATTTGTGTCTCCCGATTTTTATTAGATAGTGTTTAGAAAGTTGAAAAGCAGCCGGGCGTGGTGGCGCAAGCTTGTAATACCCGCGCTTGGGAGGCAGAGACAGGAGGATCACGCAGGTTTGAAGCCAGCCGCGTGTGCTGGCTTAGGAGACCCTGTTTCCAAATAAAAATGTAAAAATAGGTCTGGGAGTGTAGCCCGGAGGTAGAAGGGCTTCCAGGAACCCCAATACCACCAAAAAATAAATAAATAAATAAAAGAAGAAGAAAGTTGAAAAGCAGCCAGGCGTGCTTGTAATCCCAGCATTTGGGAGGCTGAGACTGGAAGATTGCAGTTTGCAGCCAGCCGCAGCTACTTAGTGAGGTTTTCTGCAACTTAATGAGACCTTGTTTCAAAATAAAAAAAATAAAAAATAGGGCTGGGAGTGTAGCTCGGAGGTAGCAGCCCCCTAGGCTCCATCCCCAGTACCACAGAGGGGGAGAAAAAAAAAGTTGAAAAGCACATTAATGATTTCTGTCGGAGCTACGTAATGAATGGATGTTAAACTGAAGATTCCGGCATAGCTATAGTTTTATCACTAACCAGCTGACGACATTTGGCAAATCACATTATGTCTACAGAGCTATGTTTTCTTATAGAATACAGAGGATTTATACTCCATGACAGCTTCAAAAGTTGTCTTGAAAAAGGAAATGAGGTGGTATATGCGACGTGCTAATCCAAGAAATGCGCACACAGTAGCCAAAGTATCATCTTTCTCTGTTCATAATATTGAAAGTGGTATTGATAGTTCACAAATGTATATAGGATTGAACTGTCTTTTCATCAAGTCTCACCCTTCCCCACCCTATTTCCCTCCGAAAATTCCCTAAAATTTTGTAATAGAACTGTATATATATGCATGTACTGACAGTTTAAAAATTAGTTCTACAAGGTAGCGACAGTTCTCAGGACCTTGCCCCCGTCTGTCATTCCTCTGATGCGACAACATTCAGTTCTTTTAAGTGACATTTTCTTATTTATCAGCATTTCTCTAAATTACATGCTGGTATTGTTACTACTTCTTGATTTTTCTCTTTCAGACAATAGCTCTTTTGTTCCCACTACGGAAGATGAGAACTTAGTTCTTTCTCTCTCTTGCCCCCACTCTACCACACACATGCATACTTTCCATTCCCTAGACTCTTGATGTGGTCCTGTTGTAATTTGGGTTAAATCAATATTCAAGGGTTATATTGTTGTGACTAAGTATGCTTTTCAGAACTAAGCCATGTATTATACTCTGTTTTTCCTTTATTGTGTTTCCTCTAATTCTCTTAAGTTTTTATTTGTTTGATTTTTTTATTTGATTTTTGTTCTGTCTGAATCATGGCCCCTCCCCCAAATTCAAACACTGAAGTCCTGATTCCTGGTATCTCAAAATGTGACTGTATTTGGAGATAGGGCATTGAGAGGAATAATGAAATGGGGGTAATTAGGATGGCCTCCAATTTAATATGACTGGAGTCTTTACAAAAAGTAGATATTGGGGCATAGAAAGAAAGATACTAGTCCTGTGCAGAATACAGAGATGATCCCAAAAGGACCTGAGAAGAATGTGGTGATGTACAGCCAAGCAGCAAGGCCTCTGAATGAAACCAAGTATCACCAACACCTTGATCTGGGGCTTTGAGCCTCCAGGACTGTACAGTTTCTGCTGTTTAAGCCAACCTTTCTACGATATGTTATGGCAGCCCTATCAAACAAATATACTTCCAAACCATCGGTATCACTTACTCAATCTGAACTCTGTCAGTTCACCAGATCTACTTAATGCATTCAGTTACTTTCATTTTCTTGAGGAAGTCCGACCAGGCGCTTCTGACTTGTTCAGAACTGCTGATCCTGTGTGTCTGTGCAGAACTACAATCGCCTTTGGCCATCGCCCTGGGAATATCCTTGTCCCTCTCTTGTTTCTTGTACTGAATGCCTTTCTTTTTTTTCTAGAGTACATTCTCCAGTATCTTCCTGAGAAAGTGTTGCAGGCAGTAACTTTTTTTTTAAGATTGTGCATGCCTATACTTGTGCTTCATCAGTTCTCATATTTAAATCAATATTTTGGCATATTTTGGCATGCTTAACTGATAAGATTATTTTTCTTTTTTCTTTTTTTCTTTTTTGCAGTACTGGGGATGGAACGCAGGGGCATTCTACCTCCAAGCTACACCTCCGGCCCTATTTTTTTATTCTTTATTTTAAAACAGGGTCTCACTGAGTTGCAAAGGGCCTCACTAAGTAGCTGAGGCTGGCCACAAACCTGGATCCTCCTGTCTCAAGTGTGTGCCACCATGCCTGGCTGGACAATATTCTTAGTTGAGGATAAGGCATCTCTCTATTGTCTTCTTACTTTCTGTGTAGCTATTGAGGAGTATGAAGCCATTCTCGGACCTGATCTTCAAAATGAGGTGTGTGTGTGTGTGTGTGTGTGTGTGTGTGTGTGTGTGTGTGTGTGTGTATGTGTGTCTAGAAGCCCATATGCTCTTTTCTTTGCCCTCAGTCTTTGACATTTCACAATGATGTGCCTTGATATTAGTCTATTTTCATCTGTTGTGTTGACTATGGGAAAACTTCCATCCAGAAATTCGTATCTTTCAATTTTGAGAAATTTTCCTGAGGTATTTTGATTTCTTCTCCTATGTTTACTGTTTCTCTTTCTGGAATTCTGTCTATATTTTCAATTACTGAACTCATTATGAAATTTTCTTGTATTTTCTCATTTTTCTCTACTTTCTTGGAGAGTTCCTCAACTTTCTCTTCCAACCCTCCTACATGTCTAATGTTGGCTTTTGAGTTTTTATTTTTCAAGACTTTTTTTTCTTTTAAATGCTTACATCTTATTACCCTTTTGCTTTTAGTATAGTAAAAGTATATATTTGTTGATATTATACATCTTTTACCCCTACATAATTATGTCATTTTTATTAAAGAATATATTTAATAATTTCATTGAAACATAAACTGATCCACAAAAAGCTGCACATGTGTAATGTATGCAACTTGATGAGTTTGGACATTTATGCATACCCATGAAAGCATCACCACAATCAAAACCTTTGTGTTTTTGCGGTAGGAAAACAACATGTGATTTACCTTCTTAACAGGTTCATAAACACACACTATCATGTTGTTAAATATACCCAATTGATCAACTCCTACTTCTCCCTTCCCTGAAACCCCTGGCAACCACTATTATACTTCCTGCTTCTATGACTCTGAGTATGAATATTTTAGATACTTATAAGTAGAACCATTATTTCACTTAGCATAATGCCCTCCAGCTTCAGCCACGTTGACATATCTCATCTCTCTCTTCCTCCTTCCACCTCGGTAATAGGAATTGAATCCAGGGGCATTCTACTTCTGAGTTTCCTCTGAGTATCCCTATACCTTTTAATTTTTTATTTTGAAACAGGTTCTCACTAATTTATTGCACGGTCGCCTCAAACCTGTGACCCTCCTGTTTTAGTCTCCCAAGTACTGGGGTTACAGGAATGCACCACTGCATCTGGGTGGATTTTCTCTTTTTGAGGCTGAATAATACTCATTTATGTTAATATGGAATTTTTCTTTGTCTTCTTTATCTTTTGATGGATATTTAGGTTGTTTCCACGAACTCTTGGCTGTTTTGAATGTGGAAGTGCAGATAACTCTGAGATCCTAACTTCCATTCCTTTGAATATGTATCCAGAGTGAGGTTGTCAGGTCATATAGTAGATCCATTTTTAATTTTCTGAGGAACTACCATAATGCCTGCACCACTTCATATCCTACCAATGGTGTGCAAGTGTTCCAATTTCTTACTTGTTAACATTTATCTTTTCTGATAAACATCTATCCTAATGGGTATGAGGTGATTAAAATGTGTATTTTATATCATTTTTCCTTAATTCAAGTATAAAAGACCCTTTATAATCTATTCAAGCATAATAATGATGGTGATGTTGCTACTGTTGCTTACATTGTATCTATTTTCTCTAAATTAATTTTATTCCCATTTATTTCTCTTCATCTCTATTTTTATGTTAGGATTTTGCCTCAAGTGTTCTTGACTAACTGGTTGCATTTAAGATGAAGGTCCCCTTTATTTTTACTCTTAGATATTGAGTTTTTTCAGAACATTTTGGTATATTTCAGGATGTTTTATTTTTTATTAATTAATTAATTTATTTATTAATTAATTTATTTATTGGTGGTACTGGGGTTCCTGGAAGCCCTTCTACCTCCGGGCTACACTCCCAGACCTATTTTTACATTTTTATTTGGAAACAGGGTCTCCTAAGCCAGCGCGCGTGGCTGGCTTCGAACCTGCGCGATCCTCCTGTCCCTGCCTCCCAAGCACGGGGATTACAAGTGTGCGCCACCATGCCTGGCTTTCAGGTTGTTTTATGATTGAGGATTTGACATTTTTATTTCTGTTAATTTTATTACTACTAGACACTTGATTCCCAGCTTCCAAAGTTATATTGTTGCTGCCTTATTTTCTTTTCTCTCTTTCCTCATTAGAGTGTCTTTTAAAATAATGCTCTTACTGAATTGAATGAATGAAATAAAATCAGATGTGTGTGTAAATTTATGTTTTTAACACTAAGTCATTTTACTTACCCACACAACTTCATGTGTGTCGTTTTTATTAATATTATTTAATTGCAAAGCACAATTTATGCATTTATGGAGTATATAATATACATGATATTTTGACATATGTATGTAATATTGAATTCTTAAATCAAGCTGATAAACATATCCATCATCTTGTTCGCCTATTTTATGATGAGACATTTAAAATTTACTCTTTCTGTTATTCTGAAATATATAATGCATATTATTGACAGTAATCACCCTGCTGTGCAATAGGTCTCAAAAGTTATTCCTCTTGTCTACTGACACTTTGTACCCTTTGATCAACAGCTCCCACCTCCCCTTCCCCATCTTTGCCACATCTGGTAACCATCTTTCTACTCTCTACTTCTATGAGTGCAACTTTTTTAGATTCCACATATAAGTGAGACTATGTGATATTTGTCCTTCTGTGTCTATCTTATTTCACTATCCTCCAGTCTTCTCCAGGTTGTTGAAAATGCCATGATTTCCTTCTTAAGACTGATTGGTATTCCACTGTGTAAACCTACCACATTTTCTTTGTCCATTCATCCATTTATGAACACTCAGGTTGATTCCATATAGCAGCTATTGTGAATAATGCTGTAATGAACAGGGTAATATATATATCCCTTTGATGTATTCATTTCAATTCCTTTGGATATATATTTAGAAGTGAAGTTGATAGAGCACATATTTTTAGTTTATTAAGCCATGCAATTTTTATAATGGCTGTACTAATTTACTTTCCAAACAAAAATGTACAAGAATCCCCTTTTCTGTTTGTCCACATCCTCACCAATACTTATCTTTTTAAATAAAATCCATTTGTATATGTGTACAGTGATATACCATTATGATTTTAATTGGCATTTTCTTAATGATTACTGATGGGTGAGCTTTTTTTTTTTTTTTTGGTGGTATTGGTGATGGAACTCAGGGGCAGTCTACCTCCAAGCAACATCCTCAGCCCTATTTTTTATTCCTTATTTTGAAACAGGGTCTCACTGAATTGCAAAGGCCCTAAGTAGCTGAGGCTGTCTGTGAACCATGATCTCCCTGTTTCAGCCTCCCAAATACTGGGATTACAAGCCTGCACCACCACGCCCAGCTAGGTGAGCATTTTTAAATGTACCGTTGGCCATTTGTATGTTCTTTTGAGAGATACCTATCCCAGTCTTCCACCCATTTTTTATCAAGTTTTTTTCTATGGAGTTTTTTTTGAGTCTGCATATTTTGGATACATATAAACCATATATGTATATGTGGTTTGCAGATGCTTTCTCTCATTCTGTGGGGTGGCTCTTCATATTATTAAGTATTCTGCTGTACAGAAGGACGTCCATCTGATGTGTCCACTTTTACTTTTATTGACTGTGCCTTCAGGGTCAAACCAAGAAATTGTTGCCTAGACCAGTGTTGCACAGCTTTTTCTCTATAGTTTCAGCTTCAGGTTTTATATTTATTTCCTAAATCCATTTTGAATTGATTTTTGTATATGTTGTATTCCATTCTTTCACTTGTACATAGCTAGTTTTCCTAAAATTTATTGGAGACTGTCCTTTCCCTGTGTGTGTTCTTGGCACCTTTGTCAAAAATCAACTGACCATAAATCTGCGGGTTTATTTCTGGGCTTTCTATCTTGCTCCATTGTTGGATATGTCTATTTTTATGCCAGTAACATGTTGTGTTCATTACAGTTGCTTTACGTAATATGTTTTGAAACTGGGGGGTGTGATGCTTACAGCTTTTTTCCTTTTGCTCAAGATTGTTTTGGCTACTCAGGGCCTTTTGTGGTTCCGTGTAGATTTAAGGATTTTTTTTTTTTCTATTTGTACCAAAAAATTACATTGGAATTTTGATAGAAATTGCACTGAATCTGTGGGCTTCTTTAGGTAATATGTACATTTGTGTGTGTGTGTGTGGTGCTGAAGATTGAACTCAGGGGCATTCTATCTCTGAGCTATACCTGCAGACCTATTTTTTATTCTTTATTTTGAAACATGGTCTCACTAAGTTGCGGAGGGCCTCACTAAGTAGCTGAGGCTGGCAGAGAATCTGGATCCTCCTGTCTTATCCTCCCAAGTACTGGGATTATAAGTGTGCGCCACCACGCCCAACTGATATGGACATTTTCACAACACTAATTTTCCTACATTGTGAACATGGGACATCGTTCCATTTATTTGTGTTTTCTTCAATCAGTTTTATTATTGTTGTATTGTTTTCCATGTACAGGTCTTTTACTTCCTTGGTTAAATTAATACCTACTTTTTTAGTTATTGCTATTTTAAATGGGATTCTTTTACTAGCATATAGAAATGAAACTATTTTTGTATACTAATTTTGTATCCTGTAACTTTATTAAATTTGTCAGTTTTATGGTTTTGGTTTTATGTGTGTGTGTGTGTGAGTGTGTGTGTGTGTGTGTGTGTGTGTGTGTGTGTGTATGCCTGTCGTATTTGGAGTTTTCTCTATATGAGATCATATTATTAGCATAGAGGAGAAAATTTCCTTTTTCCTTTCCTATTAGAATGCCTTTTCTTTATTTTGATATTTTTGCATAATTACACTGACCAGGACTTCCAGGGAAAAATGTGGTGAGAGTGGGCCTATTTGCCTTGTCCCTGATCTTAGAGGAACCGCTTTCAACTTTTCACCATCGAGAATGATGTTAGCTACAGGCTTGTCATTTCTTCATTGTGTTGAGGTACATTCCTTTCATGCCTATTCTATTAAGAGTTTTTATCATGTGTATAAATTTGAGTTTGCTTTGCAAGTCTGAAGTTCTGTGGTCTTGTTTCAGAAGGACACGAGCTTTTTGAAGCCATTCTTTATGTTAGTGACACTATTTGAGTTTCATCAACATAGTCTTCAAAGCTGATTTTACAAGCTGGTAACTTGGGAAATTGTTATGGAGCATAATTGGAGGGTTATTGCAAAGTTTTCTGAGATTATCCATAGCTATTTAAACTGACCTGAAAGCAAATAATTACAGAGTCATTGGCCATGCTCCTCTAATTGGAAAGAAATAAGCCTGAGAATACCCTATATCTTAATGTTTATGAATAATATAAGTTTACCTCTGGAACATTCAGAAATGTGACTTTAAAACATATTGAAAGTGAATTTGTGGGAAGAAAAAAGGAATAGCAACAGTCAGGGCAAAGATGTTAGGAGGAGAAAAAAAAAAAGAATGCTGAAAGGAAGAGCTGAGAAAGCCCAGAGCAAGAGCACTTACATGTATATGACGACGCTCAGCACTAATGTCGGGCAGTTCTTTTAGTTCAGATTGATTGGTAATCATAATGCATCTAGTGTCTGTGGAAAGGTCTTATAAAAAAACATGAGAACATCTATAAGGTGGGGAAAGAATAGAACAATGTCTAGGTCCCAAAGCTAGCCTGAGGTTGAGTAACCAGGGTAGAGCTACTGTTAAGAAGAACTCAAATAATTTGAGATGATGTAGATCAAGTGGACAGAGACAATGAATCCAGTGGCTCAAACTGAATCTAGAATGAGCTGGGCAGAAGAACTCAGCTTCCTACCCCAGAGGTTAGTCAAATGCAGTGATTTCCAATAGAGACCCTGGAGCCTGGGTGAAACTCAGTTCCAGTACTAAATGTGCAATCTTGGTCAAGTTATTTAGCCTCTCTATGTCTTACTTTTAACATCTTAAAATAAAAAAAATAACAATGATCCTACCTCACGAGTTTATAGTGAAGATTAAATATATTGATACGTACATATGAGAAATTATTTTGTCTCTCTTCCATTGCATTTCAGATAAAATATTTTGGATGTATTTTTAAACATGTTTTAAGGTTATTGCTGAAATATTAGGATTAAATTCATTTATGAGCTGGGCGTGGTGGCGCACGCTTGTAATCCCAGCATTCGGGAGGCTGAAACCAGAGGATTGTGGTTCATGAACAGCCTCAGCTACTTAGTGAGGCCCTCTGTAACTTAGTGAGACCCTGTTTTAAAAATAAAGAATAAAAAATAGTGCAGGGGGTGTAGCTCAGAGGTCAAATGCCCCTGGGTCCCATCCCTAGACCAGCAAAAAGAAATAAGTATTTATTGAATGTTTTCTGTTATTGAATCTAATTTTCAAATGATTAACTTACAGCTGGCTTATATAGAAGATGCCCCACCCCAAATTAAGGGGGCCAATTATGACATAATATATGCTAAATTTTGGGTTTGAGAGTCACACAGGCTTGGATCGGGATGTGTACTCCTGCTACTTATGATCTATGGACATAAAGAAGGTTGTTTAACTTCTCTGAGCTTCTCTTTTCTCTTAGGTAAACTGGAGAGAGTAAATAATATAAAAATTAAAAATATGCTAATTTCCTAAGGATCATACTGGATAATGTCTGTGGAAACCTCTAACTTAATGCCTATCTCATAATAAATAATAAATATCCTCTGTTTTCTTGCCTCTCCTCCCAAATCAGCTGTTTTCAACTGGGAACAACTTTTTTATTTTCCTCAGACCACTCCAGGACTGTTTGACATTGTCTAAAAACAGTTGTGGGTTTTGTTTGTTTTTTGTTTTGTTTTGTTTTTTTGTGCTACTGGGGATTCCCAGGGGCATTCTATCTCTGAACTACACCCTCAGCCCTATTTATTTTTTATTTTGATACAGGATCTTGCTAGGTTGCTAAGGGACTCCCTAAGTTGCTGAGGCTGGCTGCGATCTTCCTTCCTCAAACTCACAAGTACTAGGAGTATAAATATGGGCTACTATGCCCAGCTTAGAAAGTTTTGATTTTCAGGACTGGTATGTGAATGTTAACACAGTAAGGAGAAATGAAAGAAAATCAAAGAATTCAGTTTTCAAACTTTGGGTACAATCTAAAATGGTTAAGCCGGGCGTGGTGGCACACACTTGTAATTCCAGCTTTTGAGAGGCTGAGATAGGAGGATCGTGGTTTGCAGACATTCTTAGCTACTCAGTGAGACCCTGTTTCAAAATAAAAAATAAAAAATAGGGCTTGTGGGTGTAGTTTAGAAATAGAATGCCCCCCAGTTCAATTCCCAGTACCATGAAAAAATAAGAATAAATAAATAAAATGGTTGTGTTGAGATGTGAGAAGGATATATGTAAAATTTCCAATAAATTCTTACTGACAAATGGGTTGGCATTTGTTTAACTGAATCTACTCCTCAAGTGAGAAGACAGTTCTACTTAATAATACTAGTTTCTTTTTGTGTGTATGTGTGTGAAACTAAGGATGGAACACAAGGGCCTTCTACCTCCAGGCTATACTCCCAGACCTATTTTATTTTTATTTGGAAACAAGGTCTAACTAAGTTGCTGAGAGCCTTACTAAATTGCTGAGGGTGGTTTTAAACCTGCAATCCTGCTGTCTCAGCCCCCTTACATACTTATGTATGTAGGTACTGGGATTATATACATGTGCCACCAGGCCTGGCTATAATACTAATTTCTATCATAAACTTTAAAAAACAAATTTAGAGTCATGAGCATATATTTCTGTATATATAAAGTTCTTAGATATACTTGATCAATAACTTTCATGAGAATCTTCTCCCTGATAGATTATTTTAAAATAACAAAGATATCACCTTTTTATTTAACTAATCCGTTATTCTCAGAACATTCCTAATCTTCTTCTGTGGTTTTACTACATCTTGTTATAATTTGTACAAATATGTGAAATTTTATCAAGGTTATAGAGTCAGTATTTTTAAGTGGAGTTCAAGCATTGAATACCCTTTGTGGTTAATTTGAGGAATTTTCAAGAGAGTGCTTTTGACTATTTCTAACTCATACATTAGATTTTAATTAAATCTTAAAAGTAAGATGCAACTTCACCATATTGTTAGGTGAGCAGGAAGATGAAAAGGATATGCTACTGTACATATGTGGTTCTTTTCCTTAAAGAAGACATAAAAAGATAGTGATCTAGAGATTAATTTTGTGTCAGATTGCGTAAAAGTGGTCAAGAAAACAGAGGTTCATGAACACAGAGGTTGTCAGGTAAGACTTTGTGAAAAATGATAAACTGCAAAGTAACAGAGGTAACAGGATTACACGTGCCTCGTCCTCCTGTTGTGGCTAGAGGCTGGTTACACTATTAGCACCAGCCCTGATGGGCAGAGTTACCTCTTTTGTCTCTTCAGACTACACAGTCCTTGGCTAAACTGAGGAGAGCGGTGTCCCAGAAGGATGATGAAACAAAGAAAGGATGGGTTTTAGACTAAGGAAAAATAGAGAGTCAGAATCAGACCATGATCCAGGAGATGACTCAAAGTGCTAAAAGCAAGTAGACATTTAAAGAAACATGTAAGTGGGTCAAAAGAGCAAGGCAGTCATAAGACAAAGGAGACCGAAGAAAGATCTCAGCAAATCTCTGGAATTGTGGGCATGTAACTGTGGCAATCCACTCATGCATGGTTGAGGGTGTCTTGATGGCCTGGAGCTAATGCTGGAAAGTAAACAGAAATAAACCCAGAAGAAGAGCAAAAAACATACAGGCAAAGAGAAAGCAGGCCTCACACAGATGCAGAAATGGCCACAGTATTATCTGAGGAGAGAACCCTCACCTCAGACTAATAATACATGGTGGATGAATGAATATCTGAAGCCAAATCTGAGACTATCTGCATCAAAACTAGGAGAAATGTTGTTGGAGAAAAAGGACCAGGACAGATTACCAAGGCTTTGAAAGCCAGACAAGGGAATGTAGTCAAAACGTAGTAAGAGAAGTTTGTTTAAAGTTGGCTAAAAACATTCTTTTCATCATGCAACCCTCAAAGACAATCCAGATAACAACTCACAGCCCAGTGCAAAATTAATTGCTGAAAAGCTCAAATTATAATTATTATAATTGTAAATACACATCTATAATCATTGTAGAAAACATGTTCTCTTCCATTTTCAGCTCCATGGGATAGCATTTTTGACTAGAAACTATTGCCTGACAGAGCTATATTTAAACAACAATGCAATATTTGAGATAGAAGGTATGTCTTAAATTTCCTTTGTTGATTGAATAGATTTTCAAGTAAGTAATAGCTTTCAACTATGGTAATTGTTAATGACATACAAAAATCTGTTTTTAACATTTCTGTTGAAGATATGTGACAAATTTATTTTTAGATGTTTCTATGTACATTTCATTTCAAGAAATGTACTGTTAGATTGTTTTCCGTATTTAATATTATCGTGTGTCTTAATGTTATCATGTGTCTTATTCAAATTTAAAAAATTGTGAGTCAGGTGTGGTCGCTCACGCTTGTAATCCCAGCATTTGGGAGGCTGATACAAGATGGAAAAAAAGTGTTTTTTGTTTTTGTTTTTTTTTTTCAGTATTTGGAATGGAGCCCAGGGGCATTTTACCTAGGAGCTACACCTCCAGCCCTATTTTGTATTCTTTATTTTGAAACAGGTTCTCACTGAGTTGTAAGGGGCCTCACTAAGTATCTGAGGCTCGCCACGAACCGAGATTCTCCTGTCTCAGCCTCACAAATGCTGGGATTACAAGCGTGTGCCAGCACACCCGGCCTCAAAAATGTGTTCTTAATGTAGAAATTTTGTCTTTCTCCAAAGCAGTTAAACACAAACTAAATATTGTGGAAAACAATTTAGCAATACTTGAGAGCATTAATAAATATTAAACATCATGGAATCAAATCACCATAAACTTCAATACCCACCATAATTTCACATGTCATTAAGAAAAGAAATACAACAAAGAAAGAAAATCTTATCAATTAAACTATAATGTGACTTTCAGATTCATCTCACTTTGATTTGTTTAAAAATATAGAAAAATGTGCAGTTTAGAAATAACAAAATAATATTAATATATGGTTCCATATTGTAGAAAGAAAATATTTAGCTGAGCAATTTAAAAAGCATTGCATTGGATGAGTAATTACTCCCTTGATTGGCATTAAAAATCGAAATAACATTTGCAAACACACACACACACACACCCCACAGAACCAAAAAAAAAAAAAAAAAAAGAAGCCCTCTAACTCAAACAAGCAAAATCATTGTTACTAAAAAACAAGTAAAATAATAATGGGAAAACATTGACCCAATATTCCACATTGCAATCAATTATTTGAATTCATATGCTTTTGTTGTATGCTTAACAATAATTCACAATACCATTAATGGGCATTTCTCTTTTTACTAGCTATAATATATTCTTTTGTTTTGTTCAGTGAGCATGTCTAATTAGCATTAAAATGTTTATTTTCACTTGTTAATTTAAAAAGTAAATAAGCTGAAAAAATATATAAAATCTTGTAAATTTTTAATTTTTTTTAGGCCTGCACTATTTGCCTTCATTGCATATACTCCTGCTACACCACAATGAGTTGACAAGCATTGACGCAACAGTGAAGGAATTAAAGGGACTGCTAAATCTGAAGACCCTAAGTAATAATTTGTACTTTTATACGGTCATAAATTAAAATAGTAATAACACAAAATATTTTTCCACTTTTGAAGTTTAAGGTTCATTAAAAAGCAATGTTTATTGCTAAAATACCTAGATGTTCCTGAAACATAACTAGCTTTTATTGCTTTTTAAGGCATGTTTTTAAAAGAACTGGTAGAATTATTTGTGCAATGATATGGCATGCAAAAGAAAATGACAAAACTAACAAAAGAGGATGCACATATTTAAATTTGATTTTTGTTTTACTCCACAGTATGCTTTAACACATACTATATGATTTCATTTATATGAAATACCCCAAACATCTATGCCGTATCTATGGCACATCCATAGATACGGCAACACTTAAAGATGACTATACTTGCCGGGCATGGTGGCACGCACACTTGTAATCCCAGCATCTGGGAGGCGGAGACCTGAGGATCCCGGTTCACAGACAGCCTCAGCTACCTAGTGAGGCACTCTGCAACTTAGTGAGACCCTGTTTCAAAATAAAGAATAAAACTAGGGCAGGGAGTGTAGCTCAGAGGTCAAATTCCCCTGGGTTCCATCCCCAGACCAGCAAAAAAAAAAAAAAAGACTATACTTAAATAGATGAGTGTTTGCTTAGAGCTAGAAAGATGAGAGAATTGGAAGATGATAACTGAAGAATGAGAGGTGTAGGGTTTCTTTTGGGGATGATTTAATATTCTAAGTAGACTAAAGTGATATGTTTCACATCTTGATGAATATACTAAAAATGCATGAGCTGGATATTTTAAATAGATTGTGTGATATGTGAAGCACATTAATAAAGTAAGTTAAACAATTTTAAAAAAGAGTAAGCTTTTTATTTTTTAATTTTTTTATTGGTGCATTGTCATACATCTTAATGGAGTACAAGATGGCGGAGGCACACATGCACACATCACCCAATTAGGCTTTACCAGTTCCTGCCCTATTCTCTCCCCTTCCCTCCTTCTCTTGTTTTGCTTAGTGATTGACACTGATATGTTTGTTAATGTATATCATGTGAAACTTTCACTACAGTAAGCGACACATTTCACTCATATGTACTGAATCATACCCAAAAATGAACTGCCTTCAGTACTAAATAAGTCTGTCTGGGAAGGGGTTAAAAAAATAACAGCAGTTCCTACTCTGAACATGTTTATGGCCCTGAGGGTTAATAAATGTGTACACAACTGCAGCACAAAACACAAGACAAATGATTCAAGGTGCATCAGGTAAGAGACCTTCAGGCCAATGAGTATACTGCAGACTTCAGAGTTTGGAGACTTCTATATGTTATGAAATAAACATTTTTCCCCTGTTTATTTTCTATTCATTTTTCAGAAATGCCTGGATCAGTATTTTGAATACATGTAAACTAGTGCTGATGGTGAAGATTCTGATCAGATCAACTTAGTTCTTTTGTTCTTCTTCTTCTTCTTCTTCTTCTTATTATTATTATTATTATTATTACTCTTTTTTTTTTTTTTTTGGTGGTACTGCGGTTCCTGGAAGCCCTTCTACAGTCCCAGACCTATTTTTACATTTTTATTTGGAAACAGGGTCTCCTAAGCCAGCGTGCGCGGCTGGCTTCGAACCTGCGCGATCCTCCTGTCTCTGCCTCCCAAGCGTGGGGATTACAAGCGTGGGCCACCACGCCCGGCCTCTTTTGTTCCTTTTAAATAGACCATATATAGTTACTAATGCTTCTATGTATTTTCATTATCACTAACATCTACTCTACTGAGGAGAAATGATTCCTGTGTTTTTAGGTTGATTCTTTAAATCTAAATATTAAAATCTCAAAATCACACCAAGTTCATGCTAATTTTATTATTATTTTGTGGGCATAATAAGGCTACCTACTGTAAGTTTTTCAAAGCTTTCTGATATTCCATGAGAGACTTAAAATTGGCCCAAATATTTATCGTGCTCTTCTATGCTGAACAAATACTTCTATGATTAAAAGACTAGTTATGCTAGATCTGGAACTATCATCTGTGTTTTTCTATAAAAGAGGCTAATAGCTACCTCTGAGAATTACTTTAAAAACTGAGAGAATGCTGTAAAACACTTCTTAAAAAATATTTTTTACCATTAAATGCTATTTTGAAAGCAGCAACAAAAATAAAAGTTGTTTATTGCATATTATTTAAATAAGATAATAAATTAAGAAATTGCATATAGTCTAGAAATTCTGCTAAGTAGTAAACAGAAACAATAAAATATTAATATTTAAATAATAATCATTATAGTAACATGTTTGAGTCTTTCCTTTTGAGAAAATGCTTTCTTATATTCTCATCTTTATCTTATATTTACATATAAGCTATACAGAGATCTTTACAGCAACCTTGTAATGTAATTAAAGTATTTTCTCTTCAGTGATAAAAATACAAGGCTCAGAGATTTATCCAAGCTACCAAAAAATGTTGAAACTTAAATTTATGCTTTGTTTTTATTACTTGTTTACTTATTCATTACATATTTACAATTTATTCATTCAGTCAATAAATATTTATCACACATTCACTTTATGACACTCTACTAGGTAATAGACTCTTAAACTGAACAAACTATTTGATCAATTTGCTACACATAAACATTCAGTAATTTAAGCAAACTTATGTTATAAAACAACATTAAGAGAGTAGTAAACAAGGTTGGCCTAATAAAATAGGAATATGCCCTGAGGTGCTTGGTGCAGAGTTGAGTGGACTCTGAAATTCTTTCTATGCCCTACTTTTCAAGGGTGCACATGAAGTCAGGAAGAGTGTTGCAGGCCTGTAATCTCAGCACTTGGGAGGTTAGTGTAAGAGGATCACAGGTTTGAAGTCAGCCTCAGAAACATAGCAAGACTCTCAGCCCTTATGAAGACCCTGTTTTTTTGAAAAAAAGTACTGGGGTTGGGGGGTAATAGCTCAGAGGTAGAATGCCGCTGGATTCAATTCCCATTACCAAAAAAAAAAAAAAAAAAAAGAATGGGTACATGTGTGTACATAATTGTGTCAGGCCTGTGGGAGGGTAGAATGACCTTGTCATTCTTTGAAGGCCAGCCTTGTAATATACCAGCCTTATTATTACCTGTCATGACAGTTAAATCAAAGTGATGAAATTCAAGTTATACCTATAATTGTTCTAACTTGAAATCTTGCCACAGGCTTACTTTTTTTTAGAATGGAGAAAATGGTATGCCCAATTATAAAAAAAAAAAAAACCTGAAAATTCTTGATAGCAAATATTCACACGTTGATCCCATGCTTCGTTTTGGTTAAATATATTACATGGAAAAAAATGTTTGTACTTACTAGATTACTAATATAACATTGTTTGTGCAGTAACATCCTCAGATTATGTTTCTATGAGCCTCATTTGCAATCGCATTAGATTCAGCTCATTAGGTAAAATGAGAAAACCATGTGTTTTCAAATACTGTTGTAATTTTTGTGTTTTCAAGTGATAAAAGCATATAAAATTCTAAAACATTATTAGTATTCCACTTCAATGACAAGTTCTTCAGAGGGTGAGAAAATAGCCTGGAGGGCAAACCTCTAATCCAGTTCAGCATCGCACCCTCCACTGGCATTTGTGGGGGGGAGTGCCAAGCGATTGCCCAGGAGCCGCATGGCAAAGAGTGAGCTTCAGGGAGGCCTGAACCCAGCAGCAGAGTGTGAGGTCCTGGTAACTGGAATTCCTGTCAGGGGCCCCACCTCTTCTCTCCAGGAGGTCTATCTTTCCACACCCTCTTTTCCCAGCTCTATTTTCCTTGTTTCTTCTCTCCAAAATCTTTCAACATCAGAATCCACATGTCTAAGACCCACTTCATGAGAGAGTTGCATTTGTATTGAGATGAAATTTGTATTCCCCTACACCTTAGCTAATAGCTAATCACCCAAAGATTTAAGATGCACCAAATTCCAGTTTGTTTCTAATATTGTTGTTTATTTTTAGTGTACTTTGTTTTATGTAATAAAGTATGGCTGTTATATTAAATAATAATATGGCAATTAGTAAGAGTGTACTAAAAATAAAGATGTTCTAGATATATTCTCTGACAAAAGCTATCTTACATCTGTTCTTTGATTAATCCAGTTTTTCCAAAGGATATTTTCCCTTCCTTAAAAAAAAAAAAAGAAGGGTATCTAAGGAAAATATTTAGATGCAACTTTTAAGAATGATGTGAAAGAAATAGTATAATTCTGGTACCAGGGTGCTTATTTTCTTTTTTTCAGTTGCAGAGAAAACATCCTGACCAAAAAAAAAATTTTTTTGATTCCTTTCTTTTACAAATTGTGCTAAGGCAACTATAGCATAGAAATATACATTTGACATTAAAAAAGGACCTACTTCAAGACTTTAGTCTTCTTACCCCCACCCTTAAAACAAAAATTTTCTTTTTCTTCTTTTTTTATACTTTTATTCATGCATCCTAATTATACATCACAGTGAAGTTCAAAGTGATACGAACATACATGCACATAGCACTTGATGTTCCCTCCAGATCTTAACCCACTGCCCCGTCCCTGTATATGTGAGTGAGACTGGTAGTGACGCCTTCATATATAAACTTGATATTATTTGAACTGTTTTTCTCATCAGACCTCCGTTGTCCCGTTCCCATTTCCCTCCCCAAACCTCTTTCACTCTGGGAACACCACCTTGAATGGGCCCGATCTTGTCTTTACTGTCTCTTTTTGAGTACTAAGGGGAAAAATATCACCAGCAACAAAATGTTTAACCCCTTTCTTCTGCTCTTAAGCTTTCATTCTCCTCACTTGGCTCAAATTTTCTCCATGTTTCATTAAGCTGTGCTGTTGGAAAGTATCTTCAGAGTCTTCTATTTCCTAATTGTTAGGACCTGCTTCCTAGTGGAGCTTCCAGAAGTGACAATTGGTGTTGGGGCCAGGAGTTCGCTCTTTTAAGAGAGTCTCCATGTTTCCTCAGATGCTGTTCTTACACATTCTCTACTTTTTTTGTTTGTTTGTTTGTTTGGTGGTACTGGGGTTCCTGGAAACACTTCTACCTCCGCATTACACTCCCAGACACCACACACACACACACACACACACACACACACACACACACACACATATATGTATTTTTTTTTTTTAATTTGGAAACAGGGTCTCTTAAACCAGCAAGGCTGGCTTCGAACCTGTGCGATCCTCCTGTCTCTGCCTCCCAAGCGTGGGGATTACAAGCGTGCACCACCACACCTGGCTCATTCTCTACTCTTGTCATCAGCAGTGGATGGTACCACTGTTGATGACAAAGAGCCAAGGGTGAAGATGGATGCTTGGAGGTAGGGTTCGGCTGTGATCTCAGGGGACTCTTCTTTGGAGCCTCTGGACCTGTAATGCCTAAGGGGGAACCAACTCTTCCATACAAGACAATTCACCAAATAAAAGAACCAACAGCTTCTTCCACTGCTGTTTATCTAGAAGAGAATGCTCTGATCCCTCTATTCTCTTCATCTCCTGCTTTATTCTGTTTGCCTTTTGAAATCAAGGCTGATTTCCATATTTAGTAAAAGCATGTGTTGTGGGTGGCCCACAGACTAGAGTTAAAATGAGATCATGATAACATGGAGACACCGACCCGTCTAAGTAAACTTGACACAGAACTTCATAATCTAGGTGTCTAATCATTGACAGCTGAACCTCCTTCCACAAGCTATTATGCATAAGCTTTTAATTTCTCTGTATCATTTCTCCCACCAATTAAAAGGTATACTGATCTCTTATTAATTACATAAACTTTTTTCAAAGGTGCTTTTAAAACATTTGGATCCAGTTGAGTGATAATTTTTTTAAATTCTGCTTTCAAAGTTTAAAAAAATTTACTGAAGCCAATTATTTCAATGACTCTATCTTCTTTTTCTTTCTCTCTCTTCTGATTCATTAAGAAGTATCTCCACAAATATGACTCATGTAACTCCAGCTTGTGCAGTAAGCTGCTGGAGAGACATTTTGATATATTATTGGGAAAATGTAAATTGCTTAGACTCTGAATCCCAAATTAAGATAAGCAAGACAGTGCTGGCGCCACTGAGGTGTACTCAATAAGTAGCCTGGAGGAAAGGTGGATTAAATAGTATTAACCTATTGAAAGTGAAAGTGTAAGCAATTTTGCTTCATAGTTTCTAAAGGAATGTGCTCATACATCACAGAAGGCTTTCAGAACATTCAGACACAGGAAACTGATTTCATATCTTAGAAACTTAATTTATGGTAATTTTGGTAGCATCTATCTAAAACTCATAAATCCAAAATGTTAAATGTTTAATAGTATGGAAGGGGGAAAGAGAAAGTTGAACATAGGATTGCTTCCTTCTAAAATTTAAGAGCTAGCAAGAAGTGAAAAGTGATAAAGATGAGATGTCTTTCAAATTATTTAGTTCACTTTACTTTTTTTTAAAGTTAATGTAAGCAAGGGCTGAGCTACCAGTTCAGTTCTCTGACTTTCTGTCACTCAGATTTTACACTCAGATGAGACTGAAGAGTGAACCACACCAAACACACATGGTTTTAGTACCCAGACACCTTGTCAATAAATAATAACATGTAAATCTAAAGTTAGTGCTTTTTTTAACTGGAGCTAGAGCTTTAAGTTTACACAGAGAAGTTACTTAATGAGGGATCAGGAGAAAAAAGCCAAGAAAAAAAAGTTAAGCAGTCTTGTTTTCCTAGGAAAAAAACAATATAAAGGTATCACTACCAATCTATATGCTATATACAGGGGAGGGTGGGTGGCAAGGTGGGACCTACAAGGAATCATACCAAGACCTGTATGCAAGTCTGTCTGTGTGACTTTGAACCTCATTAGGATGTATAATTACAATGCGCCAATAAAAATATTTTTAAAAGACAATATGAAGGGTACACAAAGAGTAAACGTCATTGGGAGCTGTTGGTACATTTTCCATTAACATCACATGCAAGGGCCAACTGACTTCCAGCTGCTCTAATGTAATGCAGGGTAATGAGGTGTCAGATGTGATTCCCCAAGACAGTAACCACAAAGCAGACTTCTGCACTAAGACATTTGTGACTTTTTCTTCCTCCTAAATTCTCATTAAAAACAATTGTGTTTTGTTTTTATATCCTTGAAGGGTATCCTTTACTTTCTCTGGCTCAGACTACAATACATGATCCCTGTGGATTTTTAAAAAATCTGTCCTTATTGCTGGTGTAATATACATCCGTTCTATTCCCTATCCTGTAGTTATAATTATTTGTTCCAACTTTAAATTCCTTCTCTTTCAAGAAAAAAATTCAAACCCTTTTTTGTCTCTTAAGAAATCTTGAAATTTTCATTTCATTTTTTCTTTCATGTCCCCTAATACATATGTCTTTCCTTCCTTTTATATTTCTTTGTTGCTCCTGGTCCCATGTTTTCTTTTATGCTTTTCCTCAGTCTTTGTTATACACCAGGTGTATTCCATTGCCTGCTTTGCTTTATGTCCCTTTAAAGTTCATGTTTTCCACTGGGAATAGCCATATATAAGGATTATATTAGCCAGGAAAAAAAAAAAAACGTGTGCTTATTCAACAAATAAAAGAATGTTTTATTGCCTACAGAGGAAACATCTAGATTATTGATTTTTTTTTTTTTTTTTTTTTTAGTTTTTAACTAGTTTGCTAACTAGTTTGTCTTTTAAGCATGCCCCTTCCAATCTTTATGTTGCAAACATAAGTATTAAGTTTTGTCTGGGTATCTAATGCCTAATATTATCATGCATTTACTAAATTTCTCTGTATTTTATGATTAGTCTATAGCAATATTCTTAAATTTAACATGCGTAATAAGAGAGCTGCATTTTGTTGATGGGTGTTTTCTGCAATAGCTGGAGCACTTTCTGCTACTGCCATCTAGTGGTACTCCTTGCTATGTGTATTTTTTCAGGAGTAGTTTCTAAAATTTGCATTGAAACTGAATCCAAATAGCTAAAGATACCCAACTGGAGATCATAAAAGCTTTATTTCACAATGTATTGACGTGATTCTCTTTGAGATTATCTAAGGATGAGTAGGCAAAATATTTTACTTGAAAATAAAACCCTCACAACTTGTAGCTAAAGATTATTTTAAAATGTACCTGCATACTGATTCCTGAAGGAATGTGATGGCCGAAGTGCCAGGAGCTCCTCTGCAGGATCATTACATATCTTCACACCAACACACCCGGATCTCTGAGCTACAGTGTGTCTGGCCAAAGGCAGACAAGACTCAACACCCGCGTCTGCTCAGCTCTGCTCCTAGTGAGATCTGAAGCTGCCAAGGCACTTACCTATTCTAAGCAACTCCAAGTGAAAGGAGAAATGATATCAGCACAGTGTGCTGCATTGCTACCCATCTCCCTGGTGACCATTGAGACTAGAAGAAGACTCCCTGGAGATACTTTTGTCAACCTCAAGAATTTTGTAGAGCTGATAGCAAGTTATTCCTTTTCATTTTAATTACAAACATTTAAATTCCCCCCCCCCATCTGTGACAGATTTGGGTCAATGAAATATGCCCAGCACCTACTACATCCCTAGTAGATAGCAGAACCCAGTAAATATTAGTTGAATAAACAAATCTTTTTGGTACAGGAGTTTGAACCCGGAGGCATTATATCACCAAGCTATGCCTCTAGCCTTTTTTATTTTAATTTTTTGAAAAAGGGTCTCAAGATGGGTGTGGTGGCACATGCTTGTAATCCCAGCATTTGGGAGGCTAAGACTGAGGATAGCGGTTCATGGACAGCCTCAGCTACTCAGCGAGGCCCTTTGCAACTCAGTGAGACTCTGTTTCAAAATAAAAAGACTAAAAAATAGGGCTGGGGGTGTAGCTCAGAGGTATAATGCCCCTGGGTTCCATCCACAGTACTGTAGAAAGAAAAAGAAAAGAAAAAAGAAGAAAAGATAAAAAAGAAAAGGGTCTCACTAAGTTATAAAGGCCAGTCTTGAATCTGTGATTCTCTTGTCTTAGTCTCCCAAGTCCTGGAATTACAAGCATGTGTCACTGTGCTCAGCAAATAAGTGAATTTAACAGCTAGAATAATTAAGTGTTGCTCTGAATAAGAAAGGATTTAATGAGACCACTGGCTTGATATGAAGCAGTTTTACATATACTTATGTTGTACATGAGACCTTCAATTTCTTCTATTTTATTAACTGATAAACTAATTTTTAAATCTGATATCTTATTTTGAATTCTCTCATTACAGGTCTATACCAAAACCCTTTGTGCCAGTATAAACTATATCGTTTATATATAATCTACCATCTCCCTGGAGTCGAGCTGCTTGACAGAAACCGTAAGGACAACTCTTTCTTGTAGAGAAATATTTGAAAAGCAGTCTTGTAACTCAGTGGTTTAAAAAATTTAACACTAAAAAAATCAAATTAACCAATAAAAAAGTGGGGAAGTGAACTAAACAGTTGCTTCACAAAAGAACTACAAATAAATAAACAATAAACATAGAAAAAATGTTCAACACCATTAGGAATCAGAAAGATACGAATCCAATTAGAATGGCAATCATCAAAAATACAAACAATAATACATGTTGGTGAGGATGTGGGGAAACAGTAACTTTTACACACTGTTAGTGGGATTGCAAATTAGTGCAGCTATTAGATCAGTGTAGAGGTTCCTCAGCAGACTGGGAATGAAACCATCATATGACCACCTATACTACTCCTTGGAATCTTCCCAAAGGGATTTAAGCAGAAGATTATAATGATACATGGGTACCCATGTTTATAGCAGCACAAATCATAATAGCCAAATTATGGACCCAGCCTAGGTGCCTGTCAACAAATAAATGGATTACAAAATTATGGGGCATATACACAACAGAATTCTACTCATCCATAAAGAAGAAGAAAATTATGTAATTTGCAAGAAAATGGATGGAATTAGATAAAATTATGTTAGCAAGATCAGCTAGTCACACACACACACACACACACACACACACACACACACACACAATAACTAAGTAAATGGTTGTACATTTTACCTTATATGGGGAAGCTAGGGAAAATTTTGAACTCCAGACCAACGAGGAAAACCTCAGTTGGAGTGGTGATGGAGGTCTAGGAGAGAGAGGAAATTGGAGGGAGAACTGATAAACACTTCAATTGACTTGACACTATGTAGGTATACAAAATTTACAATGCCAATCTCAGTATTTTGTATTGGGAAGGGGAGGGAGGAAGCTCACCAAGTGTGTGCATTATGTATCTGTGTCACTGTGAACTTCATTATGATATATGATTATAATGCACCAGCAAACAATTAAAATGCAGAGTACATTTGAATTTTTATGCCATTGGATAATGGTCTTTGTAAATGGAAGTTTTAAAATTATTTTTGAAATTTTGCTTTCTGAGATTTTTCCTTGTTTAGGAATTCATCTCTCTTTACCACTTAATTGGAAAGGCCACCTACCTAAACATATGGAAAGGTGTCCTTCTGGTTCTGCTTTTCACTTAACCTGTTGGATGCCAAATCATTCAGCCCTTGTCATCTTAGATTTTTAACTAAAAAATGAAAGATTTAGCCGGGTGTAGTGACACGCTTGTAATCCCCGCGCTTGGGAGGCGGAGACAGGAGGATTGCGCAGGTTCGAAGCCAGCCGTGCTGGCTTAAGAGACCCTGTTTCCAAACATTCTTAATAAGTTATTACTGAGTAACTAACCTTATGAGGATATATCAAAACCTCCCGTTTGCATCTCTTCTTTCTGATAGCCTTGGGGAATTAAAGGGATGCATCATGCTGTGATGTCAGTCATTCATGGTGATTTGTTAGAGTATGGGATGTAATGGATGGCAGGACTGAGCTCTGCCTTGTGACTTAGGAGGCATACATATTGAGTGCTTGTACAATTATAAAAATAACTGTGATAGCCTTTTTATGAATTTTGTTTTGACAAGATGTTCACAAATAACATTGTTCAGTTAAAGACATTTTTTAAAGTGTTCAATTCTGTTCTGAATCACTCTGCATATCTATGTATGCTGCTAACATTAACATTACTTTCTGTACTTATCAGAAGTTACAGAAAAAGAAAGAAGATCAATGATTACCATTTTTAACCATAAAAAGGCTCATACCATTCAATCAATAGCATTTGGAGGAAAAGTAGATGCTTCATGGAATCCTAAATTACCATTAAAGCAGAAGCCAGTCCAGAGACTACCTTCAGGTACTGTGTGTGTGTGTGTGTGTGTGTGTGTGTGTGTGTGTGTGTGTGTTACTTGGGATTGAACCCAGGTGCAATCTACCTTTAAGCTGTACCCTAAACCCTATTTTTATTCTTATTTTGAAACAGGTCTCCTAGGTTGATGAGGGTCTCACTATTTGTTGAAGCTGTCCTTGAACCTGCAATTCTGTCTCAGCCTCCCAAGTACTGGGATACAAGTGTGTGCCACCACACCTGGCTATCTTTGGATATTTTGAAGGAAAAAATAAAGAAAAAGAAATTTAAATTTTGGAAAACTTGATTATAATAATAACTAATTTAAAATAAATTATGTAACTATATAGTGAAATCATTTTAATTATTTCCAAATGTTATGGTTTTAAATTATATAATTTTAAATTTATATAATTTTAAAATTATATAATTATATAATTGAAAATATAATTTTCATCTTTATTCATAATATTAAATAAAATAAGCAATGTGATAATAATTATATAACACATTGAAGCTTCTTCCCCAATATATAGCATAATAAAGGAATCAGTAAATAGGCTATAGTTATTATTATTACCACTAACCCAAGACAAGTTAATCATTTAAAACTGTAAGTCTTTGGTGATATATAAAAATATTAAAAAGAAATAAAGGTCATTTACAATATTTAGCATTAATATTTTGGTTATACTCACATACCAGATCATTATACACAAGTATTACAAATATTTTATTGACGGAGACAGGAGGATCGCGCAGGTTCGAAGTCAGCCGCACTGGCTTAAGAGACCCTGTTTTCAAAAAAAAAAAAAAGTATAAAATAGGTCTGGGAGTGTAGCCCAGAGGTAGAAGGGCTTCCAGGAACCCCAGTACCACCAAAAAAAAAAAAAAAAAAAAAAAAAAAACACCAAAAAACAAAACAAAAACAAACAAAAATATTTTATTAATGTTTCATTAGTTCAAATTTAATTTTAATTTCTTTTAAGTAACAGAAATCCAAGCAAGTAGGGGTTTATTTTTCTCATATAGCAAAGAGTACATAGATAGGATATACAGAATTACTGTAACAATTTGTGATTTCATCAATGTTCAAGAATGTACCTATCTTTTGTTATGCTTATTTTTAGTGTACTTTAAGGTTATAAGATGGTTGCTACCACCAACCATCACATCTCCACTGCAGGAAGAAAGAAAGGGGGGATAAAAATGGTGCAAAAGTAAAATCCTTCCCTCATCATGTTTCGTCAAATGAACAACATGTATTTATTTATTTATTTATTTATTTATTTATTTATTTATTTATTTATTTATTTATGTGGTACTGGGGTTCCTGGAAGCCCTTCTACCTCCAGGATACACTCTCAGACTTATTTTTTATATTTGTGTTTGGAAACAGGGTCTCTTAAACCAGCGATGCTGGCTTCGAACCTGCGAGATCCTCCTGTCTCCGCTTCCCAAGCGCAGGGATTACAAGCGTGCACCACCACGCCCAGCGAACAACATGTATTTAGAAAAAATAAAATGGATTTTCTAGAAGTAAAGGGGAAAATATTGAAACAGAAAATAATTTTGAAGAAATTACCCATAATATAATATAAAGAAATAGAAAATATTAATTAGATGTTGAGACAAGAAGATACTTAAGATTCAGTATAAATTCAGTGATAATTCTTTAAAGAAAAATTACAGAAATTGAACAGAAGATAATAGCTGGAAAATTTTCAAAATTGATAAATTTTAGGAATCCTTAGATTTTCAATACAAAGTAAATCTAAAGACAAAAGACACTGAACACACACACACACACACACACACACACATACACACACAGGAATTCAAAGACAAAGTCATTTCAAATGCAGATTACTTAGAGAAGAATAACTGATTCACACAACAAACTCCCCAGTGCAATTATGAAAGTCAGAAGACAGTGATCTAAGATCTCTAATGCCGCTAAAATGCCAAGAGAAAGTGATGGTCAACCAAGAATTAAATAACCAACTAAATTTAATACTTGAGAAAGGGAGTGAGGAAAGAAAAAAAGGAAGAAGAAAGGAAGGGAAGGAGGGAGGGAAAATAAGGGCAAAACCTTTTATTATAAAATTTCCAAACAGAAAAAGGTGCAAGAATATTAAATGCCTATCCTGATTTTAAAAATGCCTGCCGAGCATGGTGGCACAAGCTTGTAATCCCCGCGCTTGGGAGGTGGAAACAGGAGGATCGCGCAGGTTCGCAGGCAGCCTCGCTGGCTTAAGAGACCCTGTTTCCAAATAAAAATATAAAATATATAATATAGGTCTGGGAGTGTAGCCCGGAGGGAGAAGGGTTTCATACCCAGTACCACCAAAAAATAAAATAATAATAATAATAATAATAATAATAATAATAATAAATTAAAATAAAAAATGTTGGTATTCTGCCAGATTCAATAGCTTCCCTATATGAGACTTTGCCTCATTAAGCCAAAGGAATCTTCTACTAACAGTCTGTCATTCCCAACTACAGAGCAAATTGGATAACATGAGTGCGCTATAGCATCTTTGACTATTTCAGCAGCAGAAGTAATAGCTCTACACTCTTAAATAATTTAGCCTACAAGTTTAAAATAAGGACATTCTCCTGTATCATTATAATGCCCCTATCATGCATAAGAAAAAATCCCAGTTAATTTGTATTATTTAATATATAATCTACATTCACATTTTCCCCAATTATTCCAAGAAGGCTTCTGTAGCTGCATTTTCAAGCCAGAATCCAGTCAAGATTCACAGTAACATTTGAATGTTATGGCTCTTTATTCTCTCTTCTCCTATTGTATTGTATTGCATTGTACTGTATTGTATTTGTGTGTGGAACTGGGAATTGAACCCTGGGCATCCTACCTCCGAGCCCTTTTTATTTTTAGTTTTGAAACAGGATCTCACTTGCTAGGTTGCAGAGAGTTTTATTCATTTCTGAGGCTGTCCTTGAACCTGTGATTCTTCCTGTCCCAGTACTTAAGGGACATGCACCACCATACCTGGCTTTTTTATTCTCTTTTAATTTAGACTAGATTCCTCCATTTTCCCTTTATGACTCTGAAATTATTGCAGAATGTCTTGATTTTTATGACGGCTTCCTCAAGGTACCCTTTAACTTATTCCTTTATCTCTCATCTCTCCCATAGAATGAAAGTAATATCCACAGGATATTACTTTTACTATACTGGAGGTATAGAACAGTATCATGTAAAGCAGAGGTGGGTCTCAGGGTGTGATCCCCAAGTTAGCAGCATCTGTGTGACTTAGGAACTTGTAAACGTGGACTCTGCTCTAATTTACTAAACTAGAAACTCAAGTGTCCACTCCATGCTGTGTTTAAACAAGCTTTGGGGGTGAATCTGCTGCCCACTTAAGTTAGAGAGCAACTAGAGAGAAGGCAAGAGGCCAAGCCTGGGGAGCAGACTTCCCTGGGTTTGAATACCAGCCCTGCTGAATACTCATGCATTTTATTTTGGACATTAATATTCTTCAGCTTTCTGATTTTTAAAATGGGTATTATGTCTTCCTTTGGCTGCTGTGATGCCTAATTTGTAAAACATGTTAACACTGTATATGGCACATACTCAGTGTATAATGAACTATTTCTATTGGTCAGCCACTTCTTTGGTTTTCTTTAGCTTTACATGGGAAGTGATAGCCCAACATGAATTTAATCCGATTAGTGAGAGGAAGTTATACTGGGGTGGAAAAAGAATCTCAGGACATCCTCTTAAAAATGCACACAATCACAGCAACCAGAAAACCTCCAGTCTGTCTTTCAGGACATAACTAGCACAAATGCGAGGGGAAAAATGATCTCTACCTGTGGTGCTTTATATTTCGTTTACTTAACTAGATTGCTGAGAGAATTATTATCCTTTTGATTCATTTCCTATTAATTTTCAAATCAAAATCAGAAGGAAAACAGGAGTATTTTATTGCATTTAAACTTTTTCTTTCAAATTCATATTCTTAGTGTATGCATGTGTTGATTACAGGCACTTAAAAATTGGCAGCATGACTCTTTATCAATCTAGTGGCCAGAAAGCGACACTATATCATCGTAATTATAAAGGATCTTTACCCCAGAGCATACTTTAATGTATCTTAATTAGACATTTATAATAAAGCACTATGTAAGTTTTTAAAACTTATGCTTGATAGTTTTGTAGCTTCTATATTTGTTTTTATGTAAATCTATAAATCTTATCGTGAAATGCACATTTAGGACTCTGAATTTTTTCTCGCAAAGAAATCATGTTTGAATATGTTTACGGTCTACGGCCATACCACCCTGAACATGCCCGATCTTGTTTGGAAATGTTTATGAGGTAATTATAACACCACAGTTTGATTTGATTATACAAAATCTTAAGTTGAGAAAGAAAAAAATTATATTCCAAATAGCATGAGAAGCAAGGTCAGTTTTGTTTTCTTCAAATCTCAGCTACCAATCCTTACCTAACGAGTATGGTTAAAAAGGCCTCCATTAATGTTTATGTGTCTTATTGTGGAATAAGCAATATTCTCAGAATCATCACACTTTGGGATTTTTTTTCTTTTCTGTTATTTTATTTTTTGGTATTGGAGATTGAACTCAAGTATTCTGCCTTTAAGCTACATCTCCAGCCCCATTTTATTATTATTTCTATTAATCCTGAAACAAGGTCCCATTAAGTTGCTGAGACATGCTTCAAACCTGCACTTCTCCTCAGCCTCCCAAGTACTATGATTATTAGGTGTGTGCCACCATACTGGACATTTGGGGCTGTTATGGAAACATCTGTAGATTTCCCTTCAACTACCAAACCATGGAAAACTTAAGAAGAGATATTTATGATAAAATATCAATCAACCTTTAGCCTACTAGTGGCCCCAAAGTGTCACTCCTGGATTTCCATGACCTCTGCTCTTCTCTCCAAACAATACAGAGCTCCAGGTCCAGAGGTCACAGAGACTAGGCCTGGAAGCTAAGGCAGCTATTACTCAGCAAAGAGAGGGGTAAAAACCAAAAAGAAAAAACAGCTATTTAACAGATGGCAATTCACCACGGGGTAGGTCGATACAGATGTAAGACATGGTAGCATCCAGAGAAAAGAGAATTAGATCATGGGCTGGGAGGTGAGAAATTCAGGAAGTCTTCAAGAAACCTCTGACCCTTGAGTAGTGATGACACCAGGTTCACCCAGTGAATGGCAAGTGCTATTTCTTTCTAAAGTTAGGTACTAGAGGTCAAGCGAGGCCTGGAGATTGTGTGGCACTGGACTGAGCAATTACAAGAGCTATGTAGCCGGAAGAATCTGTGGAGGCAAAAACCAGTCCTCAACAGGGTAACCATGTTGCACAACTCTGATGGGCAGCCTTAACATAGAAAGAGATGACTGGGGCAGCCCTGGGCCAAAGAGATAAACCAGGAAGACATCGTATATGGAAAAATAGGGTCTAGAGAGCTTAACTGTCTAAAACGTAAATTAAACTAAAAAGTATTGGAAGAAAACACTTTTACAATCCAAGTTGAAGAAGCCAATCAAAGCGCCCAAAGCCACAAAAGAGAAACGTTGACAGATTTAACTACATAAAAACAAAAGCTTTGATACAGCATAGAAACAAAATTAAAATACAAGATTGGAAGCCAGGCGTGGTGGTGCATGCTTGTAATCCCCATGCTTGGGAGGCTGAGACAGGAGGGTTGCACAGGTTCGAAGTCAGCCTCAGCTGCCTTAAGAGACCCTATTTCCAAATAAAATATAAAATAGGTCTGGGAGTGTAGCCTGGAGGTAGAAGGCTCCTGGGTTCCACCCCCAGTACTACCAAAAAAAAAAAAAAAAATTGGAATAAAATACTTGCAACATATAACAGGGAGAAGTTAACATGTGTAATTTTTAAAGGACTTTAATGAGCTGATTAGAAAAATTTTGGAAAGTGGCCAAAGACATGGACAAGACATTTATAGAAAAATAAATAAATAATGATCATCCTCACTAATGATCAAATACTTGCAAATACAACAGGTAGTGAAAAATTCTAAAAGGTTTTTTAAAATGAAAGGACAAAGAGCACAATTCATGTTTTTGAGAAGAAATATAAACTGGTTTCACCTTCTTAAAAGACTATGGCAGTATCTATCAACATATATAATGTGAAAACCATTTGACACAGCAATTCAATATGAAATCTCTCCTATTGAAGTGCCTGCACAAGTGGACAAAAAATACATATGTATAAGTATTAATGTATAACATTTTTATAAGAGAAAATGTATAAGTAATCATTCACTGGGGAATATTAAGTTATGGCACATTTGTATAATATATACTATTTCATTATAAAGTTATTTCATGATATACATGGAATGTTTCTAAATGCTTTATAGACTAATATAACATGGAGTAATAACAAAATTTAAATTTTGTCATTAAAAAAGTCTATGTCGATGTAAGTGTGTGAATATATATGGATGTACACAATAGGCTAAAAACACACACACATATAACTCTCATAGTGGTGCTTCTTTTTTATTGGTGGTGGTGCAGATATTGACCCCAGGGCCTCACACATGCAAAGTATGAGCTTTACCCCTAAGATACACCATCCCATGCTTAATAGTAATACTACTGATAAGAGGAAATAGAAAGGTGAAAATATTCCACTTTTAACCCACTGTTTTCCTTATTGTTTATATTCATTGTAAGATATATGTGTGCTTTTTGTAATTTAAAATGTTGAAGAAAATAAAAAAGTCTGCCATTTATGAAAATATAGATGAACCGGGCAGACATATAATGTTAAGTGAAATCAACCAGACACAGAAAATATACAGCATGGTATAGCATATAAATGGACTCTAAAATGATTAAACTCACAAAAACAGAATAGAATGGTGGTTGCCCAAGGGTTTAGGGAAAAAGAGAAATGAAATAGGGAGATACTGGTCAAAGTGGGAAAAGTTTCAGTTACAGAAGATGACTATGTTCTGGAGAGCAAATATAATGTAACTATAGTTAACATTATATACTTGAAATATGCTAAGAAGATAAATCTAAATGTTCTCATTGCCACACCCCTAAAAAAGAAATGGTAACTTTGTGAAGTAATGGATATGTTAATTAAGTTGATTATGGCAATTATTTTGCAATGTATATGTATTTTAAAAGATCTAGCTGTATACCTTAAATATGTATAATTGTACTACTAGATTATATCTCAATAACACTATGGGGGAAAGAGACTAGGGGGTTAGACAGGCATGAGAGATTTGGATCAACCACTTGTGAAGAGAACC
Source organism: Muscardinus avellanarius (assembly GCF_963383645.1). Lineage (NCBI taxonomy): Eukaryota > Metazoa > Chordata > Mammalia > Rodentia > Gliridae > Muscardinus > Muscardinus avellanarius. The sequence continues at coordinate 34,755,856 of NC_137795.1, read as the reverse complement.
ATGCCATGAACTCTCCCGAGGTAGCGGCTGTGTGCTCTGAGGCTGGTGGGCTGGCAGAGTTCATACTGTGGGCTTCTGTGGCTCAACAGGTGCTATTAAGTTCCATCTCTAGCCTGGCACTGGGCCTCCTAGAGTGGAGTAAACAGAGCAAGGATCATCTGGAAGATACCCTAAGAACTCCAGGCTTGAGGTCTAGTCCTTGAGCCTTAAAGCTGGGGAAGATAAAGATTCTTGTGATCTGGGACTTACTCTCTTTCTTTGAAGTTAATGCCAAGAACCCAAATAGATGGAATGGCCTTAAATATTCCTAATTTGGACTATTCTTCCCCATGCATGCACCGCTCAGAAGAAAAAGGATCCATTTCTGCACATGAGCCTCAATATCTTAATAAAAGTGCCTCTCTTGGATCCCATTGGTAATTAAACTGATTAAACATCTTGTTGTCAGGGTTTTGAGATTTGAATTTATTAATGGATTTGTCCCCAAACCTAAGGCAAAACCCACTCTACGTATCTAAGAGAAAATTTCTTTTAGGTTAGGCATTCAGGTATTTTTGATACATTTCTTGAAAACAGGAAGCTAACACTGTTTATAGCACTGTTTTATTTTTTTTAAACTCTGAATAAACACTTGAGAAATACTAATTAAGTTTTAAAATTTTTTTTTTAGATTTTGCCTTTGCAGATAATGTAGACAAGTAAGTGGATGTTTTTTAAATTTTTATAATCTTATGGCCAGATTGCATAATTGTTTTCTTAAATTATCCCTGTTTCCTAAAATAGCTTTTAATGAATTTTAAAAAATGATTACCTTTTCAACAGATGAAAAAATGGCTATGGTTTGTTTTTGAGATAGATGAGTTCTAGCTATTTTCATATTAAGCATATTTAGGTCTTTAGTATGGTTGTTATAATCTTAAATAAAGAAAAGGTAATTTGATGCATCAAAAATAAAACCTAAGAATTATCAGCTATTCCAAATGAGAAATTTTACTTGTTTATTTTTTTAAATGTTCAGTAAGAGCAACTGCCATATAGGTTAATATTTTATATTTATTAAAATTTACATTTTCACCGGGCGTGGTGGCGCAAGCTTGTAATCCCAGTGCTTGGGAGGCTGAGACAGGAGGATTGCACAGATTCAAAGCCAGCTTCAGCTACTTAGTAGTGAGGTTCTCAGCAACTTAGTGAGACCATTTCCAAATATAAAATAGGTCTGGGAATATAGCCTGGAGATAGAAAAGCCCCTAGGTTCCACCCCCAGTATCACACACACACAAAAATTACATTTTCTTTTATTTTTTTTTTGGTGGTATTGAGGATTGAACTCAGAGGCATTCTACCTCTGAGCTACACCTCAGTCCTTTTTATTTTATTATTTGGAAATGGGGTCTCATCAAGTTGCTGAGGACCTCACTAAGTTGCTGAGTCTGGCTTTGCTCCTGCAATCCTCCTGTTTCAGCCTCATAAATACTGAAATTACAAGTATGTGCCACCACACCCAGCTATTATATTTTCAAAGCAAATATTTAATGAATTCTATGAAAGATATTTATTTCAAATTCACCAAAATTAGTGAATTTGAAAGTATTCTTTTTTATTTTCACTCTTGTGAACTTTTTTGGAATTCAGTGTTTAAAAATATCCTCATGCACATTTATAAAATATAGTAGTATAGAAAAACTAATTTTTATCATAAAATGTACTTGATATTAATATGCACTAGATATCTAAAGTTATTTTCATCATCTCAGTTAACACCATTTTCAATTGAGTATGTGATACCTGAACTCTATTAGATCCCCAAATATATTCAGGTATTCAATTTTTGAAATAAACTATATATACAATAAAAATAAGCGAAATCTGAAATCACTTGTCAGGGTTCACAAATTATGTTAGTGACATTAAACTACAAACAACAGAAAAATATGGCATTTATTCACTTAAGTAAAAATTTTAGTTTGTTCACTTATTTTTTTCTGACATCATTGTTTTCAATGACAGAACTGTGTTCGATGACCCAGAAGATGCTGTTTTTGTAAGATCCATGAAGAGGTCTGTGATGACTATTACATCTATGAACTGGGACACCGTTCCAACACGAGAGGAAAAATATATGGAAGAAAAAGGCACAGAATCTACTCAAATGCTCACGGTCATGCTAAGATAAGCCCTGGTGTTTTCAGAAATCCTAGTGGTGGTTGGTTGAATATTAAACTTCCCTGGACTTAGCACATTATATATTTTGCATGATATAACTTTAAACTTTTAGGTGTGAACAGAAACACCAACAATGAGAAAGAGTTCCACATTGTAGGTTTTTAAATATAAATTTTGCTGAAGTGAAACTTGTATATAGAAATGTAAACAAATTCTAAGTGTTCAACTCAATAAATTTTCAAAAAATGAACAGGGTCATGTAGCTGGTATCTTTGATCAAGGAACAGAACATTACCAGCAGTCTACAAGCTCCTTAAGCTGGGCATGATGGCGCACGCTTATAATCCTAGCCTGTGGGAGGCAGAGAAAGGAGCATCAAGATTCGAGGACATGAGGCCCTTTGTAACTCACCGAGACCCTGTTTCAAAGTGAAGAATAAACAATAGGGCTGGGGGTGTAGCTCGGAGGTAGAATGCCCCTGAGTTCCATCCCCAGTACCACAAAATAATAAAGATAAAAATAAAAGCCCCTCAATCCTGTTACTAGTCGCTGCTTACTCTTCCAAAGCAATCACTGCCCTGATTTCTAGAGACTAAATTAATCATGTCTGATGGTGAAATGGAATCACAGAAGAGAAACATTTTGGTCCAGCTTCTTTCACTCGACATTGTAAGGTTTCATTCTTGTTATAGCTAGTAGCAATTACGCTCATTCTCACTGATGCATAGTATTCCATCATATGACTATACCACAACTTACTTACCCGGTGTACTGTTTTTATTCTCATCTCTGGAGACATTTGCTAGACTGGGGTGTGGGCCAATGATCTGGGCTCGGCCTAGCCAGAAGCCTGCTGCTAAGGGGAAAAGAACCCAGACACTCTTTCAGCAACTGCCTGGTGCCAAGTGACAAAACCAGAAACTTAAGGTAACTCAAACTCATTAGTGGTTAGCCAATCACGAAGCTCCATTAGAGCTCATAAAAAGTAGACTGTATGATAGCTTGTAATAGCAACCCAAACTGACCAAGACACTTGATGTATTAGGGCTCTCTGGAAAAATAGTTCCCACATGTGTGTAAAGATTTATTTTGAGCAATCAGCCATTGTAAGTGCTGGCAAATTCAGAGTTTATAAGGTAGACTGGCAATCCAAGTATGACCTGACGTTGCCACCTTGAGTTTGAAATCCACAGGGCAGCCTAGCAGACTGGCTTTCAACTGGCACATTTTACATTTTGTCTGTAGTTGTTCAAATTTCAATGTTGCAGGCTTCTTCAGGTCCAAATCTGGTATACATGTGGCAAAAATAATACACAGAGAGCTCACTGAGTGTCACCACCCAGGTTGCAGGTCCCTGCCCAGTCTGTCAGGGCCTGGCATTGTGCATGGCAGAGAAGGGGGAGAGAAAAAGGAAGAGAATGGTGAAGACACTAAAAAAAAATATTTTGGGAGAGGGAGGTCTACAAAGGGACTTTCACTACCTAAAGTAAGTGCTTACCACTTTATAGACAAGGTGCTTTGATGGATGACTCTATTTAAACAAGGGAGGCTTATGATGAACAAGTTCAGACCAAAACCCATTTAATTTCTACTCACTAACCCTTAACATTGAATCTACTCATATAAAGTCATCCCGGAGCAATGCAGTGTAAACTGTGCGCGAAAAACCTATGTGCTGGGGCTGGAGTAAAAGAGAGTGGGGGCAAAGAAGATGGGAATCGACGGGGATGGAAGACACCGATCTGCAAAGCGAGGTGAGAACTGTAGTAATTCGATCTGAAATCACAAATATTAAGTTTATTTTCACTTTGTCCTCCAGGATTTGCTAAGTTTCCTATGATTTGTTACGCTCTCTAGTATTTACTGCCTCCTGACAACAATAAAGTATGAAACCAGATGACTTGTTTATATTCGCAGGCACGATTTATTTAAAAATCAACGTGAGCATCTTTGTAACACAGGCATTATACTCAAGCTCCATTTTAAACATCACATATACTAAAAATAAAGGCCAGAACCTTCTCTAAATCAGTTATAAATCATAGTTCCTGTAGAGAAAGAGCCCCACAAAAAGCCTGCAGGAAGAGAAAAGTCAGCCCTTCAGGTGGAGTATGGCACATGAGTTAGTTTTACAAGAATTGTGTATATGGTTTGTTTTGTCAGAATTTAGTGAAACCATTTCAGGAAATGTCTTATTAATGCACATGCAGAGATAGCCCTGGCCATGCCTTAGTTTCTTCTGTAGGACCTGACATCTCTAAAGGTACAAATAGTGTAGAGAGAACATTGCTGCAGTAACTGCGTGAAATTCAAGGCTATTCATGGCAATTTCTATAGTAAACTATACTTAGCTGAAGTATGGTAAATATCTTTTAACACTGAGCTCCTCTTCAGTTTATAACATTTTAATAAGTAGAATTTCACTGTTGCAAATGCTATTTATATGCACTTTATTCACATATAAGTTATGATTCTTTTAATGACTCATCTCTACGACAATATAATTTTTCCCCCAAAAAATCTCTTCTTTCACACACCAGTTCTGTTTGTCTTTGTTCCCTAGAACCTCTATTTATTCTTTAAGGGGCTTTATTATTTTTTGGAAACAATGGCTGGAGAGCCAACCTCAAAAAGGGAACAAAAATGTTTTTCCTGTATTTTGAAACAATAACAACAATAAAATTCCATAGGAATACCAGTTCAATTTTGGAACAGAAGCCAATAGGAAATTTGAGCATGGTAGACAGAACTTTGCTTGGGAGCCTCTGTTATATGAAATGTGTGACCCGGCCACAGCGCCATGCAGGCGTCAGAGGCAATGAGGATACATTCACATGAGTTTTCCAGCTGCCTGCCAAGGTGAGAACCATCCACGCTGGCACCTGCCATGGCTTTTACTCCTCAGATGCCTGTGGGCCGGCAGGAGCATCCTGTACGCCTTCCAACCCAGCCTCACTTCCATGAGATTCTTTCTCCCCGTCCATGGAATCTTTAGGATTGGAATCCTCTTGGGAAATACTAGTTTCAGCCGCTGGTTGCTCTTCAGTAACACAATTAGAATTGACATCAAGTTTTCTATCTAATAAAAAGAAAAAAAAAACAGGTATTTGGTTCTCATCATGTTTCAACTACTCTTCATAATGCCTTGCACGTATTAACTTTTTTAGTCCTCATAATTAAAAGAGATAGATTATTATCTCTACTGTAATACATCAGTTGTGTAAAACTGAAGAAACTGACGAGAAGTTTGGTTACTTGCACCAAGTTTCACACTTTGTAAAACAGCAGAATCAGCCGGGCATGGTGGTGCAGGCTTGTAATCCCAGCATTTGGGGGGCTGAGACAGGAATATCTGGGTTCGCAGCCAGCCTCAGCTACTTAGTGAGGCCCTCTGCAACTCAGTGAGACCCTGTTTCAAGATAAAGAATAAAAAAAAAAATAGGGCTGGGGGTGAAACTTGAGGGCAGAATCGCCCTGGGTTCAATCCCCAGTACAAAAATAAAAACAAACAAAATCCAGCAGAATCAACATTGAACTCAGGCTTTCACCCCCAAAGCCAGTCCTCTAAGTCACCACTGTTTTCTTGGATTGACAAAATCTTCATTTAAATGTAACTTTCAATTAGCTTGATGCCTATGGGGAGATAATTGCCTGTATTCAGTTTCCTTATCAATAAAATGGAATTAGTAATAAAGCCTACCCTATATCTGTGAAGAAAAATATATTTCTGTAACATTTAAAGTAGTATGTGGCACATGACTGATGCTTAGTAACTGGGAGTTCCCATCCTACTGACTGGTAGTTTGTACATAAACAATTCTTTTTTTTTGGGGGGGGGCAGGTCTGGGGATGGAACCCAGGGGAATTTGACCTCCGAACTACACCCCCTGCCCTATTTTTTATTCTTTATTTTGAAACAGGGTCTCATTAAGTTCCAGAGAACCTCACTGAGTAGCTGAGGCTGTCCGCGAACCTCGATCCTCTTGTCTCAGCCTCCCAAATGCTGGGATTACAAGCATGAGCCACCACGCCCGGCTCCATAAACAGCTCTTATTCTCACTCCTCAGCATTGGATTAAAAAGTTCAATCCAGAGAAGGCAAGGCAATTAGGAGGCCTGACTAGTCTCCAAATGGTAGATGATTTAATTTTGTACAACTCAATCACACCAAGAGTGTTTTTTTCAACCAAGTGATAAAGGGGATATTGTCTCCTCACAGGTGGAGAAAGAAATAGCTGGGATCACCCAAGCAATTTTTTCAAACTACATACACTCCCCAAGAACACAGGATATATTCTCTGGAGTGGGGCAGTTCTATTCTTCCATATGAAAATCACTGCCTTTTTTTTTTTTTTTTGTGGTAGTGAGGGTGGAACCCAGGGGCTTTTCTACCTCCAGGTTATACTCCCAGACCTATTTTATACTTTATTTGCAAACAGTCTCACTAAATTTCTGAGAGCCTCACTCGTAGCTGAGGCTGGCTTTGAACCTGTGTGACCCTCCTGTCTCAGCCTCCCAAGAGCTGGGATTACGAGTGTGTGCCACCACACCCAGAAATCACTGCTGATGCAACTCAGTTTTTGAAGAAAAAGAGTTGTCTCATCTTACAAGGGAAGGAAAGAAATAAAGTAGGACTCATTGTTCTGACACTTGAAATTAAACTGTATATTAGATCTGCATTCGATCTATAATTTATAATCTGTAATTTTACCTGTAACCATCATATTTAGGAAAATTAAAGGTTTTGGACCTTAAAATTGTCTGGTAACCATTAGAGGGGATTTAATTATTTCTTTATTCCAAAAACTTTAAAATCTCTCATGAGCAGAATTTAAGTGATTACCCATTAATAATTCCATCACTGAAGGGCAGTCTCCTGAGTTAAAATGCAAATTGTGGAATAAACCACTTTCCTCCAAATCTTTTGTCTATTTGTTTTCCAGTGATATTTCGGCTGACTCTGCCTGGTGCATTATCCCACAGAATAAAAAAGAGACACATTTAAGTGTGACCCTTCTGTTGGCCACTCTTGGGCATCCTTGGATTCCATAGACTGCTGGGTTTTATTTCCCTATGAAGAGTTAGAATGAGCACAGTGGTCATGTACCTACCACGCTCCTCGTGGCTCTTTCCTTTGGCAGCCTCCAACTGCTGTTTCTCATAAGCGTCCTTCAGATTCTTACAGATTTTCTTATGCGCAAACCAGTGTGTCTTTTGGCAAGCTTGATCACAGTATATTACCTGAAAGCAATTTTAAGTTCACTTTCATTTTAAGAGTGAGGATTACATGATTTCCCAACTATGACAGTCAACAACGAGCTATTCTATAAACATGTTAGGCTGTCCATACAACTATATGTGGTTATATATTGTATAGTTGTGTGCTGACTTAGATTTGTAATTTTTAACTTTGACTTTAAAACGGTAATGATATATTAACAAATGGTCTCCAAAAGGCTAAGACAAATGGCATTAAGAGCATGTTAGGTACAGAACTGAAACTCTAGGAGGACAAAGATAAATTTGTCATCCCAGATGAAGGTAAGGCTGAGAAAGACTTGGGCAGCGTAGAATGAAGAGAGACCGACACCTGATAGCGAGCTTGTGACGCGGCACGCGATGCAGAAGCGACGGTGCAAGAGGAAGCAGTGACTCACTCTACCTGGGAGCCAGGGTGGGCAGAGCAAGGGAGAGAAGCATTCCAGGTGGAGGAAACATCCTGAACAAGAATACGGGTATAGAGAAGGAAACCACATACAAGGATGTATACATACAAGGAATGTGTACAAGGACAGCAAGAAGTTTTTATAAATGAGCTTATATTACTACAAGGGGAGATGGTAAAAAGTTGGGCATGACTAGCTCAACACTTATTATATGCAAAGCACTATTTTAAGCCCTTTGATATACGTGGTGTTTTAGGTTATTTTACTGGACCCAGTTCTTGACTCGTTATTACATTTATACATTTTCACATGTGATTTCCAAGTTTTGTACATGGCAGAGAAAGAGATTTGACTTTAAAGGTTTGGCTACCTGACTTCTTTGGGCCAAAAGAATAAGATGGCATGTCAGTTTCAAGGCCAGGCCGCATTGTATGTTTCTTGTTGCCCATTCATACTTTCTGCCATTTCCATAAGAACTTGCTCAGCCACCTGACTGTCCCAACTGAGGCCAGCCAATGTCCAACAGAAAAAGAAGTGAATGGTCAGACACATGCTTGCGTGCATAACATGGGTATGAGAAAATGAACACAATTGGCAATGCCCTTTACAAAATAGTTCTGGTCATGCATGGTGGCATACACCTGTAATGCCAGTTCCTAGGAGGCTGAGACAGGAAGATCGCAGATTCAAGGACAGCATAAACAATTTAGTGAGACTCTCAGTGGCATAGCGAAACCCTGTTTCAAAACAAAACAAACAAAACAAAAGGGCTGGGGTTATAGCTCAGAAGTAGAATGTCCCTGGGTTCAATCTCCAATACCACAGAATGAGGAGGAGAAAGGAGGAGGAGGAGGAGGAGGAGGAGGAGGAGGAGGAGGAGGAGGAGGAGGAGGAGGAGGAGGAGGAGGAGGAGGAATAAAAACAGTATAGTTTATTTAGTCTATATGGGTTAAAGTTTGGTGATAAAAGACCATTGATGAAAAGACTGTAGTAAAAGTAAATGTCAACAGCATTAATATTGTATGTTTATGAATGTCCTGATGTGAGTATTCACAGCTACACCAGCCCCGCCCCTTACTTTCTAACCTTTCTCATTTCTCATATTCATCCATTCACATCCTTTCTTTGCCTGGGGTAGGCAGCATAGAAACTGAGGCAGACTGGTAGTTTGGCAGAAGATAAGGCACAGAACTATACAGATCTTAAAGTTCTCTCTCAGTTCTCCTCTCTCTCTCTCTCTCTCTCTCTCTCTCTCTCTCTCTCTCTCTCTCTCTCTCTCGTGGGAATGGAACATTATATCTCTGAGCTACACCCCCAGTCCTATGTTATTGTTTTATTTTGAAACAGGGTCTCACTAAGTTGGAAAGGCCTCATTAAGTTGCTGAGGTTGGCAGAGAACCTGCTACCCCCTCTCAGCCTCCCTGTGATCCTCCTGTCTCAGCCTCCCAAGTACTAGGATTACAAGCGTGCACCTCTATACTCAGATCTTAGTTTTCTTTCTACATTCCTCTTTAATTATTAGATGTAATACTTTCATGTATTAGAACTTATTATTAGTAAACTATCATCCACTGTTAGGTTTACAAAATATGAAAACTCAGTTGTCAGCTTGGATGTGATCTTAACTGTATGTCAATACATTTAGAAGACTTCCATTCTCACCATTTTGCATACTGAACACCGTTTGCTTGCTCCCTTTTCTCCACAGGTGGTACAAAATTCAACATCCACAAAGCCCACCTGACCGGTGATGGCTTGGGTAAGCACAGAGAATGCAGTGGGGTCGGAACCCTAGAATGCATATTAAGAGAGGAAAAAAGCAAAACAAAAACCTCTGAAATCACCTTAGAAGATTGCAGCAACAGACACACAAGGAAAGAAATCATCGAGGTTTGCAATACAAGGACCTTAGGACAAATTTCCTTTTGAGTATACCTTTTTAAAATGCTTTACAAAGAATATAGGAAGAAAGTCACAGATCCCAATAACTAAAGAGAAAAAATTGGCCCCATTCTTGAACATGGGCATTTACCAATTAGCATTACTCAGTTAAGTCCAGAAATAGAACAATGAACTTAGAGTAGGAGCTTTGAGAGCTGACATTAAGACAAAATTCATATAATTGTAGGATACATACAGAGCACAACACAAATGTTTACCTCATAATTTCTTAAAATTTTGGTACAATTTAAGCATTTAAATTAGGCATCAAGAAAAATCAACAGTGTGAAAAATTCCTATTACAGGGCTACTAAAATTATAATGGATTGTTAAAGAAGAACTTTTTTACATTTTAATGAAAAAATTATATGGGGGAAATATTTAGTTGCCTGAAGTGATGCTATTAAAACCCATCTGTAGTAAGCAAAAATAAATGCAGAATATCTATGTTTCTTACCTGCTTCTAACAATTCTTTGTTCTGAGTTTTTCAAATATACACGTCTATTGCTAACCAAAATTTTGTCATTGTTCATAATTTTCATTTTTGAGTCCTTGCTTCTTCTTAAGAATATTTGTTTTTATACTATTTTATCAAGTGTACATAATAGATCTTAGAAGATATCACCAGGGAACAATGTTCTATACTGTTCTACATACTCCAGAGAGTAAAAGAAAATATTCAAAAGATTCAAGAAGTATTTATTTATTATTTTATTTTTTGTACTTAGGATTAACCCAAGGACATTCTACTTCTGAGCTACACTTCCAGTCCTACTTTATTTTTATTTTGACACAGGTTCTCACTAAGTTGCTGAGGCTGGCTTTGATCCTGTGATTCTCCTGTCTTTGCCTCCCAAGTATTGGTCTTACCGGTGTGTGCTACCATGTCTGGCTTCAAGAAGTTTTCTAAAAGTAAAATTCTTTTATAAATTGCTATTTTTCTGAATATAAATAATAATGACAATGATGCTACTTTTCTGTGTTAAGATGCTAAAAATTCTCTTATTTTGCCTGGTGAGAAAATTTTGGCAAAATGAATGCTCATATATCAGATACTTAATTTATCAGGAATGAAGGCAATCATGGTCAAATGGTGATACTCTATAGAAATTGTGTTCAAATGATGATGTTCATCAGAGAACTTGCTAAAAAATTCAGATTCAGGCCAGGCTCAACGATGCATAACTGTAATCCCAGTACTTGGGAGGCTAAGACTGGAGGATCACAGGTTTGAGATCAGCCTCAGAAACTTAGTGAGATGGCAACCTAGTGAGACTCCATTTCAAAATAAAAAAAAATTGAGAAGGGCTGGGGTATAGCTCAGAGGTAGAATGCCCCTGTGTTCAATCCCCAATATCACAAAAAAATTAAAAATTCAGGTGCATTCCCTTAGCCCATACCTTCTAAATGATAATTTTGAAGAGTGTGGTGCAGGTACCTGTATTACTAATATACTCAGGTAATTCTAAAATTTAAGTTTTAGAATTACTGGTACTTAATATAATACCAGATGCTTATAAAGCTACTTATAAAGATTTAATTATAATTCTGATTTTGGTAGAATACTAGATCAGGCAGTAGTTTGGTCCACAAATCAACAGTCTATATATTCAACAGATATCACAATTACATTTTCATATTCAAATATTTTTTCACAGAACATCCTGAGACATATTAAAATCTCCTTTAAGAAATTTTGACTCACATATGTGAGAGTCAAATGAGACATTTGTGTGAATCCCTTGACACAATAACATTTTCACAAATTAACTAAAGGTAAAACTAAAAGATATTTTGCCAGGAGTATGGCTGATTATATGAACTACTCCTTCAGAAAAGGAAAATTACTGACAGATCAGATGAATTCCCATAGTGAATCCTCCTTGTCACTATTGTGTGACAAGAACTTTTTTGTTTTACAGAATCTTGCTATGTGTTTTGATAAATAAGAATCTGTTTAGTGTTTAGGTGCCAGAGCTTCTCTCATGGAAAGATACTCATCCCAGAAACAAAAGGATGCTTCATGCAATTCATGCTTTGAGAGCAGAGACACACGCTAGTTTTCCAGAAGTTAAACACGCTTTTTCAATGGACCAAGCAAAATATCTTTAACAGTATAATCTGCTGCAACACTGGAGCAGTAGTTCTTAAACTTAGCCACGGGTCATACTTCCTGTGGAGTTCTGTGACAGGCAGAAGCCAGAGGCCCACTCGAGGTGGAGGATAACAAAACCTGGTGGGTGGGCCAAGGCATGAGCACTGCCAGGAAGCAAACGGCAGTAGGGCACAGTGGCGCACACTTGCATCCCAGTACTTGGGAGGCTGAGGTAGGAGGATTGTGTATTCACAGTAAGCCTCAGGAACTTATTGAGACCCTGTTTCAAATAAAAATAAAATAGAACCTGGGGTGCACCTCAGAGGTAGAATGTGGCTGGGCTCAATCCCCAGTACCACACATACTCAAAAGGAAGCAAGAAAAGAGAGAAGGGGAAGAAAGAAAAGAAAGGAGAGAGGGAAGAGGGGCAGACAGTCCACCTGAAAACCTCATCAAGGGAAGAGTTTGGTACCACTTCAGAGTCTAAAGAATGTGTATAACAAAAACAATTAGACAGTAAATAGACTACCAGGGACACTCAACTATAGGCATTCAAAATAAAGTTCTTTAAGCCAGGCGTGGTGGCGCACGCTTGTAATCCCCGCTCTTGGGAGGCTGAGACAGGAGGGTCACAAGGGTTCGAAGCCATCCTCAGTTACTTAGTGAGGCTTCCAGCAACTTTGTGAGACCCTGTTTCTGAATAAAAAATAAAATAGGTCTGGGAGAGCCATTCTCAGTTACTTAGTGAGACTTCCAGCAACTTTGTGAGACCCTATTTCCGAATAAAAAATAAAATAGGTCTGGGAATATAGATAGCCTGGAGGTAGAAAAGCCCCTGGGTTCCACCCCCAGTACCATAAAGTAAATTAATTAACTAATTAATTAATTTTTGAAAGTTCTCCAGAGTAGATTATATAACTCTTAAAGGACAAAAAATTTAAAAAGTAAAATCTTCCTAAATGTATTAAGTATTACCTTAGTTTTTTACAAACCTTTTCTTGATGACTTAGATTACTAAGATAAACATTAACCACTATACTCTATAAACTTTAATTACATTTTTCTATCATGTGGACCTAAGATGCACTGTTCTCTCTACACTGTCCTGCTCTGACTGTTTCTTAGGTACTCTGGGAAGCTATTTTTAGTTTTTCTGTTTTTTCTCATGAAGGTGGAAAGAATTTCAGCTACTACTTGTTGGTGCTAGAAATCCCCCACAGCAGGCTCTGCTAAGTTCATTTTCTGATATCAACTCCACCAACTTTCTCACTACGTGTAATTTTTTTCAGAGCAGCAGTGTGCAAATAAGCCCCCAAACACTCATTTCTCCTGAGTCCTGAGCAGCAAAGCCTCATCCTGTGACACAAGACAGATGGTGTCTGTGAGAGCTTATATTTTCCAGAGATAGACACTTTGTTGTTCCTGCATGCCTGAGACCACAACATGAGCCTGTGGGAAGTGTCCAAGGCCTTGCAAACATATGGATATAAGCATGACTATGAGAAGCTACATGGCTAAAAGATATTAAAGGAAAGATGGGAAAGTATGTGGACTCACAATCATTTTTGAGCCATTGTGCCAGACTTAGTTTGCCTATCTTTGGGCAGTCTACATGAATATATAAAGCCTAATCTATTTAATTCTTTTGTTGGAGTTTGAGATCTATTAATATTAATACACACACACACACACACACACACACACATATAAACACATAGAGAGAGAGAGAAAGAGAGAGATAGCCAAAACACACTCATAATTGATAAACCTCAAAATTTGTTAATTTTCATCTTTCAAAAGTTAAAATACCAGATAGCAAACTATATTAAAAAGTAAAAATAAAGAATCTCTGTGTCATGAAAAACTTAATGCATAAATTTTATAAAATCATCTGTGTGCTCAGGCCTTTATTTAATTCAGAGTCAATGAAGTCGTATTGGGTAAAAGCACCTGGAACTCATTTTTGCTTTGATTTTCTGTACTGAAAATGAGATAACAGCCTAGAGAAAGGAATTTTTTTCAATACAACTTAAACATATGACAAAAGGACAATAAGTAATCAAAAAACACACTAAACCAACAAAATTCACCTCCTATGTCTGGGAAGTATACAGTTTTGTAAGTATGTAAAATTTCTAATCAGAGGCATTAAGGTGGAATGTAAGAATCTGGGACATACTTCCAGACTGTTATAAGGAGCCACAACCAACTTTGCCGTGGTTTCTCCAGCTGCACCCTTCCTGCCTGGATACTACACCCTAAATATTTTGTACATGCAGCTAGTGCAAGACTTTGTACTGATAATTCTTAGATATGAATGTGCCTGTGTGTATTCATATTACACAGGGGATGTATACACACCTATCCAGGTTTCACAAAAGTACTTAAAATTTAAGTTTCTATTCTCAACATCTACCTAATGTCATAGGGAAGTAACTGCTTATTTAATTGAGAGCTATAAAAAGAAGAGCATGAAATGGATATACAAAAACAGGTTTAGCAGGCAAACCTCTCTCTACATTTCTTCTCAAACATTTTCTGAAATAATAAAAATAAATACTGAAGAGAACTTTAGAAATACAGTTCACAGTTATTAGGTCTTAGTGATAGTTAACTTAGGCAAGGAGGGGGCTTACAATTTCAACAGGAGCAATGCTTCGCACCAGCTGCTGCAGGAGTGTCGCTTCACAGTACGGAAATTTCCGGATGCTTTCTCTAATGATCTTCTCCTGATATACTGGGAAGCCATCAGAAGCTCGGCCTTTTAACAGGCTGAAATATATTTTTTAACAAGAAATTGAAGTTGAATCACTAGCATTCCTTCCTAGGAACTCAATAACTGAACCCAATAACTTTTAGTAGTTTATTGTTTGTCTCAAGATTTTACTTGTCTGTTTAAAGCATGATGATGGATTCAAATTGCTTTTCATACTGACCTACACCTTATCAGGTTTCCAAGCCCTGAGAAACACAGACAAATGTGACCCCCACCATAAAAAGCTAAAGCCTGCTATCAGATTAGCTAGTTACTTATTGCCCAGTTATTTATAGGAAGAATGAAATCTCTCACTGAGTCACACTCTTCTGACTTAGTTCCCTTTTGTCAGTAAAGCAGCAAGAGAATTTAGTCTCTGGTGGTAGAGAACAAGGATAACAGCCGGCTCTCCCAGATATAGCAACAAATACACTGAGCCCAGGGTGAGTCCAGAGAGATGACCTCCAGCACAGTACACTCTGTCTTGGATGGGCCGGTTTTCTAGCGATCTTGCAAGCCTCAGATTCCTTATGTGTGGATCATAGGTAACAACAACAGTAAAAATCACTGCAGAGTACAAAACTGATCAATCACTCAATCTAAGTATAATATTGTCACTTGTTTCTTGCAGACCAACAGTGATCCCTACTGTAGCAATGGATGCTAAGATGCTTACTGTTTAAATCCATAGCTAGGCTTCATATAACCAAACCTCATCCACTTGAATGTATTTTATACACGGCATGGTAAATACAGTACCTTTTGATCAGGCTATCCAGTTTATTCTCCCCATCTTTTAAGAAGCTGATACATTTCTGAAAGATACAGCTGATATAATGCATTTTCATAGCCAATACTTCATTCATGTCTCTCTGTTTCATACATTTCTCACAAATCAGATCCATCACTTTGTAGCATTTATTCAGGGCTGCTTCTTCGGCCAGAAGAGGGTTCTCATTTATAAGCATCACAATCTGAAAGAAATCCCAGTGAACTTAGAAATTCCATGAGATGTTTTCTATTTACATACATTAGGAAGTCAGTTTAGTTGACATTATTACTAAATGAAATCTAAGTTTTTTGGGGGATCACATAGTTGCTGTGCTAATCTGAATCAGAATAAAAATTGTCACTGATCAAAGTTATAAACCTTTTTTTACTTTCTTTTTGGTTACTGGGGATTGATCCCAAGAACCCAGGGTCATTCTACCTCCAAGCTATGCCTGCTTTTTATTTGTTTTTGAAAACAGGATCTCACTAGGTTGTTGAGAGTCTCCTTAAGTTGCTGAGTCTGATCTAAACCCTGCAATCCTTCTGTCTGCCAAGTACTGAGATTACAAGATTACAGGGGTGAGCCAGCACACCTAGCTAAAACTATTTTTACTAAAGATAATCATGGTATATTTGTACAACATTTATATAGAATCAAATAATTGAGCAACCACTCCATTCAGTTAATATTACTAAGCTCTATAATTTCATAGCTAGGAGAACTTAAGTTCTCATTATTTTTTGTTAATTATGGGGAAATATGATTTTTAAAGAAATCAGGCTAGAAATGAAATGTTTTACTTTCCAATTACCTAAATGTCTCTGTGGGATTTTCCTGCAGATGCTTCTAATTATCTATTATAATGACACCAGGACAAAGAGGAAACCACAGATAGCTTTAAAGGGGGAAATAGTAGAGTTACCAAATCTTATACATTATGACCCCTACATTTCTCAGGTATATGTATGGATAATGATTGAATTAAGTGTAATGAGTATTTTTTTATTGGCTTTGTTATAGGATAGATTAAGTTTTTCTGTAGGGGACTGTTTCCTTGGCAACATACCAGTAATATAAACATGTATAATGTGGGCTCTGAGTGTATGCAAAGAGCAGTTACAGTAATCGCTAATGCACATGTTATAGCTAAATACCTATCCTGGAAATTATAAATGTCCAAGAAAAACAGCAAGGAGATTGCATTAATTCCACTCTTTAGGGATGAAGAAAGATCATTTGTTAGCTAAAGTAAAAATCATGACTATCCCCTTTCTTGGAAATTTAACACAGATTGAATGTTCATAAGAAACCAAGAGTTTTCACTTATTTTTGATAAAATTAGATTTATATATAACCTAGTGTTTATTTTAAATCCAGCACTTAATAACAATAAATGATCATACTTAGTGAAGTAAGTATAATCAGAATTTTTATTGGTGATTCTGTTGATTACTTCCCCTACTAAACTATATAAAAAATTAATTTGTAGCTGGGTGTGGTGGTGCAAGCTTATAATCTCAGTACTAGGGAGGCTGAGACAGAAGGATCACAGGTTCACAGCCAGCCTCAACAATTTATCAAGGCCCTCAGTGACACCATGTTTCAAAATAAATTTACCAAGACCCTGTTTGAAAATAAATATAAAATAGGGATGGGGTATAACTCAGAAGTAGAATGCCACTAGATTCAATTGCCAGTATAATAACAATAACAATAATAATGATAATAATAATTTGTGATAAAAAGACATTCTTTATATTTCTGCTACTGAAATCAAAGTTGTTTGATCAATATTTTTTTTCAATGTTGAAAACTTTTTTTAAATTTATTTTTATTGGTGCATTGTAATCATACATCACATTGGAATACAAGACTTGAGAGGATATACAAGCACACATCATCCAATTAGCCCTCATCCAGTCCCCTTCCCTTTCCCTCCCCCTCCCTCGATCCCATGCTTATTTGGTAATTAACTTTGATACATATGTTTATGTACCTCCTGCTTCTTAAAGAGGCTCCATCCTCCCCTTTTCCATACCCTCTGATTGGTCACCTTAATTGCTTCACTATAGGGCCCTTTCTATAGCTTGACCACTTCCTGTTGCCCCTTTCCTCCTAGTTATTGCTGATTAGGGGAAGCATCTAGTTTTAATTTTCTGCGATATTTCTCTGTGCATGCCGCATTGCAAATACTGATCCCACAATTGACAGCCCCAGTAGTGGCCTGGCTACCCGGTGGACTGATCCAGACCTCGATGGCTCAAGCAGCGGCCTTGTCTCATGGGAGGCCCCGATTCTGGTCTCGCTGGCCCCGACACTGGCCTAACCCCTCAGCTGGCTCCGATCCCAGCCTCGGAGGCCCCAGCACCGGCCTTGTCTCACAGCAGGCTCTGATGCCAGCCTCACTAGCTCCAGCACCGGCCTAACCCCTCGGCAGGCTCAGATCCCAGCCTCGGAGGCCTCAATAGCAGCCTTGCCTCACAGAAGGCTCCGATGCCGTCCGCTGGCCCGGCACCGGCCTAACCCCTCAGCAGGCTCTGATCCCGGCCTCGGAGGCCCCAGCACCAGCCTTGCCTCATGGCAGGCTCTGATCCTGGCCACGCTGGCCCTGGCACCGGCCTGACCCCTTGGCAGGCTCTGATCCCGGCCTCGAAGGCCCCAGCACCGACCTGCCTCATGGTAGGCTCTCATCCTGGCCTCGCTGGCCCCAGCACCAGCCTAACCCCTCAGCAGGCTCCAATCCCAGCCTCGGAGGCCTCAATAGTGGCCTTGCCTCACGGAAGGCTCCGATGCTGGCCGCTGGCCCTGGCACCGGTCTAACCCCTTATCAGGCTCTGATCCCGGCCTCGGAGGCCCCAGCACCAGCCTTGTCTCACAGCAGGCTCCAGTCCCGGCCACGCTGGCCCTGGCACTGGCCTCACCCCTCGGCAGGCTCCGATCCCGGCCTCGGAAGCCCCAGCACCAACCTTGCCTCACAGCAGGCTCCAACCCTGGCCTCGCTGGCCCCAGCACCGGCCTAAGCCCTAGGCAGGCTCTGATCCCGGCCTCAGAGGCCCCAGCACCGGCCTTGCCTCATGGCAGGCTCCGATGCCGGCCTCGCTGGCCCCAGCACCGGCCTAACCCTTCGGCAGGCTCCGATCCCAGCCTCGGAGGCCCCAGCACCAGCCTTGCCACACGGCTGGCTCCGATGCCGGTCGTTGGTCCTGGCACCGGCCTAACCTCTCGGCAGGCTCTGATCCTGGCCTCGGAGGCCCGAGTAGCTCCTTGCCTCACAGCTGGCTCCGATGCTGGCCACTGGCCCCGGCACCGGCCTAACCCCTCGACAGGCTCCAATCCCGGCCTCGGAGGCCCCAGCACCGGCCTGGCCTCACGGCAGGCTCCGATGCTGGCCTCGCAGGCCCCGTCACCGGCCTAACACCTTGGCAGGCTCCGATCCCGGCCTCGGAGGCCCCAGCACCAGCCTTGCCTCACAGCAGGCTCCAATTCCGGCCTCACTGGCCCCAGCACCGTCCTAACCCCTCGGCAGGTTCCGGCCCTGGCCTTGGGGCCCCAGCACTGGCCTTGCCTCACGGCAGGCTCCAATCCCGGCCTTGCTGTCCCCGGCACCGGCCTAACCTCTCGGCAGGCTCCAATCCTGGCCTCTAAGGCCCCACCACCGGCCTTGCCTCACTGGAGACTCCGATCCCAGCCTCAGAGGCCCCAGTAGCAGCCTTGCCTCATGGCAGGCCCCGATGTCAGCCATTGGCCCCAGCACCGACCTAACCCCTCAGCAGGCACCGATCCCGGCCTCGGAGGCCCTAGCACTGGCCTTGCCCCACGGCATGATCCAATCCCGGCTTCACTGGCCCCAACACCGGACTAACCACTTGGCAGGCTCCAATCCCGACCTTGGAGGCTCCAGTACCAGCCTTGCCTCACGACAGGCTCTAATCCCAGCTTTGCTGTGTCCGTCGCCGGCCTCACCCCTCAGCAGGCTCTAATCCGAGCACTCTCTTCGCCCAACTATTTGTCCCACGTTCTCAAGGGTGCGTGGTGGCAGCATTCTACCTCTGGGGTCATTACTTCAAAGGTTCCAGGTGTAATTAGATCTCTGCCTCCCCTGAGTACTGGCCACTGCCATTGCCATTGCTTCCACCATTTCAAATCTTTCCCAAGCTCTTTTTCCACTCTGAATGTTGTCCAGTGTTCCTGAGCATGCGCGATGGTAGCATTCGACCTTTGGTATAATTTCTCAAAAAAAAAAATAAGGTTGGTAGGCTCCGATTTCTGCTCTCCTGCATACAAGTCTCCACCGCCAACGCGGAGAACGCTTTCAGCACCACCTTTCTCCTTGGTCTCTGCTAAAGTCTCTCTCCTTACAGGTGATGTCCAAGATTCTTAACAATGTAGAGAAGAAGCAGTCCTCCTTAGCAGGGAATTTTTCCAATAATTCCAGTTCATTTGGATAAGTTTCGTCTGCATCTCCAGTACCCTGGCATCCGCCACGGCCTCCTTGACCCCTCTCCGATATTTTCCTTTTTTCTTTTTCTTTTCCTTTTTTTACAGGGTCCTTCCAGGTGGAAAGGAGTTGCCTAGGGGTGCCCCGCCAGCGCCTGCCCACCCGCCCAGGGTCGGGGCCAGGGGCCTGGACCACAGGGTCTTTCCAGGTGGAAAGGGGGTCACCTAGGGGTGCCCCACCAGCGCCTGCCCACCCGCCCGGGGTCAGGGCCAGGGGCCCAGACCACAGGGACCTTTCGGGTCGAGAGGGGATCGCCTAAGGGTGCCCCGCCAGCGCCTGCCCACCCCATTTGATCAATATTTTTATATATGACATTTATAATCAGTTCTTGTAAGTGAAATCCTTTTTAAAAATCTCAAAAAGGCCGAGCGTGGTGGTGCACGCTTGTAATCCCCGCGCTTGGGAGGCAGAGAGGAGGATCACGCAGGTTCGAAACCAGCTGCGCTGGCTTAAGAGACCCTGTTTTCAAATAAATATAAAAAAAATAGGTCTGGGAGTGTAGCCTGGAAGTAGAAGGGTTTCCAGGAACCCCAGTACCACCAAAAAAAAAAAAAAAAAAAATCTCAAAAAGAACTCAGATTAGTATCTTTTATTGCTTTGTTTTGAGACAGTAGGTCTTATTTACTTTATAATATAAAGCAAATATTGACAAAAAATGGAATAAAAGCAGCTGAAACATTTACATAGCTGCACACAAAGGAATATTTGTGATAGTTTCATCTCTGTATCATTTTGAAGTAATGTATTATAAAGTAAATCCTTATCATTGATTACCAAATGGACATAAATATATTCTATACTACATAAAAACTACTTAAATTATATCTCTCAAAAGAATGCTACCTTAGAATATGTTCATGCAGTAGCATTTAAATTTTTTTTAAACTCCCTATTTTTTTTTTTTAATGCTGGGGATCAATCTCAGGGCTTCATGCAGAGTACAAAAATGTTCTATACACAAATGTTCTATCACTGAGCTACATCCAAATTTTATTTTTAAAAATTTGCATATTGGGCCGGGCGTGGTGGCGCACGCTTGTAATCTCCGCGCTTGGGAGGCGGAGACAGGAGGATCGCACAGGTTCGAAGCCAGCCGCGCTGGCTTAAGAGACCCTGTTTCCACATAAAATATAAAATAGGTCTGGGAGTGTAGCCCTGAGGTAGAAGGGCTTCCAGGAACCCCAGTACCACCAAAAAAAAAAAAAAAAAAATTTGCATATCAAACTCAATCAATCACTTAGCTAAACATGAGAAGGAGGGGGAGGGAATGGGATAGTAACTGGGCATATATGTCTCTAACATCTTCTACCCCATTAATATGTATGATTACAATGCACCAATAAATTTTTTTTTTAATTCTGGGTTTGAACATCATTTTAATAAACAAAGACATGATTGCTCCCTATACACCTCTCCTTCCCTAAGAGAGCCTGCTTGGCTCAGTTGCCATCTTGCCCTGTGATTTTGTTTTCCTTCTAGATAACCTTTCTTTTCTGGGCATCAGCACAACTCCCTAAGTCCCTTTTGAAAACAAACACATCCTTATTGCCATAGGAGCCATTCAACCTAGACATAAATTCAGCTGTGTTAGATGCAAGGTAGTGAAAGGTGAGCTCTGTGTTGAGAAAAATTTCTGTGCTTGTTTTAAAAGGTGTTTGACTTTAGAGAATGGCTGTTTGTTATTTTTTTTTTTAAATCATACTCCCTAGGAAGAACTATGGCAGCTTGAAAAGGGTAAAGCAATGGAAACAGGCCCCCACAATAACTACTGAGGAGCTTTTTATATCCAAAGTATGAATAAAAGAAAGGTTTCCAAGTGAGTAAAATTGTTTATACCTTCAAAAACCAAGGTCTGGTATGCAAGAAGGTACAATGGTCAAACAACAGTCTCTTTTTATAAATATTATATTGCATTTTATAAATATTTGTAAATATTATACTACAAATATTTTGTAGATTATCAGAGTATATAACTTTGCAATTTATTACTTGTCTACATAAATCCTTAACTTGATTTATTCAAAATATGTGCCTTTAAAGATAAATGCAAGTAGAATACTTCTTAGAACATTTAACCCTGAGAGACTGGATGCCATGTAAATATCAAAATTATTCCAGAATCTTACTGCAATCTGAAGGCATAAAACACAGATGTAAAAGTCAGTGATTCAGGTGTTGGGAGTGTGTCTCGGTGATAGAGGTCTTTCCTGGCATATGTGAGGCCCTGGGTTCTATCCCAGCACAGAAAAAAAAACCAAAGCAAATAAATCAGAAAATCCAAGGGAACTTCTTCAGACAAATACCCTGTAATACTCGGGCCAAGGGGGAACAAGGGTCTTATAAAACCACACACATTCTCCACATTAAAAAATACTGGATCTTTCCGGGCGTGGTGGCACACGCTTGTAATCCCTGAGCTTGGGAGGCGGAGACAGGAGGATCGCGCTGGTTCGGAGCCAGCCTTGCTGGCTTAAGAGACCCTCTTTCCAAATAAAATATAAAATAGGTCTGGGAGTGTAGCCCGGAGGTAGAAGGGCTTCCAGGAACCCCAGTACCACCAAAAAAAAAAAATAAATAAAAAATACTGGCTCTCAGCCGAGGCTGAGACAGGAGGATCATGGTTCTCGAACAGCTTCAGCTACTTAGTGATGCCCTTTGAAACTCAATGAGACCATGTTTCAAAATAAAGACTAAAAAATAGGGCTGGTGGTGTAGCTCAGAGGTATAATGTCCCTGGGTTTCATACCCAGTAGAAAAGAAAGAAGAAAGAAAGAAAGAGAGAAAGAGAGAAAGAAAGAAAGAAAGAAAGAGAGAGAAAGAAAGAAAGAAAGAGAGAGAAAGAAAGAGATAGGGAGGGAGGGAGGGAACTGAATCTCTAAAAAAAAATCTGTCATTGCAGCTCACCTAGCACATGCCCAAGTGCCACAGATAAGAAGTTCTGCTATTCCTGGGACTTTTATCTTCCACACATATGTTAGAAGGAAAAGAACCATTGACACACACACGTGTGTGTGTATGTGTGTGTGTGTGCGTGTGTGTGTGTGTGTGTGTGTGTGTTACTGGAGATTGAACTCAGAGGCATTTTACCTCTGGGCTATACCCCCAACCCTTTGTATTTTGAAATAAGATCTTGCTTTTGCTAAATTATTGCACTCTGGCCCCAAACCTACAATCCTCCTGTCTCAGCTTCCCAACTTCTGGGAATACAGGCATGTGCCACTGTGCCCAGCAGGCTAAATATTTTTTAAAGTAATTTCTAAGTCTCTTTTCTTCAGATGTATGTATGTATGTATGTATGTATGTATGTATGTATGTATGTATATATGCATGTATTTATTTATTTATTTGGTGGTACTGGGGTTCCTGGAAGCCCTTCTACCTCTGGGGTATACTCCCAGATCTGTTTTATATCTTTATTTGGAAACAGGGTCTCTTAAGCCAGCGCGGCTGGCTTTGAAACTGCGCCATCCTCCTGTCTCTGCCTCCCAAGTGCGGGGATTACAAGCGTGCACCACCATGCCTGGCTTCAGATGTTTTAATGTAGCTTTTTGTAGGTACTGTTGACAATACTATTGATCCAAAGAAAATAGCAGTGAAATGGCTGTTCAAGTTTTCCAGTTAAATTATTTGAACGTAGGTGCTGGTCTAAAAGTTTGACATCCTGATTTGAATAACGGCTGGAAAGACTATGACTTAATGGCATCAAGTAGCCCCTTGTGTGACGGATGTGTTCATTTCAGAATGTTTCCTAGAAGGATGACTATTGTAGGTGCTGATGGAGCCCCACCAGATCTTCTTTACCAGGCTGTTCTCAGTGCTGGCTGCTAAAGGCTCAGGGCGGCCTTTATCTGCAGAGGGCTATCCTCATTCAAAAGGGAGCCACCACGCTTCCTCTACCTGGCAGGCTATCCTTGCCCTCTGGGGAAGGCCCTGGCCAAGGACAGATGGATGGATTCAAAAGCTCCTGGGCCACTGTGGTACCACACTTGCTGCAGAGCTGCCCAGAAGAGGTGAGGGCAGGTTCAGCTGATCCTCCTCTTCAGCCTTTCCCAGAGCTCCAGCCTCACCGTGACCCAGGTTTCAGCTGACAGTGCTCCTTTGATGAATCAAATGAATGGGGAGTCTGTTGCAAACCGTGCATCTATAAAGCTCAAGGCAAGACTATGATGATTCTATATACCCACAGCAGTTTAAATGCTGAAGCAATACTGAAATGAAAAGCAAATGTAATAAACACTGCACTACCTTGACAGGATGAAGATTTGTCGTGGTGATAATTTTGTGCAGAGGGCCTGCCAACTTCGGGGGCAGTTTTGGTTCTTTATCTAGTCCCTGGGGTTTGGTGTAATAATCCAGTCTCTCTCGAGGAAAGAAATTGTTGATTATAGTCACACAGTCATGTTGACCTTTTAAGAGAAAAGTAGAAAAGTTTTAATTTTATTATTAAACACAGGCATTGGAATTTTTTTCATTATGTTACTGTTACCTTATAAAGTAACATGCATAAATATCTTCATTTTTTAGGAAAGGAGAGGAGGAAGAGAGGTAAAACAGAGAATTTTTAGAACTATTCTAAAGCTAAGGACGATGGCACACACTTGTAATCCCAGCACTTAGTAGGCTGAGATAGGAAGATTGCAATTTCAAGACCAGCCTCAGCAGCTAGCAAGATTCTGTTTCAAAATAAAAAATAAGCCGGGTGTGGTGGTGCACGATTGTAATCCCCGCGCTTGGGAGGTGAAGACAGGAGGATCGTGCAGGTTGGAAGCCAGCTGCACTGGTTTAAGAGACCCTGTTTCCAAATTAAAAATTACAAAATAGGTCTGGGAGTGTAGCCCGAAGGTAGAAGCATTTCCAGGAACCCCAGTACCACCAAATGAATAAATAAATAAATAATATAAAAAATAAGAAGGGTAGAACTGGGTGTGGTGGCGCACGCTTGTAATCCCAGCATTCAGAAGGCTGAGACTGGAGGATCGCGGTTCACGGACAGCCTCAGCTACTTAGTGAGGCCCTCTGCAACTCAGTGAGACCATGTTTCAAAATAAAGAATAAAAAAAAAAAAAGGGCAGGGGTGTAGCTTGGAGGTCGAATGCCTCCAGACCCGCAAAAAAAAAAAAAAAAAAAAAAAAAAAGAAGGGTTGGGGTATAGCTTGGAGATATGCCCCTGAGTTTAATCTTCAGTATCAAGAGAAAGAGACAGAGAGAGGGGGGGGGGGGAGAAAGAAAGGAGAGAAGGAGAAGCATTTGAAAGCAGAAAAATAATCTTTCAAAGATATAGAATCCAGCCAAACATGATGGCACATGACTGTAATCCCAGTACTTGGGAGGCTGAAACAGGAGAATCACAGGTAGATGACAGCATCAGCAAGTACAGAGACTCTCAGCTACCTAGCAAGACCCTATTTCAAAAAAAATAAAAATAAAAAGGGCTTGGAGGTGTAGCATGGAGGTAGAATGCCCCTGGGTATGTGTAAACACACACACACACACACACACACACACACACACACACACACACCACACACTTTCTCTCTCTCTCTTCAATATATATGAAGATTGTGTGGATCAAAAGAAGCAGTATTCAAGTTAAAATTGAATCTAAAGCATTTTATAGAAATCATTACTTTTTGTGAGTGCATGTGGGAATGGAACCCGAGGGGCATTCTACCTCTGAGCCACACCCCTAGCACTATTTTTTTTTACTTTTTAATTTTGAAATAGGGTCTCATTGAGTTGTAAAGGGCCTCACTTATATATGCACAAAATTTAAACATATTCTATGTAAAGTATTTCAGTAAAACATTGTGTCATTTTAACATCTTATTTTTTCAGCAAGTTCTGATCAAAGACTAGCTGTTCCTAACACTCTAGTTGGCATTAAAGAAAAAACAAATGTAAGTTTTTGTACTTAAAATAAGTTCACACTTTTGTTTTTGGTACCATTTGCCATAAATGCAACAAGCAACTAAAGAACAACATTTTTCCTTAGTATTATATTAGTCATTAATCTTACCAAACTAATTCAGTCTCCCCTCTGTATTTGAGAAAGCTTGGCCTCTTTGTGAAAAAGCCTCTCTTGTATGTGTGCGTTTTGCTCCCATTATCTTAGAATACACATTACAGCTTCTCAGAAATCTCCAAGCCACTACCCTGCACCATCTCTAGCACCGCACTGGTTCTGCAGAAGCAAATCCTTCCCTGGAAGTTGTTGGCCTGAAGCTGTGTTCCTCTCTGGGAAAACAGGCAGAAGCTGCAGGGCACACTGAAGGGCGCACGCTCCCTCCAAGGAGACACCTCTTCCCCCTCTGTCTGAGGAGGGACTAGTGAGGTGAGTCCTGGGAGAGTTGCCCTGGCTGCTGCTCCTGAGTGGGTCTGCCAAGAGCTGCATGGCTCCTGCCCTCCCAGGGGATGGCCTTGGGAGAATCTGCCTGATCCTACCTACCTACGGCAGGTAGTCCACAGGGGGACTGCACTGTGGCCAGCTGGACTGGCACATGAGGCTAGCGGAAGGCTCGCTTGCCCCGGGGTGTCCTGGGAGCATGTGGCGGGGGCAGGGCAATTCCCCCTTTTTGGTTGCTCGTGGGCCCACAGGCATAGAGACTATACCACTTCCTCTCCTGCTCACCAACACTAGGGGCTTCACCTGGCTGCTTAGGAAACTCAGAGCCAAGTGCCCAAAGCAACTCCAGGATGCCACAGTACTCCAATAGATGGGTTCCTGGACTGGAAGTACTGACATCAACCACAACAGTTACAACCACAACCACAGCTCAAAAAATAACAGCCCCGGAGCAGATTCTACTGCAGTATAGAAAGACTTCCAAGAATCACAGAGAGATTCCAATATAAAAATTATTAAACAAACTGAAAGAGGTAATTCTGTTAACTACTGAGAACTAAATTAGTAACATAGATCAAGTGCATGAAATAAATTTCTCAAAACAGAGCACAATTAAAAGATACAAATCATTATGGAAGAGAGAAAAGAGCTGGAGAGAGCCAGTAAGTCTAATAGCAAAAAAAAATATAGAAATCCCAAAGAGAAAAAAGAATTGAAAGAGTATTAAGCAAATGACAGAAGAAATGTACATCATTTGAAAAGAGAATTGTAGTGATCACAATATGATTTTTGGTATTTCTTACTACCATTAAGTACCAAACCACCAGTTCCTCTCTCTCTCTATCAGAAAGTTCCATTGTCTACATCTTGGGGAAAAAGCAAACACTAGAAGTTTGTAACAAGAATTTTAAATAAGCCAAGGTTCTCTGTTAAGGAAATGACCATGTTTGTTTCTAAGATCTTCAAGAAGAGAGTAAAATGATCTTACGCCATGTAAATCTCCTAATGCTAGTGGGGTTATGTGCATGACAGTACAAAATCAATAAAGGCAACTCTTTTTTGTGGTACTGAAGATTGAACCCAGGGGCGTTCTATCTCTGAGCTACACCTCCAGCCCTATTTTTTATTCTTTATTTTGAAACAAGGTCTCACTGAGTTGTGTGAATTTACAACTGTACATGAAGAAACTCCAGAAGGTACACATTCTTCCTTAACACAACCAACACCTAGATTCAATGAAGGCCTTATGTTCCTATAAAAAAAAAAAAAAAAGTTGTTTCAAAGTATGTTATTAAACCAGGTGTGGTGGTGCACACTTGTAATCCCAGTACTTAGGAGGCTGAGGACAGCCTCAGCTACTTAGTGAGGCCCTCTGCAACTCAGTGAAACCTTGTTTCAAAATAAAGAATAAAAAAATAGGGCTGGAGGTGTAGCTCAGAGGTAGAATGCCCCTGGGTTCAATCCCCAGTACCACACAAAAAAGTCATCAAATATATCAAATTAGATATAGGAAGATGTGAATATAATAGGGCCAGAGGAAATCTCATCAATCCCCTAACTAGTACAGTAAAAAAAAAAAAAGGACATATCTATACATAAAAATATCTGATATATACTAATGACAGTTATTAGAAGAGAGTTTAATATTATACTGCTTTGTTTGTGGTGCTGGGGATTGAACCCAGGGGCATTCTACATCTGAGCTACACCCCGAGCTCAATTTTTTTTTGTTGTTGTTGTTCTTTATTTGAAACGGGGTTGTCTCACTAAGTTGAGAAAGCTGGCCATGAACCAGGTCCTCCTGTTATAGCCTCCCAAGTACTGGGATTACAAGCCCAGCTATATTACACATTTTTGAAAAAATATTTTTCTGTTTTTCAAGACCAATCTTTTTCATTCTAGGTAGTCTCCAGATTGTTTTTATATTTTAACTACTCTGTTATAGTTATAGTTAGAGTGATATATTATTTACAAATATAATTCTTACTTGGTAATGGTTAGATTTTTGCAACTAAAGTTTTACAGAAAATGCTATTGGGGAAAAGTACATCATTGTGTGCTAGTATGACAAAAACTACACCTGAGTCTTTCAGACTGCAAAGGTTCACTGACATATCCTGGTAAAACTGTTTAATTTCAAAGATGAACAACAAAAAAATTACAAAAAAACTAACTGAATTCTTATTTGCAGAATGAGAATTTAGGGGACTGTGCAATAACTTTGACATGTGACTGATAGAAACTGATAGAATCGTGAATCTAACCACAATATGACTCACATTTCAGAAAGATCAGTTGTGATGAGTTTCAAAGGATATGCAACTGCTATAACTTCTTTAAGAAAGTCCTCTAACCAAAACCTAAATTAGACCAGAGATCTCAAGTTGAACAGAGAGAAAGGCAAGGAGCAAGTGGAGAGTTAGGCAGACAATTAACCTAAATGGGTGCAAACAGAATGTCATACTCTTGACAACATAATTGAGAGAAAAGCAACATCCTGTCAATGACATTCTAATAAATAGCAGATGGTACTAAAAATACTAAATTCTATCAGCAAAGTTCACAGCTAAGAGAATGACAGGCACAGACTTGGATGATGTAGTGGAGGAGGTAGAAAGGTCTATAACCTGACAAGGCAAAATTAGAGAAAGTAAAAAAACATGTTACAAGGATTTTATCTTGCTGGGGATTGCTAAATGGGCAAATACAGTGCCTTATGAATGGCAGGCTACTGGGCCAATCACAGTAACACACACACACACACACACACACACACACACACACACACACAGCAATAACCAAGGAAACTGGTGAGTACAAATGAAGTAAAAGACAAGGAATGAACCAAGTTTATAAGTATATTAAATGTATAGAAGCTAAATATTTGATAAAAGAAAGAGACTATCATTTTAGATTATGAAAACAGAACTCACCTATATATTTTTAAGTGACACTCCTAAATCGAAATAATATAGATTGAAAATAAGAAGATAGGCAAAGAGGTTACTGACAAATGCAAAAAAAAAAAAGCAAAAAGAAAGGCTATACCTGAAAAAAGTGGAACTAAGGAATGCAAAAAGACAATGATATTATCCATTGATAAAACTTAATACCATCTTAAAAAGTAAAAATAAAAAGCATTTTCACTAAAAACAGAAAAGACATGCAAATTATCAGTATTATTTCTTAATTTAAATCAGACAATAATTCAAATAGAAAATAAAATGAAACTAAATAGCTAAAAAATCCAGGAGACTAATAAAAATGACAAGAAAGAATATAGAAATCAAAAGCTTTTCTCTTTTTTACCCATAACCAGCTAGAAGTGGCAGAGTGTGGCGTAGTCGTTAAGATTTTTCCTTACAACCTGAATGGTAACTACAAGTAACTTCAACTTTTTAAAAAATAACTGATATTAAAGAATCTATTACTGTTAAAAGACCAAAAATAAAACAACCCCACAAAAAACATGGAAAGGTATATATACTATTTATTTGGATGAGAAGTACTAAGATCAATTAATGTTTATTGTCTGTACATACTTATATGACCATTTAATAAAGAAGTCAACTTAACACAAAGTTAGTATTTCAATACAGTGGGAAAATGTTCTGTGTTTGAATAAATGGTGTTATCAAAGTTGGCTATTATTATTATTATCAAAGTTGGGTGGGAACAGACTTTAAAGCAATAAATTCTAAAAGTGCATCATTAAAAATCTCAAAGATAAGAGAATACTTGTATAAGCCCTTAGTCAAAAAAAAAAAAAGTCTATCAAGACAAGAAGTATGGGAGCTATAAAAAATACATATGACTACTTAAACATAAACTTTCAGAGGCAAAAGTCCTTATAAATAATTAAAGGAAAAATAAAACTGGTATAAAATATCTGAGACACAACTGATAGAGAAAGGGTTAATAGGCATAAAATACATAAAGCTTCTCCAAATGATGAGAAAAAGATGGCCCAAAATGGTTAAATATTTGTAACTAAAGTTTACAATAAATGCTATGGGGAAAAATACATTACTAAAGTACATAACGTAGCTATTGAAATACTGAATTCATTTATACTTACTGGGGCGAGAGAGACTTCCATGTTGCACTGGTAAACGAAGAGAACAAGTTGCAAGGAATATTTCCGGTATGACTAATCACAGTTATTAAAAAAAAATGTCAAGAATGTTTTATGTGTGTACATACTGATCCACTTGAAGGAAATAAGAAGGGGAGAGTGACATTTTAAGGTCTAATTATTTGGAAAACATAATTTTAACTGAAAGAGTGCAATATAATTTTATGTCTGTGAAACTAGTCTAACTAGATTAAAATATTGTTTTAGAAAGGGACTATGGACAACTTCTACTTTAGATTTTTGTTAATATTGTAGTAAAAAAAAAAAAGGGATATGCATATTGTTTTAATGGCAGAAAGGACAGGCTCCTTCATTTCTAATCCCATGACCTTGGGGCAGTTAACCACTGTCTGAGCTCTATTTATTTTACCATGTCTCACCGTGGGCATAGTAAAAACTTGTAGAATTTAAAAAAAAAATACTTTGGAGATCACCTAATTCCTCTGCTTCATCACACTGATAGATCAGAAACCTGAGGTCCATGGAAGTGCTGAGATTTGTCCATAAACCTAATTAGCAACAGGCATGCACTAAAATACAACTCTCCAGATTCTTAGTTTAATATTGTTTTCCTACTGCATTGACACCCTGATAATTTGCTCAGAAGTGAGTTCAAAACAACTCTGGTATTCCCAATTGAGAGAGAAAATATTTCTCAGAAACGTGTACAGCGAGACCATATCTTTCTCAAGTCCTCCTGAAATTAAATTAAAATAAAAGAAGAATATTTGTTCTTACAAAGCTGTCAAGGTAACTGGGTGAGCGCCTTCTTAAAGGAAGCTACTATTTGTTTTAAGAAAGTTAAATAATAGAATGTAACACGATATATAGTTACCATTATCGATGCCTGGCTAATTCCCACTGTATCTCAGCTTGAATGTAATTTCTCTGAAATACCCTTGGAATGGGATAGATGGTCTCGAGTGTCCATGTATTCCTATGAAACTCTTATCTTCTCCCTTGCAAGTACAGTTTCTCACTGTTTATCACTGATTTTGTCTTTGCCTGCCCTGAAAGCACGTACTGTCTCTGCCTTATTGACTGCTATAACCAGGTCACCTACACTGATACTCGGTAAATGGGTTGTAAACATTAAGGATTTGTTTAATGAATTATAGGTCACAAGGCCAATTACTGTGTACCCAATAAACCAAATGTTTCTATCTTTGCTTTTCTATCAGTGTACTATCTTAACTGCCAGTTCAATGAGGCCCAGAATTCCAATGATCAAGCTTTTGTTCTTAGTCTCTCCTGAACTCCTATATTATATCCAGTAGCAGGATTCCCATGCCAAGAATCACTGCAGGCACAAAGTATTTATTTGCGGCTGATGAAGATGATAATGAATCAGCTGGATATTACTGTCTGTTACTTCTTCCTAAGAAAGAATTGTTTTATTGTTGTCATTATTATTACAGTAACTGATACTATTTGTTTAGTGCTACATGTAAAGTCCTTTAAATCTGTCGCTTTTTTAAATCCTTAAAGTGACCCTATAATTGCCAGGTGAGGTGGTGCAAACCTGTGATTTAGATACCAAGGAGGCTGAGGCAAAGAGAACCATGAGTTTAAGGCCAGCCTGAGTAACTTAGACTCTGATAAAATTTTAAAAATGGACTGGGGAGCCAGGTGTGGTGGCGCACGCTTGTAATCCCAGCACTTGGGAGGCTGAGACAGGAGGATCACACAGGTTCGAAGCCAGCCTCAGCTACTTAATGAGGCTCTCAGCAACTTAGTGAGACCCTGTTACCAAATAAAATATAAAATAGGGTTGGGAGTATATCCTGGAGGTAGAAAGCCCCTGAGTTCCACCTCCAGTACCACCAAAAAAAAAAAAAAAAAAAAAAAAAATTGGACTGGGATGTAGCTCAGAGGTAGAATGCTCCTGGGTTCAATTCCTCATTATCATGAAAAACAGAAATTTTACATTGAAGAAACAAAATCAAAATCATTAAAGACCTTGTTATTAAATGGTCCAGTCGGTATTTAAATTAGGATTGCTGACTTAATAGAACATCTTCTTAAACATTAGATTAAGTTATTTTCATTAGAGAAATATATATTTGTTCAAAGCACTTCAGGTTAAACAGCCCTATTTGTATCTCACAAAATATTAATTCAATATGCTGTTTATTTTCCCCAAAATGTCAAAAGACATTTCATTACATGACATAGAGGAAACTGTAAACATTTTATGTATGTATATATGGATGCATGCATGTATGTATGTATGTATGTATTTTGCAGTACTGCGGATGAAACCCAGGGGCTTTCTACCCCTAAGTGACACCCTCAGCCCTATTTTTTATTCTTTATTTTGAAACGGGGTCTCACTGAGTTGCAAAGGGCCTCACTAAGTAGTTGAGGCTGTCCAACAACCTTGATCCTCCTGTCTCAAACTCCCAAATGCTGTGATTACAAGAGTGCGCCACCACGCCCAGCTTAACATTTTAATTTTTAAAAAATAACACAACAGAATTTTCACTCTGAGAAGCAAAGTGACATACATAAATTTGTGTGTGTGGTACACATGGTACTGTTAATTGAACCCAGATGCATTCTACCTCGAGGAGCTACACCCCAGCCCTATTTTCTAATTTTTATTTTGAAACAGGGTTTCACTAAGTTTTAGAAACCCTCACCAAGTTGCTGAGTCCGGTCATAATCCTCCTGTCTCAGCCTCCTGAGTAGTGGGATTACAGGCATGCACTTACCACTCCTGACTGATATTTTTTTTCCAAAAAGGAAAATTTGAAAATAAGTAATAGAAAACTATAACAAAAACTTACCCACAAAAGCTGCCATCTGTGCTGCTGTTCTTCCCACAGAATTGACAACATCTGTCTCTGCACCAGCTTCCAGCATCGCCCACGTGATGTCTTTATTACCTGGAGTCAAAGGAAATACATTTGTTAACATTAAGAAATTAATGATTTAAACACTTTCTTCAACTATATCTGCATGTCTCCCCTCTACTTACTTTTATCTTTCCATCATGTGACTATATTCATTTCTTCCAAAATAGTTATCAAAATTATGATAAGTAAAATGCTACATATAGAACCTACTTAAAACTGACTATATTTTCTGGAAAATAAGTCAGACAAAAAAATGGCCTGCAATTGATAACACTTTAAAATAAAGCAAAATACATTTTCTTAAAGATAATACTAAGTATAAACTCAAAATAGAAGAGAAAAATAAATAAAAATCCTTCTTTAATATCCAATAAACTCATTTTATCCTTCATGCATGTAGGCTCTGAAATAACTTAAACTACTGGGGACCTATTTTTCTATAGGTTTTTCTATCTAAACAGCTATACCTACTCAAGTTACAATCTTTCACTAAGGGAATCATTACAGGTATTTTAGTATTATAAACTAGTTAGTGCTGGGTATGGTGGCACACGCTTGTAATCCGAGTACTTGGGAGGCTTAGGGAGGATCTCAGTTTGTGGCCAGCCTCAGGTACTTAGTGAGGACATTGTGAAAATTAGAATAAAAATAGGGCTGAGAGTATAGCTCAGGGGTAGAATGCCACTGGCTTCCATCTCCAGTGATATAGAAATAAATAAACTAACTACAGTTAGTGAACATCATTTTCAATTCTTTTATGCAAGTTTGAACCATGATTTCCTTAGGAATGGTTCTTGGAAAATATAGATGGACTGAAGGTTAAACATACTGTAAATGCCACGCTGCCTTCTGCCAAGGCCAGACTGAAATGCACTCCCAAAACAATACAAAACTTTCCTGGGCATTATCACTTTTTGAATCTTTGCCAGTGTAAGTATAAAATGATAATTTATTGTTCTAATTTGAATTTGTTTGTTGCTGAAAATATTTTATGTTTATTAGCCAGTTGTGTTTCTTTTGTTCTGTCCAACTTTCTATTGCAATATTTATCTTTTTAAAATTGATTTATAAGAGCTGCTTATATATAGCAACATGGCCTTTTAAAATATGCAATAAGGCCGGGCATGGTGGCGCACGCTTGTAATCCCCGCGCTTGGGAGGCGGAGACAGGAAGATCACGCAGGTTCGAAGCCAGCCGCGCTCACTGGCTTAGGAGACCCTGTTTCCAAATAAAAATGTAAAAATAGGTTTGGGAGTGTAGCCTGGAGGTAGAAGGGCTTCCAGGAACCCCAGTACCACCAAAAAATATATATATATATATATATATATATATATATATATATATATGCAATAAACATTTTTCTTCAGTTTTCATTTTTATCCTAATTCTATTTATGTTAGAATCTGTGTATGATAATGTTTAAATTTTATATAGTCAAACTAGTGGACATTGTCCTTTTTGAATTCTGTATTTTATATAATGCTTAGAAATGTTTTAATGTTCCAGGATTACAAAAATCCAGATGACTGCCTTTAAAATACAAGTTTGTAGCCAGGTGTGGTGGCACAAGCATGTAATCCCAGCAGTACTTAGGAGGCTGAGATAAGAGGATTGCAGATTCCAGGACAGCCTCAGCAAATAGTGAGACTCTCATCAACCTAGTGAGACCCTATTTCAAAATAAAAGTAAAAAACAGGGCTGTGGGTTGTAGCTTAGAGGTAGAATGCCTCTGGCTTTAATTACCAATACCACAAAAGAAATGAACAAGCAAACAAACAAATAATAAATTCATTATATTACATCTTAATTTTCTTAAAAATCTGTGACAATCACAGATAACGTCACTTAATTTTGGATGACATTACTCATATGTCTTTATCCAGCAAATCGTAAAAAATATGAATAAGTACTTTCTAAATGGATGATCACAGTAAGTACATAAATTTCAATGAGGCAAACAGACAGCTTTATCATAGCAACTATTTGATCAAGAGAACAAAGAAGTGTTCACTTCAAAATAAAGTCACAGAACATCAAAGGAACCACCAACTGAATAGGCTCCATGTCCTCATTCTACCAAAATATATTGTCAACATAAAGAACCTATTGATTTTAGTCTCTTCAGAAATATATGATCAAGCTAAGCACAGTGGTGCACACTTGCAGTCCCAGTACTTTGGTGGTTGAGACAGGATCACAGGTTCAAGGCCAGCCTCAGCTACTTAGTGAGGCCCTCTGTAACTTAGTGAGACCCTATTTCAAAAGAAATAATAAAATAGGCCTCGGGGTGTTGCTTGGATGTAGAATGCCCCTGGGTTCAAACCCTAGTACCACAAAAAAAAGAAATACATGATCAAATTATCTATTTATTTTATACATTATAGCTTTTCAAAATCAATTCCCATCATTCCTTTCCACAACACTCAATCATAGTATTACTAAAATAAAAATGCATTGAACTTAAATATCCATCTACCTAAAACCAGTTTTTATAGTAACTTATATTAAGAGAGTAAATGTGGAAGTTCACCAGAAAGTGCAGCAAACATGAGGGCTGTGTACCCATGTTCATGCTGATGGCAGTTGACGTCAGCTCCATGTCGCAGGAGTAATTTGCACATATCAAGTTTTCCTTTATAGGCTGCATGCATTAGAGGAGTCATTCCATTCTTTAATAGAAAAAAAGTAGTCAAATATTTACCTTTTCCTGACTCATGAACATGAATTAATAAAATCATCTTTTCAAACTGTGAGTTTTATTTTCATTTCTCCACTTGGATCGTTCATAAACTTCCAAAAAAGGATTTTATCAGCTTAGTGTTTTTTTTAGTTTTTTTTTTTTTTACAGATTACCATACAAATTCAGAGAGAAGTGCTTAACCTCACATGACAAGTCCTTCGGAGGGGCCAGGATCAGAGCCCAGGTTTTCCCAGGAAGGCTCTGGTCTCTATCATACGCATTTAGCTCCTAAAGAAACAAATTAGCAAATAGATAAAACATGTAATTTATAACTGAAAGAAATCCTTGATGCAAACAGAATGCCTATCAAGGAGAAAGCAGAAAAAAGACAATATATCCATAAAAGGGAATACTATAAAGCTATTAAATATATTAGTTCACATATGCCAACTGAATTGAAAAAAACTTCCATGAATTATTGCCAATGAGAAAAAGATATAGGGAACATTTACTATATGGTTTCTTTTTTAAAACAAGGAGCCCCCAAAATCACATAATATTTTAATCATATTATCATTTGATCATATATGACTATATCAAATGGAGAAATGGTTAGTAATATTTGCATGAGGCTACACTGTTTGGCTTCCATATGTTCTATACATATCCAATGAAACAGTCAACCTTATATGTACTCGGCCCTACCAGGATAAATGAATAGGCTGTTTATTATAAGTGAATTTTCTCAGTAATCCAGATAAACCTCTCTAAGGGCTAGAATGCTAGTGTTGTTTAGGATGAAAACCTTCCTGAAACATAATCCCTTACTTTAAAAAAGAATCTTAGAATGCTACCATAGTTTGAATTGTCCTTGATGATTCCAGGCTGCTATTCTTACCCCCTCATCCTGTTAACACAGTGACACACCATTCTTAGCGAGTAGCTGACAGGAGAGTTATAGGGAGGCCAGGACTTCTCAGGTGTTGTACAAGGGGCAACTCAGTGGAAGTAATCAATGTTTCTTGAAAGGAAGAATGAAAAAATAAGGAGATTATAACAAGACTTCTTTAATAGGGTGTTTTCACAGGAATGAAATATTGAGAGGGGAAGGGACGCTGGTGGAGGTGCCTGGAATCTCATTGTACACAGGCAGCCAATGGAGTGTTTTAAGGAGAAGAAATGTCCTGCATGGTCATAGTCCTTGAATGAGGCAACCATGGGTTAAGGGCAAAGGGCAGCCTCAGTGGATGAAGCACCCTGCACATAAAAGCACAGTGTTTGTGTGAGGGGAGGGCATAGTACTATCAGGGTCACCACAAAGAAGCACTCAGCTATTTCTTCTACAAGTCTTTGGGATTCAGACTTCAATGGGAGCATTCAGCATTTTCTGTTCATCCAGCACAGGTGGGCAGCCATCATTCTGCCATCCCATCCTGCACCCACAGCTCTTAAGAATGAATCATTATGAGACTACAGAACCGTCCTGTCACTTAAAAAAGGGTTAAGTGCACATATGAATACATCATTATGAATCTTACTACCATATACAACTATAATACACCAGTGAACATTTTTAAATAAAGTTGAAAAGCTCTTGATATAATGTAATAATTTGCTTAAGAGCAAAGGAGACGAGCAAAGCTTTTGTATCTTACATTGCAAATCTTGCCCATTTTTTTGTCTCTCTGTTGGTCACTTCTGCCTGTGTTACCTGTCTGCCTCCCTCTCTTTCACATGACTCCTTTTCCTCTAGTTTTAAATTTTCTCTCTTGTTCCTTCTCGTTTATCAACTATCACCTTAGCAGAAATTTTATTTTAGAGGTAACCAATCAAAGAGCTTCTTTCCGAAAAGGTAAAGAGTTACCTCAATGCTTACACAATCTCTGAATCTGTTTGTTGTATCTGTGCAGTGCATATTTTCCCCTAGCAAATTCAATCCTGTGCTGGGCATTCTGCATATTAGAAAACAAACTTTCGCCGGGCGTGGTGGCGCACGCGTGTAATCCCCGCGCTGGGGAGGCTGAGACAGGAGGATCGTGCAGGTTCGAAGCCAGCCTTGGCTACTTAGTGAGGCTCTCAGCAACTCAGTGAGACCCTGTTTCCAAATAAAATAGAAAATAAGTCTAGGAGTGCAGCCCTGAGGTAGAAAGCCCCTGGGTTCCATCCCCAGTACCACACAAAAAATAAATAAATAGAACAAACTTTTGTTAAATCATGAGTTTAAAGTAGGTTTTCATAGACTTGTTTATCACATATACTTTATCTTAGTTCAATTTTGCATTATACCAATTTAGAATTGCACAAAGGATATTATAGAAATATTTAACTTTTTAAATACAATATTTAACTTTTTTTTGTGTGTGTGTGTGTGTGGGGGTTCTGGGGATGGAACCCAGGGGCAAATTCGACCTCCAGGCTACACCCCCTGCCCTGTTTTTTATTCTTTATTTTGAAACCGGGTCTCACTAAGTTATGGAAGGCCTCACTATATAGCTGAGGCTGTTCCCAAACCGCGATCCTCCAGTCTCAGCCTCCTGAATGCTGGGATTACAAGCGTGCGGCACCACGCTCGGCTAAAATAGTTAACTTTTTATAGTACTGCAAATTGAACCCAGGAGCAGCCAGCTACTGAGCTACCACACCAGACCTTCCCATTTTTTTATTTTGAGACACTGTCTCACCAAACTGCCCAGGGTGACCTCAAACTTGCAATCTTCCTGCCTCGAACTTAAAGAGTAGTTTTGGATTACAGGTGTGTACCACAGAGTCTGGCAGGAAGTTATACATCTTGAGGGCAATGATCACTATGTGTTATTTTGGTTCTAGTGCTATTTTGTATGGAAATATTTCAATGGACCATGAAAAACAGTGATATTAATAAGTTCTGATGTTCCATAGAGATATAAAGCCACCACACTATAAATTTTCTAGTCTTTCCAGTGTTTGTATACTATTTCAGTGTAAATATCAAGAAAAGGAAGTGAATAAACTGCTAAACAGCTAATCTAAAAATAAATTTGGCAAATAAATTTAAAATGGCATGTCCCAGAAAAACTTAGTATCAGAGAGAAAATTAAAATAATGAACGACCATCTCTGTTTAAATTAGAAAAGAACTGATGAAGGCTCATGTAATGTTATCATATGCAATTTATGTTTTCTAAGAAGCACTTTTTTTTTTCAGTACTGGGGATGGAACCAAGGGGCATTCTACCTCCAAGCTACACCCCCAGCCCTATTTATTATTCTTTATTTTGAAACAGGGTCTCACTGAATTGCAAAAGGCCTAAGTAGCTGAAGCTGTCCTCGAACCACAATCCTCCTATCTCAGCCTCCCAAATGCGGGGATTACAATCGTGCGCCACCATGCCCCACAAAGGACTTCATTTTATATGTAACATCTCAGTTTATATCATCTTAGTTTATATCATCTTAGTTTATATCATCATAGTTTATATCATCTCAGTTTATATCTTAGAAACCACAATGTTTCTACCCCCCTCCATTTTTAATATTTCTGAAGTCCAGATGAGCTTTTAAGTCTATGGCATCTTAGACCCAATGAAATGATGGAGTAAAAATTCTTATCTCTTTGTCATTTCTCAAAGATAAACTTGAAAGAAGTCTGTTTAATTGAATTGTGTGAAAAATGAGCTTTAACTATTCTATAAAGGCAACCTTAAAAACAATTGTGTGTGTGAAACCAGGCGTGGTGGTGCACGCTTGTAATCCCAGCATTTGGGAGGCTGAGACAGGAGGATTGCTCACAGACAGCCTCAGCTACTTAGTGAGGCCCTCTGTAACTTAGTGAGACCCTGTTTCAAAATAAAGAATAAAAAATAGGGCAGTGGGTGTAGGTTGGAGGGCGAATTTCCCTGAGTTCCATTCCTAGACCTGCAAAAAAAAAAAAAAAAAAAAAAACAACAGTGTGTGTGTTTGTTTGCGTGTATGTGTGCACGCACACGATAGGGCTGGACCTGAGGTTACTCTACCTCCGAGATACAACCGCAGCCCTATTCTTTACTTTTATATTTTTTTGGAAAATAGGATTTCATGAAGGTCCTAAGGTCTTTGCTAAATTGCAGAGGATGGATTAGAATCTGCAATCCTCCTGTCTCAGCCTCCCAAGTACTGAGATTACAGGTATGCACAACCAGGCCTAGCTAATTATTAACAAGTATCTCTCAGAATTCTTTCTTTTGTGTGTGTGTGGTACTGGGGGTGGAACCCAGGGGCTTTTCTACCTCTGGGCTATTACTCCCAGACCTATCTTTTTTTTATATATTTTATTTGGAAACAGGGTCTCATTAGTTGCTGAGAGCCTAAGTAGCTGAGACTGGCTTCGAACCTGTGCGATTGTCCTATCTCAGCCTCCCCCCAAGTGCTGGGATTACAAGCATGTGCCAACATGCCTGGCTATCTCTCATAATTCTTAAAAAATTCACTAGCACTAGGTTATTATTTTGCAATTCTGTATCATCAAATACATAATATATATATATTTTTTTAATTTTTTTTGCAGTATTGGGGATGGAACCCAGTGGCATTCTACCTCTGAGCTACAATTCCAGCCCTATTTTTTATTCTTTACTTTAAAACAGGGTCTCACTGAGTTGCAAATGGCTTAAGTAGCTGAGGATGTCCACGAAACGCGATCCTCCTGTTTTAGCCTCCCAAATGCTGGGATTGTAAAGTATGTGCCACCACATCCAGCTTTACATCATATATTCCTTTAGCAAATATTTACAGAGTATATGTCAGACATATCTGTTCATTGTGGGTAGCAAAAGTAAATAAATTCTATGCTTCTAAATTCTAACTCTCTGGTTCTTAAATTTTAGTAGGTGCTACAGTTTGGATTTTAAATGTCTCTCAAAGGCTTTTTCCTCAGCTATGATGCTACTGGGCGGTAGTAGAACCTTTCGGGGGCCTAGCCAAAGGGAGTGAGGTCACAGGGGACAGCAGCTCTTTCCCCTCTCTTTTGCTTCTCTGCTCTCACATGTTCATGGACCACCAAGACAACCAAGTCTGTCTGCAGACACTCACAGCAGCTCATGGAACACTTGAGAATCCCCTTGTCTTCATTGCGGTGCTTCTAACGTTTGTTTGGTTTGGTTTGGGCACTAAGGATTGAACTCAAGGAAATGCTAACCCTGAGCTACACCTCCAGCCCGGTTTACTTTTTTTGTTGTGACAGGTTCTTATTAAGTTGCTGAGAGTCTCAATAAGTTGCTGGGGCAGGCCTTCAACCTGATCCTCCTGTCTCAGAACCCCAAGTACTAGTATTACAGATTTGCATCTCCACGCCTAGAGCTCCTAAATGTTAACACTAAATGTGATGTCCATGTTTGTGGTAGTTTTCTAAGCTTTTCTAGAGTTATAGAAGAGTCATTCTATCCTAGTTTCTTAAAGAGTTTTTTTTTCTTTCCTTTTGCTACTGGGGGTGGAACCCAGGGACATTCTACCTCCAAGGTCCACTCTCAGCCCTATTTTTTTTTTTTAATTCTTTATTTTGAAATAAGGTCTCACTAAGTTGCAGAAGGCAACTGAGTAGCTGAGGCTGTCCATGAACCTTGATCCCCCTGTCTCAGCCTCCCAAGTACTGGGATTACAAGCATGAGCCAAAATGCTTGGAAAGGGCCTTTTTTTTTTTTTAAACTATCAATACTTGTTAAATTTTAGAGAACACATTAAAGCATCTGTTGAGATAATGCTTCTCTTTTATTCTGAAATATGCTAAGAGATTTTCTAAAACTGAACCATTCTAATAATCTTAGAAAAACCTTACTCAGTTATGATGTTTTGTAATGCTTTAGATACACTGCTAAATTAGCTTCCTAACACTACATTAGGTATGTTTGTATCTGTACTTAAAAAGTGAAATGACTCCGTGGTTTTTGGGAGGGCGTCTTCCTACATTGCATCAAAATTGCACCAGCCTTATCAAATGAGTATCTTCCTGTATTTTCATCAGCTACTGATATAATTTGTATTAAATGAAAATGAACTAGTCCTAAAGGTTTGGTGCTGAAAGACTACTCAGGTTTGCAACTTTTGAAGGTGGTAGATATTTTACAACATTTACCCAAATCTTTCTTAATTGTTCTACATTTTCTGTTTCTATATAAGAGGAGTATGTTCATTTTTATTTTTCTATAAAGTTCACATGAATTTTCAAGTGTACTGGTTTGAACAAAAATGTTATGATAATTCCCATTATAACTGCGGTTTTCTTTTCTTTTCTTTTTCTTTTCTTTGTGGTTACATACATTATTAGCTTGTATTTCCCAGAATGTGCTGTTGTCACTATTTCTTTGGCTTGTTTCTTCATTTTAAATTGGTAACTTTGATTTCTAAGTGCAGTGTGTATGTATATTTGTATTAAAGTGAACATCGCTATTACATATAATTATAACACACCGATAAAATTATATTTTAAAAAGAGGAAAATTTTTATTGATATAATTTATGTACCCATTCAATTCATTCATTTCATATGTGCAAGTAAATAATTTTTAGTTTATTTAAAATTTGCACAAACATCACCACAATTGATTTTAGAACATTCTCATTGCCCCCATACGCATTCATAGTCATTTCTCTACTTCCACCCACTCTCTCATGGCCCACTAATTCACTTCCTGTCCTGATGGATTTGAAGGTTCACTCGTATTGTAGCAGGTGTCAGTATTTCATTTCTTTTTCTAGCTGAATATCCTACTATTTAAATATACCACATTCTTGTTTACTCATTCATCAGCTGATGGACATTTGGGTTGTTTCCTACCATTAGCTATTATGTATAATTTTGTGTTGAACACACATATGAAAGCTTTTGTGTGCACATATATTTTCATATATGCTGCTCTAGAGTATATGCTTAGGATTGCTGATCTTAGTCATCTGAGGAACTGCTAGATTATTTCCCAAAGTATCACACTATCTGACATTCCCACAAGCAATGCAGAACAGCTCTAATTTCTTCAGATCCTCACCACTACTTATTAAAATGTACTTCTTTGATTATAAGTAGCCCAAGTCAACATAAAGTAGTTTCTCATTGTGGCTTTGATTTGCATTCTCCTGGTGGCTAATGATACTGGACATTTTTTCATGTTTCTATTGATCATATATCTATCTTCTTTGGAACACTGTCTAACTGAATCCTTGGCTCATTGTTTTAAGTAGGTTATATGTCTTTTATTATTGAGTTATACAAGTTCTTAATGTATGTTTTGTTACAAGGACCTCATTGTATATGATTTATAAAAATGCTCTCCTGTTTATGGGTTGTATTTTCACTTGCTTAATGGTGTGCTAAACACAAAGACAGGTGGGCATGGTGGCACATGCTTGTAATCCCAGTACTTGGGAATCTGAGACTAAAGGACCACAAA
Source organism: Muscardinus avellanarius (assembly GCF_963383645.1). Taxonomy (NCBI): domain Eukaryota; kingdom Metazoa; phylum Chordata; class Mammalia; order Rodentia; family Gliridae; genus Muscardinus; species Muscardinus avellanarius. The sequence continues at coordinate 34,712,553 of NC_137795.1, read as the reverse complement.
TTCATGGCCAGCCTCCACTATTTAGTGAGGCCCTTCACAAATCAGTGAGACCTTGTTTCCAAATAAAGAATAAAAAATGGGGCTATGGGTGTATCTTAGAGGTAGAATGCCCCTGAGTTCCATCCCCAGCACCAAAAAAAAAAAAAAAAAAGAAAAGAAAAGAAAAGAAAAGAAAAAGAAAAAAGAAGAAACACAAAAACATTTAATTTTTAGGATTTCTAATCCATTCTTTATTTTAATTCTTTCTGCTTTTTAAATTTTTGTTCTAATTATATTTTTCCTAACTAATCTCTTCTCTTCTACTTTCTTGTAATATTTTATTCCTTTTATGTAATTTCATGAGTTGAAAGCTTAGAATACCACAAAGATTTAAAGTATATGAAAAATGTACAATATTTCTCCTAATACAATTCTATTTCAATCTAGTTTCTATTTTTCATTAACCTACGAATTAGAGTCAAAACATATTTTAAGGTATGTGCTTAATTATTCTGATTATATTTTATTTTTGAATTGTCAGATTGTACTAGGAGAATTTGTTTGATATCAGCTAAAATTTCCCTCATAAGAAAATATGATATATATAATTTGTGAGCATCTAAAAGATCATGTTTTTCACACTTGAAAAGAAGCTATATATATTTTAATTTTCACTTGTTTGACTACTAATAAGATTAAAAATGCTTTCAAATGCTTATCTTTTGTGACCTGTCGGCTTACAGTGATTGAGAGATTATTAGTACATCTGAGCACAAATACTGGAAAAACAACTTTTATTGACAGGTTTTCTATATTATCTATTCTCATAGGAAGTAAACACCTTAATAACATTCTTTATTTTACCTCATCCAAACAATTGACGCGAACATTCTTACTGGATAACAATGTTCCAGCTTCCTGGACAGTGCCTAAAAAAAGATGAAAACTAAGATTACTTATCACTAGAATTAAAAAATATCTAACATCAAGGTAATGAACTTTAAAGGGTTATCTGCAATATTAAGATGAGTTAGCTTGAGTTGCAAGAAAAGAAAGCATACTTGTTTCACAAAGTAACTGTCCAGAGGAATAGATTTATGCAGTTCATTTTGGTTTTACTTTAAAAGTAAAAAAACCAAAAAAAAACAAAAAACAAAACTTAAATTGGTTACATTTTCTTTTGACAGTAATACAATAACCTCAAAGTATAAGAATTAATACTGGAACAAATCTTGAATTGCATCTAATCCGAATCACCATCTAGAGCTCAAATTCCATTCAATGAAATACTTGGAATTAAAAAAGCAGTATTTATAAAATTTGTCAGCAGTAGGTCTTGTGAATGGACGGCGTGCTTATAATAGAATGGTTGGTTTGGACATGCTTACGTGAAGCATATCTCTAAAGCCTCTATGGTCAGTATTCAGCCTACCATGCTAACAGTGATCAAATTGTAACTTGAAGGTCGGTCCTCTCTAAATTTGGAAACAAACTGCCATTGGGCCATGACTCTCAGGTTTTCCCAGTCATCAGGGAGGCATAAAGGCAGAAATAAGTGGTTGCAAGAGAGAATCTTACTATTATCATCATTAAGACAAGAAAACCACATGTTCTGCCAAGTCTTTCTGGTTTGACTGAGAAGGGAACAATGAAATTGAATGTTCTCAGGGCAAAAGGATGAGATAAGCCTCTCTTCAAAAAGAACATCAAAGAATCAATCGGAGCATCTCCCAAACTGGTTATTTCTTCTCTTTTGAACTGCCATTTGAGCATGAGCTAAGTTCTGCTCTCATCCAGAGTGAAGAGGAGGTGCTTCTTCCTTCCCCGCCTGCTTCATGGGGAAGTCCACAGAGTGCTCCCCAACAGAGGAGGAACAGAACCGTCTCCTCAGGATACACACTCACAGCTTTGTTGGGAAAATGCCATGAGCATGAGCCACATGTTCCTGGTGCGTGACAGAAGCTATTTTTATAAATAGTACATTTTTCTGACCCTGAGCTCCATTTGAAGGCAGTTGGCATCATTAGTTGAATGGCTTAAAAAAGAGAGAAGAAAGCTTTCAAGTAGGAAGCCAGTTCTACACTAAATCTTATCCATACCTGTGGCTGCTCATCAGAGACTTTCTCAACAGCTTCAGAGGGAGAATGATGAAAACAGAAAACCCCTCCATCCCACTTTCACTAGAGGAAGACACTTCAGCTAAAGCCCTCTCTCCATGGAGAACTAACTGAGGTTATTTTCCTTCTGACCAGGAGATGTTTATGCAGTAAAGGGAGAACACTCCAGGGACCATGAGCATGCCGAAGTCAGCTGCATGGAAGGGGAAGCAGGGGGGTTACAATCATAGGCATTTGGCTTTCATTAGAGAATAGGTCGCTAATTTTATGAAATGTTTGCCCAGTGGCCAAGAAGCTATGTGATTCTGTCCCATCAGGGAATAATTACAAAAAAAAAAAAAAAAAAAAGATATGGCATGTTGTAATTCAGGAAACAGTTTTCTCCTGCTAAACTCTTAGTCAACAGTCTAAACACTTCTGACACCAGATGTATAGAAGTTTTTCTTCATGTAGCAAACAATTCTCCAGCAGACACCGATAGGGTGTCTTCCTCAGGCTTCACAACTTTCTAGGACAGCTCGCAGAGCTCAGGTTAAACATGTGACTTACATTTATCTAATAATTGTGAAGGACATTATGAAGGGCACAGATGAACAGCCCAAATGGAAGAGACACACCGGCAGCTGTATCATCCTTAAAGAGAGAAGAGATAGTGAATGCCCTATCCCTGAGTGCCTCCTTTCTACTCCCCAAAACCTAGCCAAGTTAAGGGGAAAATGAGAACAAGCCTGGGCCAGGATACATATGATCTTAAAAGACCCGGGCCTTCACTTATGCACATGGGGAACTAGGGCAAGGTCATGTTATTTGAAGAAAGCTACTTTTCTGCATGTGCAGCAGGTGTAGGACTGAAGTGGGGCCATGACAGGCTCCATCCATATAGCAAACATGCTAGGCCTAAGTTTCAGTTTCCCAGGAATACAACTAACAGTCAAGTGCCAGTTTTGGCACCTGGGTCAGGATGAAAAACTCCCAACCAACCCCAGGAGGCACGAACCAAATGGGAGCACCAAGTATCCTGTCCTTGCTTGTGATAACAGCAGTAAAAATTCCTTTTGGTCTAAAGATAACTCCTTTGTAAATCACAGCCTGAGTGACTGAAATGTATAAAACTGCCTTGGAACAAAGACTCGGGGTCCTGGTCAAGACTCCATTGCATTGGAGGGACTTGGACCCTAGCTCGAGCTAGTTCCCCAATAAACCCTTTTCTGTTTTTCTTGCATTATTGTGTTTGGTGGTGGTCTCTCTCCCCCTGGGGTCCCGGACTTTGAGTATAACACAGGACAGTTCCTCCTCCGAGGGATGCTGGTCATACAAGCAAACTAACCAAAGTGATGCTGATGTCACTGCACCTGCAGCCTCACATTAAACCCCTCTGTGTGGAGTATGGGAGCAGAACCAAAGGCACAGTGGAAAGGATATCTGTCACTCATCCACCTGACCAGCACTGGACAAAAGGAGAGAGAAGCCCAGCTTGACCAAGCACCTCGAGGGACTGAGGTGCTATCTGTTCGATGGTACCCACTGAGCTCTTTTTAGAGCAGTCACTGCTCTCTTCTATGTTTTCCCAATAATGTCTCCCATTATTGGACAGTCTCCAGGCACTTTCCTTGGCCTTTTAGCAATTTACCCACTACCCTGGCACGTCCTGGGCGATGGATGTGAGAGCAAGGGGTCTGGGAGGGGGCACAGAGCCCTCTTTGGGCACTCCATCCTCCAGCAGCCTGGAAATTCAGAACCTCACAGTTCAAAGATATGTATGAGTTTATGGTGGCGCATACCTGCAATCCAGTCCATGGGAAGCAGAGACAGGAGGATTGCAGATCCAGCCTAAAATTTAGTGAGGCCGGCCTTAGGAATTTAGTGAGAATTTCAGCAACTCAGTGAGATCTTGTTTCAATAATAAAAAGGAGCCGGGCATGGTGGCACACGCTTGTAATCCCAGCATTCGGGAGGCTGAGACCAGAGAATCATGGTTCGCGGACAGCCTCAGCTACTTAGTGAGGCCCTGTTTCAAAATAAAGAATAAATACTAGGGCAGGGGGTGTAGCTCAGAGGTCAAATGCCCCTGGTGTATGTCCCTGGGTTCAATCCCTAGTAACAAAAACAAAACAATAACACCAAAAAGATATGGATGAAGGTGTCAACACAGGCAGAACTGATTATTAACTCAATCTCTACCCCCTCTTCCCTTCCTAGAGGATGGGAGAAGAGTGAAACAAAGATCCAGGCTTTTAATTATGACTTAGTCTGACCAGCCCCCATTCTGAAGCTTTCGAGGAGCCTATCAAGAGCCAATTGATTAAAAGAGAAGACACTCCTTCCTGTCATCCAGAGTAATCCAAGGAATTAGGAACTTTGTTTTTAGGAACTGGCAACACTAAGCTTAAAAGGGTTTTAGGAGCTCTGCATCAGGAACAGGGGGAAGAGAGAAAACATTTATTATTTAATACACACACACACACACACACACACACACACACACACACACACACCAGCTACTCAACAGGAAAATTACTGGTTAGCTCTTTGAAATCCAGGGATCAAGATGTGAAAATACCTGAAGCAGTTTGGGCTTCTACCGAATAGAAACAGATTTTGAAAGAGAGGTGAGCACAATACCCCAAAGGGAAAAACTTTTGATGGTTTCTAATTTGGTGTTCCTAATTTAATGACACTAGGAAGAAACCCTAGAAGTTCCAGAAGAGCACAGGAATTTGTAACGCATGGCTCAGACAGAAGAGTTTTACGTTTTATTATTACAGGCCATAGCAGACTCTCAAATATTTTTCAGTGAAGTTTAAAAATACAATTTGTTTTACTCTGTGGGAAAAAAACTACGTTAAATCTGATCGAAGAAACTCTTCAGATAGAGTGATTAACACTGTAAGAAGAGATGTGCAATGGTCAACATTTACCTCCACGAGAGACAAACATTAACAGGTCTAAAGCGGAGTATGGAGGTTGAGACAGGAGGATGGCAGGTTTGAGGCCAGCCTCAGAAAGTAGTGAGACTCTCGTCAACCTAGAGAGATCCCGTTTCAAAAAATAAATAAATAAGTATAAATAAAACAGCACTGGGGATGTAGCTTGGATGTAGAATTCCCCAGGGTTCAATTCCCAGTACCACAAAAAGTAAATAAATAAATAAGGCTGGGTGTGGTGGCACACATCTGTAATCCCAGCACTTTGGAGACTGAGACAGGAAGACTGTACGTTCAAGGCCAGCCTCAGCATCTTAGCAAACTCTCAGCAACTCAGTGAGACTCTATTTCAAAATAAAAAGTAAAATAGAGCTGAGAGTGTAGCTCAGAGGTGAAATATCTCTGGGTTCAACCCCTAGCACCAAAAAGAAAAAAATAATAATAACAGATCTAAACTAATGAAAGTGATATTACTGGTTTGGTTTCCTTTTAAGAATTTCTCCAGGTTTCTCAAACTAAAGAAGAAAATAAGACAACCTGAGTCAGTAGGGGTGGGACTGATCAGTCTATCTGGCTAAGCCAGCATGTCAGAGGAGAGATGGTGCAGCGTGATAGTCTCCCTGCCCTTTCAGGACTACTGAGAAATCCATCCTAACCTACAAAATCCTCAGTTTTCTCAAATATGTATCAAGGAGCACAGTATCCATCCCACAGGGCTCTGAGGAGGCCCAAGGGTTTGCTGTAATTGTGAGCACACTGTAGGCCTTCTGTGCATATTAAATACTATTCTTATTTCAGATTCAGGGCAACACAGTGCAATTCACGGTTACATTTCTAATATTTAGATTGAGGCCACAGGTCATTGCTGAAGATGTGCAGATGAACCCCAAGAGGGAGAAGCAAACTTGTGACATTCAGTTGCCAACAGTTCATTAAAAAATCCATTCAAGCATGTTTGCATTTGATTTTGTTCTTTGCAGTGTTGGGATCTAACCCAGGACCTTGCAAGTACTCTTAACACTGAGCGACACCCTTGACTTTTAGGCATATATGGATTTGAATAATTATTTAGTGGAATTCTCCAAAATTGGATGTTTTAAAAAATAAAATAATAATTTGGCTTGTTAGTTGCTATTATGTTTATGCATAAATAAAACTATGCAAGCCGGGCGTGGTGGCGTACGCTTGTAATCCCCCGTGCTTGGGAGGCGGAGACAGGAGGATCACGCAGGTTCGAAGCCAGACTCGCTGGCTTAAGAGACCCTGTTTCCAAATTAAAAAAAAAAAAAAAAAATTCAAATAGGTCTGGGAATGTAGCCTGGCGGTAGAAGGGTTTCCAGGAACCCCAGTAGCACACACACACACACACACACACACACACACACACACACACAAACTGTGCAAAAGTATTTGAAAATGCGTTAACTTTTAAAAATAATATAAATTTTGACATAGATATCAAGTTCTAAGTACACACACACACACACACATATTTTTTTATATTTATTTATTTATTTAGCGGTACTGGGAATAGGACCCAGGGGCATTGTACCTTTGAGCTACACCCCCACCCCTATTCTTTAGTCTTTTTATCTTTTTGAAACAGAGTCTCACTTTGTTGTGAAGGGCCTCACTAAGTAGCTAAGGCTGTCTGTGAATCATGATCCGCCTCCTGAATGCTGGGATTACAAGTGTGCTCCACCATGCCCACCCTCTAAGTATATTTTAAAAGTTTAAAAGTAGAAACTTAGATTTTTGGCATGTATCTAACCTAGTGTGAAGTAAGTTTGTTCGTTCGTTCCTTCCTTCCTTTCTTTCTATTTTTTCGGTTCTGGGGATGTAGCCCAGGGGAATTCTACCTCTGAGCTACATTCCCACCCCTATTTTTATTCTTTATTTTGAAACAAGGCCTCACTGAGTTGCAAAGGGCCTCACTAAGTAGTAGCTGAGGCTGTCCTTGAACCTCAGTCCTTCCGTCTCAGCCTCCCAAATGCTGGGATTGCAAGCGTGCGCCATTACGCCCGCATTAGTGTAAAGTTTCTAAAAGTTCTCTTACTTCCGTTTTCTTGTCTATCGAGTGGAGATCACCATACTTATCATAGCAACAGGTAACAAAGTGTTCTAGGTGCTTTATTTGCACAGATCATTTTATCCTCAGGACAATTTGAGGTGGGTACCATTATTATTCCCATTTTTCACAAGGAGAATTTGAAGCTCAGGTAAGGCCACATCACCAGTAAACGATGGAGGTAAGATTCCAAACCAGACCTGCTTGGTTAGCCTTTACCCCATGCCATCTCTCCTAATGTTATAGCTCATTAAGATTAAATATATTAGTCCACACAAAGTGCTTGGCTCACAATAACATTCAATTAATGCTAGCAATAGTTGTTATCTTCCTATATCTCACATTACTTGAGAAGGTAATGATGTCTCATAGACGTTCATTTAAAAAGAAAACATCAGATACTAAATCCACCTCCATTTTTTCTCACTGGCCTGGCCCAGTTAAAGCGATGCAGCCAACACTGGGCACTCAGGAAACTTCATGCACCACATTGAGCCCAGAAACATCACAGTACTAATAAGAATAAATGCAAGCAGGGTGTGGAGGAGCATACTTGTGACCCCCAACTTGTGAGGCTGAGACAGGACTGCAGGTTCAAGGACAGCCTCTGCTAGTTAGCAAGACCCTGCTTCAAATTTGATAAGCAAAATAAAATGGGACCAGGGGTATGATTTAGAGGTAGAATCCCCTTGATTTCAATCTTATTCCCCCCAAAAGAGCAAATGTACGTTATTTTATATAATCTTCAGAATAAAAACTGGTGGACATCTCAGAATATATCTAAGAATACCATCTTCTCTTTCAGAAACCTATTTTATAAAGGTCCTCACTGTTTTTCACTTTTTTTTTTCCTACCTCCGGGCTATACTCCCAGACCTATTTTATATTTTATTTGGAAACAGAGTCTCACTAAGTTGCTAAGAGCCTCATTAAGTAGCTGATGCTGGCTTCGAACCTGTGCGAGCCTCCGAAGCGCCGGGATTTCAAGCATGTGCCACCACGCGCAGCTGTTTTTCACTTTTAAGAGAATGTGTGATAAAAATAGATAAAATCGGAATAATTCTGTGATAAAATCAGAATTTCCCTGGTGATTTCTGAGCTGATATCTATCTATACCTCTACCTCTCTCCCTCTCTCTCAATCCTCTCCTCTGCCCAGCATGGTAGTTCCTGACACACAGCTGTGACTCTCACATGTTCTCTGAATTGAATACCACAGCCACTAAAGACAGAGAGAAATTACCCAAAGACAAGCAGAACAGAAAGACTGCAGTGCCAAATGGGTCATGGAGAACTGTGCGGTACAAGCAATAAGAACCCAACCTGAAGTTCCAGGATTCCCGGCAAACAACACCCATATCACTGACTTCGAACTGTGGGGCCAGATGGCAGCGGGCTCAGCTCCTCATCACCTGTTGAGTTCAAACCCGAATTTTTTCCTCCTTTCATTTAGACTCTCCTTGCTATGAAGAATAAATGTGCAGTACCCTGAGCGGTTCTAAATCTGAGCGTGGCTACACAGAAGACTGGAAACTGGAGAGCCCCATGCTGTGATGTTTGGCCTCTCTGCCATTCGAGGCCAGAAGTGACTTTCTTATTGTTGAATTTTAAATTACTCCATTAGTCATGCCGGCAGGCCCACGCACCCTCCTCCCAGGGCCCAGACGGTGCAGGGGAAGCGCGGTCACTCCGCTGTCCCCTGCCAGGTAACGGGACCGGGCAGGGAACTCTCCGGGACGTCCACTCGGGGCCGGAGGGAAAACGTGTCTGAAGGCCGGTCCCGCGGCTCCTTCCCACACAGGGAGGCGGGACGGAGGCTGAGATGGGAGGGCCGGCGCGGGGAGGGCTGCGGGCTGGACGCCCGGCCTCGCCCCTCTGCAGGTTCCCGCGGGGGCCGGGTGTCCCAAGCCTGCGCCCGAGGCCCGGGCTGCCGGGACCTCCGCGCGGCAAACTCCAGAGCCAGCGCGGCGCCCTAATACAGCGCCCGGCGCCGAGAGCGCCCTCCCCACGCCAGCAGGGGCGGGGGCCCGCGAGCCTGCAGGACTCCCGGCCTCCGGAAGCCCAGAGGCGCCGCTGGACACTCGCGCAAGAACCTGAAACCGCCGGCCACTGTCGCCCAGAAGGGCCGTGGGCGACGTCACCTGCGGCCCCGGCCCGCCCGGGGCGGGGGCTCCACCCCGCTCAGCCCGGGCGCCCCGCCCCGCCCCGCACCTCGGCCGATCACTTCCAGCAGCTCCTTCTCCTCCGGGGCCAGCTCGCCTCTCCTGAGGTGAACCATCGCTCCCGCCAGCTTGCAGGCTGCTCGGCTCCTCGGCTTCCCTGCGTTCGGCGGGTCAGCAGCGAGGAGGCGGGGGCAGCGGGCGCGGCCGCCGGAGCCCTCTCCCCTGGGCGCTCTCCGGGTCTCCTTCCCTCCTCTGCCCCCTCCCCGGGCCGGGCGGGCGGGCTCCGGGCCCCTCGCGCCATTGGCGGGCCCGGGAGGAGGAGCCGCCGGAGGCCGCGGCCGGGGACGCCGATTGGAGCGGCCGGGGAGGGCGAACCCAAAGCAGAAACCCGGAGAGGGGGACCCGCGGCCCGGGGCGCCCCCCCCCCCGCCGCTGCGCCCGCGGGGCGTCGGGACCCGGAGCTGCGGGCCGCCGGCCCGGGCGCCCGCCCGCGCAGCACCCTTGGGCGCGGAGGCTCGGCTCGGGCGCGCGCCCCGGGGGACCCCGGCAGTGGCGCGGTCCGCGCGGGGCGGGCCGGGGGCGGGCCGGGGGCGGAGCCGCGCTGGCTCCTTGAGTCTGTGTCAATGTGTCTGTCCTTCACTCCTCCATTGTCTGCCGCCGCCGCCGCCGCCGCCGCCGCCGGACCCGCCGCAGCCCCCGGCCTCGCGCGTCGCCGCTCCCCCTCGGACAGGTAAGGGCGGCCGCGCCGCGCGGGGGCCCGGGAGGACCGCGGGTCCGCGATCGCCGCCCCGCCGGGCTGCACCCCGCCGGCGCCGGCCGGAGCGAGCGTGTGCCTCCCGCGGCTCCCTGCCTCCCCGCTCGAGCCCCGCTCCACCCATCGGCGGCCCCGAGCCCCCGGACCGCGACCCCCGACCCCCAAGCTTGGGCGCCCCCGGAGACCCCGGCCTCGAGCGGGCGCCGCCGACCACGCGGTGGGAAGAGGCGGTGCACATGGTCGGCAGCGGGGCACCGCCGGCCGCCCCGGGAGGCCGGCGCTGGGGGCTCCGGGCCCGAGGAAGGGGCTCCGACCCCCACCGCGATGGTGGGCACTTGGCCAGGGAAGACTGGGGAAAGGTAGCTTTCCTGAGGCCAGCCTCGCCCTCCCCACGACCTGACATCTCCTCTTGGCCTCTGTGGAAGGTGTAGAAGAAATCCGGACCTGACCGCCCTCCCCTGCCGGCTAAGGAGGTTTGGAAGCGATTTACACTCGCACTGATACTTCGTTTGTGAGAGACTGCTTGGAGCAGGGGGAAGGAAGGGCCTCTCGGCTCTGCGAGAGTTCCCAGGCTCTTTGTAACTCCGATTTTGAGATTTATGGAAATAGGGAGGAGAGAGTGGAGAAGGCGGGGATTAAATTGGTGTTGCTGTCTAAATATAACCTAAGATTAGCCTCTTAATCCAACCTTCATTCAACTGTAATATGTAGCCTCGGCCTCGACCATAGGTAGAAAGCGGGTATTTACAAGGGTGTACCCTTCTGTGGCTCAGAAACTAGACTTGCTTTCTAAAATATTCCTCCAGGATGCACGTTCATAACCTGTTTACAGCATCAGAGAAAGATTCTTTAGAAATCAGTGTTTGCACATATTAGTTGTTTTTGCCAAGACTCATCTGTGTCAAAGAGAAATGTTTGAGGAAGTATGTAGGTGGTTTTTGTTAAACATCCCTGAGACCACTCTTTCTTTCCACAGTGCCTTATAGGGAGTGATATGTATTTCCTGTAGCCATAGTCTTCATAGTGCTCCAAACATTTACTAACTCTTGAAATCCAGGGAAGATATTTATCGTTATTTCTTGCCTTTAAACAAATATCTTTCCTAAATTCCAGCTGCCCCTATCAACAATAAGGCTTCAGCTTTGGGGGAAGGGCGACAGCTCCAAGCCAGAACATCTCACATAAAAATGGTTTGAAATTATTCATCTCCATGTGTAACAAAGAAACTTTTGTTTGATGATGCTCTAATAATGATGTGGCTGTTCACACAAGTAGTAGAGCTTTTGAGAGTGACCAGTATTTTGTAATACTTACAGTAATGCTGTAATTGCCACAGTTACTGTCAGTTTATATATAATGTATCAGGCAAAAGGAACCCACTGGACCTAAGAAAATGCTTGAGGAATAGCCTCAACCTGTGACTTCGCTTCTTACCAGCAGATGCAGATGCAGAATTGAGTATTTCACTGCCAGTATTTCCATCTCTTGTGCCAAATCTGGGCCATGGTTACTTGAAGGTCACACCTGTTTGTCTCACTGGGGGTTCCTCGAGGATAGCAACTTGTTATCTGTTTTCTTGGTGCTTTATGACACCTGGTTGGTATTTAGTTTTCTGTGAATGCACGACTTGGGTCAGTTTAGAGCCAATGACATTTAAAGACAAAGGAAAACGAGCAATCACCTAGAAATGCAGATAAATCATGGACAGTTTAGAAACAGATACCTAATAGTGTAATCAGATGAGTTCCATTAGTTTTGTACAACATAAATATTTAATGTAGGAATAAGATTAGCTAATGAGTATATTAGAATGTATTCACAGCAAAGAAGTTTTATTGATTAAAAAAGAAAGCTACTCACATTGAGCATTTAGTCTCCTCCAGACATTCTTCCAGATGCTTTGCATAGGATTAATTTAATCATTGTTGCAACAACTTGAGAATTAGCCAGTACTATCTCTGTTTGTGCAAATAAGAGAAGAGACATTAAAGAAAGTTGATTTACCCATAGCCTCACAGATAGCACATTTAGGTAAGATGTGTCAAAACCACAGCTGGTACCTGGATTAGTTGATCTGCCGGCGAGACCTTTTTTCTTTTCACTATTCTTTATGTGCCTGGCAGTAAGGGGAAAAAATAAATTATATATATATAATCTTATAGATAATATATCCACACAGTTCAAGATAACCAAAGTACAAAAGCCCACCCCCACCTCTTTCCCCAGTCCCTTCTCCATTACCCACAACCAACGGCATCTCATAAATGTTTAAGTTCTTCCTGAGGTATTATATGCATTTGTAGCATATATGTATATTTCCACTATTGTTTTTGTGTTGTGTTAAAGAAATGGGGACATACTAACACAATATTGTCTAATAGGGCTTATATGATGCTCTTCTGTTTCTTCATCTTTTTAAAATAATCATTTGTAGTAGATTCCTAAACAGCCCACTTCTGTCTTGCCTTTCCCCATCCAGGTAATTCTAAGAACCCTCAGTTCAATACACAGTGAGTGCTCATCTTCCTGTTATGGGCTCTACACTGGCCACAAAGGGAGTCTCCAACCTGTGGTCCCAGCAGGCATTTCCAGTCAGCCAGGCCTTCCCACACACCCTGCCCTTGGGCCACCACCCTGCCTCTTCCATAACCTGCCAGTAATTTCCACCTCTTTGTTCCTGCTTTTCTCTTCCTGGAATGACCTCCCTTCCCTCTTCACCCAGTCCCTCCTCCCCAAATCAGCCAAAATACTTACTTAACTTTGAAGACATAACTTAAACTGCTTTTGTCCAGCTTCTCGTTGACCTCTCCCACCCTATCTTATGAGTGGAATAGAGTGGATTATAGACACTGATAAACACATTTATTTCTCTCTCAGCAAGTGGGATAAGAAAAATCTTTGCCCAGGATGGTTTTGACATGCAACATAGTTATTAGTACCGTTATTATTATTGTTTGTTGTTGTTGTTGTTGTTGTTGTTGTACTGGGTGTGGAACTCAGAGGCTTTCTACCTCCGGGCTATACCCCCAGCCCTATTTTATATTTTATTTGGAAACAGGTCCCACTAAGTTGCTGAGAACCTCACTAAGAGGCTGAGGCTGGCTTTGAACCTGCACGAGATCCTCCTGTCTCAGCCTCCCAAGCGTGGGGATTACAAGCATGCGCCACCATGCCCGGCTTACTAGTACCATTATTAATGCCCTTTAATTCTCCTTTCTTATGAACCCCAGCTACCCCGAGCCCTTCACCTCCCCTGAATTAACACCACTGCTTCTGGATCCCCATAAAAATCTAGAAAAGGCGGAGATAGGAGGATCAGGCATGTTTGAAGCCATCCTCTCTGGTTTAGGAGACCCTGTTTCTAAATAAAAATATAAAATAGGTCTGGGAGTGTAGCCCGGATGTAGAAGGGTTTCTAGGAACCCCAGTACCACCAAAAAAAAAAAAAAAAAAAAAAAAAAAAATCTAGAAAGCTAGCACTTTTCTCACCGTGTTATATTAGAGTTTTTATCAATTTTCTTGGTCCCTTCATGTCCTGAACTATAAATTAACTAAGTCAATTTTACTGTTTCTCAAGATCTACCCCAGTGTCTTGTACTGAGGTAGCATACACTGAGTCGAATTCATTTGATCTCTAAGTTATTTTAGGTGGATTTGTTTCCCTACTTGACTAATCATTCCTGGCGATGTGAGGTGATGTGGTACTAGGCACACACAACCATAACCAGGGGCAGAGAGTATGGGTTTTGAGTCTCCAGCATCCCAGAAAATGCTGTCAATTGAGGGGGAAAATATTCATATACACCATATTACAAATTTGTCATAACATTCCTGGATTCTCCCATTAAAGCTCCTGGTCTCTAGCTCTCTGCTTAAAGAAAACGTTGGTTTTTGTTTTGTTTTTTCTTCTCCTTTCTTTTTTACGGGATTATAGTTCAGTTTTTTAGTACCTGGCCTTTCAGGATGGTGTTTTCTTTTACAACAGCTGCTTTCTTTGGATTTACACTAGATACTGTCTTGACTGGCCAGATTTTGAGTAATATTATGAAATTTTAATATTTTTAGATTCAAAGCAATATTATGGTTCTATTTTCAAGAGATCCCTTATCTTTCATAGATACATACCGAATTATCTGAGTGGACTGACATGACACCTGGGGTTTACTTTAATACAATTTTTGTGACTTTGGGGAAGACGGACCTAGTGGAGATTGTGAGACCGTAACTTTGTAGTTAGTGGTTGAAGCTAGATGATGGCTTTATCCTGCCGTTTTCTCTGCTTTTAGATAAGTTCACACTTTCCATAATAAGAGTTTTAGAAAGGAAATCCAGAAGTATTACAGCCTCTAAGAAATTACTGTTTTGTTATTTTTTCCCTACACACACAACATGAAGTAATATGAATACAAATGTCATTTCTCTGTGTTTGGAGTTAAGCTTATGCAATTATTCATTTAAGTGCTATCACAGTTACACTTAAATCTTCAAAACTGTCATGTGAACAGTGCTTTTCCACAAACACATCATAGCACATTTTAAGCTCTCAACAAAACTAGAAGGTAGGTAGCATTCCTTGGTACTTGTTTTACGGGTTTATAAGTATCTCGCTGGCAGTACTCTTCATCCTTTTTGGAAACTGACAAAGTAATTTGCAGACAAGTCTAAAGAAAAGTTGAACATAATAAGCTGAGAAAATCAGGACGTGAATGAAGTAAAGATACTGATTTTCTTCTATACCTCATAAGCTAACTCAGAAGACATTTCCCCAAAAATAGAGTACAAAACTGTTGTGAGCAACATCAGTTGTTAGAGTAACAATTTTGGTATAAGAAAATCAGGACCAGACACAGGATAGGGTGTGCCTGCTAGTTTCTCACTCAGGGTTTGCTTAACTGAATGCTTAGACACCTACTTTCTGGCTCTTGTAATTTTATAGCTTGTTAACCAATGTTTAAATTTCTTTTCGGAGCTGAGGGTATAGCTCAGTGGTAGAGAACTTGCCTACCGTGTGTGAGACCCTGGATTCAATTCCCAGTAGCACCGGGAAAAAAAATCAACCTTTATATTTTGGATATATTAAATATAATTTTAACATGTCTTCCCAAGCATTGTTTGATGAGCTTTTAGAGAACATTTAATTGCCACAAATTGTACCAGTGTGAGTACTTCATAGGCAAGAATGCTTTTCATTCTTAACTCATCCTAATGTCAGTGCATTGAGGCCATGAATCTCTTTAGTAAGTATCTTTTGGACAGTTAGGTGCCAAGCAGAAAGATTTGGCCTGATCTCAACTTGGCATGGGTTGAGTAAAGAGCGCCAAAAATGCTCAGATAGTCATATTTGTAAACTATCTGCTTTGAAAATAAAGGCTTCGGTAGCTCACTGAATGAACCATTCTTTGTTTAATGCCAGAGAGACAATGCTAGTATTATTCTTTCTTGATTTTCTGCAGTAGGTGTTCCCTTTGATTTTTATTTTTGTTGTTGTTGTTTTTAACTGTTATTTATGTCAAAAACAATTAAAAAGTATAATGATGCTCTGAATAAGAAAGAATAATGTCCCACATTCATATATAAAAGAATAGTATAGTTGTCTTTTATCTTTAATTATCTTAGTTCTGGAAATACCAATATTTAGTAGGAAGACAATAAATTTTTGCAAGATGGGAAATCATTGTTTCTCTTTTTGTATTTCAACTTATTTTTATGCAGGGTGAAGACTTTTTTTTTTTTTTTGCGGTACTAAGGAATGAATGAACCTAGTGGCATCTGCCTCCACCTCTGAGCTACCCCTCCCAGCCCTATTTTTAATTCTTTATTTTGAAATGGAGTCTCACTAAGTTGCAGAGGGCCTCATTAAATAGTTGAGGCTGGCAATGAACCTGTGATCCTCGTGTCTCAGCCTCCCAAGTACTGTGATTTCAAACTTGTGCCACCATGCCTAGCTGGGTAAGGACTTAAAAAAAAAAATGTAGACTTTTTTTTGTTTTGTTTTGTTTTGAGGACTTCAAATAAATCTCCAGTAAAGCCATGAGACAGAAGTAATAATAAAAAGATAATATATCTAGCACTGCAAAGAATGGATCATAAACTACTATGGGGTGTGCAGTTTTATGGTATACTACTGACATCCTTTTTGTCTATTCACACAGAGGACTTACTTTAATGTTTTTTGAACTAATTTGGACAGCTTCCTAGATTTATGGTCATTTCTAAGGAAAAAAATGACCATGTTTTTCTCAGTGCACAAGGTAATCAAATGAAGCTATTATAAACCGGAAGGAGAACCCCAACTGCTGGTGCAGAGAAAACTGTTGGTTAAAGGAAAAGTATGTAGTATTGGTGTTTGGGAGTGTGAAAGTTGTATTATTATCTTTTTTTCCTTAGTTGATCCTCTGCAGGAAACAATTTAAAGAGCAGATCCTATAGTGTTACAGGAATCATGGTGCCATAAATTTCCAAATATTTATATGTCCCTAAGAGGCAGTATTTTTGTTAAATTCTCTCTCTAAAGATAAATGATTTTTTTTTTCCTTAATAGGGCTCTATGGAGAAGCGTTTGGCATTTGGAGATAACATATGCTAATTTGATTTATCCAAGTGCTGAACTAGACTTTAAATTAATATTTATATTCTACTCTGTCTAATTCTAGACTATAAAATCTATGAAGCAAGTAACGAAAAGGCTGCCTTCAGGAGTCATATAAATAACTTTGTGAGATACTGCGATAATACTGGCTGTTTGGAAAGTACACTGAGAGGAGAGGTTTGACCAGGTTCTGGCCCCAGCTCATTCATCTGTCTACTCTCAAAGGTCCAGGGTCTTTCTGTTTTGATCTAGCTCATCGCTAGTGTTGACGCAAAGTGTATGACCTCATCCAGGTGATTAGCCACCTCCAAACCTTAAGCCCAAAGCCTCAGTTTTTAAAGTGCACCATTCCTTGTGGCTGTCAGTTATAAGTTACAAAAGTAAAAGGCAGACAGTTATTAAAACATTCATACACACAACTACAACTCAGATGCTTGGTGTACCCTGTGACCATTAATGCTCATACCTCATGCAGCAAGATTATTTTGGTACTGCCTGATACAAAAAGCCTTGCCTAAGCCAAGTGTGGTGGCGCACGCTTGTAATCCCAGCATTTGTGAGGATGAGACAGGAGGATCGTGGTTCACGGACAGCCTCAGCAGCTACTTAGTGAGGCCCTTTGCAACTCAGTGAGACTCTGTTTCAAAATAAAGGATAAAAAATAGGGCTAGGCGTATAGCATGGAGGTAGAATGTCCCTAAGTTCCATCCCCAGCACTGTTAAAAAAAAAAAAAAAAGCCTTACCTACTTGAAAGTGAGCATGATGTGAAGCTTGTCAGATCTGACCTTTGCTGTTTCCTCATCAACCAAGTACCAGACCTGGTATATTTCACAAGCAAATAAATAACTAAATGATTCTGTATGTATTTGAACTGTGTTTAAAATGTTGGTGAAAGAGTTTTTACTATTGCATTCATCTCTTCCTTTCTTTTCTCCTTTTCATTTGAATTCATGGTAGCCTGCTCCTGTAGAATTGTAGTAGGGAACACAACCCCATAGCATTGGCATGCTGTGCCCTAGTAGTTCTCGTGTGCATTGTGTAATCGGCATGTGTACAGTAAGCATACATACGTGTATGTGTGTGCATATGTAGTTCTTCAGGTAAGGCCTCCCTTGCTAGACAGGCTTAGGCAGGTCCCCTGCTGGGTGATGGGACAAGTGCTTATGTTTGGACTCCTGCCACCACCTCTAGGCTTCCTGAAGGTCCATCACTGCCATGTGTTTTAAGCAGTTACTACAAAGCAAAATTCTTCCAGTGCTCACCAATCTAAGACATTAATTTTTTTCCCTAACAGACTCCATTTTCCTTTCCTCCTTGATAAAATCCCTCTGAAGAGAGATGTACTTCAGTACTCTTGCCCTAAGAACTTCTCTCTGGCTTCCCATTTGAGTGAGTAGTCACAGACACCCCCATCGGTTTTGTGTTTATTGGGCCTGTGTACGCTGACCTGTTCTCTCTGACATCTGGATTTTCTCAGCTCTGTTAGGGAGGCCTTTATTATGCATGCTCTCGATAAGCTTCATACCTGTAGGTGGAAAGTAAATCTCATATAAAAGTTCTCTCAGCTATTTATCTTCCAAAGAAGTCACACTTTTCTGAAGGAATGCACATAGGAAACAAGGGGACTTTTTAATAAATATTACCTTTAGCTGACATGGCTGTAATACTAGTACTTAGGAGCCTGACAAAGGAGGATCTCAGATAAACACCAGCCTGGTCAACTTAATGAGACCTTCAGCAACTTGTCAAGACCCTGTTTGAAAATAAAAAATAAAAATAATGGCTGTGGTATAGCTCAGATGTAGAATGCCCCTGGGTTCAATCCCCAGTACCAAAAAAAACAAAACAAAAAAAAAAAACATGCTTTTTAAAATTTCTCCTTTTGCAAAGGACACATACAAGAAAATATAACCCAAATAATATCTTTATTATGAACATCTTCATGTCAAGAATTAATTTGTTTTTTTTCCTGGAGTGTATAATCAGTCAACACAGTTGAATTGTCCCCTACTTTTCAGCTGAGCAAATACTGAAGGATTGGGAAAGTTCTGCTGCTTTTCTTTATGGCAAGCTTTATTTCTAAGAAGTCACAGAAGATACTAAATTCTCATGTGACTCAACTTCCTAGGCTTTTTCAGCACCCAGAATCTTTCTGCTTGACAAACTTCATTCCCTAAAATTTAATTGGTTCTTTGCCTTTGCACGATGGTTCTATGTAGACATAATTATTATTTGTGTACAATTCAAGAGTAGGGTGTATGCAATCCAATTTGTATCTCTTACTTCAGTATGTACTTCCTGAGAATAAGGTAAATTTTCTTACAAAACCAAAGGACAATAATAAAATTCAGTTAATTTAACATAGATACTCCTATGCTTACACTAGCTATCTTTTTTGGTTCTCCTTTAATCTGCAACAGTTTTCCTATCTTTGTTCTTTTGAGGTGTTGATATTTTTGAAGAATACAATCCAGTTTTGAAGACTGTTCCTAGATATGCATTTCTTCATTAGATTCAGGTCATATACTTTTGTCTAGAAAACCACACAAACAATATCATGTGCTTTTCATTATAAATCTTCTAAAGATAGGTGATTGTCCATTGTCACTTGGTTAAGGTATTCTCTTTCTTGTCCAATGTCTAGTTACTGTTTTTCTTTTTATAGCTTTTGAAAAGTTGCTTTGAGGCTACGTAAATATCCTATTCATCTAGATTTAACATAAAATGGTGAATCTTGCATGAATCCATTTTTGGTATGATTGAAAATTGGTAAATTTTCTCATTCCATTCTGTGATTCCTTTTGTTGTGATGTGAGCTTTTTACTTTTTGTCCTGTTTGGTTTGGCTTGGTTTGGTTGTGTGTGTGTGGGTGTGTGTTGCTGGGGATCAAACCCACGGCTTCAAGCATGCTGAGTGAGTGCTGTACTACTGAGCTAAATCCCAACCCCTGTTTTTCCTTTTCTATTTATTAATTGACATTCTGCTGAAAGAAAAACTTTCCCTTCTCCCCAGTCACTTTTTCTTGTGCACTAACTTGATTTCTTTCAAAGGAACATAAAGGTGTTAAGTATGGACCCGTGAGTTCTTATTTTATTTAATTGATTAGTTCATCATTGTTGTCCTTTATTTATTGAGATGATCAAATTGTCCCAAGATAGGCTAGTAAAATTGTCCTCGAGTTGGTTCCCATGTTGTTCTAATATCCTTGATTTAAAAAAAAAAAAAAAAAACCTCATATTTTCTGACACAAGATGTCCCAGAAATGAAGTAAATCTTTGCTCCTCCAACTTTGGAGTCAGCCATTTATCCAAGAAATTTCTGTTTCCTTTCTTCCTTTCTTAACAGCATGAGGACTGCATTCAATCGCATGATACCACTAAGCCACATCCTTAAGCACTTCTTGTCTTTATTTTTTATTTTGAGATAGGGTCTTGCTAAGTTACCCAGGGTTTCAGTCAGCATCCTCATTGCTGTGATACAACACACCTGATGACAACAACGTAGAGGAAGGAGATTTATTTGCTCGTAGTTCTGGAGATTTCAGGGGTGTGGTTCATGTTAGGCCATGTGAAATCTGGAGCTCAGAGCATGGCACAAGGAGCAGAAAGACCTCAAGGCTAGGAGCAAAAGCGATCTAGTAAAAGGGCTTTGTGGATGCATGCACATTTCCCTAAGGGCACACCCCCAGTGACCTAACTCCCCACATGCTGAGGTTACCATCCAGTAAACCCATTACAATGGTTTCCTCCACTGATAAGATTAGAACCTTCATGATTTATTTGTATCACTTCTGAAATCAATACGTGAGCTCTTCAGGAGACATTCTATACCCAAACCATGATACCCAGGTCGGACTTTAACTTGAGACTCTCCTGCCTTAGCCTCACAAATAGTTGGTATTATAGGCATGAGCCACTGCACCCAGCTTTTATTTTTATTTATTTTTTGGTGGTACTAGGGATGGAACCCAGAGGCTTTTACCTCCAGGCTATACTCCCGGACCTATTTTGTATTATATTTGGAAACAGGGTCTCACTAAGTTGCTGAGAGTCTCACTAAGTAGCTGAGGCTGGCTTTGAACCTGTGCGATCCTCCTGTCTTAGCCTCCCAAGCTCTGGGATTACAAGTGTGCGCCACCATGCCCAGCTGCACCCAGCTTTTAGTAGAGAATGTTGTTTAGATCCTATTTAAACATAATTTCTCATTGTGCACAAATAATATTGTTGCTTTCAACTCCTTGGAATTGGCTTGAATTTGAAAAGAGGTGAAAGTTTTTCACTTAAATACATACAAGTTTTGAATTATAAAAGTGATCTATATATTTACATGTATGGATAATAGGAATTAAATGCCCCTTGGCCCTCTATTCATTGAGTGCTAGTATATTTTGCATAGCCAAGATCACATACATTCAGAATTTTGCTTTTTCCTCTAATTTATCATACCACTGTTTTCTCCAAGTCATAAAAAATTAGACAATTTTAGTTTTAGTAATTTTTCTTTTTTTTTTTGAAGATTTAAAAGGAGTTTATTAAAAGATAGAAATACAGAAGACAGTTACAGCTTCATGTACCCAAGGGTAACATGAGGAGGTGGTTCGAGCGAATTCACCCAGTAATTTTTCATTTTTAAATTTGTTTCCTTGTCTTTTTGTTCCTATAAATTATTGTGGTATCCTAAATTAGGAAAAGTTTACTTGTTCTAAATTTCTTTTTTCCCTACTTCTCCCCTTAAATCTCATATTATACCTGTAGAAATAAATCTGTTAGTTTCAGACACTGTGGGAATGTTTAATTTTATACAGTCTAATTGCACTTTTGATTTTAGATAAAACTTTCTACTTGGTGACAAATGTCTCTAAAATTTGATATCAGTGTTTATCAGTATGTTTAATCCTATGTGCAGGATTTTCAACTCCTAGGATTAGGGACTATCTTCGGTTTTACCTACATCTCTTCCCTCTCTAGTGTAGGGTCTTTCAACCTTAGCACTATTGAAACTTTGGGCCATATGATGCTTGGTTGTGCTTCCTGTGCATTGTGGTCTGTAGGATGTTTGGTAGCATCCCTGCCAGATGCCGGTAGCACCCATCACCCTCCTCACATAGTGACAATCAAAAATAATTTTCTGTGTGTGAAACCATTTTTTTTGTACAATGCCTTACATGTATAGGCATCCCCAAATCCTTAATACATTAATAAATGTACTTAGACCACAGCCGGACATTTTCTCATTATTTTTCATAATTCACAATTTCAGATATCATAGGTATGCTACTGGTATCACAATTACAATAATTTGCAGACAGAGGTTCGTGTGATATAACCTAGAGCAGAATTTTTAGGGTATTTTGCTGTTGCAATACTCTGGAACATTATATTGAAGGATAGGTTGTTTAAAAGCCAAAGTATGGCTGGGTGTGGTGGTGCGTGCTTGTAATCCCAGCACTGGGGAGGCTGAGACAGCCTCAGCTACTTAGTGAGGCCTTTTGCAACTCAGTGAGACCCTGTTTCAAAATAAAGAATAAAAAATAGGGCTCAGAGTGCAGCTCAGAGGTAGAATGCCCCTGGGTTCTATTCCTAGTACCCCCCCCAAATAAATAAATAAATAAATAATAAGTAAACAAATAAATAAATACACACTGGAGTATGCTATGGTGTGTGTGTGTGTGTGTGTGTGTGTGTGTGTGTGTGTGTGTGTGTTGATGTCTTTCCTAGCATTGAGACAAAAAATGACATCAGCAAGATGAGAATACCTGGATAGTTGAATGAGTACGAGCAGTTTAATGCACATGCCCTAGAGGGCTGCTTTGTTACATGAAGTAGAGAATGTGCATTGATTGATAGGATGGAAGTATATTAGGAAGCTTGAAAATAGCTTCAATTAAGATAAAATAAGTGATATTATATAAAGAGGTTTTACATGGACACTTAACATGTAATTTTTAGAAATTTTATATTTTTATTTAAAAGGAAATAAAAATCAGCATTTGGAACTTAATTATACTACTAAATTTAATATAGAAAACAAAGGAGAAATGTATAAATGCAGATTTATCATGGCGACTTTATATTCCGAGAGAGATTTGGCTTAACATATTTAACGCTTTTTCACAATCCTACTGCCGTGAGCTTGGATAATTCTTTTCTTTAAGATAGTTAGTAGACATTCCATCATTAATATTCTCCCCTGAAAAATATATTTATAAGTAAATTTTTTAGAAAAAATATTGTTCTACCTCCAAGCTATATCCACAGTACTATTTTATTTTTTGTGGAATTAGGGATTGAACCCTGGGCATTCTTTTTTTTTTTTCTTGGTACTGGGGATGGAACTCAGGGGCCTTCTACCTCTGGGCTACACTCCCAGAACTATTTTATATTTTTTATTTGGAAACAGGGTCTCTCAAGCCTGCTGAGGCTGGCTTCAAACCTGCGGGATCCTCCCATCTCAGCCTCCCAAGCGCTGGGATTACAAGCATGCGCCACCACGAACCCAGGGGCATTCTACACCCAAGCTATAGCTCCCCACCTCCTAGCCCCGTTTTTTGTTCTTCTTTTGAACAGGGCTTCACTAAGTTGTGGAGGGCCTCACTAAGTACCTGAGGCTGGCTGCAAACCTGTGAACCTCCTGTCTGAACCTCCCAAGTACCTGGATTATAAGTGTGTGCTACCACACCCAGCTTCATTGTTGCAATTCTGTTGGGTATTGCTCCAAAATAGGGGTTCACAAGCTGACTTCAGTGCTCAGTCTGGCCTACTGCCTGTTCCATTAATAAAGTTTTATTGTAATACAGCCATGGGTTCATTTGCGTATTGTCTATGGCTGTTTTCAAACTATAACAGCAGGATCAAGTAGTTGTTTAAATAGCTTAATACTATACAGAGTATATATAGTATGGCATGTCATATAATGCAGTTAATTGTAGTTCAAAGATGAGCTAAATCAGAACAGAATTTTGAGTAAACACCAAATTTTGGATTACTAGGTAAGAACAGTCATTCTTTTATAGAAATAACTGAAAAATTAAATTATCTCCAAAATGGAGACAGTTATGAAAACAAGAACATGAGCTGGGTGTGGTGTTACATACTTGTAATCCAGGTACTTGGAGGACTCAGACAGGAGGATCACAGGTTTGCAACCAGCCTCAGGTACTTAGTGAGGCTCTCCACAACTTAGTGAAACCCTACTCAAAAGAAAGAGCAAAAAATAGGGCTGGAGTGTAGCTTGGAAGTAGAATGCCCCCCTGGGTTCTATCCCCAGTACCACCACAAAAAAAAAAAAAAAAAAAAAAAAAAAAAATCAGGCAGGCAGGGCCAAAGAGCCAACATCTAAGATGTCCATGCACTTAAGGTGGGCTGGACAACAAGTATTTAATTAATAATTAGTCTCCAAATTGTTGTTTGGTTGAATCATTTAAATATTGTTTACCATCATCTTTCATCATAGGAGTAGTCTCTTAGATGACATGTGAAATCTTAAACTCATTTTGTTTATCATTTTGCATATAAGTTTTAATGCCTTTTTTTTTTTTTTTTTTTTTTTGTTGTTGTTGTACTGGGTGTGGAATCCAGAGGCTTTCTACCTCCGGTCTATACTCCCCGACCTTTTTTATATTTTATTTGGAAACAGGGTCTCACTAAGTTGCTGAGAGCCTCACTAAGTAGCTGAGGCTGGCTTCGAACATGTGTGATTCTCCTGTCACAGCCTCCCAAGCTCAAGGATTACAAGTGTGCGCCACCACGCCCAGCTTTTAATGACATTTTAAACCACAGAGCTGTTCTAATTTGGTGGGACAGAGGATTATGTTGTCTCTGCGTTTGGCTTATAGGTTTTTCTGTTTGTCTAATGGGAGCCAAATTATATACGTTGTGCCCCCAGATAAATTTATCATTGAGGATTCTGCTAAACTCTGATTATTTATTTATTTATTTATTTATTTATTTAGTGGTACTGGGGTTCCTGGAAGCCCTTCTACCTTCGTGATACACTCCCAGACCCATTTTATTTTTGGAAACAGGGTCTCTTAAGCCAGCGCGGCCGGCTTCGAACCTGCGCGATCCTCCTGTCTCTGCCTTCCAAGCGCGGGGATTACTAGCGTGCGCCACCACGCCCGGCGTTAAACTCTGATTTTTTTAAACTTACATATTTTAGTTAGTTGATTTCAAATGATAATTTGTTGTAATAAATGTAAGCTTTGGGCACTGACCTACAGAATTGTCGTCTTTACTCTTCCTTTCTAGGCTTAAACTAGCACCATTTCTTTTATTCAAAATGCCCTGGTTCCTCTTGGGCCAGGGTTTCTGTGAGAGCTCAGTGAGGACCTTATAAAGACTGAGCCTCACTGGAGCAGATTATAGTGTAGCAGCGAGAGCTAAATTTAGAGGAAAGCCCTGTCTCTGCTCCAAATAGTAACAGCTCAACTACAGATAGTCTTGGTGAAGAGCATATCGTCATTTCGTCTTTTACTACGTGAGTGAGTTTTTTAGGGTTTTTTTGTTCCTTTGTTTTAAGTTTTGACAGTGTTTATGTCAAAATCCTTGCTTATATGTATTTATGCTTACATGTTCTTATGTTATTTTCCACATAAAATATATTAGAGTATGGAAAATAAGTCCCTATACCTGGGCTATAATGAAAAACTTTTGTTTAGAACTCAAGTAGATATAGAAGCTGTTTTTAAAATAGTTATGCCAGTTGTGGTATACACTTGTAATCCAGTAGTTGGGAGGCTGAGACAGAATGATGGGAGGTTTGTGGCCAGCCTCAGCTACTTAGTGATACCCTCTGCAACTTAGACCCTGTTTCAAAATAAAGAATAAAAAAAAGCTTGAGAAAGAACTCCACTTTAATTATTACAAAATTAAAAAATATTCAGCAGAGAGAAACTTCGTTCATGTTCACATGCTGAAAACATTTCAGACTATTGAGGGTCTAATTTTTGTTTTCAAGTAAGACCCAAAATCTCAGCAGTTGGTTTTTTTTTTTTTTTTTTTTTTTACTAAAACAAGTATATATTTTGAATAATATTTGTTGCATTTGGAGTGTGGAGATATGAGGGAAATATATACAATGTCATCAATTTTGCACCAATTAAATGTTTGCTTTGCACAGTGACTCTGGTTTTAAAAAAAAAAACAACAGGGAACTTTCTGAATGAGTTTTGCAGTAAATATAAATAATGCATTAGAAACTCTTTTTCCGACATCCATAAAATGAAATGGGATATTATCAATTAAGCTGGTAGCATCTATAACTATTTCAGTATGTAGCTGTTGCCCCATGAATAAGCAACCACTATCTACCTCTGTTCTGGTCTGTACTTCTGTTCTTTTAACTGTTGCTTTGTGTCCTGATCGGATTTTATCTCTTCTACTAGGTTCCTTGAGGGTGTGGATTTGAGCTTAGTCACCTCTGACTCTCAGAGCCTGATATATTAAGTTCACTTTATAGAAGTAATAAGAATTTCTGTAAAATGGCAAAATAAGTTACTTTTGGGGTTTATAGCTGTATTTGGAATTAGTTTTACTTTTAAATAATGATTGTTTTGATGTTTTCAATGATAAAGAGATTCCTGTTTCGTTTTGTTGGTTGGTAGTGTGAGTGGGGGGGTAGGGTTCAAGCATATCAGGCAAGTGCTCTACCACTGAATTATGTCTCCGGCTCTTGGAATAGATTTGTTTCATAAATTGACTAAAAATTTTTCCATGTTCTTAAGTAGTTTTTTTAAACTTTAAGAAATAATATTAAAAATGCACTTGAATACTGCAAATTTTCTTGATTGATGGTATAATTGGAGAAATCCAGATATCTTTAATTCATAATTTTTAAAGATGAAAAATTATATGCCGATCATGGAGGCTCATGCTTGTAATCCAAGTAGTTTGGGAGCTGAGACAGTAAATTGCAGGTTGACAGCCAGCCTCAGCTACTTAGTGAGGCCCTCTACAACTTAGTGAGACCCTATTTCAAAATAAAGAATAAATAAAGGACTCTAGGTGTAGCTTGGAGGTAGAATGCTCCTGGGTCCCATCCCCAATGCCTCAAAGAAAAAAGGAAAGAAAAATTATATAAAAGTAAGTTCTTTTAATTAAGACATAATTTACTTTAATAGTGCATATTATTTTAATTTTTTGGCTTTCAAAGATAAGCAATCTAGATATGTTTTGAATTCATAATATTTTTTTCTAGAACTAAGGATCAAACCCAAGGGCATTCTACCTCTGAGCTATACCCACAGCCCTATTTTTTTCTTTATTTTGAAACAGGGTCTCACTAAGTTGTGAAGGCCCTCACAAATTGCTGAGGCTGGCTGCATCCTATCTCAGCCTCCCACATGCTGGGATTACAAGCATGTGCCACCTTGCCTGGCTAGTTCATACTGTTTATACCAGCAAGTATTCTCAATTAAGTCTTATGGAGCAATTTTAACATATTTTTTTATCTTTCTCAAAATTTCCTCACATAAAAAAGCACAGATTATACTTACCCCCTCTTTAACCAACTAAAGTTATATTTTACTTTCTTTTATACTAGCTGCTTGCTTTCCCCACTAGCAGTGTGTCTTGACCATCCTTTCATATCAGCATAGCTGCTTACTTGACAAGTATTTACTAAGTGCTTACACTTTGCTCGGGTTTTAGGTGTTAAAGACACACTATTGAGTAAAACCTCTAAGGTTCTTACTGTCCTCTAGATTATACTCTCATGGGGGAAATTGACAACAGACAAATAAGTGGTAGATGATGCTAGGGGCTATAGAGAATAAAGCAAGGGAAGGAAGGAAGGACAGGACAGACAGGAAGTGACAAGCAGCCACTTTGTCAGGATAGTCAGGGAGGCCAATGAATGAATGAATGAATGAATGCAGGAAATAAGCCACATGGACAGCTGGGGAAGATCCTTCCTGAAACGGGGACAGGTACAGAGCCACAGAAAGTAGACCTGGTCAACTATTAAGCATAGAGGGCAGTGTGGCTAGAGTTAGTGAGGGCCGTGAAGACATGGGTTTTATATACATATACAGAGATGTGGCCAGGGCCAGAAATGGAGTGCAATTAAGCTAATTTATTTTTTATTTTTATTTTTTTGGTTGTTTTGTTTTATGTAGTGGCTAAATTGTAACTCATCTAATTAGACTCCTATCCTAGGCATTTAACATTCCATATTTTTTATCCTTCGTTAGTGCTTGGTATTGGTGAACTTTAAAATTGCTGCTAGTCCAGTAGTTAAAAGTATGTATTTATAAATGGTTGAAGATGAACCTATATATACTTTTTAGCCATGTTTTTATATGAACTGCTCCCTTAAAATATGTGATCTTTATTGTCTTTTTCAGAAATTTTATGAATAAGCATCAGAAGCCAGTGCTAACAGGCCAGCGGTTCAAAACTCGGAAAAGGGGTAGGTTTTGTGTGTGTGTGTGTGTGTGTGTGTGTGTGTGTGTGTGTGTGTGTGTGTGCATTTAAATTTAATAATAAAAATGTCAGATTGGAGACAAAGAATCTCAGTGATCTCTACTTCCACTTAACCTCATTAATTTCACCTGTTTGAGCCCTGAAGCTAGAATCTGAAGTTTTGCATTCAAGCCATAGAGCGGCCAGTTGCATAGATTATTTTATTTAAAAACAGGGTCTCAGCCGGGCATGGTGGTGCATGTTTGTAATCCCAGCATTCGGGAGGCTGAAACCAGAGGATTGCAGTTCACGGACAGCCTCAGCTACCCTATTTCAAAATAAAAAATAAAAATAGGGCAGGGGTGTAGGTCGGAGATCAAATGCCCATGGGTTCCATCCCCAGACCCGCAAAACAAAAAACAAACAAACAAACAACAACAACAACAACAAAAACAGGGTCTTACTAAGTTGCTGAGGGCCTCAAATTGCTACGGCTGAGGTTTGAACCTGCCATCCTCCTTTCTCGGCCTCCCAAGCACTGGAATTACAAGCATATACCACCATGCCTAGTAGTTACCTAGGTTTTTGATGGACAAGCCATTTCGTTTGAGGACAGTTGATAAACTTTACTGTTTTGACATCAGCATTTGTATTTGGGTTTTTTTTCCTTTGTTGTTTTGAGAAAGTGTTGATGGCAAAAGTGGTAATACTAAGAAAATAGGTCAGGGAACAAGATTTTGAAGAGACTTATTCTTTTTCAGAATTTAGGAACTCTATTACCCTAAATACTCTTAAGATTTGTAGTATTTACAATTGTTTTTTATTGTGAGTAGAATAGAACTAGACTCAGTTTTATAATGACTGGCAAATTTTCTATTTGTGTGTATGACTTCTCCTTTTTAGATAATGTTCATCTTACTATCTTACTTTCCTTCCTGTATAAAGAATACTTTATGATTTTAAATTTAGTAAGTTTTATACAATTACATGAGATGTCAGTGTTACAGTTACATTTTACACAAATCTATAGTTTTACACAATTATATACTATATATCTTACAAAAATATTATGCATGTTGTATTTAGTCAGTTGTGTACACTCGTGTCCTCATGGATATAAAAAATAGCTGAACTGAAACTCAGTTGTGAAATGCTTTCAAACAGAAAATATGAGATAAGCTAACTTATATCGAGGGGAATAACAGAAAGCATTCCATATAAAGATAAACAACCTTGAAGCATCATCGCATCACTGGATGCTGAATTGTCTCATTGATAGCCCACTTGGCATGGCCCTGGCGTTGCTAGTGCTAAGGCAGTACCTGCAGCATGTTCTCTGTGCAGTGCTGTGTCCTTATATAGCCAGTCTATGTATGTGTGTATATATATATATATATAATATATATATACATACACACAAAAGGAAGTCCTGATATAATCAGTTGGATAAGAGGAGTTTGCAGTAATTCCTAGGTAGCAAAAGGACTGAATTTAACTGAACTCTCCCTTTTGGGAACTTGCATGTTCATAGTAGTGAAGAAATTTAAAGGTGGCCAAATAGTTACTCTGTATAGTATTTCTGTTTGAAGCTCTACTTTGTCTATACTTTTTTTTTTTTAATCTCGACTCTTACACTGAATGAGCATAAGGATAGTCCAAGTCATCCTAGGTTATTTGCAAATCCTCGTTCGTGGCTAACAAATTGTGTCCTCACTACTTCTCCCCATTGGAATCTGGAAGCCGATATCAACTCTTAGGCACTAACTAGCCCGTATTTATTGGTTCATTGTTGAAAGCAGTCTTTAAAGAGAAATGACGTAGATGACTTCCAAAGCAGTTATCGGTCAAGAACAATAAAGTCCCAAAACCTTTTTTAGTTTTGGTGAGGGTGCTGTGGGTCCCAGAAATGTGACACTGGTTAATCTATGTCTAGCTGTGAGGCACACAAAGGTCTGCCCCTGCCTGCCTGCCTGCCTGCCTGCCTGCCTGCCTAGGGACCTGTTAATCTCAGCCTGGATCTCCAGCTGAGGTTGCAGGTTGAGCCGGACGCTGATTCACTGTAACTGAACCTTCCGAGCCAGGAGCCGTGCATTGCACAACAGCGGCGTGATTAGCAGCACTCTGGCCCTTGCGGGCAGCCTTTAGTGTGCAACCAGAGCGGTTTTCTCTGGCTTAAAACAGATTTGCCCGTGATTCACTGAGTAGTCAAGATTGTGCAACAAGAGCACTGAAGCTACTGAAAAATATATGTTATTTGTCCGTTGACGTGGACTTATATGACTCAGGTCTGTTGGGGATTTGAGCAACACTTGAGCCATTTTGTGCAAACGGCTGACTGGGGAAAGAAGAAATGTGCCAGCCTCGTTTTCTGTTCTTTATACCATGGTACTGCCTCCTAACGAGGTATCCTGCCTTGGCTTTTCTTTGTCATCACCATGGGCCGACTTCAAATAAATGGTTGGTAGTTTCCCAGAAGTGGAAGTGGAGAACTGCTGAGGTGAACTCAAGGTCATTTGACAGGCTGTCTTCTTGAGATCTGTCTTCACTTTGAAACTTTGCCTAGCAGAGACAATGTCCTTACCTGCCAAGTTACTGAAAAATAAAATTGTATGTCTTGTTGCTTATCATCAAAATCTAAATATTGCTCTCGGAGACATCGAGTAGATACTTATCAAATGTTCTATAAAGTTACGTGTTCTAGTGTGACTTGGGAACCAGAAAGGATGAGCATGTCTCCCCTCAGCCACAGCTGTGCTTTGCTAAATGAAATGTTTAATAACTGAATTGGCCTCACTGTACTTTGTTTATAGGAAAATTGGATAAAATAAGTGGAGAAAAGTGAAAACTTGCAGGCATCTGAAGGGACGGTGTCCTCAGATTTTATTCCCTCAGACTTCATCTGTGTGCTGTTGGGTTTAAATCACTAATAGATTTATAGGACTAGGGTAGGCACAGTGGTAGAGCAGTTGTCTAGAATGTGAAAGGCCGTTGGTGTGAGCTCCAGCACCACCAAAAACATGTTATACAATAAGTGTATTAATAACTAATTAAGCTGGGCGTGGTGGTGCACACTTGTAATCCCTGCGCTTGGGAGCCTGAGACAGGAGGATTGCACAGGTTCGAAACCAGCCTCAGCTACTTAGTGAGACCCTGTTTCAAAATAATATATAAAAAAAGGTCTGGGAGTATAGCCCGGAGGTAGAAAGCCTCTGGGTTCCACCACCAGTACCACCCCCCAAAAAAATAAATAAATAAATAAAAAATAAACAAACCCGTAAATCTTGGAATATATATATATATGTAAATACTGTGTATTTAGAAAATGCATGACATTTCCCATTCATTTACTATATCTCAATGACCTTTAGGAAGAGATATAGGTTGTAGTATCACTTCGCTAAAAGTTGGGGCAAATGCTTTATCAGCCAGTTACTGTATGACTCTTATAGTAAGCAATGCAGTTAGATAACCAACAGGCATGTTTGAGTATCAGGAATAGGTCTGTTTCTGTTTGTTTATGTCAGTCAGAGGGCCATTATGACTAACTCTTCAGGGTCCCGTTTATGATGTATCCACATGGTATAAATTTGAGACCCTATTTCTGTACACATCTGACGTAAAGAGGAGCTTGAACTGCCAAATGGAAACTGAAAGTGGATGTCATTGGCGTGTTTTTGTTAGGATTTTGTTAATGTGTCTGCTAGACTGTCATCAAATGAAATACAAACTACAGTTTATACCATTGTTTTATTCAAAGGACTCTTGGAATAAAATATCTTATTTTCCCTAACTTCCATTTTTGTTGTGGCCATTTTCTTGTCTAGGACTTTTTGTTCCTCTTGATGGAGACTATCTTAGCATTTGGTTTTCTCAGCCTACAAAAGAATAATTAGTCCTATCATGCCACCCTAACTTTTTAAGATTTCCAACCTGTAGGTGATCATTTTGACATATTACTTCTCACTGTTGAACTATTCTTGGACATGATAGGCTAGCTTTCTTTTTTTGTTTTTCTGTTTTTGTTTTTGTGGTACTAGGGGTGGAGTTCAAAGGCTTTTCTACCTCTGGGATATACTCCCAGACCTATTTTATACTTTATTTGGAAACAGGGTCTCACTAAGTTGCTGAGAGCCTCAGTAAGTAGCTGAGGCTGGCTTCAAACTGTGCGACCCTCCTGTCTCAGCCTCCCAAGCACTGGATTACAAGCTTGTGCCACCATGCTCAGCTAGGCTAAGCTTTCTTTTATTTTTCTTCCTTGGCAATTCTTTGGAAAATCATAGTGAGAGGTTGAAGGTCTCTTATTTGTCAGTTGATTGATTGATTGATTGATTTTGGGCACTGGGATTGAACCCAGGGACTTCTTTCTATCTCCAAACTACAGCACCAGCCCTTTTTAATTTTAAAATAGGGTTTGCTGAGTTACTGTGCACCGGCCTTGAACCTATGATCCTCTTTATTAAACCTCCCATGTACTGGGATTATAGGCACATGTGACACTGTACCTGGTGAATGAGGATAAGGGCTTTTTTTTTTACAAACACAAGCTTTTAAATTGTCTCTTAAATCCAAAGCAGTCTTCAGCATGGGTTCCCAGCATAGCCTTAGTTTGTCCTTATATTTACCAACTTATACCACCCATGTCTCAGTTTGTCATTTTCAAATCATCAAGATCTGATCTGTCACTGATGCCAACTTCTAAGTGTGGTATAGTGTCATTATGAGGACGGCCTGGGCTGATTTCAGGAGCTGATCACAATACTCAATAAACAGCCTGTGTGTTGTTTGTCTGCTTGTTTGTTTGTTTGTTTTGTGGGTCTGGGGATGGAACCCAGGGGCATTCTACCTCCAAGCTACATCCCCAGCCCTATTTTTTATTATTTTGAAACAAGGTCTCACTGAGTTGCAAAGGGCCTCACTAAGTAGTAGCTGATGCTGTCCTCGAACCGCAATCCTCCCATCTCAGCCTCCCAAATGCTGGGATTACAAGTGTGCGCTCACCACCACCAGCTCAGCCTGTATCTTTTAACCTCTGTGTTCTACTAAAAGGAAAAGAAAATATTTTTCTCCTAGGAGGAAGAAAACTGACCCTTTGGTTGCTTCTTGAGTAAGAGGTGACATTTTCTTTGCTTGTCAGTGGATTCCTCTTGCATAGAGACACCATAATTCTCTCCTTCAGCTCTGATAATATATTCCGCCAGAGTTCTTATCTATTTGCCCCTCCCCCTTTACACAACAAGACCCTGATTATATTTTTTTCTGCCATAAACATTTGCATGTTCTTGGCTGCATAATGCTTGCCTACGGCCTCAAAGGGACTCTTTATCTCTTGTTGATGACAAATGTTGCCCCAGCTAATTTATGTTTGTCTTTACGGTATCTCACGCCCTGTGACTCCGGCTGGTACTGGGAATGCTATTCTTCTTCTCTGGTTCTGATGCTGATAGACAACTACAAGTAGTCAGTCTGTACAAACCAGACAGTTGGGTTTTAAATATAGCTTTAATTTTAATCAAATTATGCAAGCACATAGTCTAAATAGTCAAATAGTTCCACATGACATGTTATGGTAATGGTGGGTCTGCTTCACCCCAGAGGAACTCTTTCAACGCTTCAAACTGCAGCTTTGGATACTTTATATTCATGCAACCAAATAGCATTCTCCGTGGCTACTTCTTGATTTTTCTGCAAGAGGTATTATATATAGATCCCACCATAGAAATTGAAGTTCCACTCTCTTTCACTATCTGCATAGAGCAACACACCCTCCAGTCTTTCTGTTATATAATTTCGGCTCAACCAATGTTTAGGATTTATACAGTTATGATTTTATACATGCTATTCTTAGCTGTACTGATATTTGATTGCTATTCCCTTTTTTATCATTGTTTTGTTTTCTCTGGATTAAATAAATTTATTGAAATAAATTTGCTTTTTCTTCACTTAGTTTTTAATGCTTTAAAACTAAGCCAGGTGTGGTGGCCCGTGCTTTAATCCCCGCACTTGGGAGGCGGAGACAGGAGGATCACACAGGTTCGAAACCAGCTGCGCTGGCTTAAGAGACCCTGTTTCCAAATAAAAAGTATAAAATAGGTCTGGGAGTGTAGCCCGGAGGTAGAAGGGCTTCCAGGAACCCCAGTACCACCAATAAATAAATAAATAAATAAATAAATAAATAAATAAATAAAACAAAAAAGTAGCTGACCTTCAACTGGGGGTATAGCTCCATGCTGGAGCCCTTGCCTAGCATGTGGAAGCCCGTGGCTTCCATCCCAAGCACTGAAAAACAGGAAACAAAAATGAGTCAACCTTAGCCATCCTTTTTGTTGTATAAACCTCTTAATGCAGAACATTTTAGGAATTTTAGGAATGATTGCATATTGAAGGAATTCATATGTTATTATCACATCCTATTATGTTGGAGAATTCTCTCCAGGTCAGGTTACTGTTTCAACCAGCTGTAGAGCTGTCAGTTTACATGTTTGAAACATCTTGTCACCACTATTCACAATGCCGTTTGCCTCAGGTTTTTCCTCTTTTTCTCCCCCTAAGGTGTCATGACTTATTCCTTAGTTATTCTCTTTGTGAGGCTTTCAATGTTTTAATATATGTTCACTTTGCTATTACCTTTGACTAATTAATGGTTTGGCTAAACAGTAGTATTCTAAGTAAGAAATTTTTTTCCTTCAGAATTTTGAGGAAATTTCTTCCAGTTTTATGGATTGTTGAGGAACTCATTTCATTTTGTTTCTTTTTTTAAAATTTTCTTTTCTTGTGACACTGGGGGTTGAACCCAAGGGCATTCTACCTCTGAGCTACGACCCCCAGTCCTACTTTATTTTATTTTTTTGAAACAGGGTCTCACTCCTGAGAGTCTCCCTATATTGCTGAGGCTGTCCTGGAACCTGTAATCCTCCTTTCTCAGCCTCCCAAGTACCAGGATTACAGGCATGCATCACCACACCCAGCTCATTCTAGTTCTGGATGCTGTGTATGTGACTTGGTTTTTGTTTTGGGTGCCCTGGGAATATGATTGTTGCTTGTTCCTGCTATCCCAAAGTTTCTTCATAATGATTATACCTGGTGTGGATCTACTTTTTATCATTGTGCTAAAGATCAAAAAGCCTTTTATCTAAAGACATTTCAGTTCTGTGATACTTTCTTGAAATTTTTAAGTAATTTTTTAAAATTTTTTTTATTTTTTAATTGTTTTCACCGTGCTTATTATGTGGATATTTGACTGTCCTGGCCTTTTTTTTATGTTTTTGTTTCTGTATCCTAGGTCTTTTACCTTTTTTTCTAATTTCTAATAGGTATTCTCAACCCTCTTTGTTTTAATCCTTCCGTTGAGTTCTCCAATTTTCTACAATATTTTCATTGCCAAGAACTCGCTTTTACTCATGATTTGTTTTTTTTTTTTTGTTTGTTTGTTTCTTTGTTTGTTTTGTTTTTGTGGTACTGGGGTTCCTGGAAGCCCTTCTACCTCCGGGCTACACTTCCAGACCTATTTTATATATTTTTTATTTGGAAACAGGGTCTCTTAAGCCAGGGCGGCTGGCTTTGAACCTGCGCAATCCTGTCTCCGCCTCCCAGGAGCGGGAATTACAAGCATGTGCCACCACGCCCAGCTCTCATGAAAATTTTTTTAAAGAATATTACTTCTTCCCATATTATTCTCCTCCCTCCTTTAGTCTTTTTTCTGCCTCCAAATCCACCTTCCTCTCGAAGCATCCCTGGTGTCTATCTAGACCAAACCTTCTGACAAGCCACAGGAGTTCTTTGCTCCCACCTGTCCAGTTCACTGTGCAGTCAGTTATGCCTCTAATGTGTGTCTTTGTGTTTGTCCTATATTTGTCCTACCAATGTTTTCTGAGGACAGAAGAATATACATTAAACCAGGTGTGGTGGCATGTGCTGTGATCCCAGTATTTGGGAGAATGAGATAGGAGGATTGCATTTCAAAGCCAGCCTTAGCAACTTAGTGAGACCCTGTTTCAAAATAAAATAATGAAAAAGGCTTTGTGGATGTAGCTCAGAGGTAGACTATCCTCGTGTTCAGTACCCAGTACCCCCCAAAAGAGTCATAGGTTGTATGTTTTCTCTCACATGTGGAAGCTAGAGAGATGTAGGAAACAAAAGGGACCTCAAATAAATGAAGAGGAGAGAGACCTATAAAATAGTGAGAGGGAACTAGAGGAGACAAGGAGGGAGGGAAAAGAAGAGGCTTGATGCTGGGTGTGGTGATCCCAGCGCTTGGGTGGTGGAGACAGGAGGATCGCACAGGTTCGAAGCCGCGTGCACTGGCTTCAGAGGCCCTGTTTCCAAATTTTAAAAAGTATAAAAATAGGTCTGGGAGTATAGCCCTGAGGTAGAAGGGTTTCCAGGAACCCCAGTACCACCAAACAAAAAAGAAGGGGGAGGAGGAGGAGGAGGAGGAGGAGGAGGAGGAGGAGGAAACAGTTCATATATGAAGTCATCACTACCAGTCTCACTAACATGTACAAGGCGGGAATGGGGAAATCCAGAGGGTGTCACACCAAGTGCTGTGGTAACATATGCTTGTATTATTTTTTATTTTTTACTATGATGTATAATTACAATGCACCAGTAAGTGGTATATAATATCTATATTCTCTTAAACACTGTGAGGCCCCATGAAATAATGAAAACTTTTTTATTACGATGCTGAGGATATTATTTACCTATCTTCCATGTTCTTTCAGGAGTTTACAATGAGGTTTTACAAAATCTATAGAGTGTATAATATTACAGTAAATTGACTATAACAGATATAAAAATCCATCTGTCTATTCTTTTATTTTTTGCAGTACTAGGGATGGAACCCAGGAGCATTCTACCTCCAAGCTGTACCCCCAGCCCTATTTTTTATTTTTTATTTGAAACAGGGTCTCACTGAGTTGTGAAGGGCCTCACTAAGTAGCTGGGGCTGTCCACAAACTGCAATCCACCTGTCTCTGCCTCCGAAGTGCTGAGATTACAAGCATGTGCCACTACCCCCTGCTTATGTGTCTACTCTGAAGCCAGGTATTAAAAAGATTTGCAAGAATGTAAAACAATCTTTCTTCTTACTAATGTTTTCATTTAATAAACATTCTAAAGTGTTCTGTTTTAATTTCTAATAAGATAAATATTCATAAATAGATATAACCTCCATGAACCAAAAAGTTCTTTGGAATCCTCAGTACTGTTTAAGAGTGTCAAGAGGTCAGAAAACCAAAAAGTATAGAACATCTGTGCTGAGGCTATAAGTACATATATGTAGTTGATAACTTAGAATGATTTATCTTATAAAAATATATCTTTTTGTTTCCCTATCCGTCTGGTTTTATTTATATTTATCTTATATTCTTTGGTGATTCTCCGGATCTATTTCTTTCATCTTTGATGAAACAGTAATTTAGTTTTAATTGCATACTGTTTTTCTCTGATGGTTCAAGTTAGTAGATTACATTGGTGTAGCCTATAGATCACATAAATGGACAATGATTTCTTTCATTGTACATAAGAGAGTTAAAATGTTTTTTGGACCTTTTGACTAGAAACACTTTGTTTGAATATTTAAACAAGGGCTTTCAGAACATGAAAATCTGACAGAAAATTTTAACTTTTTCTTCAATTTCTAAAGAATCACACTATCAACTAGACAGTGAACAAAGAGAATGGTCAACCTTTTGGGAAAAATATGATGTATATATATTAAAATCATTTTGTGAACTTTTAATTTTTAGATGAAAAAGAGAAATTCGAACCCACTGTCTTCAGGGATACACTTGTCCAGGGACTTAATGAAGCTGGTGATGACCTTGAAGCTGTAGCCAAATTTCTGGACTCTACAGGCTCAAGACTAGATTATCGCCGCTATGCAGACACACTCTTTGATATCCTGGTGGCTGGCAGTATGCTTGGTAAGTGCACCTTCTCATATATATCTTATGGATCAGAGGCATCAAGGAAAACATTAAAGAGCACTATTAAAGTGTACCAAACAGCTGTCCAAATTTTTTAAGTATCATAAATACCCTTTTTTTGTTCTCATGGTAATTCTTAGATCTTAATAGTTATGATTAGTTTGTATGGTAGTCAGAAATCACTAGAAGCTATGTCAGTTTTTCCCAGCCTCTGATATTTAGTTGTTTAGGGGCCAGTGCAAATATGTATGGCAGTGATTTGCTACAGTGACTTGGGGTGGGGCAGGTGCTGCCTATCTGCTGTGCAAAGGGCACTTAACACAATGAAAGGGAAGCACCCTGCCCCCAGTGCCTTGGGAGCCTCTCATTGAGAGACAGAGCTGTAGTCCCCTTACTGTGACTTTGAGACATGTGTGTCCTTTCTGCCATGCTGAGCAAGAGTCTCTTCTGAGCTCTTATTTTATGCTGTCTGTCTTGGTACATCGTCTCACTTACTGGTTTTCAGGACATACTAAATTAACTTTATTGTCCTTACTATTTATATAGATCACTTATTATCACTTTAGATAATATTTGTAGTCCAAGTATTACAGCTATATATAAGCTAAGCATGGTGGTATATGTACACCTGTAATCCCTGTACTTGGGAGCTGAAGACAAGAAGATTGCAGGTTGAAGGACAGCCTCAGCAGTTTGGCAGGACCCTTAGCAACTTAACGTGACTCTGTTTAAATTTTAAAAAATAAGCCAGGCACTGTGGTGCTTACTTGTAATCCCAGTATGTGGGAGGATGAGACAGTAGGATCACAGGTTCGAGGCCAGCCTCAGCAACTTAGTGAGACACTATTTTAAAATGAAAGAATAGAATATAGCTCAGAGTTGGAATGCCCCTCAGTTTTGTCCCCAGTACCACAAAAATTAATTAACTAATTAATTTAGTTAAAAATACAGAGGACTAGGAGTTTAACACAGAAGTAGAATGACCCTGGGTTTATCTCTAGTGCCACAAAAAAAATTATCTACTTTTTTATGTGTATATAATATATATATATGTATGTTGTGTACATATAAATATGTATATATGAATGATATATCTATATCTTTTTTCTTTTTGAAATTTCAATACCCAGAAATAGCCGTGGTTAACGTTTGGTTCATTCCCTTCTAGAAATCTCTTCACCTAATAAGACTTTTGAAAGTGGAGTGATATTACAAATATGAGACTATACATGCTAATTTGTATTTCCTCAGCAATACATTATTGCCTTTCACTGCTTATGAGTGTTACATTGGGTGATTTTAAAAAGAATTAAGGTCAAAGTGATGTTAGAGAATATTTGTTTCTAGTTTTTACCATTATAAACAATATCAGTGTCTGTTTACGTGTATATTTATGCTGTTATCTGATCATATCTTTGTGTACTTAGCATGGAGCTAATGGATTAAAGGGTAGAGATATTTATACCTATTTGTATCCAGCTGAGAGAGAAAACTAGCCATCAAAGGGAATGCTGTAGTTGCCATTTTGCCAAAAGGTATGAGATACACGTATACCTTTAGCAAGAGTAGACAATGTTATCGGTGTTTTTAGATCTTTGTCATTAGGTAAGTGGCAAATATTTCTAAACTTGAAATTAATAATGAAATTGGGGGTTTTCTAATGTAATTATTGGCTTTTCATTTTTTATTAATTAAATTTTTTTGCAACACACTGCTAACCATGTACAAGAATAGTCTTTAGCCAGTACTTACTGAAGTGGCATTCAACCATGCTAGTTAATCTTGTGGATTCTGTGGTTGTTTCTGTTTTCATGGCTTGCTTGTTATCAAAATATTATTAGTCAAAGTATAAAAGTTGTCTATACTGTTTTCAGTTCAGAGTGATCTCCAGGCAGCACCACCGACCTTCTGCCATTCTTGAACTATTTGATTTGTTTTCTTTGCTTACTTGAGACCACTTATACCCGTTCCTACCTCTTTGGATACCACTTCTTATGTGATCCCTGCTGTCAGTCATTACCCCATACACAGTCAATGCCCAGCCTTGTGTTAAACTGTCTGTACACTTTGCATGGATTATCTCAAGGCTTTACTGACTG
This sequence comes from Muscardinus avellanarius, assembly GCF_963383645.1. NCBI lineage: Eukaryota > Metazoa > Chordata > Mammalia > Rodentia > Gliridae > Muscardinus > Muscardinus avellanarius. The sequence goes on along the minus strand of NC_137795.1, from coordinate 34,672,536 downwards.
TGATCCGCAGAATAATATCCACAGTTCAGATTTCATTCCTTCACGCTATGTCCATATATCCAGAAAGGGAATAGGGCATCATGTTTGGTACCAAGTACTTGGCTAATGCTATACAAACCCAGGTATCTTCTAACTTCCAACTTATTATATAATTAATGAAGCCAACCAGGTGCATTCTTTTAATATAAACACTTGTATTAGTTATTATATATAAAGGAATTTTTTTCATACCCACAAAAATTTTACCTTCTCCTGTTATTTAATCAGCAGTCACATTAGTCTTTCAGTTTTACCCCTGGCATAATAACTACAAGATATATTTTACTTTGCTTTTCAATTTCTACCTTGAGAAAAATAGCAGGTCTACTGAAGACTTCAAAACTGGCAATTAACATTTTGTTCCAATATCAGGGAAGAAAATTCAAAATGTGAATTTGCAGCAACATTATTAATGTGTAAAATTGTTTTGTTGTGTACAATAGTGAAAATTTTAAAATTTACCATTTAGAGGAAAATGCTACAGTTTTAAAATCAGCTTATTCAGTTATGTAATTTTTATCAGAGAGGAATAATTGGCCCAGAATTTTTAGAAAATTATCATCTTAATAAAATATTGTTCCAGGTGGTTGTATCCATTAAAAAGGGCTAATTAAATCCCATGCATAGATTAATTGATTGAAAATGGATTCCTGAAGGAGCCAGCTTCTCTAAAATTAATTTACTTAACAAAACTCCTAGAGTATGAAATCCATTAATGAGGCAATAAGCTAAGAAAAGTATCGCTCAGTTGAATTTTATTTATTTACTTACTCACTTACTTACTTACTGGTACTGCAGATTGAACCTGGGGCACTCTATCTCTTTGTTACACCCCAGCCCTCTTTATTTTTATTTTGAAACAGGGTCTCATTAAGTTGCTGAGAATCCCACTAAATAACTGAGGCTGCCCTCAAACTGCAATCCTCCTATATTAGCCTCCCAAGTACTAGGATTACAGGCGTGCACCACCATACCTAGCTTCAGTTGAATTTCATTTGCCTATGTCAGCTAACAAAGGTGGCTGTGTGTGGCCCTTTTGCTCCTAAGATCTGAAATTGCGAGTTAAATCAAGGTAGTTACTCACTAAAGTACACAAATAAAAGGGGTGGCTGCTGAGTAGATAAAATTTATGTCTTTTAAGCCTTAATCATTACTGTATCCTTGGAGCCTACTACAGAAGCTGGTATATATCCTACAAACACTTATTAAGTGTAGGAAAGGTATTGCTCAGCTTGTCCTGTTTAGGCCTTTTACCCTAAATGCAATGAAGCAGAATCAGAAAGCAGGAGTACCTACTGTTTTGATCCACCTTCTAATCAAGCCATGCTTGCATGGCCAACATTGCAGCTTACAGGGAGCCCTTGAATATGGAAAGTTGAATGGCAGAGAAGAGGCATTCTTCTGTTCTAGTCCATTCAGCCTGTGTGGAAAAAAGATAAAACAGAATAAAATGCTCTCCTAGCCAGTGTAGCTCCTGGGTGACCAAATACAATGGCAGGTACACCTATTCTGCCATACATGCTGACTGGGCCAAGGGAGGGAACAATTGTAAGACCTAGCCAAGTGGAAGCCAGAAAGGTCTGTTAAGAGTCAGGTCTGTTGTCGTTGGGTAAACTAGAGTCTAACAAAATATTGTTAAGTCTGAAAATACATCCAGTTCAATTATGGGATACATGCGGTATTGCACTGAAAATAAGGAATTAAATTCAGTGGCTGAAGGTTATTCTTTAGCTTTTATGGTTAAAGATAAACTTTGGAAAGAACTATATATATATATATATATATATATATATATATATATATATGTGTGTGTGTGTGTGTGTGTGTGTGTGTGTGTGTGTATGTATATATGTATGTTTATTTTATTTGTCTATTTTGGGTACCGGGGGTTGAGCCCCAAAACATTCCATCTCCAAGGTATGCCTCCACCCCAATTTCATTTCTTATGTGGAAACAGAGTCTCACTAGTTTGCTAAGAGCCTTGCTAAGTTTCCAAGGCTGGCCTTGAAGCTGCAATCCTCCTGTCTCAGCCTTCCAAGTACTGGACTTACAAGCTCTAGTGAAGGAGGTAGAACAGTGTTATATTCTACAGTCAGCATATGAAACAGAACGACCCATTTGTATTATATTTCAAATAAATATATAGCAGCGCGTAGGTATTCACATACACACTGATCTGTGAAGTTTTCCATGAGTCATAGTTTACACTGTCTGACACTGTTCCCCTTGGTGTGCTGGAGTTGACAAGTTCTGCCCATCCTCTTTTCATTTCAGTCTTATCCTGATTAGAATTACTTTTCTATTTTCAGCCCCAGGAGGAACACGCATAGATGATGGTGACAAGACCAAGATGACCAACCACTGTGTGTTTTCAGCAAATGAAGATCAAGAAACCATCCGAAACTATGCTCAGGTAGAGCCTGGCAGTGAGGGGCTGACGCTCTGTGAGAAGGGGAGTGTAGGACAGTCCTGGGCAAAGCAGAACTTCTCAGCCAGCTTTTCAGATAGGGACTTTAGATAACTCTACACACATGAAAAGATACTCAGTTGCGTTCATAATAACACTAGGTGCATTAAAACAACAGCACAGTGCCAACTTTTTCAACTTCTCACCTATAAAGGATGTGGGATACCAGGTGTCCACAGAACTGGTGGAGGGAAAGTGAGTTGGTCTGTCTTGAGGGAAAGTAATTTCGCATTATCTTTCGAAATTACAGCTGTACATTCCCTCTGACCCAGCAGTTTCACATCTGTCTTCTGTCTTGTAGCTGTGCTTGCACGTAAATGAAATGGTAGAGTGCAGAACATCATAGTTCTGCTTATAATAATACCAAAAATGGAAGCAATCTAAACAAACAGGAGGGGTTGATTAAATCAAGTTTGGTAGCACATTAATAGATTACCATGTAGCTGTTAAAAGTAAGAGTAAGAAGATATTTATAATGCATAAAACCTAGAAAAGATTAATTTCTTGGTTAAATAAAGTACTGCAAGTAAAAAATGATAAGCAACCTATTAGGAAAATAAATGTACAAGCATTTTGAAAGAGAGGAAACACAAATTCCCCTAAAATACATGAAAGCATGTTCAAACTCATAGAGAAGTTTTAGTTAAAATCATGCAATATTTTGTATGCATTCACTTTGTAAAAATTAAGAAATAGCTGGATGTAGTGGCACATGTCTATAATATCAGTACTTGAGAGGCTGAGACAGGATGATCACAGGTGTGAAGCCAGACTCAGCAGCATGATGAGGCCCTCAGCAACCTAGTGAGACTTTGTTTTTAAATAAAAAATAAAAGAGGGCTAGAGGCGTAGCATCATACACACACACACACACACACACACACACACACACAAACACACACAAAAGAGAGGTAATTAGTCCTAATAAAGGTCAGAAAGTGGTAGGACTGTGAAGTGGAAGACTTATTAGACATAACCTTAGAAAGCTGCACAAATATGTATTAGTGCTAGCTAGCTTAGGACTGGCATGTTCCTATGCTGACTCTATTGCTGATTCAGTTGTTGATCCCAGCCAAACTACTAAGGCAAGCCCCAAACTATTGAGCAAGTCTTGTTTTATACATTTTGTTATAGGAGATGATAAAGACCACGGGAACTAACTATGGCTAAGTGACCAAACTTCAGATGCTAGAATATATGTTTTTAACTTTAGTTATTAAAATGCGTAAGGCATGCTAAGCCAAGTGACTTAGGATACGTGCCCATTAGCAATATAAACTTTAAAAACTTATTTTTAATCACAGGCTATTTTATATTTTTTCTATTTTATTTGGAAACAGGGTCTCACTAAGTTGCTGAGAGCCTCACTAAGTAGCTGAGGCTGGCTTCGAACCTGCGTGATCCTCCTGTCTCAGCCTCCCAAGTGCGGGAATTACAAGCATGCGCCACCACGCCTGGCTTATCACAGGCTATTTTAATAGAGATATATCTTTCCCTTTTTATGTTAAAGTAATGTATTGCAATATAAACAAAGGAAATATTGTTTTAGTGGAACAAAAGATTGAACAGATACGGTTGAATGGGCCAGACAACTCTGACCTGTTCTCTAAAAACCCTTGCTTCTACTGTGCATTCAGTGGCTCGAAATCCTCTGCAAAGTGTATACTCGGCTACTCACAATTAAAATCTGGGTGTTTTATTTTTTCTTTTATGATACTAAGATTTTAACCCAAGGGCATTCTCTCTAAGATACACCCCAGACTTTTTTGTTCTTTATTTTGAAACAGGGCCCCAGTAAATTACTGCATACTGATCTAAACCTGCAATACTCCCGTTTCATCCTCTTAAGTACTAGGGTTACAGGTGTGTACCATAGTGACCAGATATAAGCTGGTTCTTGCAAACATCCTACTCACCTAAATAAGGACAGTTAACACAGGATCACATTGTTTAAGTTTATATTTCTGTTCTGTCACTTTTCCAACTGTACCAAGAACTTGGTAGCAGTTTCCAACTATGTCAAGTAAAGATAATGCCTCTAACATTCTTTGTAAATTTTTTTGGTGTCAAATTACTGAATATACAAGGTGTATTATTCACTATTTGGATTCCAATAAAAAAGATAAGGCCTGGAAAAACAACCATTTTCATAAACACAAGATAATGAGTCAGATGGTTTTCTTTTACAAATGATTTTATTTTTCATGTGGAATATGAATATTTGAAGAAATACCCTCTTATATGTTATCTAGTTTTTTAGTTATTGCATATTTATAGATTTTTCAGAACTGGTCATTGGGAGCTCAGGCAAAGAAAAAGTAAACAGAAAGGAATATTTAAGCAGACATTAATCTTAACAGCTCTTAGCTCATTGGAAAATGCTCTAGTATGATGACTTTTGCTTATTTGTGTAGATATTTACCTGTGAAGATTTACATTATCATTCTTGGATAAAGATAATTATTTTTTCTATTGAAAATCATGTTAAGAAATACATGAGGACAGCTGGGCATCTTGTAATACCAGCACTTGGAAGGCTGAGACAGGAAGATCGCGGGTTTGTGGACAGCCTCGGCTACTTAGTGAGGCCCTCCACAACTTAGTGAGACCCAGTTTCAAAATAAAGAATAAAAATAGGGCTGTGGTGTAGCTCATAGGTAGAATACCCCTGGGTACAATCCTCAGTACCACAAAAAAAAAGAAAGAAAGGGAGGGAGGGAGGGAGGGAGGGAGAGAGGGAGAGAGGGAGGGAGGAAAAGAAGAAATATATGAGGACTATTATAAGTTGGAAATTAAATTTATAGGATTTCATTTCCTTTTTTCACTGTGTATCAATTCCCTGCCTAGGCCACTGATCTTTCTCTCTAAAGGACTAATATTTTTTTCTTTTGTATTTCATCTTAATTATATTTGGAAATAGCCCAAAAGTTGTAAGTAAGAGTATAGCATATGGCCAGACATGGTGGTGTGCAACTGTAATCCCAGAACTTGGGAGGCTGAGACAGAAGTATTACAGGTTTGATGTCAGCCTCATCAATTTAGTGAGGCTCTCAGTAACTTAGTGAGGCCCTATTTCCATATAGAACATAAAGTAGAGCATAGCTCAGAAGTAGAAGGCCCCTGGGTTCAATCCCCAGCACCTCAAAACAAAACAGAAAGAAGAACCAAAAAGTATATCATGTGATATAAGAGAAAAGAACAAGATTTCACAATACAGCACCACAGTTATTAAAAGTAAAAAATATTTATAAGATCCCTGTTTAAATAAAAACCTTTTTTCACTAACAAAACAGTCTAGAATCTGACTGACGCAGTGATACACCCTGCTTCAGAGTTCCAACTGTATTGTGGGGACTAGTAATCCTTTATTGACAGTAAATTAAAAAGCCTTTTGCTCATCTGTCCACCCAGAATGTAATCTGCCTGATGTCATTACCTAAAGATTATATTTTTAACCCCCTTCATTTCAACTCTCTTCAGTCTCAAAGAGTACAAATCCTGTTTGATTTTCATCAACATTATTTAGGGTTTCTCCACTGTTCTATTCATGAATGAATTTATTTTACTCTATATGTGTATTTTGATCTTATTTTCCCCCTTAGGTCACAGTAACTTATTGCAATGCTTATCTCTCATACCGTAATATGAGCATGTTTAATTGTATTTGTATTATTGTAGATCTGTAGGGTAGTTATGGTGACTTTCTGTACTTCTATGGTTCTTTAGTTTGAAATATTATGTATTAAATATTATTTGTATAACACTTAGCAATTCTGTTTTATGTTTAGGTCTTCAATAAACTCATCAGGAGATATAAGTATTTGGAAAAGGCATTTGAAGATGAAATGAAAAAGGTAAAAATTCAAATATAGTGCCTACCTGTTTAAAGTGATGAGAGGCAAACAAAACATTTACGCACTCAGTGATCATCCAGAATAACTATGGGTAGCGAGTCTTTGGGTGTTGTTGTTGTTGTTGTTGTTGTTGTTGTTGTTGTTGTTGTTATTGTTGTGGTTTGGTTTGGTTTGGTTTGGTATGGTTTGGTTTGGTGGAACTGGGGATAGTGAACCTTGGCACATTCTATTTCCAAGCTACACCCCAGCCCAATTTTTTAATTTTTATTTTTTTAAAACAAGACTCACTAAGTTGCAGAAGGCCTCACTAGGTAGCTGAGACTGGCTGCGAACCTGCAATCCTCCTGTCTCAGCCTCCCAAGTACTAGGATTACAAGAGTGCGCCACCACACCCAGTTTATAATGAGTCTATTTAATAAATGATTGTTGAATAAATGATTTAGTGTAACTGATTACTATCTAAAGAAAGAATTGTGTGATTACCCCAGACTTTTTTCATTAATATTTAATGTAAGTCAATGTACTTTGTCAATAGGAATAGTTTTATAGATTATGATCTCTAAAATCACAGAGCTTCCAGATATGTTAAAAAAAAATAGTCATGTATATCCTGTAATGATGGAGATCTCAGAATATGAGAAATATGTCATTAGGTGATTTCATTGTACAAACATAGAATAAACTTGCACAAACCAAGATGGTATAGCTGGCAACACACTTCGGCAATGTCATAATCTTATGACACCACTGCTATATATATATATGTGTGTGTTCCATTATTGAACAAAATGTTCTTATGAGACACATGACTTTTTATAAAAGTAAGAATCGAAATAAGGTGATTTAATTAGTTAATACCTGTGTAAGATAGCACAACAACTATCATTCAATAAAAATCTTTAGTTTTTGAAGATGTAATGCAGCAAAGGGGATTGAAAACACATCTTTGTTGATAGCTATAAACTCAGTGTATTTTCTCATCAGTAAAATAGTTGCAGTTCAAGTATTACAGCTTTCCTATCTTATGGGAATTAAATAACATAAGATGATTAACATAGTAATTGTCCTCTAGTAAGCAGCTAAATTGCTAAATCAGCAGTAGCACCTTTCTAAAGAAGTTGATGTTTTCACTAACTGCAACATATCTTCTCTTTTGATTCCTTTATATTTTGTGTAGAGTTCAATTTATTAACTTGTTCCAACTTTGTTGCTTTCTCATTGTTTCCAATTTTATATAATTTGCTTAAACAAGAAGTAACCACAAAAAGTTACCGTATCATCTACTTTGCTATCTACTAGCCCCTGTTCAAAGTTGTTCCTTATGAAATAATGAAGAGCATTTTGATAATAAAACCCACAATCCAATTATTTCATTTATAAGCATTCTTCAGCTTAGATATATAAAAATCTGTGTACAAATAGTTTCAGCACATCATTGAGGTATAACCTAAATATTCATTGGCAGGAGACTGACTATAGCCTGTCCATACACTAAAGTACTACGCAGTCTTTTAAAGAATAAGGCATTCAGAGGGAAACACACAAGTGGTGTGTGTGTGTGTATGATTGTATCACTTTGAATTTTACTATGATGTATAATTATAATGGACCAATAAAAGTATCTTTTAAAAACGAGTCATAGCTTTATGAATTGATAAGGGAAATGTCCAGGAGAGATTAAGTGAGAAAGCAAGGTGCAGATCAACCATTTAGTAGCAGTTTGACCTTACCCAATTCTGTTCCACATTTTTCTTTTCTTTACTTGGAGGTCAGTGCTATTTGTATTACTCCTTTTTCTGTCGTCAATAACACGGTGCCAAAGCGTGAGTGAATTATAAGGAAAGGTTTGTTTAGGCTGTGATTCCAGAGGTTCATGTTCATTGGGCTCCAGATTCATCTGATAATGATTTTGCTGGCAGAGGCAAGGGGTGGTACAGGGCATTACATAACACAAAGGGGAGTATGGGTACGTGTATGTGTACTTTCTGGTCTTTGTCTTCTAATAAAGCCACCAAAATTCAATCTCGGGCTTTACCCTAATGACCCTGTCTAATCATCTCCAAAGGTCCCACCTCTAAACAACGTAGTTACATTCAGTTGCCATCCTCTGTACCTTAAAATGGGAATTAAATTTCCATGTGTGAATCCTTAGGGGACATCAAACTCTGTCCCATTCTTACACTGTAATAGGTATTGATACATGCATAGTGAGCAGAAATATAACTGATCCACTCAACAAGTTCTCACTATCGTCCACATCTCACATTGTAAAAACACTATGTATATATGCAAGTAATTATGAAAGGGAGATACAGAGAAGTGCCCTGAGATGTCTGGAAGGACCCACAGCAGACTGTCAACAAGAAGCCACTGTTCACATCTTAACACTGTTGTGCATTTGCGCTTGCTCAACAACCATATATTAATTTTTTTTGCACTATGAAAATATTTTACATAGGAAAGAAATTGCCTGGTACATTACTGGGTACTCAAATAGCAAGTGCTTTATTAAATAAGGGAGTCAAAATATAAAAATAAAATAAAATACTGAATAAATCAAAATTAAATATTAAGTATGAGTGCATTAATGTGCTTAGAGAAGTAGGATTGAAATTTTACTTTGGAAGCTATTTTTCACTATTCACTTTCATTGTTACTCATCTTTTGTAATGAGAGAAAAGGCCAGGTTGATAAAAATTTATGTTTTCCTTAGTTCTTCTACTCTCCTACATTTCTGAAACTCCTTGGATCTTTACTCTTTGGTACCCTCACTCCTTGGGCACTTAGATGGTGACTTCTTTTTAATTTGTTGAGAACTTAATAGGTATAAACTGAAAATCAAACAGACTGGTTTGCTTCTATTTCTGCTACTTACTCATCATGTAAATATTCAGAGTCACATTACCTCTGTAACATAAGTAATAAACCTTCAGCTGTTGAGGTTAATAAATTATTGTTCTCTCTGCCTTACAGAGTTAAGGGAAAAGTCATGTCACTAACGTGCATGCAGTTAAATATATTTTGATGCCAGTGGCATTTCACTAGTGCAAAGTGATAAATCCTCAAGGCCCCAGTAGTGATAACCACTAGAGAATCTCAGTCCTGCAGCTGGACGTAGTGGCACATACTTGTAATCCCAGTACTTGGGAGGCTGAGACAGTGATATCACAAGTTCAAAGCCAGCCTTGACAGTTTAGCAAGGCCCTTTGAAATTTAGTGAGACTCCATTTCCAATAAGAAATAAAGTCAGGCTGGGGGTATAATTTGGGGATAAAATGCCTCTGGGTTCAATCCTTAGTATCAAAAAAAAATTTTTTTTAAAGAAAAAAAGGAAAAAGAATCTCAATGTCGTGCTTAAGAAGTGATGCGTGGAAGGAATACTGGAATAGAATCCAAGCACAAAGTACATGAGCATTAGGAGGAAGGAGGGCATCCCTCAAGACTGACTATGAAAATTTAAAATGGGCAGTAGAGTCTAATCCCTTCGCTTTTGGCTTCCATCCAGACCATCTAGAGTCACCCTATTTTTTTTTTCCCCATTCCTTTATTGTTAGGGCAAGAAAATTGGAGCTCTGGTACCTAGAAGGACCCATGCAACAATATCTTTGCTCCCTCAAATTGCCTTTTTCAGCCACATATGGAAAAAGTAATTTGAGGGGGTGAAGGTGTTGCTTGGGTTCTGCTTACACTTCCTGTACCTCACATTTTTACTCACTAGGCTGGTGATAAAACTATGTGGCCTAAGAAATACCATGTTTGGATCTGAATATTTTTGAAAGAGCATCAAGAACTTAGAAAGTTCTTTCCTCCCTCAACAATCTTGCTTTGAAGACCATTCATTGTATGCTGTGAGCTTAGAAAAGTATATATTGTATGTCAAGAGCTTAATGTGATCTCATTTCTGGTATTGTTTTTCCCCACAAAAATTCTATTCTTCCCACCAAAAAGCAGGTAATATGTAGTGGAGACAGGGAGGCAAACAGTCACCCAAAGAAGTACAAAAAATGTGAAAGTCAATATATTTTAGAAATATTTCAGGAAATATTATGTGCATGGTGTATACTTACCATTTTTCAAGCCAAATATGAATTATTTATCAGTACACAGTGTTGTCAAAATCTCTACTTTTTCTTCCCATGAATATTTATAGCTGTGTGCTTAGTGGAAAGGAACTATGTCTGATAACACCACTCTTCCTACCATCCGTTGTGTTGTAATTGAACATGTGTGTTTCCAGTGCATAATAATGGCCCGACAATGGGACTATTCTTTGTACCACCCAGGCACTGGTGTGCATTCTGATTGTTATTTTCCTACTTTGGTCCTTTGCTTTATAGACATGATTTCTTTTGTTTGACCCACAGCTTCTCCTCTTCCTTAAAGCCTTTTCTGAAACAGAGCAGACCAAGTTGGCAATGCTGTCTGGGATCCTGCTGGGCAACGGCACCCTTCCTGCCACCATCCTCACCAGTCTCTTCACTGACAGCCTCGTCAAGGAAGGTAACTATGCTCGGCTTTGCCTTCCTGTCTTAGATAGAAAAATACCAGTAGCTCTTCTTAGTGGTCTCTGTTGGAGCCATCTATAAGAGAGATAGCGAGTTCAAATAACAAAAAGGTTATATACGTTCATTGTAGAAAATTAGAAGAAAAAAAATACAATTGTATAAAGACATGTAAAAATTAATAGAAAACCAAGATCTTAGGCATAAGGCTCAACACTCTAAAATTGATCAGGTCCAAATCATTTCTACTAAGTTGTGTTATTAAATAATGTTTTATTTTTGCAACTATGTTTTGTGCTTTATCTGGCATTTAATCTTTTTGCCCTTTAAAACATAATGCCAAGCCTATAGCATCTAAATCCCATTTATGTGAGCCAGGCATAGTAGCGCATGCTTGTAATCCCAGCGCTTGGGAGGCTGAGGTAGGAGGTTTGCACAGGTTCAACGCCAGCCTCAGCTACTTAGTGAGCCTCGCAGCAACTTTGTGAGACCCCAAAGGTAGAAAAGACCCTGAGTTCCACCCCCAGTACCATAAGTAAATAAATAAATAAATAAGTCCCGTGTGTGTGTGTGTGTGTGTGTGTGTGTGTGTGTGTGTGTTTGTGTGTTACTGGAAATTGAGCCCAAAGGCATTCTAACTCCAGTTTTGTTGTTGTTGTTGTTGCTGTTGTTTGTTTTTTGTCTTCTTGAAAGAGGTTCCTACTAGGCTGTTGGTCTTGAACCTGAGATCTTCCTGTCTCAGCTTCCTAAGTATTAGGATTCCTGGCCTGTGCCATCACTCCTGGCCCTAAGTCCCGTTTATTCTAACAACTCAAACTATGTCATCCAAGACCACAATGCTTTCTTTTAAGATATGAGTAAACATTTTCAGATGTTCATTTTGATCATACTTTTTAAGATGGTCATTGTCTTACAGAAAATGAGTAGCATTAGACAGACATCAAGATTATTGCAGCAGAAAGAAGCTTGCCTTAATTTTAAGCATTCAAAGTTTGGTAGACATGCATACAATGATTTGTTTATAGAATAAAACAGAAGTGGGCTGTTTCTTGTAGGGAGATAATGGTATTCAAATTATAATGCAACACAAAACAGTTATTTTTTCTTAAAAAACTTAAAAGAGCTTTTGTGAAAACATCTGTTTCTTTCAAGAACTTTAAAGGTTTTTCTTGAACAGAGATAAAATCCCAGTTCCATTTATGCCTGTAATGAAAGGAATTATATTTTTCTTGTATTTAAGGGGGGAAAAAAAGTAAATCAAGAGTAAAATTAAAAGATTCTTTATAGTGTTTGGCTTAGAGTAGATTAGAATTATGATAAGCCAGACTCTATAATTGTTAGTATCTGTGGCTTCCCTTAAAATGTATCCAAAAATTAAAATGGATAGATGAGTAGAAAAATGATAAATAAATATAGCAATATGTTAACAGATATAGGCCGTGGATGGTGGATATGTGAGTGTTTACTGTTCAATTTTTCTGCCTCTGAAATTTTGTAAACTAGAATATTGAAGGGAGAGGATCCCTATGCATAGAAATAACACAGGACCTGCGCCGCGTGCTTCTCCCTTATATTCTGCCATCTTCAGGAGCTATAGGTTAACTCTTACTTCCTAATTAGAAGAGGAATAAGAATTTATACTCTCCCTCACACTCCTATCCAGCAAATAGCCCAAGGGAGTAGAATCATTCCATTCAGCAGGATAGTGACTAAGAAGAAATTTTTTATAAACTTGTCCCATGTTTAGTGCAAAGTGATAGGCTTCAATCTTGATTTTTAAACTTTTAGTTTCCAGTCCTCTTTATTTTCTTATTTAAAAGACGGGTTATAGTCTGGTGCTAATTTGACTTAATTACATAAATTGAATTTTATACTGATTTTATGAACTAATACTATGTTTAAAAAGCCATATGAAGCCGAGTGTTGGTGGCACACGTGTAATCCTGGTACTTGTGAGGCAGAGACAGAAGAATTACAGGCTCAAGGCCAACTTCAGCAGCCTAGCCTGGCCTTGTATCAAAACAAAAATAAAATGTCTAGCAGGGTGCAGGGCTCTGTACCAGCGAGACACAGGACGATGCAATGAATAAATGCTCTTGAGACTTTATTCCTGATCTCAAAGAGGTGAGAGGGGAAGAGGCAAAATAGCCAAACGCCTAGAACAAAGCTCAGCTCTTTTATTACAGAACTAAGGCTGAGTCATCAAATCAGTAATTGTTCCTGGCTAAGGAATAGAGCATAGAGTTAGAAATGCTTTAGAAGGTAAGTTGTTATCTGGCAGTTTTTGCAAGAGCAGCAGAGGTTGCCATCTCCAGCAACCTTTTTGAGGCGGTCTTCTACCTTTAAGCAAAGCTAGCAAAAGGTGTAGTGAAACAGGGGAAATAGCGTAGATAGTAAAGGGGCATCGAGATCACTATCTTCATTTCTCTCAAGAGAGGCAGTCTTGCCAAAGCAAGTAAAAAGCAATAATCCTTAAGCCAATATTTTTTTAGACTTAAGAACAGTTTTCCACAGCAGGGGAGTAGGGGGTAGTTCATAGGTAGGATACCTCTGGGTTCAATCCTCCGTGCCACCAAAAAAAAAATTTTTTTAAGTTAAGTTTTTACCTTAAAAATTTCCAGCTAATAATGCATGTTTCATTAGCATAGCTAAGGTTTTGTCCTTGGCACCTCTGTTTATTCAAGTGAGAAGAATTAGGCAAAATTGATGTCTCATATATATATATATCAATGAGTCAATTGAATACACTTTCCTGGAAATAACAGGAAGTCCTACACCAAACATAGCATATAAGGATATTTATTTTTTATGTAATAATAAATATAAAAGTAGGGCAGACTTTAGGATGAACAGCAGTATTATTGAGGACTCAAGTATTTTCCCCCATCACCGTGGGTATAATCATCCCCATCCCACGAATGTTTGCTGGTAGATAACGGCACATGCTTCCTTCCTTAGGTTTGATAGAAGAGCAGTTTTCTTGAATGTAGGATAATTTACCTTTCCATCAGCCAATTGGCTGACATAGACCACATGACCAGTGTAGACCCAGTAGCAATGGCTAAGGAGCTGGAGTGGGCAGATGAGCTTAAGGAGATGCTGTCAGACTAATCAAAAGTCATCTGGCCTGAACAAAAAAATGGGAATTCTCTTAGGAAGGAAGGAAGGTGAATAGAGAGTGCTGTGGCTATGCAACAATAGGTGAAACTTTCAGGAAGTTCAGGAAGAATCAGTGAAATACTCCAACTACACAATAGCTTTTCATAATATGCAACAGAAATGTAGGAAAGTGTAACGTTCACAGAAGTACTGTCTGGTTATTTTTATTTGGAAATAAACCAATGTAAATGTATATACATGATTGAGTGGTTTCCTGATTTAACATGACCATATAAATAATTTTAAAAATCCAGAAAAGTGTATAACTTGAAAAAGCCTTGATATTTTTATAGCTTAACTCAAGAATATTTTAAATGCTTTTATCCAAAAGAGAAATGTAAATTGTGCGTGCTCAACTACAGCTGTGTGTGTGTGTGTGTTTGTTTGTTTGTTTGTTTTTATTGCAGTACTGGGGATAGAACCCAAGGGCATTCTGCCTCTGAGCTACAACCCCAGCCCTATTTTTTATTCTTTATTTTGAAACAGGGTCTCACTGAGTTGCAAAGGGCCTCACTAAGTAGCTGAGGCTGGCTGTGAACCATGATCCTCCTGTCTCAGCATCGCAAATGCTGGGATTACAAGTGTGTGCCACTACACCTGGCTCCCTAGCTTTATTTATATCTGCTACTGTTAATCTTCTTTACTGGCACCACCAATCTGAAAGTTACTTGCCTCCTGTTGACTCTACAGTTTTTCTCATGGTTTGCTTTGTTCTGCTTCAAGAATATGCGGCAGGGTATTGTCCACCGTGCACCGGCCTTGGATTCTCTCCATGGCACTGCAAAGGAAAAAAATAAATAAATCACTTTTTTTTTAGTACTGGAAATTGAACCCAAGAGCTTTCTACCTCTGGGCTACACTCCCAGACCTATTATATTTTATTTGGAAACAGTGTCTCACTAAGTTGCTGAGAGCCTCACTGAGGAGCTGAGGCTGGCTTCGAACCTGTGCGATCCTCCTGTCTTAGCTTCCCAAGTACTGGGATTACAAGCGTGCCCCCACGCCTGGCTAATAAATCACTCTTATAAACAAGAAATACCGGTGAGCCACAAGATAAAGTAGAGGAAAAACACTGAAGATTATGGGCTATAAATATATTTTTTACCAAAGTAAAAATAAATGCCTAAATAATTAACTGTCAACCAGGTTGGAATCAGGGAAACCAACTTTGGAAAATATTTTAATTATTTTTCTTCTCATGAAAATGTTCTCTGTATCATAATGAAGAGAGGAGAGCTATGCCTACAGGTCAATTTATTTTTCCTTGGTTCAAAATCAGGTCTTTAGCTGTTTCTCCCATTGAAAGAAAGCCTGCAAGAAATATTAGCTTGCACATCACCACAAGTATTTTTGCTGATGGAAGAAATGAAATTCTCCTGTTTTGTTACTTAACAGGCATCGCAGCCTCCTTTGCTGTCAAGCTTTTCAAAGCCTGGATGGCAGAAAAAGACGCCAATTCTGTTACCTCTTCCTTGAGAAAAGCCAACTTAGACAAGAGGCTGCTGGTAAGTGTTTTATCATTGAGGTTGTACCCTGCTTCTGCCGGGCTTTGGCCATACCTGCAGCGTGACACAGGACACAGAGGCTAGAGTCGGCTCAACTTGAATAATGTTCCTTTATTTCTACATAACTGGCGGATAGAAACTAATTCCATTTTAATCTTTATGGGGTACATACATAAGTGTAAGGAATCACAGGGAAAAGAGAGACTTTCATATTTGGAAGTCTATAGACATATTTTTCCATTTTATCAGAACTAAAACTCTCTTTTATAACCAATAATTTTATGGAAACTTTAAGCTTTTGTTTTTGGAGTTTTTTGGGGGGGAACTAGGAGTTGAACCCAGGGGCATTCTACCTCCGAGCTACCCCCCAGCCCTATTTTTTTATTCTTAATTTTGAAACAGAGTCTGTCTCACTAAGTTGTATAGGGTCTCACTAAGTAGCTGACATTGGCCATAAGCCTACCATCCTCTTGTCTCAGCCTCCAAAGTACTAGAATTACAAGTGTGCACCACCATGCCCGGCTTGAAAACTTTTCATGTTTTCAAGTTTTAATGTAATAAAAATCCCATCACCTTTTAGATACTTGTGATATCTTGGGCAGGAGTTAGACTACACTGATCTCAAACAAGTGTTAAGTAGTTTGCTAACAAAGTTTAATCAAGATTCCTCTGGAAATACCTTAAGCATTTGGTCAGACACAGCAGTGTGTACCCATAATCCCAGTACTTGAGAGGTTGAAACAGGAAGATCACCGGCCAGAAGACCTCAGCAACTTAGCAAGACCCTGTTTCAAAAATTTAAAAATAAATAAATAAAAGGGCTGTAGGTGTAGCTGAGAAGTATAATAGCCCTGTATCCAATCCCCCTGTACAGAAAGAAAGACTTAAGCTGATGAAGAAAGCAAACAAGTTAATTATGGGTAATTTGAAGCTTCCATTGTCACAATTGCTTGACTGTAATTTTATTTCTCCAGCTGTGTATTTTTTTCAAAGAAAATTATTTTGTCTTTATCATTTCTATATGCTGCCTATAGTTTCTTTCTACTGGAAGCAATAGCTGTGCAGATGGCAGATTTCTTCAAGTGGGGTTGCTTTTGTCTAAAATAAAGACACCCCTGCCATCTTCTCTTTACCTAGTCTCTTCGTTTTTATCTTGCAATGTGTTTCATTGTGCAAAGTTGTCTGTCCAATAGATAATGCTAAAATTTTCTTTTTTCCTCAAGAAACCCTGAAAATAATTTTAAACATAAAAACTTGTAGTTTCAGTACTTGGAATTCTTTCATCTCCTGAAGTCAACCTTAAAATAGCCCTATTGTGTGTTTAAAGTCTTTACATTATGATAAAGAAGAAAAAAGGATTCTGAATTTTAACTCGTTCCTGCTAATAATAATTTTCATTCAACATGCATTTATTGAGTGCCTGGTCCTAGAATCTGTGGAGCCTGGAGATATTAGCATAGACAATTCCCTGCTCTTGTGGATCTCCTTTATAGCTGACTTAGGACAGACCCGGTAGACAGAAGCAAAGGTCCTAACTGATGAGTGAGTAAGCTGCCAAGGAGGGTGGACTGGCCTATGGAGAGAACGTTTCCTCATCCATGAGCCTGTGAGTTGCGGATAGCGCTAACTTGGGCAGCCCCAGCTGGGTTCCATGTCTTCCTTCCACGCCAAGGCTGAGGGAGCAGCTCCCACCTGAGCCAGTCTGTCCTCATGGTAGAAGACAGGAACTCGGAGATGGAATTGAACCCCTCAGTTGCATTAAAAACTTGCCTTCTATTGGCCAAAGGAAGTTACTAAAAAGCCTGGCAGTAAATAAGAAAATTCAGTCCACTAATAGGCTGCTTCTGTGCCTCTGCAGATAGAAAACAGGAAGGGGGTTCTCTTGATAGCATTTTGGAAGGGGGAAAAAAAAAAGAAAGAGATGAATGATTCAGAACAAAAAGATTCGGTTATTTCTTAAAGCATGTTTTCTTAAATAGCCATAGCCTATTAATTTATTGCATTTTTTATTTTGAGTGGTACTGGGGATTGAACTCAGCTATGTCTGACCAGTTCCGGGCTGATTATTTTAATTAGACTGCTTCATGTAAGAATTTTATTTCCTTTTAAAAAAC
Source organism: Muscardinus avellanarius (assembly GCF_963383645.1). Lineage (NCBI taxonomy): Eukaryota > Metazoa > Chordata > Mammalia > Rodentia > Gliridae > Muscardinus > Muscardinus avellanarius. The sequence continues at coordinate 34,654,896 of NC_137795.1, read as the reverse complement.
ACATAATTTACTTGTTCTTATTAGATTTATATGTCTTTATATATTTTGGGAATGAGACACAGGTGGTGGCTTAAGTCTTCTAACACCATATGCTAGGTACTTGGCTGTGCACTGGTACTTTGTGCCTGCCTGATATTTGTTGACACATGAATGAAAAATGAGGGCATCTGTTCCACTTTCAAGAGAGAAGTTTTTGTTTCATAAAAATATGCAAAATATTCTCTTAAACTCTGAGCTACATTTTAGAAAAATAGCACAGTATCAGACTTTAGCAAACACCCGCTGCTATATTACAGAAGAAAGAAAAAAAATTTAACACCTCAGAGAGAAGAGAACAGTAATTAAGAAATTGAAGTCGGACGTGGTGGCGCACGCTTGTAATCCCAGCATTTGGGAGGCTGATACTGGAGGATCGCGGTTCACAGACAGCCTCAGCTACTTAGTGAGGCCCTCCGCAACTCAGTAAGACCCGCTTTCAAAATAAAGAATAAAAAATAGGGCAGGGGGTGTAGCTTGGAGGTCAAATGCCCCTGGGTTCCATCCCCAGGCCTGTAAAAAAAAAAAAAGAAAAGAAAAGAAATTGAAGAATTTGCTATCTTTCTTCATTCAATAAATAAACATTATGTATTAAATATTGAATAAATGTGGAGTATTGAGTATGATGTGCTAGAAACTTTCAGGATCTTTGGGGGTATTGAAAAGAAGTAGACAAACCGGCCCCTTCTTCCATGGGAATTACATCCCATTTTGGGGAAGTAAATAAGCAAGTATTAAACATGTATTATCATAAAAGGTGATAAATGCTATAGAGAAAAAAACATTATGTAGGAAAAAGCTAAAGGGTGTCAGAAAATAGGATGCACTTTTCAGGGAAGGCCTATGTGATAAGGTCACTTACAAGAGCTGAGTGAGTAAACTATAAAGATACTTCAGCAAAGAGTATTTGACAAAGGTTTTTTTGTGTGTGTGTGTGGGGGGGGGTATTGGTGTTCCTGGAAGCCCTTCTACCTCCGGGCTACACTCCAGACCTATTTTATATTTTTATTTGGAAACAGGGTCTCTTAAGCCAGCATGGCTGGTTCGAACCTGTGCGATCCTCCTGTCTCTGCCTCCCAAGGGCAGGGATTACTAGTGTGAACCACCACACCCCGTGTTTGACAAAGGTCTAGAACACATAGGCCTTGAAGCCTGGCATGTTAGGGACCGCAAGAGGAGGAGGAGGGATAAGAGTGAGAGTGCACATCAGCTCAGAGAAAAGCAGGCCCCTGTCATCCAGGGACTTTTATTAGATGAAACCTTTTGAAATGTTCTTTATAGAATCGTGTATAAATTACGCTTTAGAGTCCTAATGAGATCATTCTGTTACATTCTATTACACCATATGCAGCTTGGGAGCAAAGGCAGAGACAGGGAGACCTTAATCTAGGCATGAAATGATGGAGCTTTTCTAACTAGGTAGGCTCTACTAACAAAAACCATTCATAGCCAAAGAATGGCCTAGTATGATTCAGACTGGTTTGGCCTCTTTTATTTTTATTATTTTATTTTTTATTTTTTATTTTTATTTTATGGTACTGGGGTTTGAGCACAGAGACATTCTATCTCTAAGCTACATTCCCATCTCTATTTTATTGTTTTTTACTTGGAAACAGGGTCTCCCTAAGTTGCTAAGACTGGCTTTTTAAACCTGTCATCTTTCCATCTCTGCCTCCCAGGTATTGGGATTACAAGTGTGTGACACCATACTCAGCTTGCTTCAATCTGAATAATAATTTTCAGTATATCATATAGCATTCACAAAGACTTTGGACATTCTTTATAAATACAATATGTTTGACATTATATTGCTGTAAACCTTAAATCGAAATCTACAGCCTAACCCGTTGTTCAGTATTGAGTGCTGACATGAGTGATAGAATCAGCATTGACTCTGGTACTGAGAGCTCTGTAGCTAAGTATTTCTAGCTGAAGAAAATGATTCAAGCTGCTAAGCCTTGTTGAGACCTAGAAAAAAAGCCCTTACTTTGCATAAGTATTATTAGGAAAGTGCCAGTATACATCTACAGATTCATAGAAGAAATTTCATAAAATAGCTGGGTGTGGTGGCGCACACTCGTAATACCAGTAGTTGGGAGGCTGAGACCGGATTGCAGGTTTGCGGCCAGCCTCAGCAACTTGTGAGGCCCTCCGTAACTTAGTGAGACCCTGTTTTCAAAATAAAGAGAATTCAAACACTTGAGTTCCAATCAAAGGTAGAATGACCCTGGGTTCTCTTCCGATACCACAAGAAAGAAAAGAAAAGAAAAGAAAAGAAGAGAAAGGAAGGAAAGAAATTCCATAAAATGAAATTAGTTCCCTTCCCTAAATTTGGAAGATCTTGAGTGATAGTAAAAATATTAGTGACAAAATTTGAGTCTGATGTGACATGCCTGCTATAACATGAATGTGTGTTTGCTAGCTGTTCCCACAAACTCTCTTCTGATACTTTGAAACATATAACTCAGGAGAAATTATAGAATGATGATATGGGGGATGCTGAAACTTAAACCCTGGTACAGAAGCTCTGGCTGTATTCCTCTACATGGTGGCAAACCTGTTATAGATCTTTCCACTGAAACTTGTTTGAAGTCATGTAGCCTTTGGCCTTATATTTAGGCAATTCTAACCAAAAGAAAGTTTTTTGGTTTTTTTTTTTTTTTTTTTTTCAGATTCTGCAGCAGTTTGAAAAATGTGAGATCTTTGGAAATTGTCTTAGTTTTCTAGTTGGGTGTTGAACACACTCACACAGGATTAGATCATGACTAAGTGTTGCTGAGATTCTGCCAAACTGTGTAGGGTAAAATGAAGTGATGTGAAAATAGGAGAACAACTATGGTATATTGCTCTTTTTAAAAAAAAAATCCACCAGAATTATGTAATAAACTAAAGAATTTATGTGTATGTGGGAGTGATAGATTAGAACTCCTCTGAATATAATTGAGAACCACCACCATTAATAAGTAATGACAGAATTCTCCATAGCTCCTGAGCTAGTATTTTTAAAAAATAGTATTTTCTCAGAATAAGAATAAAATTCCTTAAAAAGATAATGGCCCATGTTGTTTTTCAGTATTGTCTGTACTCATTTCAGTATTACTAAAATGGACTTTTGTCTGTTAACTCATAGCTAGGAAAACAGTTTTTCTCCTCCATTTACAATAATTCAAATACTGTTCAAGATTGTTGTATTATACATTTAATTTAGCAAATTTAGTTTCATATTTACACATGCTAACACAGGTTACATAAAAAGAAAAGGAGACTAATGGTTCAAGACTGAGTGAAGCTGATTTACTAAGTTATTTAATATTCTCTTTCTTTGCTAAATTGCTTCATTCGAGGAGGTGCTTAGCTCAATAACTAAACTAGACATTTGCTCTTTCGAAAACCAGTTCTTGTTCTCTTCCAAGTATGACATGTCTTAAGTGATATTTTAAAATGAAACTGTTGTCCTTTTTGCTGCTGGAATTTAAATAGCTTGTTGTATAACAGTCTCTTTTTCCTCTTCTCTCTCAGGAACTCTTTCCAGTTAACAGACAGAGTGTGGATCATTTTGCTAAGTACTTCACTGATGCAGGCCTGAAGGAGCTTTCTGATTTCCTCCGAGTCCAGCAGTCCTTGGGCACGCGGAAGGAACTCCAGAAGGAGCTCCAGGAGCGACTGTCTCAGGAATGCCCAATCAAGGAGGTGGGAGACCATGGGCAGACATTACTGCAATATACACCAACAGAGGGCTGGGGATGTCGTGGCAGAGTGCTTAGCTAACAAGATGAGATTCTGGGTTCAATGTGCAGCACAACCTTGTCCTCCTTCAGGGGTAGGAAACACCAATAAGAGGAATTACCTAAGCCATGTACCATAAAATTTCTCTATATACTATTAAAGTTAGTTCAAAGTATTGATTCAGAATCCTCTATTGTATTACATTTTAGAGTGCCAGAAATGAATGGTTATTTCTACATTAAAAAAAAAAACTTTACCAAAATGCTCTGATGATTAAAATATTTCATCTGACAAATATTTGTCAATCAAATTTGGCCATCCACTCTCATAATGCCCTGATCATATGATGATTTTTCTATCTTGTTGTATCTTGTCTAATCTGGTTAAGCATTTTATTGGTGTTTAAAATCAGTACTGGGATTTTGTACATCACTGCATATGAATATGGAGGTTGTATTTATTCATTGTGTGTGAGGGGGAGTGGTGCTGGGGTGTAATCAAGGGTGTCACAAGTGTTCAATGCCGAGCAAGTGTTCTACCACTGAGCTTTCGCCTCAGTCCCGGGCTTTATTTATTTTTTTATTCTGAAACAGGGTCTCGCTAAGTTGCTAAGGACCTTCCTTCCTACGTTGCTGAGCCTGGCCTTGAACCTGTGATCCTCGTGATCCTCCTCTCTCAGCCTTTTAAGTACTAGGATTACAGGTGTGCCCCACGGCGCCAGACTCAAAAAATTCAAAATTATATCATGGGAAAGACAAGTTGGACCAGTGACTTGTTTGATCCCATTCACAATAGCTGTTGCATACCCATTATAATAAAAACTACATTTTTTTTCAACTATGCATATGCATCGTATGTATAGCTATGACTATTTTTAATGTACCTGGAAATAACTTATTTAAATGTTTATAAAAAAAACTTTTTACATGACGATCTAAACATTAAGGTAAAATGTTCTTTTCCTAGCTGCGAAATCCCTGACCCTCACCACCTTCCACTCCTCTGTCATTCCTACAAGGTTTCTTGTGTGGTTGAGGGCTGAGAAATTTCAGATTGATAATCTCCAGCAGATGGAGGTATTGGAGCAACTAGGATTCTGAAGGCCCCTGCCATCAGTCAGTAATATGGTCAATAATACTTCTGCAAGCCAGAGATTGTGCCTGATATTTCATGGGCAAAAAAGAAAAAAAAAAAAGCAAAACCAAAAATCATTGTGATGCTTTTAGATGCATGGATGTCACTCTTTCTGTACCTTTCCCAGGCAACTTGGGGATTGCAAGTCACTTTTGCTCTCCAAGGCAGCTCAACCCACTGCTACTATTTCTGCAATCCAGGCCAGAAGTAAGAAAAGCAATGTCTTTTCACTCAAAAATGAAAGGGAAGGGAAAAGTTGTACTACTACTCACAGAGTAGTGTACTCGGGACATAGTATGGTTTTAAATCACTTCTAAGGCCTTAACCTTAATTTTTGAGTTTATTTCAAAAAGAAAAAACATTCCAAATAAATTCAACTTAAAATACGTTGTTAGACCAGGTTTGGTGGCGCACACCTATAATACCAGTCCTTGGGAGGATGGGAGGATCACAGATTTGAGGACAGACTGAGCAAGTAGTGAGACTCTCATCAGCTGAGTAAGACCCTGTTTCAAAATGAAAATAAAATAGGGATAGAGTATACCTCAGAGGTATCTCAGGTTCAATCCCCAGTAATACACACATACACACACACACACACACACACACACACACACACACACACACTTGATAAGCAGACTAATATTCCATATGGTTAGAATTAAGACTGAATTGACATTTTTATACATAATTTGAAGGAGGAAAATAATCTGTTGATTGCTGTTGAACTGAAATGTATCAAATAAAGAAAATGGTCTTTGCACTTTACAGTTGATTTACAGAGTAACTTTCACTGAAATGGGGCAAGGGGATGGGCAAAAGTAGTAACTGAGAAAGAAAATTATGGAGAATGGATTTGTATCATAGACTAGCAAGAGGTCTACCATTGAGAAATGAAAGTCCAAAGTCATGATTCTGCTGTTGCGTTTTTCAAACCTCAAGAAATCCAGACTGGGTCTACTATGCTAGACCCAAAAGGAAGTTCTTCCATGTAAAAAAATGTCTCCTAGGAAAGAGACCCTCAGTTATTCCATACCATCCAGCAGTTCTGACCAGAGCTAAGCTAGTTAGTTTTGGGACTAAAAACAAATATGCCTTGAGAACAAATCATTGTGCCTTTACTCCTTCTTATAATCTGAGAAATATACCAGGAAAGAAATAACAGAACATTTCTTATTTTCCCTGAACCTTTTTCTGCCCGGGAGGTGAAAGGGGAAACCTCCACCTGCCTGTTATTTTCTAACACTCTTTCTGTGAAATGTAGGTGGTGCTTTATGTCAAAGAGGAAATGAAGAGGAATGACCTCCCAGAGACAGCAGTGATCGGGCTTCTGTGGACCTGCATCATGAATGCTGTGGAATGGAACAAGAAGGAAGAGCTGGTTGCAGAGCAAGCTCTTAAGCACCTGAAGGTAAAAGTCACAATGAGGAACTGTCTCGGCCGTGGGCCAGCCACACCTTATAAGCGTATATCACAAATCTGGTCTAACTGTGCTTTCCCAGAACCCGGCTAAAACATGTATACTTCCTAATTGTTTTTCTTTTCAAATTTCTACTGCCTAAAATGTTTCAGATGTAAGAATGTATGAACTATCTCATGGGAAGTTCTTAATAAAAGCAATATGAGCCGGGGATGATGTTGCATTCTTGTAATCCCAGCCACTCAGGAAGCTGAGGTGAAGGATCCCAAATTCAAGACCAACCTGAGGCAACTTAGTGAGACCCTGTCTCAAAATTAAATGAAGCCAGGGATGGTGGCACCAACACGGGAAGATCACAGGTTCAAGGCCAGTCTCAGCTACGTAGTGAAACCCTGCTTCAAAATAAAGAATAAAAAATAGGGCTGGGAGTGTAGCTTGGAGGTAGAATGTCCCTGGGTTCAATCCCCAGTACCACAAAAATAAATAATAAATAAATAAATAATAACATTAAAAAGGGCTGGGGGTGTAGCTCAGTGGTACAGTGCCTTAGGTCTCATCCTCAATACCAGAAATAATATCAGAAAAATCCTTAGAATTATTCAGCCGGGTGTGATGGCTCATGCTTGTAATCCTCGCTCTTGGGAGGCTGAGACAGGAGGATCGCACAGGTTCGAAGCCAGCCTCAGCTACTTAGTGAGGCTCTCAGCAACTTAGTGAGACCCTGTTTCCAAATAAAGTATAATATAGGTCTGGGAGTATATCCCGGAGGTAGAAAAGCCCCTGGGTTCCACCTCCAGTACCACACACACACACAAAAAAAAAAGAATCATCATACACAATGTTGTAGGTTAAAGAGAAATATGATCTACTGGCTTTCTGAAACTCTTCTGTATGACAAAAACTTCTCAAGTATTTTAATTTAAATAAACCATAAGTTGATGTGAGAATTTAAAAAGTATCTGAGTAGTCATAGAAATGAACAGATTGTGTCAATTGTATATTTTTGTGCATAGATATGTATGCTTTTGCTTTTAGTAATTGTTTTCTCATTATAAAATGATGTTAAGACAAATGGAAGACATAGATCCTGCCTTTATAGTTCATACTTGAATTGGGAGGTCAAGATCAGAAAGTAAACTAAGCAGAAGAGGAGTCATGGAGCCGGGCGTGGTGGCGCACGTTTGTAATCCCCGCGCTTGGGAGGCGGAGACAGGAGGATCACGCAGGTTCGAAGCCAGCCGCGCTGGCTTAGGAGACCCTGTTTCCAAATAAAAAAGTATAAAATAGGTCTGGGAGTGTAGCCTGGAAGTAGAAGGGTTTCCAGGAACCCCAGTACCACCAAAAAGAAGAAAAAGAAGAATCATGGAAGATGGCTCTCAATGTTCATGAGAATGAAGGCGTGATGAACTGCAGGCTCCATTGATGTGGGAAGGCTCCTTGGAAGAGAAGAGTGTTGCATTGAGTAGGTCTTAGAGAAAACAAGGGCTATGCATCCATGACAGAAAACTAAAGTCAGCCAGGAGTGGGGCTTATTCTTGTAATCCCAGCATTTAGGAGGCTGAGACAGGAGGATCGCAGTTTGTGGCCAGCCTCAGCTACTTAGTGAAGCCCTTTACAACTCAGTGAGACCCTGTATCAAAATAAAGAATAAAAAATCGGGCTAGGGGTGTAGGTTGGAGGTAGAATGCCCCTAGGTTTCATCCCTATTACAAAAAAAAAAGGCGGGCGTGGTGGTGCACACTTGTAATCCCCGCGCTTGGGAGGCGGAGACAGGAGGATCGCGCAGGTTCGAAGCCAGCTGCGCGCGCTGGCTTAGGAGACCCTGTTTCCAAATAAAAATGTAAAAATAGGTCTGGGAGTGTAGCCCGGAGGTAGAAGGGCTTCCAGGAACCCCAGTACCACCAAAAAAAAAAATGCCCCAGGGTTCCACCCCCCATACCTAAAGACATTAGAGGTGAAGGGCACAATAGTAACAAAGCCTTACAGATGACCTGTGGAGGGTTGGGGGTGTCTGGAAAGGAGAATCCCCCTCCTGTACCAGCAATTGTTATGAATAGTATATGAGGATGTGATTTTATTCTCATAATACTCATTAAGCATAATAGGTCCAGCAGTTATCTTTAGTATAGGCAGGGTCTCCTTTTTTATCTCTGTCAATGGGTACAGTGAGAGAAATCTGCTGAGATAATGGGATAAAAACAGTTTATTTGGATTGGACATAATATAATCATCCTACAAGTGAACATTTCCAAACAAACCTTCAGATTATTATTAGGATTCCAGCAGTGTTGGCTCTGTACCCCCACCCACCCAAGTAAACAAATTTTGCTCTGCTTCCGCCCTAGCAATACGCTCCCCTGCTGGCTGTGTTCAGCTCCCAGGGCCAGTCGGAGCTGATCCTCCTTCAAAAGGTGCAGGAGTACTGCTACGACAACATCCACTTCATGAAAGCCTTCCAGAAGATCGTGGTCCTCTTCTATAAAGGTATCCCTCCATGTGGTCCTGCCAATTGTGTTTCTGTATTGTGTTGAAGCCCTTTGAGGGCAGAGCAGGGGTGAGGCACAGGGGATCATGGGCTCTGTTTTGGGGGATACAGCAAAGATGCTAATTTGTAAAAGTGTCATGTAGGTGGAAAAGGCACATGCCAGATATGCATTGACGTAGATATGCATTGCCTCAGGAACTGTCCTAATTGGGCCCCTGGGTGCTTTTCAGTAGTGGAAATTTCCAGAAGACTGGAGATGAATTGGTTATTATTTCTTGGGGATTGTGAAAGAATGTAATTATATAAGATAATTGAGTCTCCTTTTGAATTGTAACAATTAGCTCTAATAACAATGATTATCAAAATGCTATATATACTATCTTCAGACCTTTTCAGGTGCCATAAAGCTGACTTGAAAATTACTGAAATAATTAGCCTTTTCACTTGGTATTTTAATTATTTGGCTCAGTCATTCTCCTATTTCCCAAGGAAATGGCTATTTTAAGGCTTTCACATTTAGTGTCTTTTCATTGTATTTATGAGGTTGAGGTTGCCATGACAACTGGCACTAAAAATGAATGCTAAAGATTTTAATGGATCTCAATCTCTGTACCTAAAGCACACAAAATAATGATCCTAGACTATTTATATTTTTGGTCTAAATTTTTGTGGTTTTATCAGGGAAAAAAAGGATCACTTAAGAGATATATGTGAACAATGGAAAGTGCTTATTAAAAATTATTGTAAACTTAAGTGGCATACTCTTAGAAAAATCAAAGTGTAAAGTAATACCAGATAAATGTTATTTACCTTTTGTTATTCTTAAAATTGCCTATTTTGAATGATAACTTTGGAATTCGGAACATACAAATTTTACATTATTGGTTAATAGCTATTTTTAAAATGTTAACATTTCACAAGGAATTTTAATTGGCTTTCTATATTCTTCAAATGATTGCATCTTGCTCAGAAATCTTGGAGTGATATTTTACTTTTGCAGAGTATTAAGATATATTCAGCAACAACTGAATGTAATAATTGGCCACAGTTGGGTCTTTTTTTTTTTTTTTTTTTTCTTAAGGCCTTCTCTTTTTTGTCTTTTTGGACTGGGGATTGAACCCAGGGTGGTGCACTTGCCAGGCAAGCTCTTTGCCACTGAGCTACATCCCAGCCCACAGCTGAGTCTTTTTGAAGACCAAATGATACTCAAAGTGACTTATCAGAACCAAGCCTGCAGGTCATGTTGCCATCCCCCCCACACTCACACATAATGGTATCCAGCAGTCAAGAATGGAAAGTGGAGTCCATCACCCCAGTGGCCATTCTGTCCACCAGAGCCACACTTGTCTCCATGTGTTAGACTGATACAGAGGCCTATGGGTTGCATCCCAAATTTGCTTTCAAAGTAGTCATTTAATTTTATTTTCCACTACAGAAAAGCAAACTATTTCTAAACTAGTTTCCTAAACAGTTTCCTTTCTTGTCATTTAATAGGTAGTTAACCAAACTAGTTTCTTTCTTTTTTTTTTTTTTTTTTTTTTTTTGGTGGTACTGGGGGTGGAACCCAGAGGGTTTCTACCTCCCTGCTATACTCCCAAACCTTTTTTTATATTTTATTTGGAAACAGGGTCTCACTAAGTTGCTGAAAGCCTCACTATGTAGCTGAGGCTGGCTTTGAACCCGTGCGATCCTCCTATCTCAGCCTCCCAAGAGCAGGGATTACAAGCGTGCGCCACCACACCCGACTACCCAACTAGTTTCTTAACACAATGTTTCCTAAGTGAACACAGTTGCTTGAGCTTTCCTGAGGAGCACTCCATTTCATTACTGTACTTAATTTCCAAAAAACAATAAACCATTTGTTATCAGTAATGGCATGTAGGTGGTACTTGAAGTATTGATAATCCTTCACATTCCTCATTTTGTCGATCAATGCTGACATCCTTTCCCCATTGTCCTCCTTATAACAACTTCTGATAGGTAGCAAAACTGGATACTTTGAGTTATTTCTTATTCTTCTGTCCCATATATTAAGGGATAGTGACCTGAAATTATAGTAACAGAAATGGGTAGCAGAAAGTAAAAGAGACACTGGCATTTTCTTCTGCCACTCGTTAGCCAGTCAGTCAGCTTTTGATAACCTAAAGAATAACCTAAAGTTGTTAAGTCTGCGGCTCCTATGAGCAGGCTAGTGGTGGGGACCCAGGAAGGGAGTCAACATCTATTTTACTCTGCTTATTGTTGGAAATGGAATCAAAACTTTTTTTCTTAGAACCTAAAAACATATGTCCGAGATGGTAAAATTGAATATTCTTTGCTAGATATGTCACAATTTTCCACGTGACTAATAGATATAGTTTCTTTTCCTGAATGAAATGAATGTTTTCTCTTAAGAACATGGAATCCCTGAAGAATGATCATTGCTGTTAAGAGCAGTACTGTGTTTACCATCTTGTCTAACGTGCTCATTCTCGCTCTCCCTCGCTCTCTCTCATTGTTCTTAACCCGTGTCTTTTACTTTGATACTACTATTTCAACAAACACTTGGGCTCTAGGAGGCATGCATTTCACTTGTTTGTATAAGCTTTTGCCTGCTCTCCTTCTGTGCTCTGGATCCCTAGGGAGGCTGGATGAAAACCTGAACAGTAGATACATCTGGGCCTGGTGACACATGCCTATAATCCCAATACTTGGGAGGCTAAGACCGGAGGATTACAGGTTTGACACCAGCATCAGCAACTTAGTGAGACTCAGCAACCTAGCAAGACCCTATTTCAAAATTTAAGAAAGGGAGCCGGGTGTAGTGGCGCACACTTGTCGTACCAGTGCTTGACAGGTTGAGACAGTAGGATTGCAGGTTTAAAGCCATCCTCAGCAACTTAGTGAAGCTCTCAACAACACAGTGAGATCCTGCTTCCAAATAAGAAATAAAATTGGGCTAGAGGTGTAGCTTGGAGGTAGAATGCCTTTGAGTTCAATCCCCATTGCCAAAAAAAAAAAAAATTTTTTTTTTTTTTTTTTTAATTTAAAACAGAGCTTCCCCAGTATCAGTGTATATTCTCTACTTGGTGAGTCTAGGGTTGGGTTTTGGGCACAAGAATTTGCATTTTAAGCATTCTCCAAGGGAATACTGTGGTTGTTACATCAGGATATCTAGTCTAAAAGGTATTGAGTTACAGAAACAAAAAAATTTCATGAATTAACAATGTCTTGGTAAAGATAGTACTTCATTCCATATATATATATATATATATATATATATATATATATATATATATATATATATAATAATGCTCTATCTGGTTTGTATTTAGTGGTATGGCTTTCTTTTTTGAAATATATTTATTTTATTATTATTATATTATTTTATTGTTGCTTTTTATTTTATTTTATTCTTTGCAGTAGAGGATACTGAACCCAGAGGGTCTCTACTACTGAGTTATACTCACAGGCAATTTTGTTTTCATTTTGAAACAGGGTCTTGCTTAATTGCTCAGGCTAGCTTGGAACTTGAGATTCTTTGTCTCGGTCTCCCCAATCTGTGGAATTATAGATGTGTGCTACAACACTTAGCCCTCTTTTGTTTGTTTAAGAACCACTTTGCTTTAAACTGCAAGTGTTCAAAATGTTGTAGATACCATTGCCCCTTTTCCATTTTTATCTCTGTTCTACACATACACACATACCTTCCTCAATGTTAGCAGAACTTGAGGATGACAGAAATTCAGGGGTATGATTAACCATGACCCTATGAATTAATTCCACTCAAATCCATTATGAAAAGATTTTTAGATTTTTATGTAAACAGAATAAAAGCAAATTATAAATAATGCTTTGCAATAATGAAAGGAATGTGATTAAGTCATTTAACAAAGACTCATTGTAATAAAATCTAGATTTTTATATTTTGGGATTAAGGAAAAACAGTAAATCTGCTAACTTGCAATTTTAATTATATTATCATTATATATAATTATAAGGAAAAATAGTAAATCTGTTGCTACATTTCAGTTACTTACTTTTCAAATTAATTTCTTTTCTTTCTGAAGGTAAATGCTGTAGTCTCAGTAAATAGTTCTATATATAAAATTGCCTTCTCAAGTACCATTATTATCTCTGTCATAGGGGTTTTTCTGTAGAAATTTCTTAGGTTAAATTCTGTCCCTCTTGCAAATTTTTCTAAAAGATACCTTATTCTTGTTCTTAGAAAAAAGTAGATGCCCTTTGTAACAGATATTACCAGGCCCTCTTAGAGGAAATTCTTTTTGACTTGTATTCCTATGTAACAATACTAATTAAAAATTCTGGATTTCCTGAGTTCCACATGACATAGTTTTAGAATATACATAAATAATTAACATTTTGTAAAGCATATCAATTCTCAAACTCCTTTTTTTTTTTTTTTTTTTTTTGGTGGTGGTTGTGGTACCCTTCTACCTCCGGGCTACACTCCCAGACCTATTTTATATTTTTATTTGGAAACAGGCTCTCTTAAACCAGCGTGGCTGGCTTTGAACCTGCACAATCCTCCTGTCTCCTCCCAAGCGCGGGGATTACAAGCGTGCACCACCACGCCCGGCTCAAACTCCTTTTATAGTATTGTTTCTTTGACCCTCATAATTTCTTTGAACCCAAATTTTAGATTAGAACTCTACAAATTGAAACATCTTAAATTTTTTCTCAAGTTAATGTATTTGTTCATCATACATGTATTGAATGCATTATTTATGTCATGTCATGTTAAATGCTAGAAAGGATATGAACAAAATAGTTGCCAACTTCCTGGATTTCAGAGTATAGAAGAAACAGAATTTCAGTCTTATGTCAGTTGCTAAAATAAGCCTCCTCCAGAGGATATCCAGAGTGGTAGTAAGATAGAGAAGGTGAAGCTAATTTGGGGGAGGAAAAGAGAAAGTTCTCAGGGATATAAGTAATTTTTACCAGACATTATGAAGAAGTTAGCCAGAAAATCGGGAAAAAAATATAAGTATTCTCATCTGAGTGGATCTGTGCACTGTCATAGAACGTCTTCCTCTCTAACTGTACTTTCACTGAGAGCCTATATTCTTGCTAAGCATTTTTGGGAAATCTCAACAAAAACTTAGTGGTCTCCCAATTTTAAATAATCCCTCTTCCCATTTTTTTCTTAGTTAAAAAAATTTGTTTTTGTTCCTCATCATTATCCCTCAAGAGCTTCTTCTTTTTCAGCTTAGACTTTTCACTGAATAGCAATTAAATTTCTTAAACTCTGATGTTGAAGCTTTATCTCATAAGTTGTCCTTTGTATTATTAATTCTCTTGTACTAGGAATTTCGCCTTCCAGCAAGTATTTATTACTAAATTGGGTCTTCTAAGATCTCACCTTTGCATTGTTAGAGGTAGACAGTTTTTTTTTGTTTTTTTTTTAATTTTATTTTATTGGTGCACTGTATTCATACATCATAGTGGGATACAAACTTTTGTAGACATACATGCACACATCGCCCAGTCAGCCCCCACCCGATCCCCACCCCATTCCCTCCCCATCCCTCCTTCCCATGCTTGGCTTAGTGGTTGACATCTAGTATTATAGCAATTTATCCAAAATTAAAAATGTTAATCTCACATAACAGTTTCATTTGTCTGATACCAAGCTTTTGATAACTTAAAGATAACATTTCAATATTTCTTTTTGCTTTCTTTCTTACCAGAGCATATTTTTTTCTGTTTTTTAGGTGAAACTATCATATATTTATATATTTATTTTTCAGAAAAAAATCTATCCTAATATGGAATATGAATTCTAGATACCCAAAACGATCTTGAAAAAGAACAAAGCTAGCAGATATATATTTTCTGATTTCAAACCATATAAAGCTACAATAATTGAAACAGTGTAATACTGTTCTAAAGGCAGATATATAAACCATTGGAGTTAAATACAAGCCTAGAGCTAAATTCTTCCCTATATTGTCAAGTTATTTTTGACAAGGTTTCCACGAACATTTGGTGGTGGAAATGATAATCTTTTAACTAAATATTGTTGAAAAATAATAATTACATGGAAAAGAATAAAATTGGACCCTTACCTAATCCCACATACAAATATTAACTCAAAATAGATAAAAGACCTAAATATAAATCTTAAGACTATAAACTTTTAGAAGAAAATCTGGGTCATAAAACCTCACAACCTTGAAATTGGCAGTGATTTCTTGGTTATGATTTCAATGGCACAGGCAACAGAAGAATATACAAACTCCCTAAAAAATAAAAAATAAAAATTGTATATCCAAAGACAATGTAAACAGAGTTAAAAGTTACTAATAGAATTGGATAAAATATTTCCAAATGCTATATCTGAAGGTATATTAATATTCCAACTAGAAATCCTAAAAATTAACAACAATAAAGGCAAACAATACAATTTAGAGATAGGTAAAGACTAACAAAAATAATGAATCTCCACAGATCTTAGTTGTCTGTTGGATGGAAAATCTTGTTTCTCTGGTTCTGGTGAGTGTTACCTATTTCTTCTTTGTAGTTAATCTCTTTGAGTATTTTCTCTAGCGCTGGTTTTGAAGACATAAATTCCTTCAGTTTCTGTTTGTCCTGGAAGCTTCTTATTTCTCCATCTAATTTGATAGAAAGTTTTGCTGGATAGGAAATTTTTGGCTGGAAGTTGTTTTCTTTCAAAATTGGGAATATGTTACTCCAAGCCCTTCTGGCTCTCATGACTTGGTTTGGGAAGTCTGGAGTGATTCTAATTGGCTTGCCTCTGAATGTCACTTGGCCCTTTGCTTTTGTTGCCTTTAAGATTCTCTGCTTGGCTTCCACATTGGTCATTTTGACAATTATGTGGCGTGGGGATCCTCTTCTCCGATCCTGTCTAAAGGGAGTTCTATATGTTTCCTGGATCTGTGTATCAACCTCTTGCTCTATATTTGGAAAATTTTCTGCTATTACTTCCTTGAAGAGATTGTTGATCCCTTTGGTTTCACTTTCTTTTCCCTCTTCTATTCCAATTATTCTTAGGTTAGCTCTCTTAAAATGGGCCCATATTTCTTCCATGTCAGATTCCTGCTGTTGGATATTTTTTTCTAGATTAGAAACTATGCGTTCATTTTTGGAATGATCATCTTCTAAGAGCGAGATTCTGTTCTCCATGTGTTCTAATCGGTTGTTTGTGCTTTAAATTGAGGCCTTTACTTCATTAATTGCATCCTTTATCTCTTTTTGGCTCTCTCTGAGTTCTTTTCGAAGCACCTCTATTATTTCTACAGTTATTTTCCTGATTTGATCTTCTAGAAATCTCTGATTTTCTGTTTTATCAGGTTCTGATGTTGTGGGGTTGTGCGCATTCATTACTCCAGTGTTATTCCTCTTTCCCATGATTTCGGAGGTTTGTGCCTTCTCTGGGTTCTTCCCTTAGGTCACTATGGCTTCACTTAAGGTGCTCTGGATCTCGAGTCTGTATTATCTCAGACCCCACTACTCCTTTACTGGGTTGTATCACAGAGTCTCCGACCCAGGGAGTCGATAGAGGCTGCTTTAAACTTTGGGGGTGCCAGGTTGCACGTTCTCCTATGGTGTGATATCTCTGCCACCACCACTCCCTCACTGGGTCAAGTCCCAGGAGGTACAGTGCTGGGATTTCTCCTCTGTGGCCCGCAATTTGACTCACTGTTCTTGAGTACGCAGATGTAGCTGTACTGGACTCGGTGAATTCACTGCTGCTGCCGCCGCCGGTGGCAATATGGCGCCTCTGCCACGCCCTCGGCCGTGAGGCTGGCGTATTTTTTCTTCTCTGGTTTTGATTTCCACTCTGAATCCCTGCAGCGTGTGCTGAGCTCGGCCACTGGGAGCTTTAGACGCTCTCTGCGTGGAGAAATCCCGCCTGGCTGTTCCGCAGTGGCTCACCTCGGCTTGCTGTAGCCGTCCGTTGAGTTCGCCGCTACCGCCAGCAGTATGGCGCTGCTGCCGCGTCCTCGGGCGCGTGTGTCTCCTCTGTGGCCCTGAGCTCTGTTCTCAGTCCGCTTTCTCTCTGGAGCCTGGTGGTTTTTTTTGTTTTTCTGGTGATGGTGTTTTCTGGCTATGAAAGGCACTAGTTTTGTGGTAATGGAGATTGGTTGTTAGCGGGGCTCTTAAGCCCCGCTTTTCTCGGTCGCCATCTTCCCGAAGTCGAGGTAGACAGTTTTTAAGCAGACAGTGCATTTGACAGGTCTTGCCTATCATTCTGTGTCCTCATAAGCACTGACACTGTCAAGCATTTTAATAAATGCATGGCCTCTTTCAGCCTCTGTGGGGCAATAAAACACAAGAATGAACTCTCAACCTTCTGAAGGAAACCTCAGACAAATAGAATCGTCAAACAACAGACTAAACCAGCTTGCCAACAAGTTTTTGTTTCACCCTCTGTTTACTAAGGTATGCAGAGAAAGAATTTTGCTTCACAATTTGAAGGCATTAGTAATAATTAATAGTACATAGAAGGCAATAATTCAACATATATAAGTATTGGTATAAACTTTTTTATAAAACCCCAAAAGCTCAGGAAATTAAAATGAGAAATAATAAATGGGATGTAATTAAATTAAAAAACTTCTGTGTAGCAAATGAAACCATCAACAGTCTAGAAAGATTACCGAGAGAATGGGAGAATATCTTAGCCAGCTACACCTCTGATAACAGACCAATATCTAAAACATACAAAAGGCTTAAACTTAACACTAATAAAGAGTAACCCAATCAAAAATTAGCATCTGTATTGAATAGACACTTCTCAAAAAAAGAAATACAAATGACTAATAAGTAATATGAAAAAAATGTTCATCATCATTAGCAATCAGGGGAATGCAAATCAAAACTACACTGAGATTCTATCTAACTCCAGGGAGAATGGCAATCATCAATAATAAATGCTGATAAGGATGTTGGAAAACAGAAACTCATATACTGTTGGTAGGAGTGCAACTAGTACAACCTCTTTGGAGATTGGTGTGGAGGCTTCTCAGAAAATTGAGAATAGAACCACCATGTGATCCAGCAATACCTATTCTAGGTATCTTTTGAACAAAATTGAAGTCAGAATATTATAGCAATACATGCATACCCATGTTTATAGCAGCACATTCACAATAGCCAAATTATGGAACCAGCCTAGGTGTCCATCAACAGACGACGAATGAATCACAAAACTGTTGTAATACACACAATGAAATTTTACTCAGTCCTAAAGAACAAAATTATATCATTTGGAGCCAGGCGTGGTGGCACATGCTTATAATCCCAATACTTGGGATGCTGAGACAGGAGGATCTCAAGCTTGCAGCTAGCCTCAGCTACTTAGTGAGGCCCTCTGCAACTTAGTGAGACTGTTTCAAAAAATAAAGAATGAACGCTGGGGCGTGGTAGCACATGCTTGTAATCCTAACATTTGAGAGGCTTAGACAGGAGGATTGCAGTTTAGACACAGCCTCAGCTACTACTTAGATACTTTGCAACTCAGTGAGATCCTGTTTCAAAATAAAGACTAAAAAATAGGGCTGGGGGGTATAGTTCAGAGATAGAATGCCCCTGAGTTCCATCCCCATTACCTCAAAAAGTATATAAATAAATAAAAGTAAGAATAAAGAATAAAAAGTAAGACTGGAGGTGTAGCTCAGAGGTAGAATGCCCCTGGGTCCAATCCTCAGTACTGTAAAATGTGTGTGTGTGTGTGTGTGTGTGTGTGTGTGTGTGTGTGTGTGTGATCATTTGTAAGAAAATGGATGGAACTCAAGAATATTATGCTTATTTATTTTTTAGATTATCCAGTCTCAAAAAAACAGTTACAAATAGTTGTTATGTTTTTTGTCTCATATGTGGAAGCTAAACAGAAATTGGGAAACAAGGATAACAGTAGATAGAAGAGCAGAGATTTTAATGGAGTGGTGGCTGGGGCTTGGGTGAGAGAAGGACCGGACAGAGGCATAAAGAATTTAACAGTTGAAATAGTGTGCTGTGTGTATATTAAGTCACCAATTCAATCTCAAATATATGATGGGAAAGAGGGGCGGAGGGAAGTGTTCCTATCACTCTGTAGCTCAGTATGATGTATAATTAAAATTCACCAATAAAAGTATATTTTAAAAAAGAATACCTTACGTAATATTAAAAGAACCTTTTAACCCCCTGATTAGTGTTCTTGAAAAATCCCTGAAAGGCAATCTTGCACAAAGACAGGTCCCTTCCTGTAACCATAACTGCCTGCTCCTCCCTCAACAAAAAACTGGACTTTGATGGCTACCAGACATGTCTTTTATCATTCTAAGTAGAAAGTGGAGCACTGGAAATAGAAGCAGCTAAAAGACCAGAAGATAAGAATAATTCTGTAGGGCTCCTGATGAAAACTCTAGGGTGTCCAGGTCTTATAAATTAATAAATCCTTTCCTTCCTGCCTGCCTGTTCAAAATGTGTACCATATTTAATGATAAAATTAACTACCCCCCCAAAAAAAAAACTTTTCTCAAAAAAAAGCATATCCAATTATATTCTGTTCAGTCTCTTCAATTTACTCCAAGAGCCAATTTTTTAAAAAAAGGAACAAAAATAATGTTTTTGTTATGAAAAGGTTAGGGGTATTTTATGCAAAAACATTAAATCATTTCTGTCGTTTTTATAAGTCAAAATTATATTTTAGTTGCAAATATGTCATTAGAGTGATTTATTGACATCACATGGATTTATTGGCAATTTGCAATGGATTTGGCACTCATTGAAGACAATAATAAATGCTTGTAAATTCTGAAATCCAAAAGTCAACCTATTAAATGGTAGCAGAGTGGGGCTATTGTTTTCACCTTCACCTTCTTTTTCTTAGCATTAAATAATTTCATTAATGATAACCTAAAGGTATGAAGGCACATTGTGGAGTTCAGAGTTTTAAGTTACAGATACTTAACACTTTTTGTTAGGAATCTCCAGGAAGTCTACCTAATATGTCTTTGTGTTCTTCTTTTGTTTGTTTGGTGGTTTGGTTTGGTACTGGGAATGTATCGCAAGGGCCTTCTACTTCAGAGCCACACCCTCAGCCCTCTTTTATTATTTATTTTGAAACATGGGCTCTCACTAAATTGCTGAGGGTCTGGCTAAGTTCCTAAGTCTAGCTTTGAAACTGATCCTCTTGTCTCAGCTTCCCAAGTACTGGGATTACAGATTTGCGCCACCATACCTGGCTGTTTTTCTGGAGTACATGGAAAATATTACTCTTGTAACTTAGGATATTATGCTGTAGGAATATAAATTAGTGAGTGCATGATAGCATAAGCATAGAATTTGGATTGTCTGTATATTAATTCCATTGCATACCCAAGAATATCTAGATCTAATCAATCATTAATGTACCCATCTACATTCATTTCCCTCTGCCATTTTCCCCAAAAAAAGGAAATCCCCTTAAAAGAACAATCATTTGAGATTGCTGTCTGTTCAAAATATGGTCAAACTTGGCAAAACACAGAGTGTTCTAAAATTTTGGAATTGCTGATTTGTTTAAAAATTACATAACAACACTGCTTCCTACCAGCAAATTCAGAAAGAAGGGATTTCCATGCCTCAGTATTGAGCTATAGATTTGTATTATATGATGCTTGAGAGAGGGCATCATCATTGCTAAAGCAATGATAATATTAAATGTTAGAATATGGCAGTGTACTTAGAAATGAGCTTGTATCTTGTCTCCTGGTAGGTTTTATATATGGGTTTCTTTTAAAATAGAGCTTTTCATATTAAGAGATTGCTTTCCATTAAGTTATAGGACCTGAGGCTTTTTAAAAATATGACATTCATGTAGTAACCTTGGAATCTTTTATTTGGAATTGCAGCTGATGTTCTCAGTGAAGAAGCAATACTGAAATGGTATAAAGAAGCACACGTTGCCAAGGGCAAAAGTGTTTTTCTTGACCAGATGAAGAAATTTGTCGAGTGGCTACAAAATGCAGAAGAAGGTATGATTCCATTTAATAACTTTGATCATCATCCAGCATATACCTCCAATTATCTGTCTCTTTCACACATTTTTTTTTTCCTTTTTTCAAGAAAAATTTCTTCTTTTGAGATGGGGGTCTCTCTATATTACCTAACTCTTAGTCTCCAACTCTTGGGCTCAAATTTTCCATATTAAACATTTCACTCATACCTTATTGTTTCTTTCTGAATTCAAGGCAATAAAATTTCTACATGGCATAAAATTTAAAAGAAAAAAACCTCAAAGTTATTTGTGTAATAGAAGACAGTGAGGAGGCAAAAAAATAATGTAAAAAACCACAACAAAAACTGAAATACAGCCGGGCGTGGTGGCGCACGCTCGTAATCCCCGTGCTTGGAAGGGTGAGACAGGAGGATCGCACGGGTTCGAAGCCAGCCTCAGCAACTTAGTGAGACCCTGTTTCCAAATAAAATATTTTTAAAAAGGTCTGGGAGTATAGTCCGGAGGTAGAAAGCCTCTGGGTTCCACCCCCAGTACCACCACCCCAAAAAAAAAAAAAAAAAAATGAAATACACATCTGACTTAATGGCATATTATGGTTAGGTTTGATTTGGTTTAGTACTGAAGATTGAACCTAGGGGCATTCTACCTCTGAGGTACACTCCCAACCCTTTTATTATGAAATAGGGTCTCACTAAATTGCCAAGGTTGGATTCCAACCTGCGATCCTCCTTTACTAGCTTCCCAAGTACTGGGACTGTATAGATTTCTATAGTACTTTACCAGCTGTTAACTGATATTTAAATAGGAACACAAGATGAGTCAATCATAATGGACGAGAGGGAATCTAAGTAAGAATGAAATATTCATTTTAAGTGACCCAAAGAATAAGAGATTCTGTTCTCCAATAATACATGTGAGCAGGTTGCATTTTCAGAAAGGTAAAGTCCACTAGAAAGTGAAAAGAGCAAGAGTTTGCAATCTGCCCTAATGTATAACTATTTTGCTTAATAAATGAGGAAAGTACCCTGGGTTGATGACAAGTTTGGGGTTGTGGGGATTAGAAACTTTTTCGTGATCTTCCTTAAAGAATCTGGGAGCCGGGTGTGTTGGTGCACGCTTGTAATTCCAGTACTTGAGATGCTGAGACAGGAGGATCTCAGTTTCCCAGCCGGCCTCATCTACTTAGTGAGGCCCTCTGCAACTTAGTGAGACCCTGTTTCATAATGAAGAATAAAAAATCAGGCTGGGGGTGTAGCTCAGAGGTAGCATGCCCCTGGCTTCAATCCCCAGTATTAAAAAAAAATTAAAAATAAAGGAATCTGGGGGGAATTTCTGACTCCTCTCTTTTTTCTCTTCTAGAATCAGAATCGGAAGGTGAAGAAAATTAAATGACCTGATAAGCACAATACTTAGGTTATTACACAACACTTTTCCGATTGGGAATGCTGACCCGTTTGGGAAGATAAACTCGTCTTCTGTTTTCACAAAGGAAAAAAAAAAAATAGGCTAGGCTTCCCTTGTGCCAGGGGAAATGGTTTTTGTTTTCATTTTGTTTTTGAGGAGCTCTGAGGCACCAGCTGTTACACGTGGGACTCTACCTCTCACTCACTGTCTGCTAACTTAAAGCCATTCAACAGGGAGTCATATAGGAATCCGAAGTCAACGCTCAGACTCCTCTTTTTTAGCCGTATTTTTCAGGTACTGTGCGGTGAACGCCCCACTGGTGTCTCTCTCCCAGGGCCATTTTGGTAGTTGTGTACCTGCTCGTGTATGTGATTTGAAAAACCAGTTTTTTAAAATAAATGGCTTTTTAAAAATCTGCGCTTATATTCTCAGAGTTTGAATTTCTTTACTACATATGACTTCTTACACCGGTGACTTTGCAGTGTTGTCATGTTTAAAGTGCTGTAGCTGGGTGTGATGGTGCCTATTTGTACTTATTTAGAGGCTGAAACAGGAGGCTTGCGGGTTCGAAGCAGCCTCGGCAAGATAGCAAGACTCTTAGCAACCTACCAAGACCCTGTTTCAAAGCAAAGAAATAAAAAAAGACTGAGGGTGAGGCTCTCGTCTTCTTACCTCTGAGGGTGGAGAGGTAAAATTCCCCTGGGTTCAATCCCTAATACCACAAAAATAATAAGTGTAGAGCGGTTGGCACTTCTTATCATCTGCAAAATCTACTCTGTTCTTGTTATCATAAGTAATCAATTCTAGTTATCTTCATAGTGAAATAGAAATGAATGAAAAATGCACATGTATGTTAACATTAGCACCACGAAGTTATTATATTATTTGTAAATATGTAATTCCATGATTCCCATGGTTTCCTCAGCTCTATTTCTTTCCTATTTAGAGAGGACCTAAGAGATTTATATATGTAAATAGATCTTTGTTTATACTGATTTATATCTAGGTGATTTTATCCTGTAAATTATTTGTTCTTATTTATAGCAATGTGAAACATTAGGGCATTTGGGAAAACTTAGTTTTATCACATAAGTCTTTCTGACTCTTAAAAAATTTACAAGCCAGGTGTGGTGGTACATGCTTGTAATCCCAGTACTTTGGAGGCTTAGATAGGAGGGTTGCAGGTTCAAGGCTAGCCTCAGCTACTTACTGAGGCACTCCAAAACTTAGGGAGAGCCTGTTTCCAAATAAAGAATAAAAAGTAGGTCTGGAGGTGTAGCTTGGAGGTAGAATGTGCCCCTGAGCTCCATTCCCAGCACCGCAAAAAGAAAAAAATTGCAATATGCTGGATGTGGTGGCATAAACTTATAATCCTAGTACTGGGGAGGCTGAAACAGGAGAATGGCAGGTTGGAGGCCAACCTCAGCAAGCAAAACCTTGTTTCCAAATGAAACATAAAAAGGACTGGGGTACTGCTCATAGGTAGACTATTCCTGAGTTCAATACCACTACCACTACCCCTGGAAAAAAAAAACCTATGATAACTGCCCTGTTGCTCTTAGGGCAATGTACCAGTATTGGAAAATGGCTTTAAAATATATAAATGTACCGGTATTGGGAAATGGTTTCAAAATGTGAAAATAACTTCAGCTTCAGGGAATGGGCTGCAGAGGACCCAGGTGTCCAGAGTGGTTAGCAAGAGAATGGAGGAAGCCCAGAAGCCTAGGGTCTTTTACATTTCTAAGAGAAGCAAACTTCCCCAAGGATACTCTGTATCCAGAAACCTTTGGTGACTTCTATTCAAGTCACCCACCCCATACTACCTCTGGTATAGGGCTTTATTAACTCTGTACTATTTTTCCATCTTTGTAATACTAAAAATTGCTTAAGCTGAAAGAGTTCGGGCTAGTGTTTTCTACACCTCAGAACAATAACCCGCAGCTATACATCTCACCGAAACAGTTTCAGGAGCACAACAATGCCCCCAGAACAGTTCCAGCACCCCAATAGGCAATACTAGTATCCAAAAAGGCAAACAATTGAAACTGAAGGAAGATGCTCTGGTAATTATACTCACCAATTTTATCATTTTTTGAGTATCATCATGCACCAAAAAATGTCCTATGCTTTCCTTTTTCTTCAAGAAGAAAAAAATGTATTTTCCCTGTGACTTGACCACATATCTAAATCATCTCTGTGTGAGAATGTTGTTTTCATTACACAGGCAACAATGGAAGGACAGCTGTGGCCAAGAACAACTGACATGATGGATTTTATGGCACTTTCAAACACTTATGAGTGTACACATATTTTCTTTCCTACAACTGACCTACTGCCTAGCCACCTTTCTTTCATATGTTGTTTTTCTTTTCAATCTCCCACTTCACAAATGCCAGTAAACTATAATGTTTACTGCCCTGGGATGAAAAACACATAGTACTACTAAATAAAGGGACAATCCCAGAATGTGCTGTTAGAACATCAACTCATGGCAAGTCTCCTTTATCTATCTACCTTCATCTATCTGAAAATTATAATTATGAAGTCAAGTGATAATCTCATCATAGATTGTATGCTAGTGTGTTTGAATTGAATTGAAGATATAAAAGTTTTTAACTGAAAACTTTATCAAAAGGCCAGGCGTGGTGGCGCACGCTTGTAATCCCAGCATTCGGGAGGCTGAGACCTGGAGGATCGTGGTTCTCGGACAGCCTCAGTTACTTAGTGAGGCCCTCTGCAACTCAGTGAGACTCGGTTTCAAAATAAAGAATAAAAAATAGGGCAGGGGGTGTAGCTTGGAGATCGAATGCCCCTGGGTTCTACCCCCAGACCCGCAAAATAATAAAATTAATTAATTAATTAAAAAAGAAAACTTTACCAATTAACTTGACAGATGTTTACCACTAATTAGGCTACTCAGGGGATATGCCCCATAAATTAAGTTAAACCCTTCTCTCTCTTTTTTTTTTTTTTTAATGGTACTGGGGTTCCTGGAAGCCCTTCTTCCTCTGGGCTACACTCCCAGACCTATTTTTTATATTTTTATATTTTTATTTGGAAACAGGGTCTCCTAAGCCAGCGCGGCTGGCTTCGAACCTGCACAATCCTCCTGTCTGCCTCCCAAGCGCGAGGATTACAAGCGTGCGCCACCACGCCCGGCTTAACCTTTCTCTAATATGCTAACAAAAACATGTTTTCCATTTCATTTGTGTCAGTATTTAAGAAAGTTTTCCCTTTGTTTTAAGGGAACATGAGTGAAGAGTGTAAGGCCGCTGCTTCACAGCATGTGTAACTCTTGCCCCATCCCAAACTGGGACCCAGGAATCTACAGAGGTGTCCAAAGTCTTAAGAGTCAGTGACCGGCCAAGATGGAACTATAAGTCCTAGTATCCTAGGCTATACTTTCTATACAGAAAATAACTTTCTGCGATTCAAGCAAAAGTGTCCTTAAAACTAGCACTTCCAGGCTGGGGGTATAGCTCAGCGATAGAGCACTGGCTTACACATACGTAAGGCTCTGGGCTTGATGCCCAGCACCCCAAGAAATAAAAAACAAAAAACTACTGATAAAACATCCAGAAAGTCCGCTTTCTAGTGACAAATACAGATTAACATTTTCTAGCAGAGTATTTTTCCCAAATAGAACTTGGGGTGGTGATTTTTAAGGCAAGCAAAGCCTGGGATGTTCTCAAACAGCAAAGATTAATGAATCTTCAAACCTAACATCCTTTCTGAAAGACAAGTGTCTGTTTTCTTTCTAAAGTAAAACCTGTGCCAGTGGAAAAAAGTGTTTAAATTAGTTCCCCTTTGCTGCATAAGAGATTATCTCAGCTCTTAACAGCTCATAATAGATGTTCATGGCGTCACCGCTCCTGTGCATCAGGAACTGGGGGCCTCTGGTGAGGCTGCAGTCCAGCAGTTGGCGGCGGCTGCAGTTGTTTGAAGGCTGGAGGAGTTGCGTCTATACTGACTTCTTGGGGACCTCTATTCCTTTAGGCTTCTAGCCAGTCTCCACTTAGGCTCCCTGAGTGTCCTCAAGATAGCTTCTCCCAGACTGAATAAGAGAGATAGGGAGCCCAAGAATGAAAACATAAATAGCCAGGCATGGTGGGGCGGGCACTTCTGTAATCCTACTACTTGGGAGACTGAGACAGGAAGGTCACAGATCCAAGGCCAGGCTCAACAACTTTTAGCAAGACCCTGTTTCCAAATAAAAAATAAGATAGGGCTGAGAGTATAGCTCAGAGGTGGAATGCCCTTGAGTTTCCCAGCGACACACACACACACACACACACACACACACACAAACACACACTAAAAGCATTTTTAATATGCTGCTGCTACAGGAAATAGTGTCATTTCGACCTGTCCTATTGGTTACACAAACCAACCTTGTACAACTGATGTGCAGAGTAATTGTGCTGTGAGTACTAGGATGCAGGGATTCTTTAAGGCCATCTAGGAGACTGACTCCTACTATAGCGCATATATTCATACAGAAATGATCTCTAGTGAGATTAAAACCTGCACGTAACGTGATGATAATAAAAGCAGTAAAAGAAAATATAAAGGAAATACCTTTTATGACCTTGGCATGAGGAAAGCCTGACACAAGCAAAAGTAAACAAAATGGTCTGATTATGAAAAGTTAAAAGTTTTTTCATACTGAAAGATAAATGAATAATAAACACCAAATATATGTAAAACCAGGGGAGCTGATAACAAAGGCACCAGGCATGATGATACATGCCTATAGTCCCAGTACTTGGGAGTTCTGAAGAACCGGAAGATTGCAGGTTTGAGGCTAGCCTCGGCAACTTAGCAAGACCCTGTTTCAAAATAAAAAATAAAAGGACTGGTGGGTGCGGCTCAGAGGTAGAGGGCGCATGGGTTCAATCCCTAGTACCGAAATAAATAAAAAGGAGTTAAAAATATAAAGAGCTTCTATAAATTAGGAAAAACAATTCAATTGAAAACATACAAAAAGTATGAAAAGTCAATTCAAATGGACTATTTATTTTTTAGATTTTTTTAATTGGTGTCTTATACTCATTCATCTTAAGTCCATTCTACACTAGGTTTATATACTGCTTTTTAATAGTATTCAGCAACATTTTACCATAACAATATAGTAACTATTCTTCAAAAACTTAGTTTTTAAGCATAAATCAGTGATTTTGGTATGGGTGTGACATAATTTTATTATTATTATGGCTTATATATGCCATTGTATGACATGACTTTAAAGCTTACCATTTAAAGTATTCTTCACATAAATTTTTGTTCAAAAACAAATGGAATCTGGGTCAAAAAGTTTGACTATCTTTAAGACAACATGACCTCATTTTCTGAATTTGTATTTTATTCATTTGAATGCATTTTACTCCCATTTAGAGTATAATTCAAGACAATATCATCTCAGTAAGAAATAAAGGACTTGTTAACCTTTAAAAATAGGAATTTTTAGAACTTTTGGAATTCAGCAATTTCCAACTTATAAAATTGTGTAGAGGTAGGGGGGAATTAAAAAACAAAACCTGAAACAAATTTTGTAATAACCAGGCATGGGGGTGCATGCCTGTAACTCCGGTACTTGGGGGGCTGAGATGGGAGAATTGCAGATTCAAAGTCACCCTCAGCAATTTAGTGAGGCTTTCAGCAACTTAATGAGGCCCTGTTTCCACATAAAATAAAATAAAATTGGGCTAGTAATGTAGCTCAGAGGTAGAATGCCCCTGAGTTCAATTCCGAGTATGAGTTCATATGTTTATTCTGTGTGTGTGTGTGTGTGTGTGTGTGTGTGTGTGTGTGTGTTACTGGGAATGGAACTCAGGGGCATACTACCTCCAAGGCGCGCCCCGCAGTCCTACATTTTTTAATATTTATTTATTTATTTATTTATTTATTTATTTATTTATTTATTTATTTTGTACTGGTGATAGAACCTAGGGGCATTCTATCTCGAGCTACACTCCCAGCCCTAGTAGCTGAGGCTGGCTTTGAACCTGCATGATCCTCCTGTCTCAGCCTCCCAAATGCTGGGATTACAAGCATGTGCCACCATGCCTGGCTATTCTTTTATTTTAAAACAGGGTCGCAGGGCGTGGTGGCACACGCTTGTATCCCCGAGCTTAGGAGGCAGAGACAGGAGGAATCACGCAGGTTCCAAGCCAGCTTTGCTGGCTTAAGAGACCCTGTTTCCAAAAATAAAAATATAAAATAGGTCTGAGAGTGTAGCCCGGAGGTAGAAGGGTTCAATCCCCAGTACCACAAAAAAGAAAAAAAAAAAAAAAAAACAGGGTCTCACTAAGCTGCAAAGGACCTCACTAAGTAGCTGAGGCTGTCTGCAAACCACAATCCTCCCGTCGCGGCCTCCAGAATGCTAGGATTACAAGTATGAGCCACCATGCCCGGCTTCATATGATTTTTTAAAGTAAATTATCAACAAAAATGTAATACTAAAATACCTTTTCATAGAGTTTGCTATTTATAAAAAATTTGGCTTTTTTGTTTGTTTGTTTATTTGTTTGAAAACAAACTTTTTAAGCCAAGAACCCAGTAATCATAAAACACATCAGGTCCTACATGGTCACAGAATCATTTGACTTGACCCAGCATGTGTTCTAATACTATTTAGTAAAACATCTTCAGTTTAGGCTAATTCAGTGTCTGTGCCCTCACCTTTTCTAAGCTAATGGAAAATATATCCTTTTAGCTCTCAGTACAAGAAGAAGAAGAAGAAGAAGAAGAAGAAGAAGAAGAAGGAGGAGGAGGAGGAGGAGGAGGAGGAGGAGGAGGAGGAGGAGGAGGAGGAGGAGGAGGTAGACTTCAAAGTTCCTCCTGTAGCCCACTGTTTGTGAACTAGCTAGGTGTGAAATGTTTCTTCCATGAAAAATACCTTCAGGGGCATTCTACCTTCAAGCTACACTGGTTTCCCTCATTTGCTGAAGGTCTTACTAAGTTCATGAAGCTGGCCTCAAACCTGCTATCCTCCTATCTTAGCCTCTCAAGTATTAGAATTATAGACATGTACCACCATACCTGGCTTTTTTTCTTTTTTTTCTTTTGGATTGGGAATTGAACCCAGGAACATTCTACCTCTGAACTATACTTCTAGACCTTTTATTTATTCATTCATTCATTCATTCATTCATTCATTTTTTGACAAGTTTCTGAAACTGGCCTCAAAACTGTGATTCTCCTCTCTCAGCCTCCCAAGTAGTAGAAATACAGGCATGTACCACCATACCCAGTGAATAAACTTAAGTTTATTTTTTATTTATTATTATTTTTTGTAGTACTAGTGATTGAACCTAAGAACATTCTACCTCTAATATATAATCCTAGCCCTATTTATTTTCTAATTTGAAACAAGGTCTCACTAAGTTGCTGAGGGCATTGCTAAATTACTGAGGCTGGCCTTGAACCTGTGATCCTCCTGTCTCAATCTCCCAAGTACTGAGATTACAAGCTCATGTCACCAGACCTGGATAAAATACCTTTTTTTGAGCTATTCTTTAAATATTTAAAATTTCTGCATCTTGGTTTTGTGTATTTTAACTATTGAATGTAAAACATGTTACAGTTGAGGAAACTGTTCCTGGGACCCTGTTGGGCTCCTGGAAACTGTTCCAGTTACTATGAGAGAGAGAGAGAGATATAACTGTAGGTTCTTGTTCTGAACTAATTGTAGTAAACGCTAGTCCAAACTCTTGCTGGAAGCTTAAATGAGTGTATTATTACACAGATGGAAAAATAGAATGTAGATTAATACAGCCCTATACCCGAATAGTATAAGGGGGTGACTTGAAAAGAAGACACCGGAGGCTGATGGACCCAGAGCATTTTATACCAATAATCTTCTGGTCCAACTAGGTCCGCCCCCTCTGGGGCCAGTCTTTTCATGTGGGGATTCCTTCCTGTAGGTCTATCCTGTCTCTGGTACAGACCCTAAGCCTTTTGTTACACCCCAAAATGTGTTCATTGATCATCACAGTCTGGTATCTCTTGAAGGCTTACGGCATCCTCCCACACCCTTGGGAAATCTTATCTTTACAATGAAAGAGGCCCTGGGACAATCACTGTCGTCTTGCTAGGCACTCTTGGTGCCTGGAATTCTGAGGCACTTTGCCTGAAGCTTTTTCTGCCTGGCTTTTTTTTAATTACCTAGAAAATATTTTGAAAATTGAAAATATTTCCCAATACTGGTACATTAATACATTTTGTTTTTTTTAATATCTTTTTATTAGGAAAAATGCCAAACATATGCAGAGTTGAAGGAACAATTTAACTCACCATTGTCGCACTTCAGTAGTGATTAACTCAGAGCCTGTCCCACTTTATATTTCTAGTCATTTTTTCTTTCCTAATGGTGTTATAATTAGTGTTGTTATTTTTGTTATTTCTTATAGTACTGGGAATTGAACTCAGGACATGATAGGCAAGTGTTCTTCCACTGAGCTACAGCCTCAGCCCTTTTT
The DNA here is from genome assembly GCF_963383645.1 of Muscardinus avellanarius. Taxonomy (NCBI): domain Eukaryota; kingdom Metazoa; phylum Chordata; class Mammalia; order Rodentia; family Gliridae; genus Muscardinus; species Muscardinus avellanarius. Next base: position 34,624,261 of record NC_137795.1, on the reverse strand, counting down.
AAAAATTTTATTTCAAGATAGGGTCTTGCTCCATTGTACAAGCTAGCCTCAAATTTACCTTCCCTGTGCCTCAGCCTCCCATCCTCAGCCTCCCATCCTCAGACTCCCATCCTCAGACTCCCATTCTCAGTCTCCCATCCTCTACCTTCCATCCTCAGCCTCCCATCCTTAGCCGCCCATTCTCAGCCTCCCATTCTCAGCTGTCCTCCAGTATTGTTTTGAATCAAATCTCATAAAACAAGATAAACTTGTTTTATCTATAAACGTTTTGGTATGTGTCTTTCAAAGATAAGGACTCATTTAAAATGTATATATACTGCAAATAAACCATAACATCTAAAATTATTAACCATCTCTTAATACCATCTGATATTTGAGAATATTTTAAAAAATCAATATTCTGTATTATTTTTTTAATTGGCAGTGATTTCTTGGATATGATTCCAAAGGCACAGGCAACAAAAGAATAAAAAAACAAACTTCATAAAAAATAAAAAAATATTGTACATCCAAAGACAATGTAAACAGAATTAAAAGTTACTGATAGAATGGGATAAAATATTTCCAAATGCTATAGCTGAAGGTATAGTAATATTCCAAATAGAAATCCTAAAATTTAGCAACAATAAAAGCAAACAATACAATTTAGAAATAGGTAAAAGACTAAAATAGATAATGAATCTCCAAAGATTTTTATATGACCAATAAAAACATGAATATCACTCATCATAATATAACTAATCATTAAGGAAATACAAATAAAAACTTTAGTGAAATACTACTTCACATTTGTTAGGATGGCTACTTAACATGAATTACTTTGCTCCAGCCCTTTACCTTGAGTTTGTTACTATTTTTACTTGTAAAGTGTGTTTCTTGTAAGCAGCAGATGGATGGATTCTGGTTTTTAATCCATTTTGCCACTTTATGTCCTTTTATTGGGGAATTGAGGCCATTTACATTCAGTATGATTATTGAGAGATTAACTTTTAATTCCTAACATGTTAAGATTTTATTTCTGTTTGAAATACTGTTTATTCTTCTTTGCTTAGTTGTCTGCTGGATGTAAAATCTTGTTTCTCTGGTTCTGGTGTGTATTACCTATTTCTTCTTTGTAGTTAATCTCTTTGAGTATTTTCTCTAGCGCTGGTTTGAAGACATAAATTCCTTCAGTTTCTGTTTGTTATGAAAGCTTCTTTTTTCCTCTTCTAATTTGATAGATAGTTTTGCTGGGTAGGAAGTTTTTGGCTGGAAGTTGTTTTCTTTCAGAGTTTGGAATATGTTACTCCAAGCCTTTCTGGCTTTCATGACTTGGTTTGGGAAGTCTGGAGTGATTCTAATTGGTTTGCCTCTGAATGTCACTAGGCCTTTTGTTTTTGTTGCCTTTAAGATTCTCTGTTTGGCTTCTACATTGGTCATTTTGACAGTTATGTGGTGTGAGGAACCTTTTCTCTGATTCTGTCTAAAGGGAGTTCTCTAAGTTTCCTGGACCTGTGTATCGACCTCTTGCTCTAGTTTGGAAATTTTTCTGCTATTATTTATTTGAAGGGATTATTGATCCCTTTGTTTTCACCTTCTTTTCCCTCCTCTATTCCAATTATTCTTAGGTTAGCTCTCTTAAAATGGGCCCATATTTCTTCAGTGTCAGATTCCTGCTGTCTGATATTTTTTTTGTAATTTATAAATTATGCATTCGTTTTTGGAGTGATCATCTTCTAGGAGCGAGATTCTATTCTCCATGTGGTCTAATCGATTGTTTATAGTTTGAATTGATGCCTTTACTTCAATGATTGCATCCTTTATTTCTTTTAGACTCTCTAAATTCTTTTCAAAGGTCCTGTGTTATTTCTACAGTCATATTCCTGATTTGATCTTCTGAAGATCTCTGAATTTCTGTGTTATCAGGATCTGATACTATGGGGTTGTGGGCGTTCATTGCTCTATTGTTGTTCCTCTTTCCCATGATTTCAGAAGTTTGAGCCTTCCCTGGGTCACTATGACTTCACTTAGAGTGCTCTGTATCTCAAGTCTATGGTAATCTCAGTCACCACTACTCCTTTACTGGGTTGTGTAGCAAAGTCTCAGACCAAGGGAGTTAATCAAGGCTGCGCAAGACTGTGGGGGTGCCGGGCTGGGCGTTTTCCCGCAGGGAGCTACAACTAGGGTGTGGTATCTCTGCCACTGCTACTCCTTCACTGGGTTGGACTACAAAATATCTGATCCAAGGAGATTATCAAAACTGAGCAAGTCTTTGGGAGTGCAGTACAGGGATTTCTCCTTTAGGGGCTACAATTTTGCTCACGGTTATTGTGCTCACTGATCAGGAGTTGTCGCGGGGCATGGTGAACTCGCTGTCACTGCTGGCAATATGGCGCCACTGTCACACCCTCGGCAGTGAGGCTGGTGTATTTCTTTTCTAGTTTTGAGCTCTGTTCTGAGTCCCTGGAAGGTGTGATGAGCTTGGCCACTGAGAGTTTTAGATGTTCTTTGCACTGAAAGAACTCCTGTATTACACCCGAATGATCCACAGCTGGTCACTTCAGCTCCATATTTACCTTTCTTTTCTGGAGCCTGGTGCTGTGAGGCAAGATGGTGCTGGCACGGATCCGCCACCGCAATGTGGGGTGGTTTCTTTTCTGGTCTCTGGTTGTTCTTCTAGACTTCTTTTTCTCTGTCCCTTGTGTTTACATTTTTATTTCTCTGCTGATAGTGTTTTCTGGTTCTGAAAAGCACTGATTTTGTGGCAATAGAGATCGAGTATTAGCAGGACTCATAAACGCTGCTTTTCTCGGTCGCCATCTTCCTGGAAGTCCTCCATTAATACATTTTAAAGCCTCTTCCTAATTCAGATACATAACATATAAAACATATACTAAGTCTATAGTTTGAATGGAAACAGAACATGCCTGCTTAATCATCAATCAAATGAAGACACTGAACATTAGCTTTCTCATCTCCCTTCCCAGCCCCAGTCTCAACCCTCAAGGAAAATCAGGATCCTCAATTTGGACAGCATAGATTGATTACTTTTGTTTGTGCTTGAAATGGATGCACATGCTATTATTTTATTAATTCCCTCATTTACCCAACTTCTTTTGCCTTCTCGTGTTGTTTTAGTGTTTAGTTACTTTCTGGTGAATGATTAAGTGAACAGAGTTAATCTGCCAACAATAGAGCTCAGCTCTTTTAGCAAAAACACATGAATCATGAGAACCGTGATTTGGTTTGGTTTTCAAGGAACAAAAATACTGCATTATTCTCTTTTGCTACAAAGAGTAACTCCTAAGCACGTATCTGTTTTTCAAAGACAATTTTTGAGCTCACACTTTTTCTCATACCAGTCATTACAAAAAGAAATTTGTCCTTGCTTTTTTGAAAGAGCAGTTACATTTTAATGGGCAAGATTGATTTTAAGAAGGAAAAAGAAATCACAGATTACTGTGGCTTTAGTTGTTTGGATTTCTTCCCACATTTGCAAACCTTTTGCTGCTAAGTGTGAGAGAGATGAATTTAGTTGATTGGCTTGAGCCTGGAGCCACCAGTCTGCCCTTTAATTAGCTGTTTAACTAATTAGCAAGGCACACTTGGTATTTACTTTGCTTAATTGAAAATAAGAGCCTGGACAAGATCAGTCCTTTTAAATTGGGACTGTGAAACTTACAAAAATGCAAAACTCTGGGGTTTTTTATTATTGTTTTGTGTGTGGTACTAGAAACTGAACCCAGGGGCATTCTGCCTCTGAGTTATGCCCTCACCCCTATTTATTTATTTGTTTATTTATTTTGATACAGGGTCTCGTTAGGTTGATGAGAGTCTCACTACTTACTGAGCTGGTCCTTGAACCTGCCACCTCCTGTTGAACTTCCCAAGTACTGGGGTTACAGGTGTGCATCACCATGCCTGGCATCAAAACTCTGTTTTTAACAGGTTCTGAGACCAATAACATAAGGAAGACAAAATATACTCAGAATACATTGCTGATCCTCAAATTTTATCATGCATGTCTCAGGCTCACTTCAACAGTGGGTTAAAATTGTTTCCCTCCATCCCAGTGTCTGGCTCAGTCGGCCTGCACAGGTCTAAGGATTTGCATTTTGAACAAGTCCCTAGAGATGCTGACCCTTTTGCATCAGGATCACACTTCGAAAACTGCCGGGCCAAATGTACTTAGTGACTCTTTGTATTAATGCACTAAATAGATATATCATTACTGATTATATCTTTCTCTAAAACACAGCCAATAAAATGTTTCCATAATTTATTTATTAAATAATTTGGACACTTTTAGTATGTGTTTCCAAATAAAGCAAAAATACTTTCCTATGGGGACTGTCTAACCTGGCTCTATATTAACTAACACATTTGTGGTTGGTGAAGAAGCCATTAGTCAACCTCTTGCATGCTACAGGTGTAAGAAAGGTAAAGATTCACTGGGCCAGGTGACCATTTTCAGACTGTAGGGAGCATTACCTCACCTGGAGGGCTCGTTAATTTCAGATCCATGGCAACAGCCCCAGGGGCTGTGACTGAGTACCCTCAAGGTCCTGAGGAATTGCCTTTCCACCAAGTTCCCTGGTGATGCCACTGCTGCTAATCCAGCATGCACAGAATGAGAGCCACTGGGCTTGATGATTTCGAGTCCCTTAGTAAAGATCTGTCAATGCAAACCAACCCCAAAGAACCAACCACTCCTGGTAATTTCAATGCAAGCCTAGGTTGAAGAACCACTAGCTTACCCTAAGCTTCATGGGTCAATCCATCATGGACATAAGGTAATAGACAATTAAAAGAGAGGCAGGACCAGGCATGGTACAAAATAGGCAATTAATGATACAAAATAGGCATAACAAATTTTGCTTTTTTTGAAGGCGAATGAGAAACATAAAAGTCAACGAAAGAGAGAGAAAAGTAGAAAAATATCTGTATAGGCAAGGTGATCTGGCATCTTTGCATGAGGTAAGACAAAAAAAATTGTGTGCCCTTGAAGCTGTATAGCTCAGATTGACCTATGGAAATAGCTTATAGCTAATATGAACTTGATCCTAAGGGTATGGGATCCCACAGAATGATACCTTGATTTAGACCAGCTCAGAAGCTGTTGAATTTCTATCATAGACTTCTATCTCTTGGAAAATCATAACTTTTTTAATGCAATACAAGAAAATTGGAAATATCTCAATTTAAAGTGCTTTAGCTTCTAACAACAGACTAAATCCTTTGAGTAAATCCTCGACCCTTTCTCAGCAATCTTTTTCCCCTTTTCCAGGAAAACCCAGTGGCATTCTAAATTCAGTCCAGCAGCATCAGTATTACCTGGAGGCTAGCTAGAAATACAATGCACATTGTCAGGATTCACCTTGGTCCTATAAATCAGGAACAAACTGCTCGAAGTTTTTTTTTTTTTTTTTTTTTTTTTTTTTTTTTTTTTTTTTATCTCAACCAATCCTAGCTAAAATGTAAACTTCTAAAAAGCTGTCCAGACCATTGTAAAACTTAGACCTCTGTGAGATGCAATTAAATACAATATGCATTACCTTTAGTTTTATTTCTTTTGCAGGATTCAATGTTTCAAGGTGCTAGTGATGTTTACCTGATGTCTTAGTATTTTATGGTAATCTGTAATTCAATTATTAAGTTGGGGAAATGTAAAATATAATACTTTAAAATGCTCTTAACTTCATTAGGTTTAAAGTAATACTTAAGTCTTTTAAATGGGTTTCTAAATTGTTGGTATAACAACATTGTAAAATGGTATTGTTTGGGGGTTAGCTTGTATATAGGAAAGCATTTGTGAGATGTTTGTTCGCATATATGATGAAGATGGTTTTATTAATTAAAAGACAGTAAGTTTCTATTAAGCCTACCTCTTTTAAGACCTCTTCAGGCCATTCTATTCATACTTATATTTGCCCATGGTTTCTAAATTATGTGGTTAAGTTTGTCTTCAACAGAGTTAAAGCCATCAAGCTCCAGAATGATGCTCCAGATGAAACTTAAGATGGACATTTATCAAAACCCCTTGGATAGCCATAAAGACTCAAGACACTCACTCATCTGACTCCCTCAAAGCCAAACTGCTTACATGCACTCTAAAGCTGGGGTCCTACTTCATCCCTTCTCAGCACTGAAGAAGTTAACGACTGTTTCCAACATCCTTATTCCTTTGCTATGGGTGTATGCAAGTAGTAAAAGTAGGGGAGGATCGATGGGGATTGAGCTTATATTGTTTGTTAATAAGAGCTGTAAAAAAAAAAATCCTGTTTACCTTGGGCCTGACAGGTGTCAGGAAATTAATAGAAAGAGGGGGGAATGTACCAGTATTGGGAAAGAACTTCAAAATGTATTAATGTGCTGGTATTGAGAAAGGGCTACAGAGTTCCAGACACCAACGGTGATTAGTAAGAAAATAGAGGAAGCCCAGGGTCTTTTACATTTTAAAGATAAACTTTTCCAAGGATGTGGGGGATGCCATAAGCCTTCATGAAATCCCAGACTCTGATAATTAACACATTTGGGGGTATAACAAAAGGGTTGGGATCTGTATCAAAGACAGGGAAGGCCTGCAGGAAGGAATCACCACATGAAAAGACCTGACCCAAGAAGGAGCAGATGGAATTGGGTCAGAAGACTTGGTATAAAAAGATTCTGTATTCAAAAGACTTCAGTGACTTCTTTTCAAGTTACCATACTATATCACCCTTTATGGCGTAGTGCTTTACTCTAAGCTATGTCCTATCTTTCTATCTTTATAATAATAAAATCGCTTAAGCTTACAGCATAAAAGTTCAGGCTATTGTTTTCTACACATAACTCAGAACAAGAACCCATGCTAAAACTGTTCCAGTTTAGGAACCCAACAGGGCCCCTGTAACAGTTTCCATTGTAACAATAAATATCTAAGCATTTCACATCATATCAGGCCACACATACTAAATAATGTCTAAATATTATGAGCAATGACAATGGCCCATGGATTTTTTTACAAGCGCATTAAATTCCAGATATCTTAGTTTTTCTAATATATTACTGGTATTGCTTACTAGTTTAATTTCATTAGGGCCAAAGGACATATAGAGTATGATTTCAGTGCTTTTAAATTTGCTGCGACTCGTTCTGCTGCCCAGCATATGGTCTGTCTTGGTGAAAGTACAATGTGTATTTTGCAGTTGTTGGGTAGAGTGCTCTATAAATATCAATGTGGTATTGGTAGCTGATAGTGTTGTTCAGAAAATCTGCACTCATAATGATTTTATTTTTATTTGCCTAGTTATATCGATTGCTGAGAAAGTGGCATCAAAATCTTTATGATTGTAAAATGTCCACTTCTCTGTTTAATTTAGCCAATTTGGTTTCATGTATCTAGAAGCTCTGTTTTTAGAGGAATACACATTTATGATAGCTGTGTCTTTCTTGTGATTTTTTTTCATTGTGAAATATCTCTCTTTACGTCTGGCAATAACTTTTATATTGTCGTCTATGTTATTTGATATGAGGATAGCCAGAGTACTCTCTAAGGCATATTGCTTGCACAGAATTTCTTTTTTATATGTTTATTTTTAAGCTGTACTTAGAGTATGGTTCTTGGACATTGCATAATACTAAGTCTTTCTTTAAAAAAAAAAAAAAAGCAATGGGGCTCGGAATGTATCCCAGTAATAGAATATTTTCCCAGGTTTTGAACCCCAATACTAAATAAATAACCACTCTGATAACCATTTTTGTTATTTATTTATTTATTTATTTATTTATTTATTTGGTGGTAGTAGGGGTGGAACCCAGAGGCTTTCTACCTCCAGTCTATACTCCCAGACCTATTTTATATTTTATTTGGAGACAGGGTCTCACTAAGTTGCTGAGAGCCTCACTAAGTAGCTGAGGCTGGCTTCAAACCTGTGCGATCCTCCTGTCTCAGCCTCCCAAGCGTGGGGATTACAAGCATGTGCCAGCACGCTCAGCTCCATTTTTGTCTTTTAAAGGGTATTTTTAGTCTGTTATTGATATGATTGGGTGTAAGTCCACAATTTTACAGTTTTTTTCCCTTTTATCCTCTTTGTTCATAGCCAACCTCAGCTACTGCATGAGGCCTTCTGCAACTTAGTGAGACCCTGTTTCAAAATAAAGAATAAAAAATAGGCCTGGAGGTGTAACTCAGAAGTAGCATGCCCTGGGTTTAATCCCCAGTTCCTTAAAAAAAAAAAAAAAAAAAAAAAAGTTTGAAGCATATCAATTCTCCTAACGCTATTTTAATTTGTGTGCATTACTTCATGATTTATTTATTTATTTATTTATTTATTTATTTATTTATTTATTTTTGGTGGTACTGGGGTTCCTGGAAGCCCTTCTACCTCTGGGCTACACTCCCAGACCTATTTTTACATTTTTATTTGGAAACAGGGTCTCCTAAACCAGAGCGCGCGGCTGGCTTCGAACCTGTGCGATCCTCCTGTCTCTGCCTCCCAAGCATGGGGATTACAGGCGTGTGCCACCACGCCCGGCTACTTCATGATTTTAGATGTAGGGGGAATGTTTTAGCTCTTGAATTCGTGCTGGAAGTAAAGAGTAATTCTGACAGAAAGATTTGTGGGTAACCGAAGGAATACAGTAGAAGCCTCTGAAGACTGAACTGCAAAATATGTTAAAATTGTGTACATTCAGGGAAATTACAGAGCGCTCATGAAAGAATATGCCACTTCCAAGAAAAACAAGCAGCCTCCAGCTGCTGAGGGCTTGCCAGGCCCCAGTGACAACTCAACTCAGGGAAGCTAGCTACAACCCAGGCCCACTCAGTCAGTCCCTGGCCTGCAGTTCATTTTTGTCTGGGGTGGAGGAGGGGGCTCTGATGTTCTTCCTTCCTTCCCGTATATTCTCACAATGGAAAATAAAGGGAAAAGGACATAGGGTACCGACAGTTGAAGCGACACAAAGAAGAATTGGTGCTTACATTACGAAGTGCCTGCTCCAGGGGCCTTTTACTTTTGTCTACATCTTAGCAGGTAGACAGATCACTATAGAATCCTGTTCCCAAAAAGCCAATGGCTCATTTTCTAAGAAATATGGAGTTTAGCTAACTCACTCTGTTTGTTTTGTTTTCTGAAACTCAAGTAATTAATTTTCTTTTCTTTTTCTTTTTCTTTTTTTTTTTTTTTAAGGTGCTGGGGATTGAACCCAGGAGCATTCTACCTCTGAGCTACACCCCCAACCCTATTTTATTTTTTATTTTGAAACAGGGTCTCACCAAGTTGCAGAGGGCCTCACTAAGTTGCTGAGGCTGGCTAAGAACCCGTGATACTCCTGTCTCAGCCTCCCAAGTACTGGGGTTATAGGTGGGCGTCACCATGCTCCAGAGTCAGGTAATTCATTTGAGCTGTCCAGCAGAACAGCCGGCTGAATGTGGTCTACTAGTGTCTGTTTGGGATAAATTATTTTCTCTCCCCTTTATAAACACCTGTGAAAGTAAATTAAATGGATAGTTTAGGCAGAGGGTGAAGGGAGGGTTGGGGAAGAGAAGAGAGAGCCAGGTAGAACAGCAGAACAGGCTTTATTGAGATGAAACCTGTGGAGGTCTCCAGAAAAGGATGGAGCCTATCTCCATGTACAGGCTGAGGGGGTTATACAGTAATCTGGAGGGAGATTCAAATCCTGGATGGAAGCTCCTAAGGTGGGAAGGCAGGAGGTTTCTGAGGCAGGAAAGGCAGTATCTATAGGCCCCTTGCAGTCTATGCCAAGCAAGATATGGGAAATTTAAACTAGGGGGACTTTTCTAGTAAGTGAGATAGGGGGACTTTTCCAGTAAAGGAAAGGCCTTCACAAAATGGAGTTTCTTTTGCTTTGGCCAGCCATCTAGCAGAGGGGCGTAGCTTAGTGGTAGAGTACTTGCTTAGTGTGTGCAAGCCTTGGAGTTGATCCTTAGAGCTGCAAAGAAAATTTTTTAAAAAAAGAAAAATGAAAAGAACTGAAAGGCAGTCTACCTCGGAGTTACTCCTCCGGCCCTTTTTATTTCTGATTTTGAAGCAGAGTCTCACTAGGTTGCTGAGAGTCTTGTTACCTGCTGAGGCTGGCCTCAAACCTGTGATCTTTCTCTTAACCCCACAAGGACTGGGATTATAGGTGTTGTCAGTTAAACCTCTTTAAATGGCCTAAACTTTGCAACTTGAGCTAATTAATGCCAACATTAAAAAAAAAAAAAAACCTGCCATGGTGGTGTGTGCTTATAATCCTCATATTTGGGACACAGGAAGATTATAGGTTCTTGGTTAGCCTTAGCAACTTAGTGAGGCCCTCCATAACTTAGTGAGAACCCGTTTCAAAATAAAATAGGACTGGAGGTGAAGGTGGAGCTCAGAGGTAGAAAGCCCCTAGGCTCTGTCCCTAGTCAAAAAAAAAAAAAAAATCAGATTTTTGCGAGGATTACTAAGTCTATGAGTTCATAGCCAACCTAAGTAACATGGTGATATCTGTCTCAAGAAAAAAGAAAAGTAAAATAATAAAAAATAGAACTTATGTCAAATAAATCCAAAGTAGCCAATAAACTTATTTATTTTTATTTTTCACTTTTTGGTGGTACTGGGGATGGAACCCAGGGGCTTTCTACCTCTGGGCTACACCCCCAGACCTATATTATATTTTATTTGGAAACACAGTCTCTTAAACCAGCTGAGGCTGGCTTCGAACCTGCACTTTCCTCCTGTCTCAGCCTCCCAAGCACGGGGATTACAAGCGTGCGCCACCACGCCCGGCAAATTTATAATTATATAACTGGGGATTGTCCGATAAGATAGACCAAAAGACAACTGTATAACTAACCAATCAACTTTTTGTGTCTCTTCCTGTCATATAACATGCCCTGGGCTGAGCCCCTGACCCACTTTTGGTTTGGAGGTACCTGATTCATAAGTGATTGCTTGCTCAAATACACTCTTTGAAAAAGTTAACATGCTTCAGTTTATCTTTTTAACACACTAAAGAGAATTTAAAAAGGAAAAAACATAGTGCTGAAGATCTTTTTTCTAACTCGATGGAGTGGAGACAGCTGGTACTAACTTCTAAATTCACAATACCCAGAGTGCATTAAATTTTAAAAACTTCATGTTTTGCCCTTTTAAAATTTGATCTCTCATAAGCCATCTTTCCGCAGGATGTTAGCAGAAAATGCCAAGGGACACACACACACACACACACACACACACCAGAATGGCCTTCAGGTCATTACCTCCAAAGATAAATGAGGGATTAGGGAACACAATCACAGAAGCCAGCCCAGAGAATGAGGGGAGATGGAGTAATATTCTTAATTGGAATGGAAACAGAAGCCAGCCATAAGACAATCTGGGCTCTGAACCAAACCAGTGAGAGGATAGTCAAACATCGCAGATCAATATTTAATTATGGAAAATAAAGGTGCTAGGGTTGGGAAACATTTTTTTATGTCAATTTGACGTGATATATCCAGACCTTTCTCAAAGAATAAAGATTCAGGGTGAGTTAATTCTACTCAAATTCACAGGCAACTTAATTAGATCCAACATTAATAAGGAACAGTTAAAACTTACTGATTACAGGAATGTGTTGGGTATGTATTGTTGTTTCTTTGAATGTCCTTTTAAACTGTCTATCTTTAAAATGAACGTGTTAGCTAGGTGTGGTGGCACACAGCTGTAATCCCAGGACTTAAGAGGCTGAGACTGGAGATCACGGGTTCGAGAAAAGTCTCAGCAAGTAGTGAGACTCTCAGAAACCTAGCAAGACCCTGTTTCAAAATAAAAGTAAAATAGAGCTGGGGGTGTAGCTTGAAGTTAGACTGCCTCTGGGTTCAATCCCTAGGACCACAAAATACAAATTAATTAATTAAAATTAATGTGTTAAGTCAGTGATCCTGATACTTGGGAGGCAGACATAGGAGAATCCCCAGGTTCGAGGCAAGCATGCCTTAACTTAGCAAAACCTTGTTTGAAAGTTAAAAATAAAACATAGCTGGGGTAGATTGCCCCTGGGTTCAATCTCCAGTAAAACACACACACACACACACACACACACACACACACACACACACACACTTAACATGTTACTGGGGTTTTTTTTGTTTGTTTGTTTGTGTTTTGCATTGGTTAATCCATCTAACCTAATTGGCACATGCAGGAGGAACTCAGCTGTGTCTTCCAAGGCAGCTCAGACAGTTCAGTTCTGCCTTCCAGGGTTTCAGTAAGTTGCAGAGGGCCTAAATAGTAACCAAGGACATCAGTTGGTATCACACACACACACACACACACACACACACACACACACACACACACACAGCTAAATGCAATGCCCTGGCTAAATGTACAGACCCCACAAAGACGGTGAGTGACAGCCCATGTCAGAACAATTGCTGAATTCGCTTCCTATTGGCTCTGTAACAATCACCACAAGGGAAGGTGCACACAAATGTATTATTTTGCAATACTGGAAGTCAGAGGTCTGAAATAGGTCAACCAAGCTACATTCCCTCTGGAGGCCTAGGGAAGTCTAAGTCCTTGAATCTTCTACTTCTACTGGCTGCCTGCATCCCTTGACTCCTGGCCCTTTCTCCATTTTTCAAGCCATCAGCACAGCCTCTGCTTCCAATGGGATCATTCTCATTCTCTCTTTCTCTCCCACTATGATTACACTGGGCTCCCCAACAAATCTAGGGCACTCCCCACATCCCACAACCCTTAACAAATCATATCTGTGTAGCTCCTTTTGTCATGTAAGGTCACATTCCACAGGCTTCAGAGATCAGGACGAGGACATCTTTCGGGACCGCTATTCCATGTTTATTATAAAGGTTTATCAGACTATAACAAAGTCTGAGCTACATGTGATGGTACACGGCTATAATCCAAGTACTTAGGAGGCTGAGAGAGGAGGACTGCTGGTTTGTGAAACCAGCCTCAAAACTTTAGTGAGACCCTGTTTCAAATAAAAAATAAAAAGGGCTGGGGGTATAGTTTGGAGGTAGAGCACTCCTGAGTTCAATTCCTAGTTACCCCCCAAAAAGGAAAGAAAAATAATTAGTATATGGAAAGCTGATGATTCTTATAAGTTGATTTTGTATCTAGCTACTTTGCTGAATTTGTTTTATCAACCTAGAAGTCTTTTAGTTAATTTTTTTGGATCCTCTAAGTACAGGATCATGTCATCTGCAGAGATAATTTCAGTTCTTGTTTCTCTATTTGTGTTCCTTTGATTTTTTTCCACTTGTCTTATTTCTCTGGCTAGAATTTCCAGTACTATATTGAGTATGAGGGGTGATAGTGGGCATCCTTGTCTTGTTCCTGATTTTAAAGGAAAATCTTTTAGTTTTTCCTTATTCAGTATGATGTTGGCTTTGGGTTTATCATATATTGCCTTTATGATGTTGAGGTAAGTTCCATGTCTATTTTCTTAACATGAATAAGTGTTAGATTTTGTCAAATGCCTTTTTTTATCTACTGAGGTAATCATGTGATTTTTGTCTTTAATACAATTTGTGTAGTGAATTACGTTTATTGACGTACGTATCCCAAGCTAGTCTTGCATTGCTGAAATTAAACCAACTTGATCATAGAAATTGGGGGGGGGGGTCTTCTTGGAGGGGTGCCCTACCACTGAGCAATATCCTCAGCTTGTGTGTGGGGGGATACTAAGGCTTGAACCAGGGGAATTCTACATCTGAGCTACACCGCAGGCCTATCTTATTTTTTATTTTGAAACAGGATTTCACTAAGTTGCAGAGAGCCTCACTAAATTGTGGAGGGCCAAGCTAAATTGATGAGGATGGTTGAAGATCTGTGATCCTTCTGTCTCAGCCTCCCAAGTACTGGGATTACAGGAGTGTGAAACCACATCCAGTGGCCTCGAATTTATGATCCTCTTGCCTCAGTCTTCCAACTTGCTGAGATTACAGGTGTGTTTTTATACCCAGATACAAAATAACCCTGAATTTTAAATTATAATCTCATATTTTAGTCTGCCATCTTTAGAAAGACTACAATTTTTTAAATCAACATTTTTTCAAATATTTCCAAATATGTGCACAGAAATTTAAAGTCTTTTAAATAATGTTCTTTTTGTTTCTCTTTTTGGTGCTAGAGATTGAACCCAAGGGCTTTCTATCTCCAACCTACATCCCCAGTCCTTTTTGTTTAGTTTTATTTACTTATTTTATTTTTATTTATTTATTATTTTTTGCGGGTCTGGGGATGGAACCCAGGGGCATTCGACCTCCGAGCTACACCCCCTGCTCTATTTTTTATTCTTTATTTTGAAACCGGGTCTCAGTAAGTTGCAGAGGGCCTAAGTAGCTGAGGCTGTCCGCAAACTGTGATCCTCCGGTCTCAGCCTCCCAAATGCTGGGATTACAAGTGTGCGCCACCGCGCCCGGCCATTTTTTATTTTGAAACAAGCTCTCACTAAGTTGCTGAGAGTCTTGCTAAGATGCCTCAAACCTGCAATTCTCCTGTCTCAGCCTCCCAAGTGTCGGGGCCCACTCGGCAGGACCGAGGTGGCACCCAGGCTTGCTGCCAGCGTGGACTCAAGATGGCGCCTGGGCTTGCAGCCAAGTCACGAGGCTCACGAGGCTGGCGGTGCCCTGAGCCTGCGCAGTGAGCCCTATCAGGCGCCTTACGGATGATTAGTGACGCAGCGCCTCGTGCTACCACCTGCCCGCCCAGGAGAAGGTTAAAAAGCGCGCATGCCCTAGCGGGCGAGAGAAGAGGGTTGGTGGACAGGAAGAGCAGTTCCTTGGCGGACTGCTCCGGGCTCCGAGCTGGGACGGACATGTTCACAAAGCCACCACTGTGACCGGTGTGTGCTGCAGCAGAGACGTAGAGTGCCACGGAGGAGGGTTGGTGGAGTGATGAGGGAGGAGAGACTGATGTTGTTTTTACCTGAGAGGGCGTTGAGAGAGCATTAAAGAGGAAGGAGCTTCATCAACAGAGTCGGCGTTCGTGTGTTTCTTCCCTAGGCTCTGCTGGTCAGAGCCCTAGGGACGCGACACCCAAGTACTGCAATTACAGGCATGTACCACCATGTCCAGCTATGATGTTTAGTTTGCGTGTAGTGTCTATACTACTGAAGATATTAAAACTCCAAGCTGAGCTAAGATATTTTTTTTTTTACACTGTGCACATAAATCAGAGGTTTGGGTTTTGAGGTTGGAGGTGTACCTAGCCTGAGTCCCTAGTGGGCCACCGAGTTTCATGCCACCAACCACTCCCCACCTGCCACCCCCACAGCTACACCTGGAACTATTTGATTTGCCTCTGAGACACCTGGAATACAGCTCCTCCAACTCTCCCATGGGCTCCTTGTTCCTGCAATGTGCCCCTCTGTAGCTGTCCTAGAGTTGACACCAAGTGCAGAATACTTCTTAGATGCCCTCGGGGTATTAAAGAAGAGCACTGAGTGTCCCAGTGGCTTATTTACTCCTTGTTCTGGGGGCCATAGAGATGCCTTTAAGCTCTTCTCCCTCAGGAGTCCCCAGGGCAGCTGCCCAGGACTGGACTTTACTAGACTGGGGGCTCCAACACTCTCAGAGCCTGCCTGGTCACCAAGGAACTTCCAATGGCCAGTTACATTATATAACTACATGTCTTCTTTATTAGGCTATGATGATCACTTAGTTCTTAAAAAATTTGTATTATCAGCCTAACTGTGGGCTGGTTAAACTTTCAGAGCTTCAGATTTCTCTAGGCTTTAAAGTAAGTATTCAAAAATATCTCCAGCCTCTCTTTGACTTTTGGTCTCATCAGAGACTAGATTAGCCAGCAGCTTTCTCTAAAGGCTAATGGATGGCTAGAAACGCAAAGAAACAAAGTCCTAATGGCATTCTGCATTCACTCTGAGTTACTATATGCCAATGAGCCCAAATATGTAAAAGGTTACATTGCTAATTCTTTCTAAATCATTTGATTACCCTGAGTGGTACATAAATAATTAAGTAGTGACCTTTAATTAAGGCTCTGTAACTGAAAGCTGCTTTATGCAAAATTAAATGTTTTTCAACAGATAATATTAGGAAAAAAAATTTTTTAACCTGGAAGGACCATACCAAGAAACTGAGAAAATTGAAAATTTTATTTGAGAGGTTTGGATGAGGTCATGAGGGAGGGGCCTCCATCTTGGGATTAGAGTCCTCATAACAAGGAACACCTGAGAGCTGGCTGTCTGCAGAGACACAGCAAGAAGGCTGCTGCTGTAAGCCAGAAGAAAGTCCATGTTGGCAGCTGGGTCTTGACTTCCAGCCTCCAGAATGCTGGGAAAGAAACATCCATTGCTTAATCCACTGGTCTATGGTATTTTGTTGCAGCTGCCTGAGCTAAAGAACCAGTTAAGAAACTAGGAATTCCACATGTCTCACAGTTTAGCAGTGGTCACCAAGCTGGTTGCTGAGGTCCAGTTTATATTAAAATTTATTCTAAAATAGTTGAGATAGGTGGGAGTGGTGGCACACTCTTGTAACCCCAGTTCTTGGGAGGCTGAGATAGGAGAATTGCAGTGTTTGTACAGCCTCAGTAATTTAGGCCCTGAGCCACTTAGTGAGATTCTGTTTCAAAATAAAGAATGAAAAAAAAAAAAAAAGGATAGGGGGTGTACTTCAGAGGTAGAATGCCCCTGGGTTCAATTCTTAGTATCACAAAATAAATTAGTTAATTAAGTAGTTGATAGTTATGACAAAATGTAAAATTTGTAAACCTTCTAAACTTGATCACAAATTGCCTTTAAAGACAGGTAAATATTTAAAATGCTATTAAATATGTAGTGTTAATATTGCACTCAAGAATGTTTCGATATTGGGACTCTTTCCACTCAATATTTAAATATAGGCCAGATTATATCAATCAAATAAATGCACAGTCTTCTATAAGTGGGACGAGGCAGATATAATTGGCATTTCAGTAGTTATGTTTAATTCTCTATGGCAAAAAATTATCAGACTATTTTTTATCTTCAAGACAACCCTGTAGAGCCATTATTGATCAGACTTTACAGCTGATAAACCAGCTGAGCAAAGCTGAGTTACTCACCTTTTTTACAGATAATAAGTCATGGAATTCTGCTTCCAGGCACGGGTACTTCAGTACATGTTGTGCTACACTTAAAGAAAATGCATAACTTTCTAATACAAGTTCTGGGTTTGTTTTGCAGGTCTAACGTTGTTTTTATAAAATGCTGCAAATAGCCAGGCGTGGTGGCTCACGCTTTAATCCCAGCACTTGGGAGGCTGAGACGGGAGGATCGCACAGGTTCGAAGCCAGCCTCAGCTACTTAGTGAAGCTCTCAGCAACTTAGTGAGACCCTGTTTCCAAATAAAAAATAAAATAGGTCTGGGAGTATAGTTTGGAGGTAGAAAAGCCCCCTGGGTTCCACCCCCAGTACCACAAAAATATAATAAAATAAAATAAAAAGCTACAAATAAGAATTATCCTCGAAATTTAACATCTCTAAACGTTTAGGCTGACTCTTTGAGGCATGTGATTATATTAAAATATATTTAAGTTTCTGAGGCTGGCCTCAAATCTAGAATCCTCCTAAAATAAACCCATTATTATGATTTTTCTTTTGGTACTGGAGATTAAACCCAGGGGCATCCTACCTCCAACCTATACCCTCAGCCTTCTTAGTTTAATAATTTTGAGATAGGGTTTTACTAAGTTGCTGAGGCTGGCCTAAAACATGTGATCCTCCTGTCTCAGCCTCCCAAGTACTGGGATTATAGGCATATAATCACCATGCCTGGCTAAAATACATTCAAATATATTACCACAGTACATTTTCCCCCTCAAGTGTAAAGAAAATATTTAAACTCATTATTAATTGAATTTTTCTTGTAGTTTTAAAAAATGTTATTTATTTATTTATTTATTATTTATTTTTGTGGCATTGAGAAAGCCAGACAAGCAAATGTTGGCACTGTGAGGCTTTGCAGTTTTCTAGAGGGAGTATACCAGAGCAAGTGGAAGCACGGAGAACCTGGGTTAATTTGGAGATACCATAAAGGCATAATATGCACCTCTAATTTCACTGTTTCCCTTTTTTATTGGTGCATTGTAGTCATACAGCTTAAAGGGGTACAAGATGGTAGAGGCATACATGCACTCATCACTCATTTCGCTCTCTCTTAATTTCCACCCCATTTTCTCTCCCTTCCCTTCTTCTCATGTTTGGCTTAGTGATTTGACTTTGATATGTTTGTGAATGTACATCATGTCCATTCGGGAATTTCCCTCTTCCCCCCTCACATCACCCTCAGTTAGGTCACCTTATATGCTCACCTATGGTTTCTCCTTCCTCATCTAGAGTTCTGCCTATGACCCATTTTCTCCCTAGCTTCCGTATATTAGGGAGAGCGTCTGATTTTTTTACTTTTTGTACTGACTAATCTCACCTAGCAAAATGTTCTCCAGTTCCATCCATTTCCTTGCAAATGAAATAATTTTGTTCTTTTTTATGGCTGAGTAAAATTCCATTGTGTACATATCCCATAGTTTTGTAACCCATTCATCTAATGATGGACATCTTGGCTGGGTCCATAGTTTGGCAATTGTGAATTGTGTGGCTATGAACATAGATATGCAATCATTAGTTTGATAGTTCTTTTGGGTTTGTAGTTCCTTAAACATACTTTGTTCCTTAATTTTTCTGTCTAGTATTTGGAGAATTACATACACTGGAATTAAGGTGTGGTTTTGTAAATTATAAATTGCTATTTATTATGAATGGTACAATAGAATATGAATATTAATACAGAAGTCTTCAATCTTATGTTCTATTAAGATTTGTCTTGGAGACTTCCGGGAAGATGGCGACCGAGAAAAGCGGGGCTTAAGAGCCCCGCTAACAACAAATCTCCATTACCACAAAATCAGCGCCTTTCAAAGCCAGAAAACAACATCACCAGAGAAACAAAAAAAATCACCAGGCTCCAGAGAGAAAGCGGACTGAGAACAGAGCCACAGAGGAGATCCTCACGCCTGAGGATGCAGCTTCAGGCCCGAGGACGCGGCAGCAGCGCCATACTGCTGGCGGCACCGGCGAATTCACGGGACGGCCAAAGCAAGCCGAGGGGATCCGCTGCGGAACAGCCAGGCGGGATTTCTCGGCGCAGAGGGCATCTAAAGCTTCCAGTGGCTGAGCTCAGCACACGCTGCAGGGATTCAGAGTGGAAATCAAAACCAAGAAAAAAAAAAACGCCAGCCCCATAGCCGAGGGCGTAGCAGCGGCGCCATATTGCCACCGGCGGCAACAGCACCGAATTCACCGAATTCAGTAGAGCTACATCTGCGTACTCAAGAACAGTGAGTCAAATTGTGGGCCACAGCGGAGAAATCCCAGTACTGTACTCACTGGGACTTGACCCAGTGGGAGAGGGGCGGTGGCAGTGATATCACACCATAGGAGAACGTGCAACCTGGCACCCCCCACAGTCTAAAGCAGCCTCTATCGACTCTCTGGGTCGGAGACTCTGTGATACAACCCAGTAAAGGAGTAGTGGGGTCTGAGATACTACTGACTCGAGATCCAGAGCACCTTAAGTGAAGTCATAGTGACCCAAGGGAAGAACCCAGAAAAGGCACAAACTTCCGAAATCATGGGAAAGAGGAATAATACTGGAGCAATGAATGCTCACAACCCCACAACATCAGAACCCGATATACAGAAAATCAGAGATTTCTAGAAGATCAAATCAGGAAAATAACTGTAGAAATAATAGAGGTGCTTCGAAAAGAACTCAGAGAGAGCCAAAAAGAGATAAAGGATGCAATTAATGAAGTAAAGGCCTCAATTCAAAGCACAAACAACCGTTTAGAACACATGGAGAACAGAATCTCGCTCTTAGAAGATGATCATTCCAAAAATGAACGCATAGTTTCTAATCTAGAAAAAAATATCCGACAGCAGGAATCTGATATTGAAGAAATATGGGCCCATTTTAAGAGAGCTAACCTAAGAATAATTGGAATAGAGGAGGGAAAAGAAAGTGAAACCAAAGGGATCAACAATCTCTTCAAGGAAGTAATAGCAGAAAATTTTCCAGACATAGAGCAAGAGGTCGATACGCAGGTCCAGGAAACGTATAGAACTCCCTTTAGACAGGATCTGAGAAGAGGATCCCCACGCCACATAATTGTCAAAATGACCAATGTGGAAGCCAAGCAGAGAATCTTAAAGGCAACAAAAGCAAAGGGCCAAGTGACATTCAGAGACAAACCAATTAGAATCACTCCAGACTTCCCAAACCAAGTTATGAGAGCCAGAAGGGCTTGGAGTAACATATTCCCAATTTTGAAAGAAAACAACTTCCAGCCAAAAATTTCCTACCCAGCAAAACTTTCTATCAAATTAGATGGAGAAATAAGAAGCTTCCATGACAAACAGAAACTGAAGAAATTGATGTCTTCAAAACCAGCACTAGAGAAAATACTCAAAGAGATTAACTACAAAGAAGAAATAGGTAACACACATCAGAACTAGAGAAACAAGATTTTCCATCCAACAGACAACTAAGATTGGTTATCTGTGGAGATTCATTATTTATGTTAGTCTTTTACCTATCTCTAAAGGGTATTGTTTGCCTTTATTGTTGTTAATTTTTAGGATTTCTAGTTGGAATATTAATATACCTTCAGATATAGCATTTGGAAATATTTTCTCCCATTCTATTAGTAACTGTTAACTCTGTTTACATTGTTTTTGGATATACAATATGTTTTTTTATTTTTTAGGGAGTTTGTATACTCTTCTGTTGCCTGTGCCATTGAAATCATAACCAAGAAATCACTGCCAATTTCAGTGTTGTGAGGTTTTATGACCCAGATTTTCTCCTAAAAGTTTATAGTCTTAAGATTTATATTTAGGTCTTTTATCTATTTTGAGTTAATATTTGTATATGGGATTAGGTAAGGGTCTAATTTTATTCTTTTCCATGTAATTATTATTTTTCAACAATATTTAGTTAAAAGATTATTATTCCCACCACCAAATGTTCATGGAAACCTTGTCAAAAATAACTTGACAATATAGGGAAGAATTTAGCTCTAGGCTTTTATTTAACTCCAATGGTTTATATATCTGCCTTTAGAATAGTACTACACTGTTTCAATTATTGTAGCTTTATATGGTTTGAAATCAGAAAATATACATCTTCTAGCTTTGTTCTTTTTCAAGATCGTTGTGGGTACCTAGAGTCCATATTCCATATTAGGATAGATTTTTTCTCTGAAAAATAAATATATAAATATATGATAGTTTCACCTAAAAAATAGAAAAAATAGATTCTCTGGTAAGAAAGAAAGCAAAAAGAAATATTGAAATGTTATCTTTAAGTCATCAAAAGCTTGGTTTCAGACAAATGAAACTGTTATGTGAGATTATCATTTTTAATTTTTGATAAATTGCTATAATACTAGATGTCAATCACTAAGCCAAGCATGGGAGGGAGGGATAGGGAGAGAATGGGGTGGGGATCGGGTGGGGGCTGACTGGGCAATGTGTGCATGTATGTCTACAAAAGTATGTATCCCACTATGATGTATGAATACAGTGCACCAATTAAAAATAAAAAAAAAATGTAAAGATAAAAGATAAGATTTGTCTTTCTTTACCTGTTATACCGCAACAAATTCCTCTGCTCTCATTTGCCTAGGACTTTGCCACTTTATTACTTTTCCACAAGTGTTCCCCTCTACTCCTTTTATTAATATAGGTATAGTATTATTTCTTTAAAGGCTAATTAACCTCTCACAGTTTTTCCATCACAATTGAATGAGATGATTAAAGTTATTTCATAATACAAGTTATCTCATATGCCAGTTTACAGAAGTTGGTCTCTCACATAACTGGTCACAATGAGATAGTCTCATTCTCCAGGGTACCACCAGGACCAGAGGACTGGTCTCCAGACTGACTATGAATAGGCCCATCTGGTGACTGCCCTGAGATCATTTCCTCTGCACTCATTGCCAACTAGAAATGCTGAATAAGTTGAAACATCTATTTCTTATGAAGATGACTGAGCTCACAATATTGAAGGCCTAGAATATTTAGGATTATGAGAATTTATGCTGGATGGCACTTCAGAAGTCCCTAGCAATTTCCTTGCTGAGTTCTAGAGCCTAGTTAACATGTCAGACAGAGGCAAAAGGTGGAAGCCAGAAATATAGGAAGTTATGTCTGTGTAATCTTCTTTCATGGCGTTATCAGCATCCAAGGTTCATGCTGCTGCTCAAGGAAAACTTGGACACAGAAATTGGTGGAAGGAAACAGTTTTATTCAAAGCTGGCTTTGAAGAAGATATAGCTAACTTCTCCAACTCAAATTTCTTACGAGGCTATGGAGCATAAAGGGCTTCTTTAGGAGAAAAAGGACTATGGTGGGACAATGGGCAGGAAATCCACATGCTGGGCAGGGCCTTCCTCTCCATAGCGTACACCACCAAGTCTCCAGTCTGTCTCCTCTTCTTCCTTCCCAGAACATTTAAACAGACCTAAATCGCTTGGGGCCAGCATCCCATTTTCTTTTCTTATTGACACATTACATTCTGCAAGTCAGTTCACATGAGCTAAAGAAAGGGAAGGTGGTAGAGGGTAGGGAGTTCTCTTTTTAGAATAACAGGTGAAAGGGATGGGGCCTTAAAATATTAGGGAAAGCATTGGAAGAAGTAGAAATAATTCCATTGAAGATGGCTTCCAGAGGGAGCTGCTCTTTCACGAGAGCTCTGGGTACTATGATCTCACTATTTTTTTTCTTTTTTATTGATTATCATAAAAAATAGATTGGTAGCCAGGTGCAGTGGAGTACACTTGTAATCCCAGTAGTTAGGAGGCTGAGACAAAAGAATCATAGGTTCAGTGCGCAGTAACCCAGTGACACCCTGTTTCAAAATAAAAATTTAATAGAGAAGGGGTGTGACTCTGTGTGTGGGGTACTGGGTCAATCCCCAGGACCTCACACCCAGAGACAAAGTAGACTGTTCTTTTTGTTTATGAGTTGTTGGAAATTTAACGCAGGGCCTGGAACATGCTAGGCAAAGGCCTACCACTGAGCTGCTTTCCTAGCCAATAAGTTGTTTTCTTTTTACAGTGGCAATTAGATGATTAGGTGATTTCCATAAAGATCCCAGGCAAAACTTAAGGGTAGATTGATTGATTGTTGTTGTTGTTATTGGGGTTGAACCCTGGGGCATTCTACCTCCAACCTATATATCCTCAGCCCCTTTATTTTTGAAATAGGGTCTTGCAGGTTGCTGAGGCTGGCCTTGAATCTGTGGTTCTCCAGTGTCAGTCTTCTAAGTGCTGGGATTACAGGCAGCACCACCATGTCCTGAAAGGAATCGATTTCTCTTTGAAAGTTTTAATATCTGGCACACATCCTTGAGCCAAAACAAGACTGGCAGAAACATTTTAGATTTCTTTTTTTTTTTTTTTTTAAGGTGGTACTGGGGGTGGAACCCAGAGGCTTTCTACCTCCGGGCTATACTCCCAGACCTTTTTTAAAATAAATATTTTATTTGGAAACAGGGTCTCACTAAGTTGCTGAAAGCCTCACTAAGTAGCTAAGGCTGGCTTCGAACCCATGCGATCCTCCTGTCTCAGCCTTCCACGCGCGGGGATTACAAACGTGCACCACCATGCCCGGCTAGCATTTTAGATTTCTGTGAGTAGTCTCTGGAACAGAAAGGATTCAACTGGTGGAACTAAATAGAAATTTTGATGAAATAGAAATGTCCATGAGGTAGAGGTAACAATGACACTGGATTCTACAGTTCCTCAAGATGAGCTGTGGGAGCAGGGGAAAGGGTCAGAGCAGGTCAATGGTTTAACTGGAGTCTGCAAGTGACTCTGATGGAATTCTAAGCTGTCACATGTTTCCATTTCTCATGGCCCATGTTCTGCATCACACTCTCCAGGATAAATCTCTGCTTTAGAGACATTCTGCCTTAGCAATCATTTGGGATCCCTTGGATAAGCACATGCCTTCTCTCACCAAGGAAGACAATATATCACCTAGAGCCTGGATTCAAGGGCATAGTAGTTAACTAGGAAACTTGAGTGCTACAGCTTCCTAGTTAGCATCCTATCTAGAGTTCTTTACAAACTGATTTCCTCACCCTCAGCTCCTTGCTATGAGGGAAGCAGAGCCAAAATTCATGAGCACGTATCATTTTCCAGAGTTACACTAGTCCCATGGGTAGTGACAGCATAGGAAGGGGAAGATGTAATTTTAAAAAATTAATTATTCCAAGACCACGTGCCTGTATGTCATTGTCAACATGATTTATATTATGATGTGAGAGTATAATTTACTGATTAAAGCACAGAGGAAATTGATTATTATTTTTATTAGGTATTGAATTTATTTATTTATTTATTTATTTTGAGGGTCTGGGGATGTAACCCAGGACCATTTGACCTCCGAGCTACACCCCCTGCCCTATTTTTTATTCTTTATTTTGAAACAGGGTCTCACTAAGTTGCGGAGGGCCTCACTAAGTAGCTGAGGTTGTCCACGAACTGTGATCCTCCGGTCTCAGCCTCCCAAATGGTGGGATTACAAGCGTGCACCGCCATGCCCGGCTATTTATTTATTTATTCTGCAGAAGTCGGTATTGAACCCAGGAACATTCTACCTCCAAGCTGTACCCCCAGTCCTATTATTTTTCATTTTTTTATTAAAAAAATTTTTTTTGCAGTACTGGGGATTGAGTCCAGGGCATTCTACCTACGAACTATAACCCCAGCTCTATTTTTTATTCTTTACTTTTTTGAAACAGGGTCTCACTAAATTGTGGAGGACCTCACTAATTAGCTGAGGCTAGCCAAGAACCTGTGATCCTCCTGTTTTAGCCTCCTAAGTACTGGGATTACAAGCGTGCGCCACCACGCCTGGCTATTTTTCTTTACTTTGAAACAGGGTCTCACTAAGTTGCAGAGAGCCTCACCGAGTACCTGAGGCTGGCTGTCAACCTGCAATCCTCCTGTCTCTACCTCCCAATGAAGGGTCCAAGAATTGCCCACCAACCCAAATATCGAAGGACTCACAAGAGATGTAAGAATGCAAGCGAGGTTTATTGTCCCGGCTAGCCAGGGGTCAAAACCAAGACACTATGGCCGAGGTTCGACCCCTCCCCACTCCACGCTCTGAATTTTATAACCCTAGGAGGGAGTGGTTACACATGAGGGAGTGGTTACACACGTCAGAGTCCGCCAACCTTAGAATACAACCAATCAGATACAAGGACAAACAAGTACAACCAATCATTTTAAAACATGCATCCACACACGTCAGAGCCTGCTCTGCCTTTCCCACCCACCTTGGCTGGGCCAGGCTTATCTCTGCACTGAAGAACAGATTATCTCTGCACTGGAGAGCAGATTAGCCTGGCCTTGTTTGCTGATCTAGCTCAGAGATATGGGGATGGGGTCCCATTTACAAAGACCTTGGCCAGCAAGCTGGAGATTAGAGGCTTTGACCTTGTGGATCCCCTACCCTTGTCCTTGGATGGATCTTGATTTTATTTCCAATCCTACCCTACTTCTATCTTAACTATATTTTAATACCTTATTTCTAATCCTAATATGGGAGAAGACTTCTCTAGTTAACTTCTCATATAGGGGAGGAAAGTACTTCTTCCAGCCTGCTTTCCAGCACCCCTACACCAAGTACTGGGATTGCAAGTTTGTCCTATCACACCCAGCTCTAGCCCTTTATATTTTGAAATAGGGTCCTGCTAAGTTGCTGAGAGTCTCACTAAATTGCTAAGGCTGGCATTGAACCTGTGATTCCCCTGTCTTTATCTCGCTAGGACCCAGTACTAGAATTACAGGTGGGGCTAGAAATAAATTTCTCCAAAGTAAAAGCAACAGAACATAAATAACAGCTGATCCTAAGCAGGTGGAGAACAAGTGGTGAAACTTCAGGGGATTTTCACATGATACTGATGATGATGTTTAGTTGCAGTGATAGTGTTTACTTTGAGGAGAGAGAAGACATTGAAAAATGCTCACATAAAATAGTCTACCTAATTAAGAACAAAAACCATTATATTTATTTGGGGCTAATTAGAATTGGGATTGCAATGTGGGAAAACACAGATTCAAGCAATCCTAAAAATGTGGTCTTAAGTTTTACAAAATGTCAGCTGTGTTTATAGTGTTATGGTATGAGACAGGTGGAAATCACATTACTTGTTAGGAATTATGATTGGTGCTGGTGGAAATAAGCTGTCTTGTGAGGAAGGGCCTGGGTGTGGCCTTAATCTCTGGGTAGGTTGAGGGAAGAGCTCCATTGTGCAGAAGGTCAACAGAGGTTAACAGTGTTCCCAAGGCTACTTGCATGAGAGGGGGATGTCTGCAGCCTAATTCAAAGGTTCAGCTGTGGACATTTCTGACATCTGATTAACTAACAGTGGTCTCCCAATTCCATTTTGAGTGTCTCCAAAACTAATGCTACTCTTTTTTTCTTCCTTGATGAAAAGAAGGAAGTTGAATGTTGGGGGTGGGGGAAAGGATATAAAAATCAAGAGTTAAGTTTGAAATAAATCAACACATGAAATTAAAAGTGTGAAAGTCGCTGGGCGTGGTGGCACACACTTGTAATCCCAGCGCTTGGGAGGCTGAGACAGGAGGGTCACACAGATTCAAAGCCAGCTTCAGCCACTTAGTGAGGCTCTCAGCAACTTAGTGAGACCCTGTTTCCAAATAAAATATAAAATAGCTGGGCATGTGATAAGTTGGGTCCTGCACTCATGTGACTTTGTATCACATGACCTCTGCAGGGCAAGGGAGGGGCTGAACCTCCCCCCCCCCCCCAGAATTGGGCGTTCCCGCGAGTAAACCCTCCTCTTGCGAGATGCATACCTTGAAAAGGAGAGCCCGCGTCCTCAAGCTTTGGACAGGCGTGCGGGCCCCACGGTGCCTCGCCCTGATCACCGGGAGAGCCGTGCCATTAAAACTTTACATGCCACGTGTACCGGACCTCTCTCGTGTTTTTAACACTCCGCCGTACTCACATTATTTTTTATTTTACTCGCATTAATTTTTTATTTTACTTATCAGTGTGGTGGTGCATGCTTGTAATCCCAGCATTCGGGAGGCTGAGACTGGAGGATCATGATTCGCAGACAGCCTCAGCTACTTAGTGAGGCATTCTGTAACTTAGTGAGACCCAGTTTCAAAATAAAGAATAAAAAATAGGGCAGGGGGTGTAGCTCAAAGGTCGAATGCCTCTGGGTTCCATCCCCAGACCTGCAAAAAAAATAAATAAATAAAAATAAATAAATAAATAAATAAATAAATAAAATATATATTGTATAAAATATAAAATAGGTCTGGGAGTATAGCCTGGAAGTAGAAAGGCCCCTGGGTTCCACCCCCAGTAACACAAAAAATAAAAATAAATAAAATAAAGTGTGGAAGTCAAAACAAAATTTTGGTCATGTAGGCAACTGAAGACCATCTAGGGCAGAGGTACTTATTCTTGGATGACCAATAAAACCAGCTGGAAAGCTGGGCGCAGTGGCACAGGCTTGTAATCCTAGTAATTGGGAGGTCAAGTCAGTAAGATTGCAGGTTAGAAACCAGCTTCAGCAGGTTAGGCCATCTGCAAATTAGTGAGACCCTATTTCCAAATAAAATAATAAAATAGGTCTGGGAGTATAGCTCAGAGGTAGAATGCTCCTGGGTTCCATCCCCAGTACCACCAAAAAGAAAACAAGAAAAAATAAACTTCTACAAGTTGTACCAGTATTGGAATGGCCTAGGAAGATTTGGGAAAGCTCTGATTATTAATATATTTCAAAAGAAAATAATTGGTATATTTCAAAATATTTGTGTCAAAATGGCGGCAGACATGGGCAAAGAAAGAATTTGACTTCTGCCTAAAACAGGCAGCTATTCCAATGTAAATTAACCTAGCTCAAAGTAATTAACCAGTCAATAGGAGAGGAGAACTAGGCCTTTCTCTATCTAAAGACAGATCTTAAGAGAGGAGAACTAGGCCTTTATCTAAAGACAGATCTACACGATGATCTAGGGAGGATGGAGCAGGGTTTGACCTTGCCCTTTATGAAAGGAGACACCTTGCCACACCTTGCTGGGGGAGGTACCTTTCAGGGTTAAGGGGAGGTACCTTACAGGGACGTTCACTACGTCAGAGTCACGCAAACCAGTTGGAGGTCATTGGTATAAAAGGCCGAGTCCACGTGTAATCCCTTTGGTGTATTCATTTTGAGTCACCCCCTCATGCCATTTTGGCATGGGGCTGTATTTCTATTTTCTGTATTTCTATCTTTTAATAAACTTCTTTAAATCTTCAGCAACTGTCCAAGCTATGCATATTTATTCTTAGCTTAGGACAAGAATCCACGGGTTTTTTTCTTCTGTTTGGGGTCGTTTGGGGTTTTTGTTATGGGTTGGGGGAAGGTGTGTCCGGGACCCTAGCAGGGGTCCCTGGGGAACGGTTTCCGTAAACCATATTCTCCCAATCCGTAACAAAGTGATTATATAAATGATCAAGATTAAGTACTATTGCCAGGAGTGGTGGCGCATGCTTGTAATCCCAGCTCTTGGGAGGCTGAGACAGGAGGATCGCACAGGTTCGAAGCCAGCCTCAGCTACTTAGTGAGGTTCTCAGCAACATAGTGAGACCCTGTTTCCGAATAAAGTATTTAAAAAAAAATAAGTCTGGGATCATAGCCTGGAGGTAGGAAAGCCCTTGGGGTTCCACCCCCAGTACCACAAACAAACAAAAAGATTAACTACTATTAGCTAAGATGTGCGTGCGCGCGCGCGTGTGTGTGTGTGTGTGTGTGTGTTATTGGGGAATAAACCCAGGAGCATTCTACCTCTGACACCCCCATCCTGATTTTTTATTCTTTATTTTGTTATTTTATTTTATTTTTGTGGTACTGAGGGTGGAACCCAGGGGCTTTTCTACCTCCACGCTTTATTCCCAGACCTATTTTATACTTTATTTGTAAACAGGGTCTCACTAAGTTGCTGAGAGCCTCACTAAGTAGCTGAGGCTGGCTTCGAACCTGTGTGATCCTCCTGTCTCAGCCTCCCAAGCGCAGGGATTACAAGCATGCACCACCATGCTAGGCTCTTTATTCTTTATTTTGAAACAGGGTCTCACTAAGTTTGGGAGAACCTCACTAAGTAGCTGAGGCTGTTTGCAGATTCTTCTGTTTTAGCCTCCTAAGTACTGGGATTACAAGTGTGTGCTACCACTCCCACTAAGATTTCTTTTTTAAAGCTTAGATTATTGCTTTTCACTCTATTATCAAGTTTTCTTTTGTTCTCATGAATCTCAGTGCTCATACCACTTAACCAATGATTACTGATTAATGCCACTCCCTCTCCCTTTCTCCTTATACCCAGGTTCTTACTGTTCCTTATTACTGAGGAGATAGAAAGGAAATAAGCAGATAGGGAAAAGGCTTCGGTAGAAAAAAGTTAATTTCCCGAGTTTCCTGAGCTTCCTGAGGGGCAACAAATACCTGAAATTCCAAAGGCTCAGAGATAAGGCCAGAGCTTCACAAAGCCATCTGTTTACTAATCAACAAACCCACAGAGCAAGTCTTGCACTCCTGAAAGGAGACCCTTCAAAGGACTTGCAAATACCCTATGCAAATCCTGAGAGCTGCTTCCCAGAATTTCCAAAAGTCACCCTAACCAAAAGCGGACTTGCAAACGGTCAGGCCTTTGTCTGATCGGACAGCAAATTGGGACTTTCCCTCTTGAGACCCCCTCCTCTTTTGGGGAGCTGTTCTCTCTCTTGCAGGTCGTCTTCTTCTGAGAGAAGGCAGAGTGCATCTGAGGGCACATGGCTCGGCCGACTCTCAAGTAGTGACCTGAAGGCCTCTGCTGGATGTCATGGCTGACCAGGCCCCTAGGGGTGACCTGCACCTCTTTTCTCGCAGATTGCGTGGACTCTGGGAGAAAGTAGTTTGTAATTGATGGCACTTGGCTTGGGCGACACTCAGGTAGAGACCTGAAGACAACTACTGGACACCAGGAGACCTGACAGCCCAGAGTGGTGTTCTGCCTCTTTTCCTATTGCCTTCTGGCAGATCGTGTGGACTCTGCAAGAAAGCAGCCTGCACCTGAAGGCAATTCGGCTTGGGCTACTCTCAAGTATTGTCCTGAAGGCAGCTGCTGGACTCAGAGTTCCAGCCCCTTTGGGGTGTTCAGCCACCCTTCCCCATTCCCTGCTGTTTCCAATAAACCTTTTACTCCCCTTCCTGAGGTCTGCGGGTATCATTCTTTGCTCACCGTAGACAAGAACCTGGTAAGGAAACGTCGAGTTCCTTCTTAGGAAACTCCATTTCATCTCGAGGAAACGCCGGGTTTTCTCTCAAGAAACCCCCGTTTCATTACCAGGATAAAATCTCCAGAATTAGGACAAGAACTGTTATAGTACCAAAAAACGTTATGGTATGATGTATCATTACAAAGGCAGAAAAAAGGGACAGATTAAAGCCCTACACCAGAGGTAGCATAGGTGGGTGACTTGAAAAGAAGTTACCAAAGGTTTTTGGATACAGAACAGTTTTCTGACCTGTCTAGATCTGCCCCTTCTCCAGGGGCAGGTCTTTTGATGTGGGGATTCCTTCCTGTAGGCCTGCCCTGTCTGGAGCCCAAGCCTTTTGTTACACCCAAAATATGTTAATTGATTATTGGAGTGCTGGATCTCTTGAAGGCTCATGGCATCTCCCCAAATCCTTGGGGATGTTTGCTTGTCTTAGAAATGTAAAAGACCCTGGGCTTCCCCTATTTTCTTGCTAATCACTCTTGGTGGCTGGAATTCTGCAGGTTCTCTTCCCTGCCTATGTTGTCTCCAAGCTCTGGCTTTCTAATACTGTAGGGGTGCTGGAAAGCAGGCTGGAAGAAGCCCACCCCCCCCCCACCCCCAGCGTGAGAAGTTAACTAGAGAAGTCTTTTCCCATATTACGATTAGAAATAAGATATTAGAATATAGAGTTAAGATATAGAAGTAAGGTAGGATTAGAAACAGAATGAAGATCCGTAAGCCCAGCTGCCCAGGTTGCAGGATTCAAGGACCAGGGCAGGGGACCAACAAGGTCAAAGCCTCTAATCTCCAGCTTGCCGGCCAAGGTCTTTGAACTTGGGCCCCATCCCCATATCTCTGAGCCAGATCAGCAAACAAGGCCATGCTAATCTGCTTTCCAGGCAGAGTCCTCAGCACAGAGATAAGCCTGGCCCAGCTAAGGTGGGTGGGAAAGGCAGCCCTAGGGAACGAACACATACCATAAGGGAGATAAGCAGTCTTTAGCAGGCTCTGCCGTGTGTGGACGCATGTTTAAAAATTATTGGTTGTACTTGTTTGTCCTTGTATCTGATTGGTTGTATTCTAAGGTTGGCGGGCTCAGACTTTTGGCAGGCTCTGATGTTGTAACCACTCCCTCCTGGGGCTATAAATCCAGACTGTGGAGTGAGCCCTGGGTCGAAACTCGACCATAGTGTCTTGGTCTCGACCCCTGGCTAGCCGGGACAGAGCTTCAGCACAATAAATCTTGCTTGCATTTTACATCTCTTGTGAGTCCTTCGTTATTTGGGTTGGTGGGCGATTCTCGGACCCTTCAATACTAAAGTTATTTTCAAATACATTTTGAAACCATTTCCCAATACCGGCACAATAATACCAAAGCTATTTTCAAAAACATTTTGAAGCCATTTCACAATACTGGCACAAGAACAATAACATTTGGTAAGAAAAATCAAGAGGGGAGCCGGGCGTGGTGGCGCACGCTTGTAATCCCCGCGCTTGGGAGGCGGAGACAGGAGGATCGCGCAGGTTCGAAGCCAGCCCCGCGCGCTGGCTTAGGAGACCCTGTTTCCAAAAATAAAAATGTAAAAATAGGTCTGGGAGTGTAGCCCGGAGGTAGAAGGGCTTCCAGGAACCCCAGTACCACCAAAAAAAAAAAAAAAAATCAAGAGGGGAGACATCAGCAATGGAACAATTGAAGGTTCAGGTATCTCCTGAATAATTAATATGCAGAGGCCTCCTCTGAGAAGGCATTGCTGGATGACCTTATCAGAACAAAAGGAGCTGGAGGGAGCAGGGAGAACAATGCTGCTTCAATGCGCTGTGCATCTCTTTTCAAAGCTGGGGCATCTTTTACTTTTTCTACTGAAAGGACAAGGCCTCAGGCTTGGTAGGACCACCCGCCCTCCATCACCTCATCTTTCATTGTCAGTTCAACCAAAACAAGCCCCATGAATTGTGGCCAGGCTCTTCTAAGGTCTCTAAAATTTTGAGTATAAATAACTTGGGGGCAAGTCTTTAATCAATTAATTAGCATTTCAAAGATCAGAAATAATAGGCCTCCAGAAGTCTCTCTGGTCTCTACAGAAGTGTCAAAGTGCTCCTCAGATAATTTGGGTCTCTCTCTTCCCACTTTCTTCAAGTTTTAGAAATATGCTGTCTTGTTTCTTTTTCTTGGTGGTTATTTTAGGACTTGCTGTCTTTTTCCATTTTTTCCCTGCCTGTCCAGTTATTCTTCCTCTTGTATCTCTTCTGACAAAAATTAACTCAACTTCTACTTTGTTCTAGGTTCTGTACAAAATTCTGGATATTTAGCAGAAAAAAACCAAATATGATTGTTGTTTCTCATATGTATACATATCATATTGTGTTGCCACCCCCGCCCTTTCAGCCTTTACTTTTCCTTTCCCTTTTTCTACTTCTTTGACCTTGTTAAAATAATACATAAATATATGTATGCTGAAAAAAAAACTTGTTTTAGTATTGGGAATTGAACCTTGGGCACCCTATTCCTAAGTCACATACCCCTGGCCCTTTTTATTTTTTATTTTGGAATGGGATCTTGCTAAATTGCTGAGAATCTGGCTAAATTGTTGAGGTTAGCCTTTAACCTGCAATTCTACTCTATCGGCCTCTCTATATGTTGAATTTCATCTTCCCACCCTACATTTTAATGTTTTTTTTTTTTTTTACTTCAAAATTCAAAGTGAAAGAATAGCTAAAGCCAACTAAGCAGTCTGGGGTATTGTCCACATGTCACGGGGCTATAAGTTTCCCTCATTCTTATCTCCCCGAAAGAAAGCATTCTTTTTGGGGGTACAGATAAGGTAGGCATAAAAGGCTTTACTGGGTGGGTTTCACAGGAGAGTCCAGGAGTGGAAATGAGAAAGGAAGGGAAGGGCTAAGTCGTCCGCATGGTGTGTTTTAATACTGTGGTGTGTTTTAATACTGTCCAGAAATCCCACTTCTCCTCATGCATAGTAATTTGGGGCAGTGACTGCTTAGTGAGACTGCATTAAATTCTCATGCCAGATTTTCATCTGGAATCTAAAGCTGCACTGTAATGGCTCCAAGTCTGTGATCACAGCTGGGCGGGGCCATCCCCATCTCTTCTCAGGAAGGTTCCTCCCTGTCCCATTTCCTTCCCGGCCCTGCTTATAACTACCTAACACACATATTCAAGCACAGTGGTAATTTTCAGCAAAACGTATTAAGATTATTCACAAGTAGACTAAGGACTAAGTCTGGTGTCATTTAAGGCTCAAATTTGTAACCAAAAATCTCAGTGCTAGACTTATAAAAAAACTTTATAATTCTCAGAGCTTTTTGTACCCATATTGGGAATGGCCTAGGAAGATTTGAGAACGCTCTGATTATTATATTTCAAAAATCTTTGAAAGGACTTGGTTTCTGCCTAAAAGCAGGCAACTATTCCAATGTAAATTGACTTAGATAAAAGTAATTAACAAGTCAATAGGAGAGGGGAGCTAGGGCTTCCTCTTTCTAAAAGACAGATCTACACAATCTAGCTAGGATGGTAGGAGGGGTCGACCTTCATGAAAGGAGACACCTTGCCACACCTTGCTGGGGGAGGAACCTTACAGAGACGTTTACTACGTCAGAATTACATAAACAAGATGGAGGTCATGGGTATAAAAAGTCTGGTCCAAGTGCTGTATCTTGGGTGGGGCATTCACTTGAACCCACCCCCATGCCATTCTGGCATGGGGCTGTAACTATCTTCTGTATTTCTATCTTTTTAATAAACTTCTTTAAATCTTCAGCAAGAGTCCGGGCTAAAGTGTATTTACCCTTAGCTCAGGACAAAAACCCGTGGTTTTTCTGTTTTTTGGGTTTTGTTGTGGTTTGAGGGTAATTGTGTCTAGGACCCTAACAGGGGTTGCCAGGGACAGTTTTCCCAAAACCATAACATTCCCACACTGTAACACTTTATTTTTGAATGAGGATAAAATATTTTGACTTGCCAAGCACAAACCTGAAACATAGTAGGCAATCTTAGAAATATTAATTGTATGAAATTTCACCTACTATATTATCTTGGTATGCAAAATCAAATCAAAATATTAATGTGAATCATATAAGGACCAATATACTTTATTTTTTTGAAAAAGAGGTTTAATTTTTCCTTTTTTTAAAAAAATGTATTGGTGCATTGTAGTCATACATCTTAACGGAATACAAGATGGTAGATGTACCGGTATTGGGAAGAGGTTTCAAAATGTATTAATGTACCAGTATTGGGAAAAATTTCCAATTTTAAAAATATATCCTTTGTAGTGAAGAAAGCCGGGGGCTGTTGGGAGAAGGGCGGCAGAGGCAGATTTCTCCATGGATAATTAGCAAAAGAATAGAAGGAGCCTAAAGCCTTTTTACATTTCTGAAGAGAGGCAGAGTTGCTCAAGGATGGGAGGAAATCCCATATCCTCCCATTTGTTGGGGAACTTAACACATCTTTCTTTGGAGTGTAACAAAAGGTGTGGAGGTCTGTGCCTGCCTCGGAGGGGGTGGATCTGGCTGGGATGGAGACTATGATACCTGGGCTAGGGCAGCATATCTACATATCAAAGGACCTGCCGCAGACTTGGTCGGGATAAGAACACTGAGCATGCAGGGACTTTTGGTGTATTCGCTCGAAACACCCCCCTGTGCCATTCTTGAATGGCGTGGGGCTGTAACTATCTTCTGTACTTCTATCTTTTTAATAAACTTCTTTAAATCTTTAGCAAGAGTCCGGGTGAATGTGTATTTACCATTAGCTCAGGACAAGAACCTGCGCTTTTTAATCTTTGTGTGCTTTTGTCGGGGAATTATTTCTCCCCTCACACACACTGCAACATATTTCACCCTAACAGTAGAGGCATACATGCACACATCATTCATTTAGCTCCTCCCCAATTTCCTTTTGAAAATGGGAAAAGATTTCTTTCTTTCCCCTCATTTTGGAATGTCTTGGAACATTTGCTTGAGAAACTTGTAACTGGAAATATTTTTTTTTTCTGAAATGCATATAAGTCCTTTGAAAACTAGATTGCTCTGTCCTCTTTATGAACTAGGTATGCCTCTCTCAACGACCCAGGAGAGTGGGCATGGTGGTGACTCCCCATAATCCCAGGGACTCAGGCAGGAGGTTGAGGCAGGAAGATCATGAGTTTGAGGCCAGTCTGGGCAAAAATAGCGAGATCTTGTCTCAAGAAAAATAATTACTAATTTAAAAAATGAACCTTGAAGCCATGTTTATGAAGTACAATTATTATGAGAACAGTACTGCATACACCAGCTGTTATGTTGCCAACTTTAATGGAGGTCGTTTTGCAACTTGAGGTTGCAAAACTACCTCCTGTCATAAAGATAGGAGAAGTTTGTTTTTCCTCTGGATAAAGCCATTTGGCCAATGTAAATGGTCACTAATAGTTTCCCCCAACTGCCAGGTAAGGTTAGGATGAACTCTGCATGCAAGTGGTGTTATAGTGCTTGGGAACTGGCTATTGTTACTCTTGAGAACGTGTATGGAATGAATAGTACTGACTTAGCTGCTGTGGCCATTCAGATGTGGTCTATGTTCCCAGGGTTCCCTTGTGGGAAGTTTGGTCCTCAGTGTGGCAGAGTTGGGATGGTGAAAATTTTAAACAGCATGGGAAGTGGTCAGGTTACTGGAGGTGCTGCCCTCTGATCAAGGAAGGTCTGGTGGGACCTCCATTAATTTCTGTGAGAGTGAGTTGTTATGAAAGAGCAAGCTTTATCCCTGAATTTTGCTTTTGTTTCCTGTCTCACCATTAATTCCTCTCGTACAGGTTTCCACCATGACACTATTAGATATTATGCCCTCAACAGAGGTCAAATTAATGAGCCTGCCCCATCTTGAACTTCGAGCCTCTGAAACTGTAAATAAAATTTATTCTTTATATATAACCTAGCCTCAGGTATTTTGTTGTAGTAACATAAAATGTACCACTATAGTTAAATTTGGGGGTAATATTTCTTTCTGTTTTTGCAACCTCTTAGCAGATTGCCAGTAATGTATATTATATTCTGGTTTATTGCTTATTTAATAATAAAAAAGTTTTATTTTTCTACTACCACTATGGAGGTTTGAGAAATTTTGCTTTAAATTCTATTTTCTCATCAATTTACCTATGATATAGTAGCTACAATTTAAGGATAATATTCAAGAAGCTGGGTATGGTGGCTCATGCCTATAATCCCAGTACTTAGAAGACTGAGAAAGGAAGATTGCAGGTTTGAAGGCAGTGTACAGTAACTTAGCAAAAACTTATTTCAAAATAAAAAGGACTGGGGTGGGAAAGGGTGTACCTTAGAGGTAAGATGCCCCTGGGTTTAATCCCCAGTATCAACACACACACACACACACACACACACACACACACACACACGCACACCACACTATTCAGTTCATTTTAATTTTTTCCTGGTATAATTTTTTTTTTTTTTTTTTTTTTTTTTTTTTTTTTTTTTTTGCGGTACTGGGGATGGAACCCAGGGGCATTCTACCTCCAAGCTATATCCCAGCCTTATTTTTTTATTCTTCATTTTGAAACAGTGTCTCACTGAGTTGCAAATGGCCTTACTAAGTAACTGAGGCTATCCACGAACTGTGATCCTCCTGTCTCAGCCTCCCAAATGCTGGGATTACAATTTTGCACCACCACACCCGGCTCTTCCTAGTATAATTTTGATTTGCTTGTGATAATTTTCAGTTACTGTTAAATTAACTTTTGCTAATTATCTTTATTTACTATATGCCATATAGTAATATGATATGTATAGAGACCTTTTATATTCCATGGACTAAAAGTGATATGTTGGGCATCTTGACCTCAATTTACCATCATCAGGTGGTTAATAGATATCATTTGTAAAAGTAATATGTGGAGCATGGAGGCCCATGCCTGTACTTGGGAGCCTGAAGCAGAGGGTCACTTGATCCTGAGTCTGAAGCAACCTAGTGGGGCCAAATCTCAATCAATCAAACAATAAAGGAATATTGTAATTTGTGTGTGTGTGTGTGTATGTGTGAGTATATGTGTGTGCGTGTGTGTGTGTGTATGTGCATATGGTACTAGTGATGGAACCCAGAGGCATTCCATCTCCAAGCTACACCCCCAGCTCTATATTTTATTTTTATATTGAAACAAGATTTCATTAGTTGAAGAGAGAGTCCCACTACTTGTTGAGGCTGTCCTCAAACCTCCAATCCTCCTGTCTCAACCTCCCAAGGACTGGGATTATAAATGTGCACCACTATACCCAGTTTAGGTGTAACTTTTGCGTATTACTACATAAAATAGAAACTTTAGGCAAGAATAGTATTTCGTAAATTAAAAAATAAGGAAATATTCTAAAATCAATATCAAAAGCTATGGAGAAAAAGGAAATATTTCAGAGTTGAGAACTTTGAGAGATTCATTTATTTATTTACTAGGGACTAAACCCAGGATATTCTACCCTGAGCTACACCCCCAGCCCCTTTAAAAGCTTTTCTTTTTATTTTGAAACAGGCTCTCTCTAAGTTGCTGAGGGTCCTGTTAAGTTGCTGAGGCTGGCCTCAAACCTGTGATCCTCCTGTCTCAGTCTCCCAAGTACTGGGATTACAGGTGTGCACCACTGTGTCTGCCTGCAATCTTTTATTTAATAGCAACCACTACCATGCTCTAATAGAGTCACCGATTTCAACTCAGTTAAGATCACAAACACATGTGCTACCATGTAAGTCTGGTTTTATCCAGACCTTTGAGTAAGGTACCATTTGTCACTTCACAGCAGATAGTTGAACTCAATTGGAAAGTTGTACATCTGCAGGGGTCTTCAGGGTTTAGGTCTTTACTCAGTTAAAATGTTTTCAGCTGTCCATAACCATCTCATGCAGACATACTGACTCATCTATCTGCAAGTTTATAGGAAGGAGAGGGCATCATCATGATTGGCTAGATCCAGTAGCGTGAATCCTGCCCCTCTTTCCTCCCATTGGCTGAGCCTTCTTAGTGTCCCCTCATTCTCAGCTGGCTCTTTGGTTGCATGCCTCCTGCCTGACCTCTGTCTACTGTGAAGGGAAGGAAACCTTTCCAACACTCCAGGAGGGCTGGTGAGGTTCACCTTGATCAGGTCACTTGGTTTCCGCATCTCCCTTTGAATCAAAGCTGTCACCAAGGATAGGCCACTAAGCTGCCGCAGGCCCATCTTAGAGACAGAGTGGAATGGGCTTCTTCTGAGTTGCAAGTCCTCTGGGAAATGTTGTCTACTCTTAGCAAGTGAGAAGATGGTAGTGTGAGTAAATGAATATTAGGTAGGCACTAACCCTTAATGTGCAGCATAGGTCTGTGAAAATCACACAACATATAACTTGATAGCACACCTCAGTTGTTTCTAGTAGATGCTGGAGAACACGGCTTGTGCCTGCTTGGCATGTTTTCTCACAATGATGTTATGCTACCAGTGACAACTCGTTAGCATGTGAAGCATGGAATGGGTGGGGGGTGTGACTGGGGGGATGAATAGTGTTCTCAGAATTTGATCCTGAGAAAGACTTCACAGACCCTTGCCATAACCACTTCAGAAAATGAGCTGGCTGTGAGAGCTGGACTTGGTAGCACACCTGTAATCCCAGTATTCAGAAGGCCGGGATGGTTGTGAGAGCTGGACTTGGTAGCACACCTGTAATCCCAGTATTCAGAAGGCCGAGACAGGGGGATTGTAAGTTCAAGGCCAGCCTTGGAAATTTAGCAAGACTGTTTTAAATATATTAAAGAGTGCTAGGGGAATAGCTTGGAGGTAAAATGTCCCAGTACCACAGAAAAGGAAAGAGAAAGAAAGGAAGAAAAAAGGAAAGAGAGAGAGAGAGAAAAGAAAGAAAGAAATCCAGTGAATTGTGAGGAGTGACTCAGACATTTAAAAACAGGTGCAAGTTTTCTTTTTTTCTTTTTTCTTTTTTTTTTTTTTGGTGGTACTGGAGTTCCTGGAAGCCCTTCTACCTCCGGGCTACACTCCCAGACCTATTTTTACATTTTTATTTGGAAACAGGGTCTCCTAAGCCAGCGCGCATGGCTGGCTTCAAACCTGCGTGATCCTCCTGTCTCTGCCTCCCAAGCGCGGGGATTACAAGCGTGTGCCACCAGGCCCGGCAAGGTGAAAGTTTTCATGTTCCTTCTTTCTGTGATACAATAACCTTAGGAATCATACTGAGATATTGTCACTGGATGGTAGACCTGAACCTGGTGACAGTGTGGACAGAACATGCTGCCATCCCTGATGAAACAGTGTAACCAAGAAGTAAACTTTGGTTCTATTAATCCATGAGCTCTCTGGTTAATATTACCACATCATAACCTAGCCTACTCTGATCAGATTATTTTGGTCACATTATTATATCACATCTGGGGTTATTTGGGCACTATTGTAAGTCTTAAATTTTTTAATCTAATATTTATAAGATGGTACATTGGGGGAGGGAGGGAGTGATTGCTGATTTATTAAAACATTTTCCCTTCATGGTCCAAATGTTCAAATCTATAAATTGATATATAAAATATATCTTTCCTAACCCAGCCCTGCCACTAGACCTGTAGGTTAGCAACATAAATATATACTTCCATTATGAGTAAAATTTTTGGCTTATTAAGAAGTATCAGCCTTGTACCAGTATTGGGAAGAGGCTTCAAAATGTATTAATGTACATTTTCAATTTTCAAAATATATCTTTGGTAGTAAAAAAAAAAAAAAAGCTGGGAGCTTCAGGGGAAGGGGTACAGGATTCCAGGCACCAAGCAGGATTAGCAAGACAAAGGAGATAGTACCAGGCCCTTTTTTTCATTGTGAAGATAAGATTTCCCAAGGATGTGGAAGGATGCCACAAACCTTCAGGAGATCCCAAATGGGAGGAGGCCATAAACCTTCAAGAGATACCAAAATCCGATGATCAATTCACAC
This sequence comes from Muscardinus avellanarius, assembly GCF_963383645.1. Lineage (NCBI taxonomy): Eukaryota > Metazoa > Chordata > Mammalia > Rodentia > Gliridae > Muscardinus > Muscardinus avellanarius. The sequence continues at coordinate 34,584,013 of NC_137795.1, read as the reverse complement.
ATTTTGGGGTATAACAAAAGGCTTGAAGTATGTACCAGAAATAGGACAGACCTACAGGAAGGAATCCCCCACATCATAAGGCTGGCCCCAGAAGGGGGGGTACCTAGTTGGGTCAGAAGACTGATTATAAGAATACTCTGTGTCCAGGAATCTTCCGTGACTTTGTTCTGAGTCATCCCACTAGGTCACTCTGTGGCGTAGTGCTTTATTCTAAACTCTATCTTTCCCTCTTTCTAATGGTGCTATAACAGTTACATCCTATATTTTTTATCTTTGTAATAATAAACTCATTTAAATCTTCAGCAAGACTCCAGACTTAGTGCATATCTATCCTCAGTCTGGACAAGAACCCGCGGTTTAAGGGAATAATTTCCAGGAGCCTAACAGAGGTCCCCGGGAACAGTTCCCCCCAAACCATAATAGTTCAAACCGTAACAAGCCGTATGGTTAAATATTCAAGAAACTACTATAAACCAGGTGTGGTGGCGCACGCTTGTAATCCCAGCATTTGGGAGGCTGAGACCGGAGGATTGTGGTTCGCGGACAGGCTCAGCTACTTAGGCTCTCTGCAACTCAGTGAGGCCCGGTTTCAAAATAAAGAATAAAAATAGGGCAGGGGGTGAGGCTCGGAGGTCAAATGCCCCTGGGTTCCACCCCCAGACCCACAAAAAAAAAAAAAAAGAAAAAAAAGAAACTACTATAAAAAGGTTCACTTTAGTTCAGAATTTAGTAAAAGCACAGATAAGCTACATTGAAAATAAAGCTTTATTGAAACCAAATTAAGAATTTTTAATAGAATACCAGGCTTGGTACTATAATCCCAGTACTTGGAAGACTAAGACAGGAGAATCGCAGGGTTTGAGGCCACGCTCAGCAACTTAGCAAAACCCTATCTCAAAATTAAAAGATGAAGCCGGGCGTGGTGGCACACATTTGTAATTCCAGTACTTGAGAGGCTGGGACAAAAATATCACACAGATTCGAAACCAGCCTCAGCTATTTAGTGAGGCTCTCATCAACACAGTGAGACACTGTTTCCAAATAAAATAAAAAAATAGGCCTGGGAGTGTAGCCCAGCGGTAGAAGGCCCCTGGATTCCATTCCCACTACTACATACACAAAAATACAAACAAATTAAAAGATGAAATAAAATAAAGGGCTGGAGTGAGACTCCAGGGTAAAATGTCCCTGGGCTCAATCCCAGTACCTCCCCCCAAAAAAGAATTTTTAATAGTGTTTTGTGTTCACATGTGGCTTTAATGTTTCCCTATTTTTCATATCCCTTTTTCTCCTAACTCTGACATAATGAAATGTTAGAAAAGAGATTATCCCTGCAGGTTAGAGATGAGCAAGAGGAGGGTCAGCTTTACCCAGAGCCTCAGCGATTGCTAAGAGAAAGATTTACTGACTCCCAAATCAGATTTGTGTCATGATGCATGCCAGAACTGCTTTTCTGAATAAATATAATAGACCGCCCTGCTAAAGTTATGCCGTGTTTCCCATGATTTTCTAAAAAGATGAAAATATGATCACCCTGTCTTTTTGTAAAATAATAAATTATAAGCTGATTTTCTGCACTTTGCCTTAAGATAGTGTACTAGTATTGGGAAGAGGGTTTAAAATGTATTAATGTGTCAGTATTGGTAAAGATTTCCAATTTTATAATATATCTTCTTTACTAAGAAAGCCAGGGCTAGCTAGCAGGAAAGAAGGCTGGAACCAGGAGAAAAATGTGTCTTTGCATTCCTAAGAACAACTTCACACATTTTGGGGGGTAAAACAAAAGGTAAAAGCCTGTGTTTGGAGACAGAGATGCCTCCCCCTTCAGGCCATAAATGTGGCTGGAGAGATAACAGAAGCAGAGCTGGAGATAAGGGATAACATTATCTCCAAAATCACAGGGACCTGCTGGACTTTGACAGGATAAAAACTCAGTAAACTGGAGTTCTTTGGCATTTTCATTCGAATTGCCCCCCTGTGCCCCGCTCCGGGCACAGGGCTGTAACTATTCCTATATTTCTATCTTTTTAATAAACTTTAAATCCTCAGCAGCTGTCCTCAGCAGCGATGAATACTTATTCTTAGCTTAGGACAAGAATCCACGGTTTTTCTGTTCTGTCTGTGTGGTGGTGGGGGGATTACTTCTCCACACACACACACCACGCACATCCCCCCCCCCGCAACAATAGTAGGTCAGAGCTGGATATTAATTTGGTGCTTGTCAAGAAGCATGAGAATGCTTTAAAACTCTTGTGTCATTTAATAAGTTCTTTTAACCAACTATCAATCTAACACTATGTGTTTCTGGAAAATAGCATGGGAATATTTTGTTATAAAGAAGTTAAGGTGCTGGAGGGTACCTGAGGGGTAGATTTTTCTTTTAACTGAAAGCTTAAGTTTACAATGAATATACTTTGGAACCCAGAAAGGCAAGAAGCGTATTAGAGATTGTCCTTGGGAGTCCACAAGTCCACTCTCAGGCTTGCTGATTTAATAGGACTTACAGGACTCAGAAGAGCTGACACATGCTTGGTGACAGTTCATTTGAAAAGGTATAGATAAAAATCAGCATAAGAAAGGTGCACAGGAAGTGTCCAGATGTCACCAGGTCAAGTTTCTGTGCCCTCAAGGGGAGGCTTATGGGGTGAGCGTAATTCTCCTGGCAATCACACAAAATTATCAAGACTGGGAACATTCAGCCTGGCCTTGATGATATCCAAGGTTTTATTGGAGGTCAGTCATGGATCCTGGCAGGACCGATGTGACTGAACACAGCTGCTCAGATTCCTATCCCTTACCAGGGCAGATAGCATTCACCATAAACACAGCATGGTCCAAGGCATCAGATACACAAACACATTTAATAATTGTTTATGTAGAACACTCTGAGGACTCAGAGGTGACTACCTGGAAACTGGCCAGGAGCAGTCTTGCAGATTGGTCTTCTTTGGACTATGTGGGGTTTAAGCAATTCAGGTTGCTACATTTACCCATTTCTGCCCAAACATAAAATGAGATCCATTAAATTAAAAGAAAGCAACTTTGCTTCATAACTAGTAAGGAGTCCTCTGTAATCTCTAAGCTTCAACTTCACAATATTTAAAATGAAATTAATAATATAAGAAACCATAATGATCTCATAGGAGTATAATAAAATAAGTAAAGGCCGGGCGTGGTGGCGCACGCTTGTAATCTCTGTGCTTGAGAGGCAGAGACAGGAGGATCACACAGGTTCAAAGCCAGCCTCTCTGTCTTAAGAGAGACCCTGTTTTAAAAAAAAAAAAAAAAAAAAAAAAAAAAAAATATATATATATATATATATATATATATATATATATGTATGTATATGTATGTATGTATAGTAGGTCTGGGAGTGTAGCCAGAGTTCCATCTTCCAGTACCACCAAATAAATAAATAAATAAAATAAGTAAAGGAATGTATGTCAATGATTTCATAACTTATTGAGGTGATTATGGAAAGTTGTAGTTGAGCCTTGCAATTAACATTTGATAGCTTAAAATTTTTATTCCTTTATCCATTCATTAAACATTCATTGGCTGCCTGGAACGTGTTGGGTTTCAGGAAAAAACAAAATGTGTAGATAAATAAATATACTTCCTCATCTCACAAAACCTAGTATATATTAATAAAGGATAGATAGTAAAAAAGACGTAGGCAACAGGTGTGATAAAGGTGATGGCGGGGTTGGTAGAAGGTGTGATGAGAGTAGCTTAGATGGATAATGTGACCAGGTCTGTGGTGGTCACAAATTAGTCTACCCACTGGCTAAGGGATGGCGAGCAGAAGTTATAAAGAGTTTGTACCAGTATTGGGAATGGTCTAGGAAGATTTGAGAAAGCTATGATTATTAATATATTCCAAAAATTGGGTGAGGGGCAAATCTGTGAAAGGACTTGGTTTCTGCCTAGAAGCAGGCAATTATTCCAATGTAAATTATCCTAGCTAAAGGTAATTAGCAAGTCTATAGGAGAGGGGAACTAGGACTTCCTCATCCTCATTCTTAAAACAGGTTTACATAATAATTGGATAATGTAGCTAGGATGGGAGGAGGGGTCGACCTTCGTGAAAGGAGACACCTTGTCACACTTTGCTGGGGAGGAACCTTATAGGAATGTTTACTAGTCAGAATTACGTAAACAAGATGGAGTCATGGGTATAAAAAGTCCAGTCTATGTGTTGTATCTTTGATGGGTCATTCATTTGAACTACCCCCCCATGCCATTCTGGCATGGGGCTGTAACTATCTTCTGTATTTCTATCTTTTTAATAAACTTCTTTAAATCTTCAGCAAGAGTCCGGGATAATGTGTATTTACCCTTAGCTCAGGACAAGAGCCCGCATTTTTTTCCCCCTGTTTTTTGGGTTTGTTGTGGTTTGATGGAAATTGTGTCCAGGACCCTAACAGGGGTCCCCGGGGACAGTTTCCCCCAAACCATAACATTCCCAAATCATAACCAAGTTATTTTTTTTCTCAGTGCTGGGGCCTGAACCCAGGATCCAGGGCCTTGCACATGCTGGGCAAGTGCTCGACCTCTGAGCTACACTTTCAGTTCCTTGAGGTTAATTTTTTTCTTTCTTTTTTTTTTTTCTTTTTTTCCTATATTTTAGTACTGGGGATTGAACCAAGGAGCATTCTACCTCTGAGCTACTACTACTATTATTATTATTATTATTATTATTATTATTATTATTATTTCAAAGAGGGTCTTGCTAATTTGCTAAGACTTTCCTTGAACCTGCCATCCTCCTGTCTCAGCCTCTGAAGTACTAGTGATGTCATGCATCACTGTGCCTGGCTGTGATTCACTTTCTGTATGTATGTATGGGGTTGAGGGGTAGGGAACTGGAGATTGAACCCAGTGCCATTATACCTCTGAGCTACACACCAGCCCTTTTTTATATTTTATTTTGAAACAGGGTCTCACTGAGTTGTGGAGGCTGACCTCAAAGCTATGATTCTCCTGTCTCAGACTTCAAAGTCCTGGGATTTCTGGCATGTATCACTGTACCTGGCTGTGGTTCACTTTCCAGTGGGGGTTTTAGTTGTGTGTGTGTGTGTGTGTGTGTGTTCTCCAGGATCTTTCTCTCTAGTGTGATAAGACAGAAGCTGCTAGAGTTTCTGGGTCATCACTCAGAGGATAGCTGTTTGGACTCAATTTTGCATGTACATGAATTTACTTTTGTACCACTATAACTGTGACACTTGAGGGTCAACATTTATAGTTTAGTCTACCATAGGTGATTAACATAGTGCCTAACCTAGACCTAGGTGTTATAAAGGCCCAGACTGAAAAGAATATCAGGGAATTAAAAATAGTTAGGCATATTTGAATCAAAGAGCACTTCAAGGTTAATAGGAAAGATTAGTTTGAAAGATAATATGGTCCAAGCTTTGAAAAGCTTTGCAAATTACATTAAGGCACTTTTTTTAATGGCAAAAAGCTATTGAGATTTTTTTTTTTTTTTTGCGGTACTAGGGATGGAACCCAGGGTCTACTTCAGACCTATTTTTTATTCTTTATTTTGAAACAGGGTCTCACTGAGTTGCAAAGAGCCTCACTAAGTAGCTGAGGCTGTCTGCAAACCATGATCCTCCTATCTCAGCCTCCCAAATGCTGGGATTACAAGTGTCCACCACCACGCCCAGATGCCATTGAGAATTTTAAGCTGCCAAGCAGGTCCAATTTATGTTTTAGAATGATAACTCTTGACAGACATGGTGGTGCACACATGCCTGTAATCCCAGCATTCAGGAGGCTGAGACCAGAGGATCACAGTTCGCGGACAACCTCAACTACTTAGTGAGGCCCTCTGCAACTTAGTTAGACCCTGTTTCAAAAACAAAGAATTAAAAATAAGGCAAGGGGTGTAGCTCAGAGGTAAAATGTCCCTGGGTTCCATCCCCAGACCCTCAAAAAAAAAAAAAAAAAAAAAAAAAAAAAAAAAAAAAAGAAAGATGAAAGAAAGAAAGAGGAAAAGAACAAAGAAAAGAATGATAACTCTTTCAGGTTAAAAAACAGATGGAAGGAAACTAAAACCTGAGGTCAGCAAACTAGTCATAGGGGCTGTGATGAAAGTTCAAAGATCATTAACCTGGCATGAGGCAGAGATGGTAGGTAGAGTGCAGAAAGGGTTTGGAGCTGGGCGTGGTGGCACACACCTGTAATCCCCGCACTTGGGAGGCTGAGACAGGAGGATCTCACAGGTTCGAAGCCAGCCTCAGCTACTTAGTGAGGCTCTCAGCAACTTAGTGAGATCCTGTTTCTAAATAAATTATAAAATAGGTCTGGGACTATAGCCCGGAGGTAGAAAGCTTCTGGGTTCAGTTCACTTCCAAGGCCTGGGTGGGGGAGATTTTAGAAATGTATTTGCATTGCCCGGTGTTTATGTAAAACTTGCAAACATAAAAGATTGTAATCCCAATTAGTTAAGGCTCCCGATAAACCAACCTCCCCTCTCCTCTGCCACTTCTGCCAAGTGACCGTCAACATATTTGAGTTTAGTTCAGGGTAAATTGAGTTAGGGGCACAGTTTAGATTAAGTGTGTGTGATACAGCTATTTAGCCTGCAGTCATTTCCATATTTAGTTATGTTGTTGTGTTCCTGTGTATGAACAGCTTCCAGGAAAACTTGTATTACCTGAAACATGAAAGTGAGGTGCCAGAAATCCTGAAGAAGTTTCTTAGGGTGTGGTGGCTAGTTTCAAAGGTGGCCCCCAGTGTCTTCTGCTGGTAATATTGTGTGGAGTTTTTTCCCTCTTAAATCTATATTAGCTGTGTTACTGTGTGTGTGTGTGTGTGTGTGTGTGTGTGCATGCACGCTGGAAATTGAACCCAGGAGCATTCTTCCTCTGAGCTACACCCCCAGTCCTATTTTATTTTGAAACAGGATCTCAAAATTGCAGAGGGTTTTGCTAAGTTGCTGAGGCTAGTTTCAAACATGCAATCCTCCTATCTCAGCCTCTCAAGTACTGGGATTACAGGTGTATACCACTGTGTCCAGGTTATTACTGGGTATTGATCAGAAAAATATAGTAGAAGTGATTGGATGACCTCTGAAGCTAAGTCCTGAGACATCCTGGAGCTTCTTGAAACCCGCAGTCTAGGGGCAGCAAGACCTCATGTCCCTGAGTCTGCCATGCTAGGAGGAATCTTAACCCAGTCATGTGGAGAAGGCCAGCCTCTCCCAGATGTCTCAGCCATCCTAGTGGAGGCCCAGAGAGGTGGTGAGGAAGCTATCATGTATGCCCAACCCATGAGATCCTTCTGATGCCTCTGGCCCCAGCCTCCATCTGACTTCAACAGTATGAGGACCCTCAAGAGAGAGAGGCTGAGCTGAGTCCAGGCGATTTACAAAACCTACAGTGGTCATGAGACATTGCTGTTTAAAGCCCCAATGTTTAGGAAGTGGTTCATTGGGTAGCAATAGAAAACTGGAACAGAATCACTGGGGCCACGGAATCTTTGCTACATAAAATAGACCCCACAAAAGATTGGGCCTATTTTCTCTGAGTGCTCTGCCCAACAGAGTACAGCAGAGATGATACAATACCAGTGCTGAGCTCATCTTTAAGAATTCCACGAGCATGACAGCCCTGAGGATGTGAGGCGACGGGCCATGGCCGACCTGAGGTGCAACAGATCACGAGCGATCCAGCCATGCGCCTCGTCTTGGAGCAGATGCAGAAGGACCCCCAAGCACTCAGCGAACACTTGAAGAATCCTGTAATAGCGCAGAAGATCCTGAAGCTGATGGATGTGGGTCTGATGGCAATTCGGTGATGACTTGCTCACCCCCTCTTCCTTCACGCTTGTGTGGAAGACCGGCTGGGACTGCGGCGAGCAGCACGGTACAGAGGGAGAGGGAGAGAACAAACAGCTCATCTTTATATTTATACATGCCCACATGGAAGACAGACTCATACAGCGCCGCCCGGGGCTCAGCACACGCATGGTCTCCCCTGCTGCCCTTCCTCTGCCCTCAGTCACTGTCTTGTCTGCTCCCCCATAGTTGGTTATTTTTTATTTGGGGCAGTGGGCATAAATGGGGAGGGGAGGGCGTTCTTCCCACCCCGGGGTCCCAGCTGTCTTCACGTTGTTAACTCCACGACCCCTACTTCAATAAAACAAGCCCGTCGGGTGTGGGTTAAAAAAAAAAAAAAAAAAGAATTCCAGGAGCCAGGCTTGGTGGTGCACGCTTGTAATCCCAGCATTTGGGAGGCTGAGACCGGAGGATCGTGGTTTGCGCACAGCCTCAGCTACTTAGAGAGGCCCTTTGAAACTCAGTGAGACCCTGCTTCAAAATAAAGAATAAAAAATAGGCAGGGGGTGTAGCTTCAAGGTCAAATGCCTCTAGACCTGCAAAAAAAAAAAAAAAGAAAGAAAAAGAAAAAGAAAGAAAGAAAAAAAGAGAAAGAGAAAGAGAGAAAGAAAGAGAAAAAAATTAAAAAGAATTCCACCAGTTTAGCTGGTCATGGTGGCACACACCTAAATCCCAATACTTGTGAGGCTGAGAAAGGAGTATTGCAGGTTTGAGTCCAGCCTCAGCAATTTAGTCAAAGCATCAGGAACTTAGTGAGACTCTATTTTAAAATAAAATAGGAGTCGGGTGTGGTGGTGCACACTTGTAATCCCAGTACTTGGGAGGCTGAGACAGGAGGATTGAAGGTTTGCGGCCAGCTTCAGGTACTTAAGTGAGGCCCTTTGCAACTTGTGAGACCATGTTTCAAAATAAAGAATAAAAAATAGGACTGGAGGTGTATCTAGGAGGTAGAATACCCCTGGGTTCAATCCCAGTACCATAAATAAATAAATAAAGGAGACAAGAGATTTACTCAAATTTATATAGTATTACCAGTAAAGAATTGTGACTAGAAATCAATCATAAAGCAGAAAGAAAGAAAATAAGCTAAATTATTGATGAAAATTTATGCCAGGCACGGTGGCATACACATGTACTCTCAGTACTTACAAGGATAAGACAGGAGGATCACAGTTTGAGGCCAGCCTTAGCAGTACAGTGAGACTCTCAGCAACCCAGCAAGACCCTGTTTCTAAACAAAACACAAAGAAAGTGTTGGGAGTGGAGCTTGGAGGTAGAAAACCTCTTGATTCAATCCCACTACTGCATGCACATGAATGGGTACACACACATAAACATTTTTTTTGTTTAATTCACGTATTATTATTATCGTGTGCATGTAGTACTGGGGATTGAATCCAGGGACTCACACGTGCTAGTCAAGTGCTTTGCCACTGAGCTACTATACTCCCCAGACCCTAAAATAAATTTTAGTCAACTATGCTGTAGGTAAAACAACTGGATTGCCTTTCTAGTTGTGTGTGTGTGTGTGTGTGTGTGTGCATGTGTGTTTTAATAGGGGTTAAACCCAGGGCATTCTTCCTCTGAGATACACCCTCAGCTGTGTTTTATTCTTTATTTTGAAGCAGGGTTTTACTAAGTTGCTGAGGACCACACTAGGTTGCTGAGGCGAGCTCTAACCTGTGATTCTCTTACCTCAGCCTGTTATGTATTGGAATTACTGGTGTAAGCCACCATACTCAGCTCCTTTCTATTCTCTGTGTAGAAAATTTACAAAATTGTTGTCTTATGAAGAAGATATTAAAGAGTAAAAAGCTGCCGGGCATGGTGGCGCACACTTGTAATCCCTGCGCTTGGGAGGCTGAGACAGGAGGACCGCATGGGTTCAAAGCCAGCCTCAGTCTCCAAGGCCGGGATCGGAGCCTTCCGAGGGGTTAGGCCAATGCCGGGGCCAGCAAGGCTGGGATCGGAGCCTGCCGTGAGGCAAGGCTGGTGCTGGGGCTTCCAAGGCCGGGATCGGAGCCTGCTGAGGGGTTAGGCCGGTGCTGGGGCCAGTGAGGCTGGGATCGAAGCCTGCTATGAGGCAAGGCCAGTGCTGGGGCTTTCAAGGCTGGGATCGGAGTCTGCTGAGGGGATAGGCCCGTGCCAGGGCCAGCAAGGCCAGGATCGGAGCCTGCTGTGAGGCAAGGCCAGTGCTGGGGCCTCCGAGGCTGGGATCTGAGCCTGCCAAGGGGTTAGGCTGGTACCGGGGCCAGCGGCTGGCATCGGAGCCTGCGGTGAGGCAAGGCTGGTGCTGGAGCCTCCGAGGCCGGGATCGGAGCCTGCAGAGGGGTTTGGCTGGTGTGGGGGCCAGCGAGGCCAGAATCGGGGTCTCCCATGAGGCAAGGCCGCTGCTTGAGCCAGCGAGGTCTGGATCAGTCCACCAGGTAGCCAGGCCACTACTGGAGCCGTCAAGAGTGGGATCGGTACTTTCAACGCAGCATGCACAGAGAAATATCGCAGAAAATAAAAACCAGATGCTTCCCCAATCAGCAATAACTAGGAGGAAAGGGGCAAAAGGAAGAGGTCGAGTTATAGAAAGGGCCCTATAGTGAAGCAATTAAGGTGACCAATCAGAGGGTATGGAATAGGGGAGGATGGTGCCTCTTTAAAACGCAGGAGGTACATAAACAAATGTATCAAAGTTAATCACCAAACAAGCATGGGATCAAGGGAGGGGGAGGGAATGGGATGGGGACTGGATGAGGGCTAATTGGATGATGTGTGCTTGTATATCCTCTCAAGTCTTGTATTCCAATGTTATATATGATTACAATGTACCAATAAAAATAAATTAAAAAAATGAAAATTTCACTACTAGAAATATATTGTTTTAATCTAAATTGATCGACAGTTTCAGTTTTATCTCAATAAAAATCTCAGCATATAAAAAATTAAAAAAAAAAAGCCAGCCTCAGCTACTTAGTGAGGCTTTCAGAAACTTAGTGAGACCCTGTTTCCAAATAAAATATAATAAAGGTCTTTGAGTATAGCCCAGAGATAGAAAGCCTCTGGGTTCCACCCCCAGTACCACCAAAAAAATAAATAAAATAGAGTAAAAAGTAAAAAAAGCAGGAAAATGTATTAGTGAATTATTTACATATTATAAGATCATTAAAGCCCACTTATTAACTAAAAACTATGATATTCTTCAGGATTTGTATGGGAGATTTGTAGTATTTATCATTTGCTTGTAAAAATCTATAATGTGCTGGCCTTTTTTCATTTAAAATAAATATTTACCTTTTTACCTAATTTAATTTAATTTAATTATTTAATTAATTAATTAATTAATTAATTTTTTGGTGGTACTGGGAATGGAACCCAGGGGCCTTCTACCTCTGGGCCATAATCCCAGACCTATTTTATATTTTTATTTGGAGACAGGGTCTCTTAAACCAGCTGAGGCTGGCTTTGAACCTGCAAGATCCTACTGTCTCAGCCTCCCAAGCGCTGGGATTATAAGCGTGCACCACCACGCCCGGCTTTTACCTAATTTTATTTTTATAATCTGACAATCTTTTTTCTTAAAGGCAGTCTAAAAATTTTCAGAAGAGTGCAAAGAGAAAATTCTATAAATTTCCAAAGAGAAGAAAAAATTTGTCACATACAAACTGTCAGAAATCACAATTACTTTGAATTTTTAAACAGCACTAGACAAAATGTAATATAGAAAAACCTTTTAACGCCGGGAGTGGTGGCGCATGCTTATAATCCCCGCGCTTGGGAGGCTGAGACAGGAGGATGGCACAGGTTCGAAGCCAGCCTCAGCTACTGAGTGAGGCTCTCAGCAACTTAGTGAGACCCTGTTTCCAAATAAAATATAAAAAAGGTCTGGGAGTATAGCCCAGAGGTAGAAAGCCTCTGGGTTCCACCCCCAGTACCACCAAAAAAAAAAAAAAAAAAAAAATCCTTTTAACTTCCAATAGAAATAATTTCCAACCTAGAATCCAACATTCTGTGAAACTCTCAGTCAAATCAAAGAGAATAAAAGTATTTTTTGATCCGTGTCTAAAATTAAGGTTTTCTGATTTTTACCATGCACTTTATTTTAGGAAAGTGCAAAACAATGTGTTCCAGTATATTTGAAGTTGTGTAAACAGGATATAACTTAACTCTGACACACTTTAATTTCCAAAAATGATGTCTCTTTGTCCTAGATTTTACCTGGTAGGTTTTGCCAGAAATATCGCGAGACACAATTAGCACTTTTGGCAGTATCAGCCAATATACAATGTCCTGTAAAGTGACCTGACAAAAATCACCTTATCAGTGACATTCCCAAGAAACAGGTACTATTCTAAAGAAAAGTTTGCATATAAAATTGTTTGAAAAAATAGTCAAATGAGTGGGGCTTGGTGGTGCACACTTGTAATCCCAGTATCTGGGAGGCTGAAACAGGAGGATTGCAGATTCCCTACCATCCTTAGCTACTTAGGCCCTCTGCAACTTAGCGAGACCCCCCCATTTCAAAATAAAGAATAATAAATAGGGCTGGGTGTGTAGCTTGGAGGTAAAAAGCCCCTGGGTTCAATGGTTCAATCCCCAATACCAATAAAATAAAATAAAACCAACAACACTGAGATCATTTTACTATTTTTCCTAGAATAACATTATTATTATTATTATTATTATTATTATTATTATTATTATTATTATGTGATGTTGGAGATGGAACCCAGGGGCATTCTACCTCTGAGCTACACACTCAGCTTGATTTTTTTTTTATTCTTTATTTTTTATTTTTATTTTTATTTTTATTTTTTTTGGTGGTACTGGTGTTCTTGGAAGCCCTTCTACTTCCGGGCTACACTCCCAGACCTATTTTTACATTTTTTTAAAATTTAGAAACAGGGTCTCCTAAGCCAGCTCGCTTGGCTGGCTTCGAACCTGCGCGATCCTCCTGTCTCAGCCTCCCAAGCGCGGGGATTACAAGCATGCGCCACCACGCCCGGCTTTATTCTTTATTTTGAAACAGGGTCTCACTAGGTTGCAGAGGGCCTCACAAAGTAGATGATGCTGGCCCTGAACCCAGATCCTTCTATCTCAGCCTCCCAAGTACTGGGATTACAAGTGTGTACCACCACGCCCAGCTAAGCAGTATTATTTATATAATCTTAAAATCAGATTATTGGTACATCAGACTGTAAGTACTTATATCCTTCCCTACTTTTTTTTTTTTAATATTTGTATTGGCTTGGCGTGGTGGCACATGCTTGTAATCCCCGCACTTGGGAGGCAGAGACAGGAGAATTGTGCAGGTTCGAAGCCAGCTGCCCGCGCTGGCTTAAGAGACCCTGTTTCCAAATAAAAAATGTAAAAATAGGTCTGGGAGTGTAGCCCAGAGGTAGAAGGGCTTCCAGGAACCCCAGTACCACCAAAAAATATATATTTTTTTATTGGTACAAAGTACTTACACATTGGTGAGGTTCAATGTGATATACCCCTTCTCTCTCCCCATTTCCTCCCTCCCCATACATGTTAGTGAGACTGGAAGTTTCCATCTAAGTCCAGTTAGAATGGTAATCATCAATAACACAAACTGATAAAGGCTGGGAAGAATGTGGTGAAATAGGGACTCTTACACACTGTTGGTGGGATTGTAAATTAGTAAAACTGCTGTGGAGAAGGGTATGATGGTTTCTCCACCCCCCCCCCACACACACAACAAAAAATACTAAGAATGACTCAATCATGGTGGTGCACACCTGTAATCCTAGTCCTTGAGAGGCTGAGATAGGAGGATAGAAGAAGGTTTGAGGAACCCATCAATGCAGTGAGACTGGGGGTATAGCCTGGAGGTAGAATGCCCCTGAGTTCAATCCCCAGTAACACACACACACACACACACACACACACACACCACAAAACAAAAGCACCATATGGCCCAGTCATTCCACTCCTTGGTATCTTTCTAAAGGAATAAAAGTTGGAATACTATAATGACACATGCAGGCCCATGTTTATTGCAGCACAATTCACAATAGTCAAATTATGAAACCAACTTAGGTGTCCATCAATAGATAAATGAATAATGAAAATGTGGTCAGTACACAGAATGGAATTTTACTCAGCCGTAAAGGAGAACAAAATTACCTCGTTGGCAGGAAAACAGATGGAACTAGAGAATACTACTCTAAGTGAGATTAGCCGGTCTCAGAAAGTCAAGGGCCATATGTTTTCTCTTTTATGTGGAAGCTAGAACAAAAATAGGAAGCAAAAGAGACTTTAGTCAAATAAGGAGAAAATCTAATAGAATAGTGGAAGGGAATTGCTGGGGAAGGCGATGGGGAAGAAAAAACTAGGATTGAGGAAGGGAACAGTTCAAATAAGGTTATGTCTATGCCCCCCTCTCTACTCTACAGTCTAGTCACAAAGTAACCATGGAGTACATTACCACCACACCCCGGTCCCCTCTGGGCCTTCCCCAGTCACTTCCCCACCAAATTCCCTTCCCCACCAAAATGGGTGACTCATTCTTTCCTTTCCTTTTCCCTTCTTTCCTTTTTTCCATCCATTAGGAATTCAACCCAAGGGCATTCTAGCTCTGATTTATCCCCCAGCCCTATTTATTTTGTTTTTTTTGAAACAGGGTCTTGCTAAGTTGCTGAGGCTGGCTTCAAAACAAAAATCCCGTGTCAGCCTCGGATTACATGTGTGCGCCACCACACCTGAGTCTTCTGGCTTTAATGGTTACTAATCCCTCACTTTTATAGTTCATTCTTTTTTTAATGTTAATAGTCAACTTTTATTTTTCACTTTCTCTAGTCAGGATGGTACTATCATGTTGTTGAAAGCAGCCAAAAAAAGGTAAAATGATGTGATAAAGGAGTTGCTTAAATTCTTAACCACTCTAGGTGAGTGGGGCATGGTAGTGCAGACCTGTAAACCTAGTACTTGGGAGGCTGAGGCAGGGGGAGCTCAGGTTGGATGCAACCTAAATAATTAGTGAGATACTCCTCAACCTAGTGAGACCCTGTTTCAAAAACAAAAAAAATCCTAATAAGATAAAACAGAGTTGCCAGGCGTGGTGGCGCATGCTTGTAATCCCCGCGCTTGGGAGGCTGAGACAGGAGGATCACACAGGTTCGAAGCCAGCCTCAGCTACTTAGAGGCTCTGGGCAACTTAGTGAGACACTGTTTCCAAATAAAATATAAAATAGGTCTGGGAGTATAGCCCGGAGGCAGAAAACCTCTGGGTTCCACCCCTAGTACCACCAAAAAAAAAAAAAAAAAAAAAGATAAAACAAAACAGAGTTGAGGGTGTAGTTTGAAGGTAGAATTCCATTATGACATAATTCCATTATGGAAATTGTGTCATAGGGCACAATTCCATTATGACAAAAAATTAAATTAAAATTAAAAATAGAGCCAGGCGGTGGCGCACGCTTGTAATTCCAGCATTCGGGAGGCTGAGACCGGAGGATCGCAGTTCGCGGACAGCCTCAGCTACTTAGTGAGGCCCTCTGCAACTCATTGAGACCCAGTTTCAAAATAAAGAATAAAAAAAAAATTGGGTAGGGGGTGTGGCTCGGAGGTCGAATGCCCCTGGGTTCCATCCCTAGACCCGCAAAAAAAAAAATTAAATTAAATTAAATTAAATTAAAAAGAAAGGAGACAGATTAGAAACTAAGTCCTATTGAGCATTGCAGTAGAATTTGGGCATAAGACTGGTTAGTGGATTCTTGAAAAAACACCCATCCATCTTTTTGTTGCTGGAGAGCCATGGGCACTAGAAGAAATGGAAATAGTTTCACTCTTTAACGCTCATCCCTAAACACTGCCGTTCAGATGTATATGTCTTTGAGCCTTATATGTATGGAATCATACAATATACTTTTTGCATTTCTGGTTTCATTTCTTCAGCTCCTGTTTGTAGGACAGCCTGTTGAGATAGCTGTATTTTGTTTGTTTCTGGTATTGGGTAGCTCTTCATTATGTGGATGCACCATGATTTGTTATCTTTCTACTGTGGGTTGTGGGTGGATATGTGCACTGTTTCCAGTTTGGAGGATTACCAATGTACCAGGAGCCAAATCAGACTGTATCAATCCTACTTTTAGAACTCAAACACTGCTCATGGAAAAGAGGCAGAAAGATACGTATTTATGAAATGTAAAAAATATTTAGTCGCCCTTCTAAATGCGAGGCTTACTTCCATTTTCTCAGTCATAAGAACACCTTATGTAAATAAACTCAGCTGACTACCTTGATTGCACATCCTCTATTCATTCTTACCTATTGATGTCTGCCATGTGTATATAATTAAGACAATGCTATTTGCTTTCAGATAACAGGCTCCCATGTATTTGTTGAAGTAGTTATTGGATAATAAATATGTCAGATACTGATCTACAATATTAGAAATGGAAACAGATTCAGGCCTCGGAATCCAAATAAGGTAGTTTTGCAGTAAGTTCTTTAGGCATGATGGAATATCAAAAATAGTGTTAGTTCACTTTAAGTAGTAATCTCATGGGTGTATTGCTTGCATGAATAAAGAAGAGTGGGAAGGGAGGATGTGAAGGAAAAAAGAAGCAAAAATCAAGTGTGCTAGCAGCTAATTAATTGCCTCCCCCCATTAAAGACAGGTGATGAGTGGTCAGACTGGACCTGTCAGTCATCAAGCAGGATTTGCCCTTTGGGCTCTGAAATTGTATGTCATGATGCAATAGCTAAATATACCAATGTAAATAGTCACTTAAGGAAATGAAGAACTGAGATGTTGGTGCTAATACCCTAGAGCAAGAGAGTCATGCATATGTGTATGATTTAGTCCCACTAGCATGATATGGAGAGAGAAAAAAAGGGAAGCATTCACTTATGACCATTAGCTGGTAAAAACAACCACACTCCTTCTACGACAAACACACAAATACAACAACAACAAAAAACCAAACCTGTAAGTTTAATTTGTGGTTGGAAGAAATACATTTTTTTTTGGTACTGGGGATTGAACCCAGGGGTGTTCTGCCTCTGAACTACACCCTCAGCCCCACTTTTTGAAACCCTTCAGTTTTTATTTTGAAGTAGGGCCTCACTAAGTTGCTGAGCTTGGCCTACAACCTGCCATCCTCTGGTCTCAGCCTTCTAAGTAATGGTATCCCAGGCGTGCAGCACCATGCCTGTCATTTTTTGAAAATTGAGTCTGGTTTGGAGTTCTCTGGCACGAATAGTGAAACACACCACGTAGCAAAAGGGAGACTGAAAATTATAGCAGGAGTGATGAATGTGGTGCATTTAATTGCTAAAGTCTGGCAAAAGATGAAAAAGAATAGAATAGCAGGGAAAATAGAGCAGGAGACAGACAGGGAAGGAGAGACGGCTGTTAATCAGCTTACTCATCTCATTGAAAAGGAAGGAACTTCCTGCCCATGCCTCAGTCAGTCCTAAAGACTGGAAATCCTTACAAAGAGCAAAAGAAAGTTCTCTCCTTTGTTTGCTTAGGAGATAGAAGAATATCAGAGGATGATGGATCAAAAAAAATTGCAATTATTTTGCTTAGGATCTATTTTTTATTAGAATTTAACCTTCTGGTGCTCACTATGGCAGCACATATACTAAAATTGGAATGATATGGATATTAGCATGGCCCCTGCGCAAGGGTGACACAGAAATTAGGGAAGCTTTCCATATTTTTTGTAAACAAATATGGCTAAATAAAGTATCATTCACAGTAAAAAAAAAATTTCAATCTTGAGTCTACTTAAAACTACTTTGAAACTACTGACAGCCTGGCATAGTGGTGCATGCCTGTAACCCCAGTACCTGGGGGACTGAAACCAGATGACAAGATTAAGCCCACCTCAGCAACATTGTGAGACCCTGTTTCAAAACAAAAATAGAAAGCTGGAAGAGTAGTTCAGAGATAGAATTATTCTGGGTTCAATCCCCAACCCCTGCACCCCACCCCACACAAGCAAAAACAAATGAACAAAACACTGACATTTTAAAAATTAGTATTTCATTTATCCAGTAATAGTATTTATTGGCTAATGCAATGTTATACCTGGATTTAGCCATAGGTGAAACAATTGAAATTTATTTTATCATTGACATTTTATGTGACTATCAATTGTGTCTGAACAATTTTATGTTTATGTAATTTCATGTTCCTATTTCTGAGAGGTCTAGAAAGTAAAGTATTTTGGTAGAATAGTTAACAATATTTTAGGTATTTAGGAGTAATTATTTTGCTTAGGATTTGTTGAGCACAATCAAATCCTGATGTTGGATTATTTAAAAGGAAATGTTGACTTTAAGGTTGGATAACAAAGGTAAATAAAAAAATTGAAATAATATCATCTAAACTTAAGCATAAGGAGCTTTTTTCTTCTTTCTTGTACATGTGTTAAACTCAGGAGCATCATGCCTCTGAGCTTCATACCGAGCTTTAAAAAAAAAAACAAAAACAAAACATGGGATTCTAAATTGAGATTGGCAGGCAACTATTCGAATGTAAATTAACCTAGCTAAAGGTAATTAGCAAGTTGATAGGAGAGGGAACTAGGACTTCCTCATCCTCATTCTAAAGACAGGTTTACATAATTGGATAATCTAGCTAGGTAGGGAGGAGGGGGCTAACCTTCATGAAAGGAGACACCTTGGCAGAAAAGTAAGGGGAGGAACCTTACAGGGACTTTTACTACATCAGAATTACGTGAAACAATATGGAGGATGTCGTGTAAAAAAAGTCTGTTCCGTGTTTTGTACTTCGGTGATTTCATTCAAAGCACTCCCTCGTGTTACCCTGGGGTAACATGAGGCTGTAGCTGTCTTCTGTATTTCTTTTCCCTTTTTTTTTTTTTTTTGGTGGGTCTGGGGATGGAACTCAGGGGCATTTGACCTCCAAGTTATACCCTCTGCCCTATATTTTATTCTTTATTTTGAAACAGTGTAACACTAAGTTGCAGAGGGCCTCACTAAATAGCTGAGACTGTCTGCGAACCACGATCCTCCTGTCTCAGCCTCCCGAATGCTGGGATTACAAACATGCACCACCACACCCGGCTGTCTTCTGTATTTCTATCTTTTTAATAAACTTATCTAAATATTCAGCAAGAGTCTGATCTATTGCATATTTATCCTTAGCTCAGCACAGGAACCCGTGTTTTTTTTTGGGGGGGGATTATTCCCAGGTGTCTAACAAAGGTCCCTAGGCACAGTCACCCCCAAACGGTAACATCCATCTTTCACAACATCAACATCTTCTCCCAAAACCGTAACATGCGCCACAATGCCTGGCTCATGAAGAATTTTTTTTTTTTTTTGTGGTACTGGGATTCCTGGAAACCCCTCTACCTCTGTGCTACATTCCCAGACACCCGTTTTTTATATTTTTTATTTGGAAACAGGGTCTCTTAAGCCAGCAAGGCTGGCTTCGAACCTGCGCGATCCTCCTATCTCTGCCTCCCAAGAGCGGGGATTGTAAGCGTGCGCCACCACACCCAGCATGAAGAGTTTTTAAAGTCAGGATTGTTAAAACTTGAAATGGATTACCCAAAACTGAAGGACTGCAAAATTGAAAGATGGTTTAAAATGTAAATTTTTTTTTAAGAGAATGCACTTCTCAGCTCTACTGTTGCAAGCATAGTTGAGGCCAGTCCACCTGTTGAGCTATGAAATATAACACAGCCTGTGGTGATGGTTCCACCCAATGATGAAGTAAAAGGTCAGAAAGGACCATCCCAGGCAGGAGTGCCTATTTCTCCAACATTCAGACTCCCTGCTGGCCTTTGCCATCAGTCTGCTTTCTGTTGCCAGTATCACTATACCACAGACTACATAATGTTTAAGGAAAAGAGTTTTTTTGAGCTCTGGGC
Organism: Muscardinus avellanarius; assembly: GCF_963383645.1. Lineage (NCBI taxonomy): Eukaryota > Metazoa > Chordata > Mammalia > Rodentia > Gliridae > Muscardinus > Muscardinus avellanarius. The sequence continues at coordinate 34,564,309 of NC_137795.1, read as the reverse complement.
TCTGGACGCACAAGGTAGAGGAGCTGCATCTGGTGATGGCTTCTTGCTGGTAGAGTCCTGGGGCAGCTCAGTGTACCACACGGCAACAGCCCAAGCACGGCCATGTGTATCTGTCTCCTTTGGTCTTTCTCCTCTAATAAAGCTATTAGGATTCAATCATGGGGCTTTACCCAATGACCTTATGCACTCCTCATTCTCACCCCAAAGCCCCATCTCTAAATACCACGGTAAGATTGAGTTTCCACCCTCTTAATTCCTCACTGGGGGATTCAATTTTAATACATGTTGTTGTGGGGAGACAACCATGTTCAACCATAGTAGCCTTGTCAAATCTTAAAACTGCACTGCCATTTAGGCGCCACCCTCCATCCCTTTCTTCTTCCTGCCATCCTTCCTCGCTTAATCCTTTCTTCCTTTATCCTTCTCTTGTTTCTTCAGTTATTATGTTACACTGGCCATTTAATTCCGATAACTCCCTGTGCTCCTTCATAGACATTTTTTCCCAATAAATTCTCCACATATCTCACCTAATCTTAGCATCTGGTTCTCAGAAGATCTAACCTTATGCACAAGGATTTTTTTATTGCTTTGGCACAAAAAATATTGAAAGAGGAAAACGAAGAAAGAGGAGAGGAAGGAAGAAAAAGAAAAGGTCAGGGGAGAAGAAGGAAAATGAGAGGAAGGTGAGCAGAGGAACCCCCAGGCAGAGGAGGAGAGGGCTTAGCAATCTCCTAAATTGTTAGAAATTCTTCCTTTGATTCAAAGTTAAATTTTCTCCATCATTCAAGTCTCATAATTTTTATTGTACATCAGAGTGTACATAAGAGATGTATTGAAACTGAAGTAAATATTGAGATTGAGGTATTTACCCCACCCCCCAAAAATCATAGACTCCTGATTCTGTTAGGTTGCTGAGGCTGCTTCTGTCAATGTACACTGAAATTGAGCTGGGCCAGAATTTTTTTTACTTTTGGCACTGGGGATTGAACCAAGGACATTTGAATTCCGATCTACACCCTTAGCCTTTTGTATTTGAAGTAGGATCTTGCTACATTGCTAAGGCTGGCCTTGAACCTCCGATCCTCCTGTCTCAGCCTCCTGAGTACTGACTGGGATTCCAGGTATGTGCCACAGGTCAGTATGTTGTTTCAGGTTTAGTATATTCAGTCCATTGTTGGCTCCTAATGTTTTTGAAGGTTTGAGTAAGAGTTTCCTTTGACAGGAAGGAAGTCAGCATGCAGATCTCTTTGTGCTTTTACATCCTGGCCATTGGCTTTCTGAGCCTGGGGACACCTCTGCTTTGCCGCCTGCTGATGCCTTTTAGATAGCTGGAGAGTGCTCCCTGACCCCGTTATGGCCTTGGATTTCGTGCCTGGTGGAATCGCTCCCTATTCTGCTGTTCTGTACCAGTGACTGGGAGCCTCTTGCAGTGTACCATAGTGAGGTTTTCTTTTCTGTTACCACCTTAGTCTTAGATTAGGTAAAGGCCAAGAATGCTTTGTAGGAATTTTTTTTTCATTCTTCCTGCCCATATCAGTTTTAGCCACCTTGGAGTAGTTAGAGCCACCCTTATACTTGGGCATGGCCTGTTCACCTTGAAGCAGTTGGGGAGGATGTCCTTCAGTTCTCTTGCCTAACCACAGACTTTGGGGCTTGTACCCCCCTATTCTAGATAAAGTCCCATGGGGCAGAGTTGTAAGTAGTTGTACACTGACTCTGTGGTTGGGGCTCCTTGGTTTATATTCTGTCCCCCTAATCCACATAGATGGGCATTAAATGATGGTGAAATGCTCCTCTGGTGTCTTCTGATCTCTCTCTGAGACACAATCTTCCTTCTTAGTTAATCTACAGGGGATGAAAGCAATGGCGAGTTATTTCTTTCTAAGATTAGCTTATCACTTCCTGTATTTTAGTTCCTTGGATATATTTAGCTCTTCAGTTCTTTGATAGATTTTTATTTTTATTTTTTTAATGACTATGATTTTGTAGATTATCTGGCTTGTTCTTGTTAGGGTGGGAGCAAATGGTTTATTGCGACCCTCTGAAACAAGAAATGCCGCCATATCCACTTGTTTTCTTTTGCTACTTGTATTAGTCCATCTGCTTTTTCCCATGCAAAGCTGCAGCTTCAGATGAATCTTCCACAGCAATAGTTCTTGTTGGTGTCTGTGACTGCCCCCTTAAATTACCCCTAAGAAACTGAGTGTGTTGGCACAAGCCTGTAATCCCAGTTCTTGGGAAGCTAAGACAGGAGGATCACAGGTTAAAAACCAGCCTCAGTCCACAGAAAGATAGTGAAGTATATTATGAAGAAGCCAGAGAGAGGGTTCCCATAGTTGGTTCAATAATAGTTGAAGTTGGTAGTAATGATTATGATGTCCAAGGATAGAAAGAGGATGAATAGATTTCCCTGCCAATACCTCTTCTTTAGTAAGTGGCTGGCTTAAAAAAAAAAATCTGAGTATCAAAGTATTGTTTGGATTTGAAGGTCATTTTCCAGATTAATTTTTGGAATATTTCTGGGTATACATAAAAGGCTAATGTGGGTTACAAAAGAATCAATAAGGCTTTGGTGTGCTGATGTTGGGGGAGGTAAGAAGAGGCTGAAAAAGAGCAGAGTATTCAAAGAACACAAATTATTTTCAGCCCGGTGTGGCGGTGCACACCTGTAATCCCAGTACTTGGGAGGCTGAGACAAGAGGACTGTAGGTCCCAGGCCAGCCTCAGCAACTTAGTGAGACCTTCTGCAACTTAGCAAGACCTTGCCTCAAAATAAAAGATAAAGCAGGACTGGGGGTATAGTTCAGTGGTGGACACACAAACACACACACACACACACACACAATCAGCTAGTTTAAGTTTTATTTAACATATTTAGCATTTACATGCATACAGCTTACTCTACATGAACCTTTAAGTTCCACACAAACTTGAAAATCTCTATATTAAACCTCTTTTGGCAGAAGGTACTATATAAAATAACCAAACCTTTATTGGCTTAATATCTTGAGTACAGTAGGTTTTTAAATAATGTTAGATCTACTAATACTAGTATTTTTGTTTGTTTGGGTTTTTTTTTTTTTTTTTTTTTTTTTTTTTTTTTTTTTTTGTACTGAGGGTGGAACCCAAGGGCTTTTCTACCTCCAGGCTATACTCCCAGACCTATTTTCTATTTTATTTGGAAACAGGGTCTCACTAAGTTGCTGAGAGCCTCACTAGTAGCTGAGGCTGGCTTCTAACCTGTGCAATCCTCCTGTCTCAGCCTCTCAGGTGCTGGGATTACAAGTGTGTGTCACCACGCGCAGCAGGATACTAGTTTAAATTTATTGAGTTTTTATGACAGGCTCCATGAAAAAGGTGCTGGACATATTTTTCAATATTTGAATTACAGGTGAGAAATTGAGGATTCATGATATATTTCTCTAATATCAAGCAAAAAGGAAAGGTGAATTGAGACGAAGACTGTTATTTAAAGATTTTCACAGTTATTTGTGCAAAATTAAGCATATTGAAATTCCAGAATAGACTGCAAAATAACCAATCCTTCTTACTTTTCTTTTGATACATATAATCATAAAGGTTATGAGCACCTTGCAAATCCCTGTAGGGTAAGCCTTTCTGACCTGGCACGGGTCAAAATTACAGGCCACATTCCTTCCCGATTTTCTCAAAGAAATAGATTTTTTTTACACCTTCTCTTTAGTCTTTCATTTATTTCTTCCTTTCATTCGTCCCCTCTTCGTTCTGCCTTTTAATTCGTTCATATTCTTTCATTCCTGCCTTTCTTTCATTCAAAGAAGGCCAGGTGCTTTATCTTAAGATCTCATTCAAAATGGTGCCACGTCATCGGCCGGGTCCAAGAATCGAGAGGTGCCGTCATTTTTCTCCCTGCCAGCGTGGATCTCCGCGGAGCCCCACCCCTTGCTGCTCACCTGCTGGGGGATGGACACACAGCCGCCAGCTCGGCCTCTGGCTAGCTCGGGGACCGCCCCGGCCCCTGGTCCCGGCGCCCGGGCCGCCCCGCCCCTCCCGGATCCCGGCTGGCTGAGCGCATCGATTTGCATATTTCTACCTTTGTTCCCAGCTGGCGGCCAATCAGCGCGCGGGGAGAGGCGGGGCTGGGCGGGGCTTGGGTCTGGGCTGCGCTGCGGCGGCCGCAGGTTCCAGAGCGGGTGGGAGCCGCCGCGGGCGTGCCGCGCTCGGAGCCCCGGACCCCGGCCGCGACCCCGACCCGGTCCGCGCCGCCTCGCCTCGCCTCGCCTCGCCTCGCCAGGCCCAAGGCAGGGACAGAGCGGCCGCCCGGGAGGCCCGCTGGAGTCGGATCTACCTGCAGCCGCGGCGAACACAGGCTCCAAGATGGTTTGCGGGGGCTTCGCGTGTTCCAAGAACTGCCTGTGCGCCCTCAACCTGCTCTACACGGTGAGCACCGCGGCGCCCGCCCAGCCCGGGGCTCTGCACCTGCCGGCGCCCCCGGCCCCCAGCGCAGGCCCGGGACCCCGCCCTTCCTGCCGCGCCCCCTGCCCGTCTCCCACGCTCGGCGCGCCCCCGGCCTAGCCAGCGGGCGCCCGGGGACCCGAGCCGGCGCCCGGCGCGGTCTCTTCTGTCCCTCATTGTGCTCCACCCCGCCCCCTCACCCACCGCCTTGTTTTTCAGGCATTTCACCAGACCTCCCCACTTTCCATCCCGATCCCTTCTGCCGCCCGCCCCTGGCTTCCGCACCCTTCTGGGTGCGGGGAGGGGGAGGGCAGGGTCTTTGAGGACAGTTTTGCAGGGTAGCGTGGCCTGAAACTGACCAGGCTGCAGTGGATGGATGGCGCGCCTGCGGGTTAGCCCCGCGAGCCCTTGCAATTCGTATTGAGGCCACCGGGTAGGTTCTGAGGATATACGCAGCTTCCGAAGTTTGTTTGGTGCTTACATAAAGGGCTGTCTTTTCCTTGATGTTATTGCCGGTTTCGCTCCTACCAGATGCTTTTTCCATGTGTTTCCCACCTCTCCCCTGCTTATCGATATCCTAACTCCATTTTAAGCGAAGTCCTCCAGTAAATAAGCAAGCCTCCACCCAAGTCGTTTCTCCCCTGCGAACCAGCTTAGGCCTCTTGGTTTTTAACGCTGCAGGTTATCTTGTGATTTTTGAGGCGCAATTCTGGGGGAACTGGAGGAAGATTAGTTGACATTTATTGAATGCCAAACCTCTCCCTGGTTTTACATGCACCATATTTGTTGATCGTTCTGGTAACCATCTGGGGAGCAAGGGAAGTTATTTAAAATTTATAATAAGGCTTTAATAATTTCATAAAAAAGGGTGGTCTGGTCAGTTTTTATAGCTGGTAGTTGGTGGGTTAGGAGAGGAACCTATGCTGTGGAATCCAGATCTTTCTACAGGCTTCCTCCACTGGGTGGAAGAAACTTCCTCTTCTGTCATCATCTTTCCATGATAGTCTTGGTCCCTTCTAAAAATACACCTGGTGCTTCGGAGCACCCACCCTGAAAGCAAACCCAGGTCTCTTGCGTTAGCAGAGTGCTAGGCATCTGTGTTAGCTTAGGTTACGTCTTTGGAATTAAGAGGCTGTCTGTGGCCAGATACCAACATAGACGCTACATTTTCCATTATTGTTATCTGGATGTGAGCATGATGGCAAAAAAGCTTTGAAGGCAGGGCAGAATAGGCTAGAGCTTGCTTTTCTGATTAGTGAGTAGGAGTCTATCAACATGGTTACTAATGGTAGGCTTGGGGGGAGGAATCTAGAACACCTAGTGATACAGCTCCTCGAATTGATACAGGTCAAGTTTCAGATCAAAATCCACCTGTCTCACCCGAGGCATGCTTATCACATTATTTATTAAGTAAATGCTGATCAATTCTTCAGGTATTTCCTTTTGTCAACATGAATGGTCTGCATAGGACTTTAAATTTTTCTGTTTTGTGCCTTGATTGCTGTCATTTCCCCTCCCCCAATGATCTATTCATCGGACACTTAATCCTAAAGTGTTTGCTTACACCTTGTAGAATGCTTACTTTCCATACTTACTTGGCTGAGGAGTCATTAATTTTCAAAAGCAGGTTATTTTTGAGTCAAGATATATTGTTTCTATGTTTAAAGCATTTTAAGAAAGTGGGGAGAAATTTTAATTTTTTTTTTTTTTTTTTTGGTGGTGGTACTGGGTCTGGAACCCAGGAGCCCTCTACCTCTACACTCTGGGCTACACTCCCAGACCTGTTTTATATTTTATTTGGAGACAGGGTCTCTTAAGCCAGCTGAGGCTGGCTTCGATCCTCCTGTCTCAGCCTCCCAAGCGCGGGGATTACAAGCGTGCACCACCACGCCCGGCATAGAAATTTTAATTTTAAAGATACTTATTAAGACTAATATCTGTTTAAAATTATTTATCTTTAAAGTGTATTGTATTGATTTTATTTTATTTTTTGGTACTGGGGGGTTGAACTCAGAAGCATTCTGCCTCCGAGCTATAACCGCAGCTCTATTTTTTTTCTTAAATAATATTGAAACAGGGTCTTGCTAAGATGGTGAGTCTCACTACTTGCTGAGGCTGGTCTTGAACCTGTGATCCTCCTGTCTTAGCCTCCTTAATACTGTGATTACAGGCATGCACCACCATAACTGGCTGCATTCTATTGATTTTAATAGCTATGCAGTAAAACTCAATTAATTGGAAATTCCCAGTGGTTATAAAATTGCTTAGCCCTTTTAAATCCTAGAATTTTTAGATAGACAAAGGGACAGTTCTTACAATAAGTGGCTGCTTGCTTCCTATATTTTTGTGAATAGGCCAAAATAAGCTCAGTAGTTTAAACTGAAAGTAAATGATAGGTAAAATTTGGACTAGCTTTTGGGGAGATGTGGAAAATATTCTTCGACTATTATTTAGATTCTGTATTTTCCCTGATCTCTCCCTTGATATTTTAAGATGGAAAAAAAGTGAGGTGGTTAGGTGTAGGGTTGAGCCGAGGGACTTGGTAGACAGTTCTTTCTAAGGCATGAATAAAAGGACCCTTCGTAGGTTCTAATCTTACCCTGATCCTTGCCTCTAAAATACGGTCAAGGCTGCAGGTTTAGGTCTAAGGTCATTTCTAAAAGTATCTGTAAAACCAGAATTGCTTATGGGAGGGACAGGTGGAAAGACCTTGGCCTATCCTAAGCATCACTGTGTTGGAGTGTTTTTGTGAGGAACATAGGCCTCTACTAGTTTTACTGGCTGTATCCCCAGGTGGTCTTCTAATAAGCCTAAGATATGTGTATCCCCAGGTGTTATGTGCTGGATTCAGGATCAGTCCTGCAAGCATGTCACTATAAGATAGAAGAAACATCCCTACCCTTGTCATGGAAAACTGATGACTAATGGTTGATTTTTAAATTTTTTTTCTGTGTTTTAATTGAAGGGGATTCTTAGTACTGAGCCACTTGAATTTAGTATTGTAAACATTTGCATATATTGAAGAAATGGGGAAGCTACAGCCTCCTAACATAGCTTTATGGTTGTACCAGTATTGGGAATAGCTTAGGAAGATTTGAAAAAGCTCTGATTATTAATAGATATATTTCAGAAATAATTGTGTCAAAATGGCAGACCTGGAGAGAGAAAGGCTTGGCTTTGGTCAGGAAGCAAACATCTATTGAAATTTAGATTGACTTAGCTAAAAGTAATTAGCAAGTCAGTAGGAGAGGGGAACTAGGCCTTTCTCTGTTTAAAGACAGATCTACATGATTAGATAAGCTAGCTAGGATGGGAGGAGGGGTCCACCTTCCAGAAAAGAGACACCTTGCCACACCTTGCTGGGGGAGGTACCTTACAGGGTAAGGGGAGGTACCTTACAGGGACGTTTACTATGTCAGAATTATGTAAACAAGATGGAGGTCATGGGTATAAAAAGTCTGGTCCACATGCTGTATCTTTGGGGTGGTGAATTGGCTAGGACTGCCCCCCCCCCCAATTCCATTCATTCTGGCATGGGGCTGTAACTATCTTCTGTATTTCTATCTTTTTAATAAACTTCTTTAAATCTTCAGTAAGTGTCCGAGCTATGTATACTTATCCTTAGCTCAGGACAAGAACCCGCAGTTTTTCTGATTTTCTGTTTTTGGTTGTTTTGGGTTTGTTATGGTTTGACGGAAATTGTGCCTGGGACCCTAAAAGAGGTTCCTCAGGGACAGTTTCCCCAAAACCATAACATTCCCACACCATAACATATTATCTCACACCGAAACAGTGGTGTTGTAAGGAAATGACTTGCTTTAAAACTTTCTGAAAATGAAAATTTCTCTAGCAGATTTGGTTGAGTGCCTACTGTATGCCGTGCTCTATATTCAGTCTAGAATACAGCAGCAAATCAAATAGGCCTTAAAATCAATATGTTTTTATGAAGTGTCTGTTTTATTTACCATTTTGTCAGCACATGATCTCAAGAACTGCTTTCAGTCAATAAGCATTGGTCCACTGTGTGTACTCTACTGAAAACTGTGGGAAATAAATACATCCAAGGTTGAATACTTGTCCTGCGAAGATAGGATCTAGTTGGGGAAATTAAAGGCTTTAGGCATCATAACATTTAGAAGATCTTTGTGGGTTAGGAATAAAGAAAGTATGATTGAATGGAGGCAATGTAGAAATAGTGTGAAGGTCTCTTTGATATCATTTAAGATATGAATACAAATTAAAGCTAGCTTGGGGAAATGATTTATTTATTCACGGTCCTGGGGATTGAACTTAGAGGCATTTTCCTACATCTACACATTCAGTCCCATTTTGCTTTTATTTTGAAACAGGGTCTCGCTAGGTTGATGAGTGTCTTGCTAAGTTGCTGAGGCTGTCCTGCCATCCTCCTGTCTCAGCCTCCCAAGAACTGGTTCCCTTCCCCTGGGCAGGCATGTACCACTGTGCCTGGCTAATGACTTATTTTTAATAGTAAGTTTTTATATGAATATTTTAGATTGAAAATATTTTATAAAGAGTAAAAAACAACCTTTAAAACTATATGTAGTGATTTGTGAAGAATTTTTAGAACATATGAATGCATGTATGCATATTATAAGATTTTGAAGGATTTTTTTCTTTTTTTCTGGTGCTGGAGATCAAATCCTTAAACATGCAAGGCCAGTACTCAGCCACTCAACTCTATTCTTATATCTACATTTTGAATCTTATTGTTGAAGAAGTGTTATTTAAAGAAAAAAAAGTGTTATTTAAAGAAAAAAAAAAGAAAAGAAAAATTAATTGGGTAGTTGACATTGTTATGTAAAACTAAACTGAAAGATACAACCAAAAATGTATTTACTGCCCAGCACCTTTAAGAGTTGCACTGCCAAGTACATATATTATATAATGAGAATGGTTTAATATATGTGGGTTTTAGCTAAATGCAAGGAACGTATGAAGGAAATTTCAGAAGGAATCATGAAGGAAATTTCAGAAGTCATGTTTTTTGTGTTTATTTTTCTAAAATCTCTGCAAGTTTTTCTCCCTTTCCTTCCTCACTTTCTTTTCCTCCCTCTCTTCCTCTCCCTCCTCCTTTTTCTTTTAGTGAGATTTCCCCCCTATACCTTGGTTTGAGAAAAATATTCATGCAACATCAAAAAGTACTGGCTTATATCAATTCTCTATCTTTCTCTCTGTCTCTCTCTCTTTTGTGGTACTGGGGATGGAACCCAGGGGTGTTGGGATTAAAAGTGTGCACCACCACACGCGGCTCTATATCAATTCTAAGACACATATTGGTTTACATTTTATTTATTTTTGGTACTGAGGATTGAACCTAGGGGCATTCTACCTCTGAACGGCACCCCAGCCCAATTTTTCATTCTTTATTTTGAAACAGGGTATCACTAAGTTGCAAAGGGCAACACTAAGTAGCCGAGGCTGTCTGAGAACCTAGATCCTCTTCAGCCTCCCAGGTTTGGGGATTAGAAGCCTACAACAAGTGTGTGCCACACTCCCATCCCTATTTTGTTTTTTTTACTTTGAAACAAGATCTGGCTCAGTCGCTGAGGCTGTCTGTGAACTTGTGATCCTCCTGTCTCAGCCTCCCAAGTACTGGGATTACAGGTGTGTGCCACCATGTCCATGTCCAGCTACATTTTCTTTCTCTTTCTCTTTCCCTCCCTCCCTCCCTCCCTCCCTCCCTCCTTTTCTTTCTTTCTTCTTTCTTTCTTTCTTTCTTTCTTTCTTTCTTTCTTTCTTTCTTTCTTTCTTTCTTTCTTTCTTTCTTTTCTTTCACCGTAATGGGGATGAAACCCAGGGGTATTCTACCTTCAAACTACACTCCCAGCCCTATTTTTTTACTCTTTATTTTGAAACAGGATCTCACTGAGTTGCAAAGGGCCTCACTAAGTAGCTGAGGTTGTCCTCAAACCGTGACCCTCCTGTCTTAGCCTCCAAAATGCTGGGATTATGAGTGTGTGCCACTACGCCTGGCTGCCCAGCTACATTTTGACATCTCTGAAGTTGGGATGTATTTTATAATATATAAAATGTGCCATACTTGTCAGATAAAAACTATGTTCATGTAATTTATGGAGATAAAATCACTGAATTTATGAAGGAAACTCATCTTTTCTAATTCTACTCTTAGACAAACAGCATATTTTGTTTTATATTCAGTTTCTTTCTTTATTTATTTGGTACTGGGGATGGAACTCAGGGGCATTCTACCTCCGATCTATACCCCAGCCCTATTTTTTTCTTTATTTTGAAACAAGTTCTCAGTAAGTTGCAGAGGGCCTCACTAAGTAGCTGAGGTTGTCTGTGATCCTGCGATCTTCCTGTCTCAGCCTCCCAAGTACTGGGATTATAAGTGTGTGCCACCATACCCAGCACGAATTTCTTTATTTATATATTGGTGAAATTTTCCATTCTTCCACTATGAATTTGTAATGGAGTTAAAATAAGATATGTACAAAAGCTTTGGATGCACTACAGAAATAAAATTAATTGCTACTGCTTCAGGTGGAGAAAGTTGAATTATTTTTAACTTCTCAATCACAAACATGAATGCTGTAATGAAAAGATTTTTAAGCTAGTGGGTTTTTAACATGTATAGACTGCTGTTAAGTCAACAGGCTTCAGGAAGACAAGAGCTCATATTCTCAAAATAAAAATAATCTTTCAGTTGTAAGAAAAAGTGACTAAGGTGTGGTAAGTATAAATTTAGAATTGCAATTTTAGATTTAGCTGTACAGCTTTTTTGAGTCCTAATTTGGTGATTAGAATGATGGCAAATTTTAAGCCAGGTGTGGTGGCATGTGCCTGCAATCCCAGTACTGGGGAAGCTGAGACAGGAAGATCATGGGTTCTAAGACAACCTCAGCTACTTAGGCCCTCTGCAACTTAATGAGACCTTGTTTCAAAAAAAAGAATAAAAAATAGGGTTGGGGGTGTACCTCAGAGGTAGAATGCCAGTGGGTTTCATCTTCAGTAACACACACACACACACACACACACACACACACACAAATGATGGCAAATTTTAAATTTTGTTCAGGTACAAGTCTCAAATGAATGAAAAACAGCTAAAGAAAAAAAGTGCTTATTGTAATTGCTTTTGAATGATTGCATTTGACACTTTTCAAAACGGCAAGTCATTTTTAAGATTATTCTAGTTTAATATTTTAATGTGTGATTTGTAGTATTATCTCAACTGTCATTCAGGTTACTAAATGAATTTACTTAGTTACTAAATATTTACTTGCATTTTAAGTTAAAATGATTCACTATTTACCAAATGTAGAAATTTCAGAATACATTATGCTGGATTTATAATCTGATTTTGTGCTAAATATGTTCTTAAAAATTTCCAACTTTTGATTTAAAAATACCATAACAAAATGTCCTATTTGTGCCATTTTTAACTTGAAATGAACTTCCAAGGAAAGAAAAAGCGAACTTTCTGACTAGTGTTTATTTTAAATTTTAATTTAATTTTTATTTTTATTTATTTGGGGGGGTTACTGGGGATGGAACCCAGGGACTTTCTACCACCGCCACATTTCAAACTAAAAAATACACTAGGGCAGAGGGTGTACAGGCAGAATGCCTCTGGCTGTTCAATCCCTAAAACCACAAAAGACAAAAAAGGGAGATTTGAATATTTCGTTGTCCTTTTTTTTTTTTTTTTTTTTTTGTACTGGGGATTGGACTCAGGGCATTCTATTTCCGAGCTATACACCCAGCCCTATTTTTGTTTTTATTTTTGAAATAGGATCTCACTAGGTTGATGAGAGTCTCACTGCTTGCTGAGGCTGGCCTCCAACCTCCTATCTCAGCCTCCCAAGTACTGGGACTACAGGTGTGCCCTACCCTGCCCAACTGATTCCTCTTTCTTATCAAATTTCACCTGAATTCTCATTCACATCATTTGCATCATTTTATTACACCATAAAGGAAATAATCCAAACTCACACATAGTAATGTGTGAAAATTCTTGAGCATACGGTTCCAGATATTTCACCTCCCTCTAACTTCCTGTCCTCATTTCTTTATGTCTTTCACTTGTCTTGGATCACCTACACATTTTTATCCTCTCCTGTCTTGATATATTTGCTAATCCTGTACCTTTCTCAGTCTTTGAAAAGTTATTCAATAAAGCCTTCTCAAGAAGAAATCTTTACTTTACTTTTAAGTTTGATTCCTATTATCTTTTTTTTTTTTTTGCGGGTCTGGAGGTGGAACCCAGGGGCATTCGACCTCCGAGCCACACCCCATGCCCTATTTTTTATTATTTTGAAACCGGGTCTCACTGAGTTTCAGAGGGCCCCACTTAGTAGCTGAGGCTGTCCGCGAACCCTGATCCTCCGGTCTCAGTCTCCTGAATGCTGGGATTACAAGCATGCGCCGCCACGCCCGGCTCCTATCATCTTAATACCTGAGTGTCGTTCCAGACTAATTCAGGGAGGTGGAGGGTATGCGATTTTTTTTAAAGTTTCTTAGCTAATTTCTACTGTCATTCTAGCTTACACTGAGAGCTGAGAGATGGTGTTGTCAGACCATTTTACTATCTTTGCCTTTGACCACAGTAGTGCTATGTATTGTAGGTAGTTGTGAGCCTGTTTCCTCCCCTTCCAGACCATTAATGTCTTACTGGATGAGATCATAGCTTTCTCTCGGATGTGTTTTTTCCCTTTTGTTGCATTGTTAAGCTTCTAGTATTTTTATTTCTTGTAAACTAAGAGCTTATGTTCTCTAAATACTATTTATTTATTTATTTATTTATTTATTTATTGGATTTGGGGATGGAACCCAGGGGCATTTGACCTCCGAGCTGCACCCCCTGACCTATTTTTTTTTATTCTTTATTTTGAAACAGGGTCTCACTGAGTTGCAAAGGGCCTCACTAAGTAGCTGAGGCTATCCGTGAACTGAGATCCTCCAGTCTCAGCCTCCCAAATGCTGGGATTACAAGCGTGCGCCACCATGCCCGGCTTCTAAATACTTTTGAGTTGAATTTACAGAATTGGCTGCTCATTTTCCAGCTGTTCTCCACAGGTAAAGTTGGCATAGAAAAGTCTAGTGTAGTATCACAGGTTCCAGGCCAGCCTCAGTAATTTATGAGGCTGTTTCAAAATAAAAACATAAAGGGCTGGAGGTACATCTTAGAGGTAGAATGCTCCTGGATTCCATCCCCAGTACCAACACACACACACACACACACACACACACACACACACACACACACTGTTTCTTTTAGTATATAATGATAAATGTTAAAACCAACCAGTGGGTAGGAATGTAGCTCAGTGGTAAGTCCCATAACAAAACCAAAAAACAAGTTTAATAAAGTTAAACCCTGACCATAGCCAATTTATTAGTAAGTGGAAATTGCGTTCTTAAAATCCACTGTATAATGTAACCATTTTTTCCTTTCCTTTTTTTGGGGAACACAGTACTGGGGATTGAACCAAGAGACCTGTGGACATTCTATCTCCAAGATATAACCCAGCCAGCCAGCCAGCCTGCCTGCCTGCCTGCCTGCCTTCCTTCCTTCCTTCCTTCCTTTCTGTTTTGAAACAGGCTCTCACTAAGTTGCTACTAAGGGTCTTGCTAAAGTGCTGAGACTAATCTTGAACCTGCGGCTCTCCTGTCTTAGCCTCCCAAGTACTGGGATTACAGGTGTGCACCTCTATGCTACACATAAAATATAATGCTTCTTGAGACACTTTTTGTAATTTTTTTGAAAGGCCATTTTGACCAATATTTTAGGTCCCTCCAAGGGTTTCTTGTAGCTGTTCACATGAACAAATCTACATCTGGTAAAATTATAAATTGTGCTAAAATTGTAATTGACTAGAGTTCCTTCTTTATATTATGAATCTAATGTAAGTATATGAAGATGAGCCCAAGTCATTTTTTTCTTGTATTCATTTCAACCATAAATATTAATTGAGCAACAAAAGCTGTGAACAAACCAAAGTGCCTTGTGTTTGTGGAGCTTGTATTTAAGGGTCTAACAGTTGATAAGCAAATAAATAAATAAATAAATAAATAAATTATTCCTTCTATTGAAACATAAAAAAGGTCATGGAGAAAACCGAAGTAGAGCTGGGCGTGGTGGTGCAGACTTGTAATCCCAGCATTTGAGAGACTGAGACCAGAGGATCATGGTTTCTCGACAGCCTCAGCTACTTAGTGAGGTCCTCTGCAACTTAGTGAGACCCTGTTTCAAAATAAAGAATAAAAAGTAGGGCTGGAGGTGTAGCTCTGAAGTCGAATGGCCCTGGGTTCCATCCCCAGACCCGCAAAAAAAAAAAAAAAAAAAAAAAGAAAAAAGAAAAAGAAAAATGAAGTAGAATAAGAGGAAGGAGGAGTGGTGGGCAGTGGAGTTGGTCTGGAAGAATGGGCACACAGTTTTATGTCACAATTGGCCTGCTTGGGAAGACCACATTGGAAGAAAGGGTTGAAGGAGATGAAGGACAAATACGCGGGAAAACTGTTTCAAGTAGAGAGACCATCCTCTGAAAAAGTTCCTGAAGGAGGAATATTCATGGTTTATGTAAGGAATGCAAGAATGCAAGTGTCGCTCGTGGCTTGGATAAGCCACCAAACAGTGCAGTGGTAGGAATTGAGGTCAGAGAAGTTAAAGGACCCAGATTATAAATGGTCTTGAGAACATGATGAGGACTTGAGCTTTCTTCATACCAAATAAAATGGGGAGCTACTGGTAGGGTTGGTCAGAGGGGTGACATGGTGTAATTTTTGTATAAAAGATCATTTAGCTCTTATGTTGAGAATTGATTATAGATGGCACAGTCAGAAGCAGGAAAGCTAGTTAGAAGGCTGTTGTTGTAAACGAGGCATGAGATCATGGAGCCTTGCACTACTGTGGTAACAGTGAAAGTAAGAGCCAGATGCGGGGCCTCTTTTGAGGGTGAGACCAACATGATTTCCTGATAGATGGGAAGTGGGGTGTGAGAGAAAGCACCAAGTTACTGTTGACTCTCTGCTACTGTCCAAGCAAAAAACCAAAAATATATGGAAGAATGTTCAACATCATTAGCAATCAAGGAGATAAAAATTGGACTGGGTGTGGTGGTGCGCGCTTGTAATCCCAGCAGTGGGGAGACAGAGATGGGAGAATCACCATTTGCGGACAGCCTCAGTTACTTATTGGGGCCCTTCGCAACTCAATGAGACCCTGTTTCAAAATAAAGAATAAAAAATAGGTCTGTGGGTGTAATTCGGAGATAGACTTCTTCTGGATTCCATCCACAGTACTGCAATAAATAAATAAATAAAGATAAAAATCAAAACTACATGGAAATCCCATCTAACCTCAGTTAGAATGGCAAGCATCAAGAATATAAACAATAGTAAATGCTGGTGAGGATTGGAGCTTTTTTACATTGTTGGTGGGAATGCAAATCAGTGTAGCCACTGTAGGAGGAATCTCCACTGCAGTGTGGAGATTCCTCAGAAGACTGGGAATGAATCCACCACATGGCCCAGATATACCACTCCTGGGTATCTTTCCAAGGGAACTGAAGTCTGTATATTATAGTGATACATGCATATCCATGTTTATAGCAGCACAGCCAGATTATGGAATCAGCCTAAGTGTCTATTAGCAGGTGAATGGATTATGAAATTATGTGAAATACACACAATGAACTACTCACCCATAAAGAAAAACAAAATTATGTCATTTGCAGGAAAATGGATGATACTAGAGAGTATTAAATGCTTAGTGAGGTTAGCTAGTTACAGAAAGTGAAGGGTCGTATGTTTTCTCTCATACGTAGAAGCTAGAGATAAATCGAGATTACAAGAGGGACTCCAGATAAAGGAGGAAGAGCCCCATGGAGCGATGGAAGAGGTCTGTGGGGGGAGGTGGGGGAGGGGAAGGAAACACTCTAGTTGACACTATATGTACATATGACATTATCAATGCCAATCTCAATATTATGTCTAGTGAAGGGGAGGGAGTGCGGTGGGATCTGGGGGAAAGCTTCCGAGCGCTGGGTGCGTGCATTTCCCTATCACTCTGAACTCCATTTGCTACGTGATTACAGTGCATCAATAAAAGTATGTTTAAAAATAATGATAATAATCATAAGATTAAGATGTCTAAAATGGTAGATATGTTGACTCTTATAGCTTTGTGACAAATATACTCTTTATTAAAAAAAAAGATGTCTAAGAGAAAAGATAAATATGATGAAGGAGCCAAGGAAAGAATTGTTGGTCAGGTAAAAGGAAAGCTTGATAGAATTTGGTGAGTCAACAACAGATGCAAGCTGTGTCAAGGAGATGGAACTGTATGTATATGTCAGGTGATGCTGCTAAGGTAAGGACTAACACTTTGTTCTTTTGTTTAATTTTTATTTTTAGTATTAGGCTTGAATCCAGGGATGTTCTACCTCCTAGCTACACCTCAGCACTTTTTATTTTTTGTTTTGAAACAGGGTCTTTCTAAGTTTTTGAGACTGTCTTCAAACCTGCAATTCTCCTGTCTCAAGGCCTTTCAAGAAATTGGGATTACAGGTGTGTGCCACCACACCTGGCTAAGACTTAGCTAAGACTTGAATTAGCAATGAGGAAGTCACTGGAAAGAGAAGGTACCCTTCTGTTTTTCTTATGATAAACCATAAGCCCGTCAACACAAGGACTGTCCCAGTCATTCCTGCTTCCTGACTGCACAGCACAGCCATGGCATGTGGTTGGCATTTAGTTAATCCAACGCAGAATCACTTTAGGACTGTTCTGCCCATAATGCCACTTCTTGTCCTCAGAACTGCTCTAAAGAAGAATGGGGTAGAGGGGTTGGCTCTCTCTTAGCAGCTGTGGGTGCCATTTCAAACTAGTTTTCTTTGGAGAATGACAAGTCAATTTAGTTTCAATTCCCTCTCTTTTGAAGAGTTATAAGGAAGAAAAATATGTGCAAGAGTACTTGAGGCTTTTATATCATCTGAAGAATAAAAACAATCAACAAAAGAATTGAGGTTTGGCTTCAGTACTGAATGTCTAACTATTTAGCAATATCTAGATTATTTATAGCATTTTCACCCAGATGTTTGGCATCATAAAAACACATGGTCAATCTTCTCTGAATTGCTCTTCAGTTTTACACATTAAAAAACTCAGAAAAGAGTTCAGTCTTTAAGTATAATTCCTCTACAAACTTTACATATGGAAAGCGGTATGGGGCCTTTGTTTTCCATATATGTTCTAGTACAGTTTGGTGGGATAGTCCTTCTGTATCTTAGTAATGCTTTATTTATTTAGCTGTAAACTACCGTTTTAACTTTCTTCTTGTTGCTGACAAAACATTTTTGAATAATTACTTCTAATTCGGTTTTCTTCCCCATAAAATGTTCTAAGTCCGTTTTTGAGCCTCAAAGTAATTTATTTACCCTGGTAGAATTTTGATGCTTAAGAAAAGTAGCTGTTTTAGAAATAATCAAATCTATCTCTTTGTCTTGTTTTTGAATTGTGGTGAATATTCGGTGAAAGAAAGAAAATCTCCTTTATAGGTTTTTTTTTTTTTTTTTTTTTGGGTGGTACTGGGGTTCCTGGAAGCCCTTCTACCTCCGGGATACACTCCCACGGGCTACACTCCCAGACCTATTTTTTAACTTTATGTAGAAACAGGGTCTCTTAAGCCAGCAAGGCTGGCTCCGAACCAGCGCGATCCTCCTGTCTCTGCTTCCCAAGTGCGGGGATTACAAGCGTGCGTCACCACGCCCGGCTCCTTTATAGGTTTTAAAGAAATAATATGGAGCATCATTAGACTGAATTTCTTTCCCTGAATTTTGTAAAGATTGAAGAATAAGCATTTGCCTGTAAAGTGTAATGAGCAGTATCAAGAGCCTTTCCATTGAGTAGTATATTTTGAGTGCCTCTTCTGTGCTAGGCACTTGGCCAGGTGCTAGGAATATAAGATGAACATGTACCTTGATTGAATGGCATTTAAGTCTTCCCTGTAAGACTTAAAGCACAGAGGGCTCCTCAGAAGGATTCAAAATAAGGGTAGGGCCAGGAGCAAGAGTAGTGACTAATGAATTACCTCTAGAGGTAATACAGGCCTTTTACATTCTGGAATTTAGGAGCCTAGGATCATAGATTTTGTTTTAAGAATAAAGGGTAGCCCTCATGAGAATGATCCAATTGGACTGGCTTAAAAAAAAAAGAAAAAGCACTTTGAAGCTGGGTGTGGTGGCGCACACTTGTAATCCCAGTCCTTGGGAGGCTGAGACAGGAGGATCACTTAGGTTCAAAGCCAGCCTCAGCTACTTAGTGAGGTTCTCAGCAACTTAGTGAGATTCTGTTTCCAAATAAGATATGAAGTAGGTCTGGGAGTGTAGCCCAGTGTAGAAAGCTCCTGGTTCCATCCCTATTACCACACATACACACAAATTAAAAACAAAACAAACAAAACCCAAAAAAACTCTGTTTTCAGTGTCTTCGTCTGTTTGCTGTTCCTAGAACAGATTACCACAGATAGTAATTTGTAAAGGGGACATTTATTTCTCACAGTTCTGCAGGCTGGAAAGTCCAAGGTGGAGGGGCTACCTCTACTGCGTCTTCCTGCTGGGGCTGTAACATGGAGGAAGGCCTCCCAATCCAAGACACTGGGAGTGCACAAACTCAGGTCCTTCCCTCTTCTCTAGAGCATCTACATCCACCACAAGATCTCATCTAACCCTAATTCCTTCCCAAAGCCCTACCTCCAAATACCATCAACATGTGAATTTGAAGTTTCCAACACATGAACCTTTAGGGACACATTTAAGATACTGCACTTATGCAGTTAACTAATGGAAAGGTCATCTGGAAAGGGCTTTATTGTTCTTTTGCCCATTACTGTGCAACCAGGTCTCATAGGGAGCGAGTTAAAGAGATATTATTTAAATGTATTGATCTGGACACAAAGAGATAACTATAATTTCTTATTCATTGTAATGGTATCTGTACTTCTACACCACTTTAAAATTATTTAAATTTATTTCACACAGAAAGAAGTGAAGAAGTAGGAAACTCAGACCAGATACACAATTCAAGCATGTTGTCCTGGATCCAGTCTCCATCTGTTTCTTATCCAGTCTCTGTGATATGGTCTTATGGGGAGGGGAAAAATGCACCAAGCAGAAAGTTTGCTACGACTCTGCCACTGTTTCATCTGTCATATAGCCTGGTTGCACTGATGACCTTAACTCTAAAATGAAAGGAGTCAGCAGGTGCCTTTGTGCCTTGGTGTTCTCTGTCTTGTGACCCTTGTTTGGGGATCTCTGTGTCCCTTGTGTAACACCCTCCAATGTATTCACCTTGATCAGAATCTACTTTGGTCTACACTGGTAGCTTTGCTGCCGCCAGCTCCTTGGGATTCTCTTGGGGAAACTGCCAATTTGAGACACTTAACAGCTGGCTGCAGTGTGTCTTTTCCATTACAGCTCTTTAAGCTCTCTTTTAAATCTCTTTTTATGTGGTCAACTTTTCTTTGTTTTAAAGAGAAAACAGGAAAGGTTGGTGCTTCCTGCTCATAAAAACATCGCTACCAAGGAGTTAACAGATCCATAATCTGTTTTTATCAGCATTCTGCCTCCCGAAGGAAGGAAACTATTTGTCATAGGTCTAAATTTACTATTACAATTGGTTTCATAAGAAAACTGTTATTAAAATTGAACAAAGGATTCTTGCAGTTCCTTTATCTACTAAGTTATAGTGACAAGCTTAGAGTTCTTAATTATCCAGTTAGAATTCACTTCATTTGAATCAATAATTTTTAGATTACTAGTTTGGAACACTTAGTATAATCTCATTCTCCTCAAAGCTACAAACTAATGATAACACATAATTATCACTACTCAGAAATAAATTGTTTTATTATTACCGTTAAAAGGCTCCTTTTTAGTAAAAGTTAAAGAAACACTGATAATTAAATGTTAGAGGCATACTTACATATTATAAATCTTCAGGTTTTTTGGTGGTACTGGGTCCCTGGAAACCTACCTCTGGGCTACACTCCCAGACCTATTTTTATACTCTTCTTATTTGGAAACAGGGTCTTTTAAGCCAGCACAGCTGGCTTTGAACCAGCGCGATCCTCCTGTCTCCACCTCCCAAACACAGGGATTACAAGCGTGCACCACCACACCCGGCTTTAGATGTTATTTCTAACTTAAAAAGTTAATTATGACTATTTGGGGGATTTTTGTTATGATGTGTTAGGAACAGTTATACACAAGTTAAACACATGCTTTTTTAAGTTTCTTAATTAAAAAATAATTTGGAGTTTAATCAGAAATTTACCTCAAAAGTTCATGTTCATGTAGTTTCACTGTTGTAGTAATAGATGTAAATTTGGTTTGGATTAGATACTTTAGTATTGTTGTCTTCCCCTTTGGAATCCATAAAAATGATAATATGTGTGCGTGCGTGCGTGTGTGTGTGTGTGTGTGTGTGTGTGTCTGTGTGTACCTGTCTGTCTGAGAAGAGAATAGTGTGGTCTGGTTCATCCTCGAGATCATTCAAGTGTGATGGACCCAGAGAATTGCTTTTTGTTATACATGTGTGGAGAAAATGCGTATCACCTACTGCCTTCAGGTATGCAGCATGTTCATTTGAAGACTTTCCTTTTTTCCCTAAGTGGAAGCAAATTACAGAAGAGGATGTGAACCACACTTGAGGATGCCACTTTACAGTTAACACAAAATACATGAAAGACAAACAATGTCATCATTCAAATTGCTGGGCTTGGGAAATAGTAGGAAAGGGCTAGGTGAGGACAGTTGGACTAATTTATTGAAAAAAGTAGAGCAGAAGAATTTAGAATTGTTGCATCTTTAAAAGATGCAGCTTTTAAAGTTTTCTATTTTTAATTAGGAAATATTTCAGATGCACATAAAACAATGCAGAAGAGCCATGCGATCCCTCCAGCTAGATTTCACAGATACTGGTATTCTGCCATGTCTCCCTTCCCTTAAGAAGTTAAAGTTTGAGCCGGGCGTGGTGGCGCATGCTTGTAATCCCAGCATTCGGGAGTCTGAGACAGGAGGATCTTGGTTCAAGGACAGCCTCAGCTACTTAGTGAGGCCCTCTGCAACTCAGTGAGACCCTGTTTCAAAATAAAGAATAAAAAATAGGGCTGGGGATGGAGCTTGGAGGAGGTAGCATGCCCCTGGGTTCCATCCCCAGTACCACACACACACAAAAAAAAAGTTAAAGTTTTGATGGACTACAGGCCCCTCTCCTGCCTTTCCCATTTCCTTGTGCTCCTAAGTATTTGTCACTATCCTGAATTCAGCACCTGTCATTTTCATGACATTTGTGACAATCCCATGTAGTAATCATCCACAGACAATAGTGGTTTTTGTGTTTGAAAATTTACACAAATGAGATGCTTCATTTGTATTTATATGAACTAGCTGATCTATGTTTTTGAACTTTATTGATTTTGTAGGAATAGATAAAAATCATATATATTCTAGTGTGTGATTGCAGCAGAGTTTGTCAGTTCCCTTGTTATGTGTTTGAGGTTGATTTCAATTTACTTTTTACTGTTATAAGCAAGGCCACAGAAGAACACTGGTACTTTGTGTAGTTGGTGAAATGGGTATTTCTCTTGAGGATTTGCTTAGAAACAGAATTGCTGCATTAGTAAGGGATACACGTCTTGGCTGCCAAATGGCTCTGTAAAGTAATGATGACAGCTTATACATCTGCTTGCAAATAATTTGTAGATTGCCCACACTCTTGGAGTCATTGGGCCTAATTTTTGACTACCTAGTGCCTGTGAGATTGTAGCTTATTCTCTTTTAATTTTCTGATTTTTAAATGAGATTTAGCATGCTTCATGTGTGGATGGGCGCTTTGGACCCTTCTTCAGTAAATTATCTCTTCTTACCCTTGACCACTTTTCAGTGTGCTTTTTGTCTTTTAAACTGATTTTTAAGGTGCCCTTTAATATATATATGTGTTGGAAATATTTTCTCCTGGTCCTAGGCTAATCCATACTTGTATTTTTCATTGTATCAATTTTAAAATTTTCAGCATATAGTGTAGTAGGTAATAACACAGAATCTACAGCCCCAAAGCCTGGGTTCATATCCCAGTTCTACCACTTACTTGCTGTGTAACCTTGGACAAATTGCTTAATGCAATAGTACTTATGTATCTTTTAAGGTTTTTTTTCTTTGTGGTACTGGGGATTGAAACCAGAGTCATTCTACCTCTAAGCTACACCCCTAGATCTATTATTATATTTTTATTTTTGAAACAGGATCTTACCAGGTCAATGAGAGTCTTGTTACCTGCTAATGCTGTCCTCAAACCTGTGATCCTATCTCAGCCTTCCAAGCACTGGGATTTCAGGTGTGTGCCACCATACCTGGCTCCCTTCTAGGTTTTTTGTAAAGGTTAAATTGGTTAATAAATGTAAAATGCTTAGTACACTTAGTCTAGCATATACTGACCTTTTTCCTTACTCTTCTTCAAAATGTCCCAGGTTCTTCTATGATATTTATTCTTCCACATGAATTAAAACCCTTCTGAGATTTTTTTCTGGAATTACTTTGAATTTGTTGGTTAAATTATGGACGAACTGGTGCTTTATTACCATGAGCGTTTCCTCATCCATAAACATGATCTCTCTTACCGTGGATCTTTATTGTGTTCTTCAGTCCACTCGCATTTTTGCCATGAGGGTCTTTTATTGTTAGAGTTATTCATATATACCTTCTGTATGTATCTTAAGAAATTATTAAAAATATTTTTTGGAGTATTGGGGATGGAACCCAAGGGCAGTGTACCTCCAAGCTACACCCCCAGCCCTATTTTTTAGTCTTTTTGTTTTGAAACAGGATCTTACTGAGTTGTGAAGGGCCTCACTGAATAGCTGGGGCTGTCCGTGAACCACAATCCTCCTGTCTTAGCCTCCCAAATGCTGGGATTACAAGCCATTGCCACCACGCCCGACTTTAAAAAATACTTTTAATGTGCTATGGGGTTGGCTCTGGAATGTCTTCCAAAGTCTCATGTGGGACTGGATAATGAGGGCTACAAACTTTTCAGTGGATTAATCCATTTGGTGGAACAATAATTGAAATGGATTGCTAGAAGGTGGTAGAAACTGTAGGAGGTGGGGCCTACCTGGAGAAGGTGGGTCCCTTAGGTTGTGTCCTGCAAACATGTCTTTTCTCAGGCCTCCCCTTCTGTCTACCTGCTCCCTGGCTGCCATGAGCTGAACTGTTTCCCTCTGCATTAATATCAGCTCAGGCCCAGAGCAATGGAGCCAGCCCACCATGGACTGGAGCCTCAGAAACCATGAACCAGAATAAGCCTTTCAAGTTGTATATTTTAAGTAACACAGTGACAAGAAGTTGACTAATGCACCGTGTTCAGCATGCTATTGATTTTTGCATATTAGTCCAATTCTAGCAATTTTTCTGGTTCTTTACTAGTTTTGATAATTGGTGAATGTTTTGGATTTTCTTGGTACATACACTTACTAATTTGTGAATACGATCAGTTGTGTCCCCCTTCCCCCACCCATCTTTGTTGTGCGTTCACTCTTATTCAGTTGTCTAAGACCTCTAATAACAACTATACATAAAAGAGGTGATCTTAATTCTAATGAACCCAGGTGTGTAAGGATGGTCTACCTCTGAGTTACACCCCCAGCTGTATTTGATTTTTTATTTTGAATCAGTGTCTCTCAAGTTGCCAAGCAACTTGCTCATTTGCTGAGGCTGGCCTTGAGAACCTTTGATTCTCCCGTCTGAGCTTCCCAAGTACTGGGATTACAGGCATGTAATCCCACTATGTTTATGCCTGAATCCAAATCTTAAATTTTGAAAGAACTGTTTCTCATGTTTTGTCAATGTATGATTTTTCCTCTGAGATTTTGATAAGCATTATCAGTTAGGGAAATTTTGTACTTTTTCTTAAAAACTTAATTTTCCTGGAGGGCCATTATTTTTTCCTTTTTAATTTTTTGTGGTGCTGAGGATAGAACCCAAGGGCCTTCTCCTTTTGGGATAAAACCTCAGTCTTATTTTTTATTTGGAAACAGGGTGTCTCATTAAGTTACTGAGAGCCTTACTAGATTGCTGGGGCTAACTTTGAACCTTGAGAGGCCTGTCTCAGCCTCTCAAGTACTGGGATTACATGAACTACCACACCGGGCTACTTTTTTTTTCTTCCTAGAGTATGCTTTGTCTTTTCTATTACATTTATTTTCTTTCTGCTAGCATTCCTTCTCTTTTTATGTGAATTTTCTTTTCTTTTTCTTTTTTTAATGATACGGGTGATTGAACCCAGGGACATTTTATCCTCTGAGCTAAATCTTCAGCCCTTTTTATTTTGAAACTGGGTCTTGCTAAGTTGCTGATTCTCCTTGCTAAGCCTCCCAAAGACTGGTATTACAGGTGCTTGCCACCATCCCTGGCTGTGTGGCTTTTATTTTAAGTCTGCATTTTGAAATATGGTTTTGCTTTTTCCATGCTGTGTCTGTTTCTTTTTGTCTTTTAGTTGGTTTAAATGTGTTGATTTTAGTCCTGTTTAGTTTTATTATCTCAACTTCTTGGGAGCTCTGATCCTTCTTTGTATGTTACATCTCTTTTATGGTGGACTTAGTTTTTCTTGTGTGCTTTGTGACCTTTGATAGCAAAGTTTCTTTGTTTATTTTATTTATTTATTTGGGGGCCTGGGATTTGAGAGTGTCTCTTCTGAGTTAGTTTGGATTTTCTTCTGTGAGTTTTGCTTTCCAAAGTGCCATCTAAGCCTGTGATCAGCTTTATTTAAATTGCGTGCAGGAAGGTTCCCGAATGCCTGCGTGGGGAAGTGCATATTTAAATGCCCAGTACAGGCATGGCGGGCTCGTTGTTCCTCTTTCTTGCTGAGGAATTGGTGGAGAGTCCCCAAAAATCTTTGCCGTCTTCCTGGATGCATAGTTGTGTTTCTCTTATACCTTACATTGAAAAAGTAGGTTTTGGGAGTTCCTAGCTATGCAAGGGTCTCAGTTTCACCTTCTAGTTCTGCCTGACTCAACACTAAAACTAAAGTCTTTCTCCTTCAGGACTGTTTTGATTCAGGGGTGCCTTCCATACCCCCTTGTGGACCCCACTCACCAATGGGATTCTTACAGTATGGGCTTTCATTTCTTCTTTTATTTCTGGTTTATGGGAATCTCCCATAATCTCCTTATGAATATGTATGTGATAAATATATATCACATACATATTCATAAACATACACACATATATCTGAGCATGTAAAAAACATTACATATATATGTGTGTGTGTGTGTGTATATATATATATATATATATATATATATATATATATATATTGTTTGGAATGATGATGGATGCCTATAATCCTAAGGAGGCTGAGACGGGTTTGGCAGCTTGGTGAGGTCCTCTGCAAATAAGTGAGACCCTGTTTCAAAATAAAAAATAAAATAAAAATAAAGTGGGGCTGTATATGTAGCTCAAAGGCAGAATGCCAAATCCATCCCATTGCCCATTTTTGTTTTATAGCATGCTTCCAAAGAATGGTTTAACATTTTTAAATGATTGTGAAAAGAATCAAGGGACCTGTGCCTGGTGGCATAAGTTTGTAATCCCAATATTTAGGAAGCTGACACAGGAGGATCCCAGGTTCAAGGCCAACCTCAGCAACTTAGTGAGGCTCACTGCAGTTTAGTGAGACATTGTTTCAAAATAAAATATAAAATAGGGTTGGGAATGTAGCTCAGAGGTAGGGTTCCCCCAGGTTCAAACCCCAGTATTGCAAAAAAAATAAAGTCAAAGGAAGAATAGTATTTTATGATTCTATGAATTTAAATATCAGTGTTTAAAAGTTATTGGAACACAGCCCTGCCAGTTCATTTATGTGTCACCTCTCTCTGCTTTCGTATTAAACAGCAGATTGAACAGTTGGGGCAGGTGCTATGTGATCTGTAAAACCACACAGTAAACATCTGGTCCTTTAGGAAGAAACTGCCAACTTCTATACTATTAAAGATACCTTGTCTCTGGCTTTTAGTGCATAGTTGATATCCACTATTTGTTGATGGATAATTTATAATTTAGTATTTAAAATACTTCACTCTTAATATTTTGTTTTACTAACATGGTCAGGATTTGCTTTGATTCCCTAAAGAAATCTTTAAAATCATGGAGTTAGAAGATATTTTTAAAAATCAAATTCATGCGTCTGATCTTTTTCTTTTTCCTCCAAGACTCAAAGGATGAAATATAGAGTGGGCATTCTATGAAATAGAAAGTTGTAGCCCATGAATTTAATTGAATTAGTAAAAGCGATTGCACACAGGACTTAGTGTCAGTTAGGATAATTAACTTTATATATCAACTTGGAGATAGGCTATGGTGCTCACTTGTTTGGTCAAACACTAGATATCGATCTGAAGATATTTTGTAGATATGATTGACATTTACAGTTGACTAAGTAAATCAGATTACTGTCTGCAATGTGGGTAGGCTTCATCCAATTGGTGGGGACTCTGAAGAGCAACCCCTGAAGGTTTCCTGAATAAGAAAAAATTCTTCCTGTTTTCAGCCTAATGGCCCACCCTACACATTTCCGACTTGCCAATCACAACAGTGTGGGAACCAATTCTTTTTTTTTTTTTTTTTTTTCTTTGGTGGTACTGGGGTTCCTGGAAGCCCTTCTACCTCTGGGCTACATACCCAGACCTATTTTATGCTTTTTTATTTTTGGAAACAGGGTCTTTTAAGCCAGCCAGGCTGGCTTCGAACCTGCGCAATCTTCCTGTCTCCGCCTCCCAAGCGCGGGGATTACAAGCGTGCGCCACCACACCCGGCAAACCAAGTCTTTAAAATGACTCTTACTATCCTCTTTCCCTCCCTCCCTTCCTTCCTACCCCCTATTATATATATATTTACATATAATTTTTTGTGGTTTCATTTTTTGGAGATCCGTAAGTGATTATAGCAAGCCACTGTGATGTGTATAAGTGTGTACCATCTCTAGCATTTGGTACCCAGATGCCACAAGGATGCTAAACCTATTCCTCTCACCTCCTGGGGGCGAGGCCCTTCCTGGCATCATCCAGCCCTTCTTACTTCGCACCTCCTTCAGGTTTCTGCTTTTTACAGCTCCTGAAAGGAAATATGTTATATTTGGATGCCACAAAGTGAGAAATAAGCTCACTTGTGAAGGGGCAGAGGACTCTTTCTCAGTCCAAATTTGGTTCAAGTGGTAAGAAGACTGTGAGGATGATAAAGAGGAAACAGGAGCAAATGGCCCTGCTGATAAGGTGAGAAAAGGAGAGGCACTAGACAGATTTCTGGGTGGCAGCAAAATTCACGAGAACCTTTTCTTCTCTTCCCTTTGAAAATGAAAGCTTTGTGTGTGTACCACCTGCAATGAGGCCAGCACGTCTGGATAACTCCATAATTCAGCTCTTTCAGGCTACAGATGGCTGCTTTTATTCCCTTGTTTTGTTTGGCAAAAATACAAAACTGTTTTGGGTAAAAATACAAATAGATCCACACTATTTGGCTGTTGTCTTGTATCTCTGTGCATGTACATAACTTTATATACCAAAAGTTCATTTTTTTTTCTGATAAGCTATTGTTGTACAGAAAGGAAAATTGCATATTTGAGCAGAAGACCCATTGCATTTTATATTTCTAAGCAGACTTTATAAGGCCTTTAAGGTGCTAGGAAATATATTCTCTACACTCTGATTCCTCCAAACTGGATATTACACCATTGGATTGCTACAGAAATACTTGAAGGAGTTCGTTTTCCTATCCCACAGCCCTCCCTCCCTCCCCTCTCTGACTCCTGCTAAGCTCCATTGCATCCGTTAGTTATAATCTTTGTGTGGCATGCTATTTGTGGTATTTATTTATTATTTCTTTAGTATTGTGGATTGAACCCATGGGCATTCTGCCCTGGAGCTAAATTTCCAGCCCTTTTTATTTTGAAGCAGGTTCTTGCTATGCTGCTGGGGCTGGCCTCAAACCTGCAGTCCTCCCGTCTCAACCTTCCTCGTACTGGAATTACAAGAGTGCACCAGCACCTAATATTTGGTGTTATTTTAGAGAAGTAATTGTAACTGTGATTTTTACAGGTTGTAACCATTAGATATGTATTCTACCCCTTCACCTGGTGGTATTTGGTAAAAAGTACACATAAAATGATTGGACTATATATTCCTTTATTTTGGTACAGGTTCCTTGATCAGAAAGCCATTTCATTCCAAATAGCCAAACTCTCTTACCCTCTTCTACTTGTGCTAGAAGTTTTAGTAGTTGTTTTCTCTCTCTGAAATCTAGTGATGGCATCTCAGGCAATTCATTTCAGAACAGTTCTGTGAGATACTTTTGAATGTTCCCCTGGGCCAGGGCCTGTGATAGGTTCTGGGGATCAGGGAAATAAGAAGATGTGGGTCCTTGTTTTTAGGTGGAAGATGGAAATAGTCTAGTCACTCAAGGAAGACAAATTGTAAGAGAAGGGAGGGAGTAAGTATTTTGGGGACTGGGAAGGCAGAGGGCTACAGTAAAATTGGGCTTTGAAGGAAATAAGTAACTTCCAAATGAAGACATGACTATGTTAGACTGAGATATATTTATATCTAGAAGTGTTATGTACGCTGTTACTTCACGATCTTAGGTAGCATTAGTTTAGGCTTTAAATCAGAGGCTATCAGACTCCATGTCATTTTTATAGGTTATCTTTAATATTTCTTTTAAACGTATGACTGAAGACTTAGATAATTTACTAAAACAATACTGTCCCCTGAGACCCTCTGTGTTCTTGCATTGATGGATTCAACTGACTGTGAATCAGAAAGCTGGAAGTGGCAGCACACACATAATCCCAACAACTCGACATGCTGATGCAGGAGGATCATAAGTTCAAGGACAAGCTGAGCAACCTAGCGAGACCTGTCTCAAAACAAGAACTTCAAAAAAGAATAGGGAAATGTAGCACTCCTCCCCCATGCCAGGCATTGGTGATGCCTGCTTGTAATCCCCGTACTTGGGAGACTGAGGCAGAAGGATTAGAGGTTCCAGGCTAGCCTTAACAATTTAGCAAGATCCTATTTCAAGATAAAAATGAAAACGTCTGCAGGTTGGGGATGTAGTTCAGAGGTAGAATTCCCCTGGATTTAATTCCTACTACTAATAAAAAGGAAGGAAAGGGAGAAGGGAAGAAGGGAGGGAGGGGGAGAGACAGAAAGGAAGGGAGAAAGAGAATTGGAAATAATATGTCTTAGACAGACATTTTTTCTTGTCATTATTTTCTTAATAATATACAGTTATTTGCATAGCATTTATACTGTATTAGGCATTATACTGACTCTGGAGATGATTTAAAATATATGAGAGAATGTACTGAGCTTATGCAAATATTATACTATCTTGTGTGAATCCCGAACACGCTTTGCTTTTGGTATCTGTAGGAAGTTCTGGTACTGAGGGATTGAGGGATAGTTGTATTGACTAATAACAATTATTTGAAAGATGCTAATATCTAAACATCCTAAAAGATGTTAATATCATATAAACTGACCCTCCCCACATTTTTTTGCAGCTGGTTAGCCTCTTGCTGATCGGAATCGCAGCCTGGGGCATTGGCTTTGGGCTGATTTCCAGTTTCCGCGTGGTTGGTGTGGTCATCGCCGTGGGCATCTTCTTGTTCCTGATCGCATTAGTGGGGCTGATTGGAGCTGTAAAACACCATCAAGTGTTGCTGTTTTTTGTATCCTTTTTAAAGGTTGGGATTTTTTACCCCCACAGGTTGAGCTATTACTCATGATTAATTGCCGTTTTGATGACTCTAACAAATTTAATGTTATTAGGAAATTAATTTCCAGAGAGTAGTGCCCAGAAAGCTCCGTGCACCAATATTAGGAGTATTTCTGAGGTCAGAGTTACTGTTTGTTTATGTATTCTCACCCATTCCTTGTCATGTTATCAAGTATTCTGCAAGTTCAGTGTAGTCTCGAGTATGTATTGCGAATTCAGGGTAAAATTGAACTAATTCAGTGACTTTGGGCCCTTACCAACATATTAATATTTGGTTGAGAATTTAACAGTGTGGTTTTTATTATTTACTTATTCATTCATTTATTTTGGTACTGGGGAATTAACCCAGGGGAATTCTACCTCTGAGCTACACTCCCTACCCCTACTTTTATGTTTATTTTGAAACAGGGTCTCGCTAGGTTGATGAGATGCTCACTACTAACTAAGGCTGTCCTTGAACCTGCAATCCTCCTGTCTCAGCATTCCACGAACTGGGATTACAGGTGTGCACCACCATGCCTGACTCTTATTTTATTTCATTGGGTATTGGAGAGGGAACTCCTAGACATTATACTTTTGAATTATATCCCCAGTCCTACCTTATTTTATTTATTTATTTTTTTGAAACAGGGTCTCTCTAAGTTGAGAATCTCACTAGCCTCCCAAATACTGGGTTTATAGGCATATGCCATCAAACCTGGCAACAGTTTGAGTTCTAGTAATATTAAGAAAGTATATATACATTTGTCTATACTTATTTCCTATTTTATACATTTTCTATTTTATACATATAAGAATTCTTATTTTATTCATGAAATTCTAAGAGATATGCTTTTATTTTTATACTTGTAATTAATTTCCATGTGAATTCATGCTATACTGTATTACCAATTACCAAAATAATAATTAAGAATATATTTTCTGAACTTTTCCCAAGGGCCATTTGTTTTATTTTCTGTGTGAATTACCCCTAGTGCATCTAAAGTTGTCTCGGTATTTCTGCTTTATGCCATTTTAAGAGTATTTAAAAATGTCCTTAACTTTGAACTTTCAGTATATGATTATCCTCTTGCTTGTGTTTATTGTTCAATTTTCTGTATCTTGTGCTTGTTTAGCCCTGAATCAGGACCAGCAGGTAAGCAAAGACTTTTCCCTACTATGTTCTTATACCACATGGTTTGAGTATGAAAAAAGGGGAGAAATAATTGGAGTAAAAAACAGTTTCTGTGCAGAATGCAATTGTGCTCTAAAGAGCTAAACTGTCTGGTTCCTGAGTGTGTTAGTGGAACAGATTGGAGCTGAAGACACCATCAGATTGCCTAAGCTGAGTCCTTAGCTCTTGCGGGGTAATATTTGGCGCTGCCAAGAGATGTGTATCTGAGCTTTTTCCACCATTATGCAGTGAAACATTTGTTCCACAGTGTTTGTGGTTTCATTCTAGTGGCTGTTATTTTCATGCTCTTAGTTTGTACAGAAATACGAGTTTTTCTCGTGGGACAACAGAAACTTTGTCTTGTTATGTTTAGAGAATTACACCTTTGAAACAAGTGCCTGTTTTAATTTGCATGCAAACATTTAGACTCTTCCATTCTTAGTACATCAATTTCTGTTGCAGATGGAGGAATAAGCCTTTGAAAAGTTTTAGTGATCTCTTAAACAGTATTTATTTCACGTACACTCAGTACCACAAGCTCCAGGCTCTAGCTTTAAACATCTCATGCAGGGATGACACATTTTCATGTACATATTAAATGTTTTTCTCAGAGTCACCTTCTGGAGGTTGGCTGGAACAATACAGCAAGTGCTCGCAACGACATCCAGAGAAATCTAAACTGCTGTGGGTTCCGAAGGTTTAACCAAAGTGAAACCTGTCTGGCTGTAAGTCCAAAGTTTCAAGTATTTCTTTAAAAAAATATTTTGCATACAGCTGAATAATGATAAAATGAAAGAAATGGACTTTCTGATGAGAATTGCATTTCAAAATTGTCTTATGTAGCCGAGTGTGGTGGCGCATACTTGTAATCCCCACGCTTGGGAGGCAGAGACAGGAGGATCATGTAGGTTCGAAGCCAGCCTCAGCTACTTAGTGAGGCTCTCGGCAACTTAAGTGAGACCCTGTTTCCAAATAAAATATAAAATGGGTCTGGGAGTATAGCCTGGAGGTATAAAGCCCTCTGGGTTTCACCTCCAGTACCACCAAAAAAAAAAAATTGTCTTATGTGTACCTCTATTATATGTTCATATACATTATTGTTGCATTTGCTTGTTCTCAAGTAATCCTGAGGGTGCTGAATACGATGAGGCTCAGTCAGACACGTGGTTTTGATTTATTGCACCTAGAGCACGTTGTAAAAGAGAACTGATAGCCAGGCGTGGTGGCGCACACTTGTAATCTCCGCGCTTGGGAGGTAGAGACAGGAGGATCATGCAGGTTCGAAGCCAGGCTTGCTGGCTTAAGAGACCCTGTTTCCAAATAAAAATATAAAAAATAAATAGGTGTCAGGGAATGTAGCCTGGAGGTATGGAGGTAGAAGGGTTTCCAGGAACCCCAGAACCACCAAAAAAAAAAAAAAAAAGGAAAATAAAAGAACTGAGTCTTAGAGATGTAGGGGAGGTATGTAAGTATCTTGGTTTTTGGAGCATTTTATGGCAGAAGGAGGAGAATGATTTATACTAAATTGGAGTTCTTACCCAGCTAAACACCTCCAAGGTAGAAGACAAACAGAACTACCCTCTTTCCTCTCTTCCTTCCTCCCCATCACAATCCTGCACCCTTTCTATCTGGAGTTGAGCTGTGGATGGACCAAGTAGAGCCATCCCTGTGTTTTTAGCCAGACCCTGACCACCAAGCTCCAACCCCAATTCTCTGTGAAAAAGAGCCGAAGGCTCAGCTCACCTAGGAAGTTCACTGTGTTTATATTTTGGGAAAGTTCCTATTACCACCTCTCGACCTCTGAGGCCTGAATGAGGCTCTTTAGTGGGAACCTTTCTTTGCAGGATTCTATACTAATTTTCTGTATCTGTATAACATATTATCACAAATGTGTCGGCCCCAAACAATACTCATTTATTATCTTATATTTTCTATGGGTCAGCAGTCTAGGTATGTTAGCCGTGTCCTCTGCTCAGAGTCTCAGGAGGCTGAAATCAAGTATTGGCAGAGGCTACAGTTAACTGAGGCATAGAGTCCTCGCCCTAGCTCAGTGGTTGTTAGTAGAATTCAGTTGTAGTTATAGGACTAAGGCCCTGTTTTCTGGATGTCTGTCAGCTGTGCTTCTTGGGTCACAACAAACCCAGCAGCATCAAAGTTAGGAGAGTCTCTCCATTTGGCTAAGAAGGAGATATATACCAAGTTTCCTGAACACGGGGGACTACCCATCATATTCATAAGCCACAAGGGGAAAGATGTTGTAGGGCCTGTGTACTGGGGCCTATCTTTTGCACACCACTAAAAAACCAGCTCCCCAATTGGATGTCATATTACCAGATTCCAGTTTTGCATTTGTGCCATTTTTATGTGCTTTTTATAAATGTACCTTGGAATAGAAGGTCTTTTCTCTCATTGATGCAGAGCTGTTTTAAAAGCGAACACCAGTGCCCACTGTGTGCTCCAATAATAGGAGAGTATGCTGGAGAGGTTTTGAGATTTGTTGGTGGCATCGGCCTCTTCTTCAGTTTTACGGAGGTATGTATGCGTTGCTCAGCGTTTTCCCCTCTTTGTCACAGGGAGTCCTGTTTTGTATAGCAAGAGGGCATAGCATCAAACAGCAGTGAGGCACATAATTTTGGAGGGCATCAGTGAATATTTTTCTTTGAGAACTATCAGTGTAACAGGAGAACCCTGGCTTGGAATCATAGCCTTAACTTTATGACAGTGTGAAATGTCTGATCTGTTTCCCATTATGTAAAATGGAATTAAAAAAAAAAAAGAAACGAGGCTAGGGTTATCTCTTGGTTCTCATCTTTAGATTTGTATGATAAATTGTAACTTTAATTTTGGAGTAGGTGGAACATTTATGTTATTTAATGTGTTAAGATGTACACATGTATATGTATATAAAGGTATGCTTTGAAAAGTTGCCTCTCAGCTCCATCCCTCATTCCCCTGTTCCTAGCCTTCTAAAACCTACCGATAACCACTATTATTTTATTATACACAAAATAGATGTTTATACTGTCTTAATACAGCTATACTAATTATATATTTTATATAATACATATATATGAGAGGAATCTTACAAATATTATTTGGTAATTTTAAAGAATGCTCACTCTTCCTTGTGTTTATTTTTAAAATTTTTATTATTTATTTATTCCTTAGAAAGGGATTTTGTTATATTGCTTGTCCTTGCTGGCATTGAACTCCTAGATTCTAGCCACCTTCCTGTCTCAGTCTCCCAAGGGACTGAGAATAGCTGGGACTCCAATCACATGCTCATTGTCCTTATTAAACCCCCAATATCTGTGGACATTTTTTTATTTGTTTGTTTATTTTGCAGACTTGGGAAATTGGGCCTGGCACATGCTAGGTAAATTGCTTTACCACTGAGCTATATCCCTAGCTTTGTGGAGTGGGCAGTGTATAGCAAGATTACATTTCACTTGTAGTCTTTATTTCATGGAAAAAAGTTGTACAGCCTTATAAAATGAAAACACAAGGTGCTCATTGTTGATAGAAGCAAACCTTTGGCCAGCTTTCAGTCCTCAGCAGCAGGCTGGTTAGTTTGGGTGTGTCACACAGGGGCAGGTGGCTAAGGAGTGCACTCAGGTGCTGCATGGTCTGGGCTGAAGCTCCTGCGGCTTCTGCAGCTGTTTATTAGTTGTGTCAGTCTGGGGAAGTTACTTCACTGTTCTCTGCTTCTGTTCCCTCGTCTTTAAACATGGAGATAATTGAGAGCCCCTACTTCAGAAGGTTGTTGTGATGATTACAGGAGTGGGTGCATATAAGACTTGTGGTACTTAGAATAGTACCTGGTACAAGGCAGGCACTGTAAAGTGTTAGATGTCATTTTGTAGCCATGAATACATTGTTGATATGTAAGTCACTATATTATGCCCTAGTTAAGAAAAAAAAGTCAATCGGTCCCTATTACTGCCATGGTGAGATAATTATATCACACTCCTGTTTTTAAGTAGATAACAGAGTAACAGGCATTCAGTGGTCCTTTGACTTAATGTTTATATAGCTATAGAAATACATGGCAAGCTCTTTGTAAGAGTTAGCATGGTATCTTTAAAAGGAAATCAGAAGAATTGTAAGTCTTTTGTATGGCTGCAGTTTAATGGGTTCATTTAAAAGTCATTTAGTTTCTCTTTTAAATTTTCACTATAATAAATAATTTGGTCAATTTTTTGTACAGAAAGTTTTATCTTAATCCCCCAGCTTTCACTCTGAGAATGTTTCTTGACAAAATATGACACAATGTGAGAACATTTTTAAGATTTTCAATGAATACTATACTTGTTAAATTGCATTCTTGAAAAGAGGCTACCATTTGGTTTGAACACTAACTCTAGACATTATTATTATAAAATTTTTGACAGTTTTTTTTTTTTTTTTTGCAGGTCTGGGGATGGAACCCAGAGGTATTTGACCTCCTAGCTACATCCCCTGCCCAATTTTTTATTCTTTATTTTGAAACAGGGTCTCACTGAGTTGCAGAGAGCCTCACTAAGAAGCTGAGGCTGTCCGCGAACCGCAATCCTCTGGTCTCAGCCTCACAAATGCTGGGATTACAAGCGTGCGCCACCACGCCCGGCTTAAATTTTTGACAATTTGATAGGTCAAAAAATAATTCTTGCCGGGCGTGGTGGCGCACGCTTGTAATCCCTGCGCTTGGGAGGCAGAGACAGGAGGATCGCGCAGGTTCGAAGCCAGCCGCGCGCACGCTGGCTTAAGAGACCTTGTTTCCAAAATGAAAATGTAAAAAATAGGTCTGGGAGTGTAGCCCGGAGGTAGAGGGGCTTCCAGGAACCCCAGTACCACCAAAAAAAAAATAAATAATAATAATAATAATAATTCTTGTTGCTGTTTTGAAAAAGTGGCTAATGAATTTGACCATATATCCATATGTCTCTGACCATTTATATTTATTCTTTTGTGAGTTGGAAGTTTTCCTATGTCTCAGTTGAGGCTGTTTGGATTGCATGTAACAAACTCAAAATAGCTTGTCCAAAATGGGGATTCGAAGAACAACAGGCCGTGGGTTGGAATGCGAGTGAGAAGCACTGCATGCAGCTGGGCCTTTTGGGGTGGGCCTGGAAAAGAGCCTCCGCCCACTCCGCCCCTCTGCCCTCCCCTTCCCCTGCTGTCATTCCTACCACTTTTACTTTTTTCTGTGTACTTTGTTCTGCTCTCAATTTTTTTTTTTTTTTTGGCATCTACTCCCTTTTTTTTTATGACTTGTTTCTTTAAATTTAGAGAATATTTTACCTTTATTGTAGTCAAATCTATTGCTTTTCCCATATGGCTTATCATTGATTTTATACTTTGTCCATCAGTCCTTTCTCTCTCTCCCTTTCTCTTAGATTGAACCCAGGGCCATCCTACCTCCAAACTATACTCCTAGCCCTTTTATGTTTTTTTTATTTTGAAGCAGTCTAAGTTGCTGAGGGTGGCCTTGAACCTGAGACCCTCTTGTTTTATCCTCTCAGGTATAGGCATGGGCCACCACAATTGGCTTTAGAAAGACCTTTGTCATTTTGATACTTTGTGTGAATATATGTATAAAATATACAAATAATATATGGATTGGATTTGTGTATATGTATATAGTATATATGGAATATATGTATTTAATATACAATTAATGCAAATATGTTATATGTCTGTGTGCATTTTTATACAGTTTATTTTAACTTTGTTTCTTTTCTTCCTCAAGAAAGAAAAATCTGCATTTGTTATTATTAAGGAAATGAGGAAGACAGCTCAAGCTTAGTGTTCTGCCTTCAGGGTCAGCTTTGTACCATCTGCTCTCTCTGACGGTTTCCTCATTCTTCCAGCATATTGCCTTCTTTCTGTTTCTACCTTCATCCTTCCTGCCTCCCTCTTATAAGGATCCCTGAGTTGACATCACTAAGCTCACCCAGATATCTTTGACTTAGCCATACCTGCAAAGTCCCTGTTAGCTGTAAAGGATATTGATAAGTAAAATAAAAAATTAAATGCGAGTAAAATAAAAATAATTGAGTACGGCGGAGTGTGAAAAACACGAGAGAGGTCCGGTACACATGGCATGTAAAGTTTTAATGGCACGGCTCTCCCGGGGATCAGGGCGAGGCACCGTGGGGCCCGCGCGCCTGTCCGAAGCTTGAGGACGCGGGCTCTCCTTTTAAAGGCATGCATCTCGCGAGATGAGGGTTTACTCGCGGGAATGCCCAATTCTCGCGGGGGTTTCAGCCCCTCCCTTGCCCTGCAGAGGTCATGTGACACAAAGTCACATGAGTGCAGGACCCAACTTAACATTCCGGCCTTTTGATGGTAGGGATAATGGATGACGATTGGACCCTCTAGCTTCTTCCTGCTGTCAAGGGGCGTCGTCAGGGGCCCCAGGCCGGGAGGAGTCGGGAGTTCAGTCCCCCAGAAGGGGGTGCAGGTGGGTGCATAGCTGCAGTGCGAATTGGAGGTTACCCTGGACAGCTTAGTGATGTGCGCTTGAGGAGGCTTGAACAGGCAAGGGCTATTAAAGAAAAAAACAAATCATGAGATTGAGCAGGCGACCAAAAAGGAGACTGGCTTACTCAGTACCTGGAGAGCTACCCTGAGCTGGCAAAGAGGATGGAGGTTGAGGGATCCAGGAGCCAGGCTGAGTAGGGCCAGCGGCGGGGCCTGGTCTGGAAAGGTGCTCCCCCTGTGTTGAGGCACCTGGGGCTCACCCTTTTCCAAGGGCACTGTTCCAGTGGCCCTCCTGGCCACACGCCGAGCAGTCTGATTGGTAGGCGTGGCTTTGCCCCACTTGAGGCAGGCTCCTGGAGGTAGTTGTTGTTGCAGTCCTCCACACCTAGGTGGTGCTCCAGGGGGCTGAGCCGCCACCGCCAGCCAAAGGGCAGCTACCAGGGATCTGCTTTTTGGCAAAGTCGGAGTGTATGCTCCATTTCCGCCTGATTCTCTCTGGAATTAAAACTTAGATGCTATGTTAAGGTTCTGTCAGCTGTGACGGACCTATACTCACAAAGAGCGCGTCCCGGGGCTGGTGTCCGGCAAGAATGGCAACGCAGACTCCCCACGGGCAGAGGGTGTCGCCCCAGCCCCGGCGTTTCCCACAGCACCTAGGGCGCGCCCACGCGGGCCGCCCAGCAAAATTGCAGTCTGGCGCGGGCCAAGATGGCGACTGTGACATCACCAGGCAGTGACTACGCGCCATCACAAAATGGCAGCTGGCGGGAAAATAAATGGAAGCTGATGGGGGAGAGCATTTGGAAGGATACCAGACCGCTTATAAAAGTTCCTAACTATTCCTGGGCCACCGCAACCCATTTCCCAACTCGTATCAAGGCAGACAGGCTCTCAGGGCATCTGCTAGTATAAAGGTTCGACTCCCCATAATTGGTTCGCGGGCGGAAACGAAGAACAGGAAATGGGCGTCCCCGATTTCCCTGCTCAATCGTTCGGAAACAGAGGTTAAGAGATAGGGAAGAACGTCTTCATTCCTTCTCAAAACCGGAGGATGACCTGGTCATCCACAGCGTGGTCCCAGTGGACCGGGGGACAATGGGTCACCAAGCGCTTGGATTTTAAGGTCCCAGTGGACCGGAAGACCCAAGTCCGGAACCCGCTAACCAAGGGAAGGAGGCAGTTTACCGGAGTATAGTGATGTCGGCCAGCGCTGGCTGTGACAGAAGCGCTGAGAAGCTGCTGGGGGCGCGGTGGAGCCAGGGCGCGCGGATGCCAGTGGCTGGTGTGGACGGCACTGGCGGCTGGCGCAGGTGGGATCAGTGGGGGTGCGCAGGCGGCATGGCTTGCCGGGCCCGCGGCGTGGAGACAAAATGGCTTCCAGGCACGCGCCAGATGCTGAGGCTGGGCCCCGAGGAGCACCGCCAGTGAGCCTGGCTCGGGGCGGGTGGGGCAAACCGGCCAGAGGTCCCGGCGGTGACCGGAGAACCAAGCTGGAACTGTGCTTTAGGAGGTCCAAGCGGCAGGCAGAGGTCCTGACCCGTGCAGGCGGTTGGCAGGCAGAGCAAGTGCCAAGCTGCCTGGCTCGGGCCGGAAAGATGGCCGCCGACTCCTAGGATTGGTTAGGAGTGGAAAGTGGGAGGGATTAAAGATTGTGAGGCCTCCAGTGAGGCCATGAGGTGGGAGGGGTTAAGGATGGCAAGGCCTCCAGTGAGACCATGAGGTGGGAGGGGTTAAGGATGGCGAGGCCTCCAGTGAGGCCATGAGGTGGGAGGGGTTAAGGATGGCGAGGCCTCCAGTGAGGCCATGAGGTGGGAGGGGTTAAAGATGGTGAGGCCTCCAGTGAGGCCATGAGGTGGGAGGGGTTAAGGATGGTGAGGCCTCCAGTGAGGCCATGAGGTGGGAGGGGTTAAGGATGGCGAGGCCTCCAGTGAGGCCATGAGGTGGGAGGGGTTAAAGATGGTGGGGCCAAGATGGCGGCCCCCCAGTGATTCCACGTGTCCAAGATGGCGGGCCAAAGCTGGCGACCCCCCCACCCAGTAATTCCATGTGGCTGCTTACCGGAATGGCCAGGCCCAGGCAGCAGGGGTGGGCAGGCACAGGGTGAAGGGCGCCAGGGCGCGAGTCCGAGTGGAGGAACCAGCTGGAGCGCGGGCTGGACTTGGCGGGCTGGGGGCTGTTTAGCAGAGTGGCGGCCGCCTAGATGGAGGAGGCAGGTGGCCCCGGCAGGCGGGTCTAAGCAACGCCAGGCGCGGAGAAGACATAGGCGCGCAGTGTGGCGCAGTCTGCGGGCAGCGCGGTCCCATTCCAGCGGCGGGCAGCGTGGGCAGGCGGGAACGGCGGTTTTAGGAGGTCCAAGCGGCAGGCAGAGGTCCTGGCCCGTGCAGGAGGTAGTCCACGCAGGCACGGGGCGGCAGCGGCGGCAGCGGTGGGAGCAACGCCTGCAAGCAGAGCGCTGCTGTGGGACCTCGCAGTCGAGCTGCTGGCGGGTTGGAGAGTCCGGGGCTCAAAAAGAGAGTAAAAATAAAAAGAGAAAACAGAAAAAAAAAAAAGGAAAAAAAATGGGGAGGGACCCAAGAGTTCTCCCGGTTCGGCACCAAATGATAAGTAAAATAAAAAATTAAATGCGAGTAAAATAAAAATAATTGAGTACGGCGGAGTGTGAAAAACACGAGAGAGGTCCGGTACACATGGCATGTAAAGTTTTAATGGCACGGCTCTCCCGGGGATCAGGGCGAGGCACCGTGGGGCCCGCGCGCCTGTCCGAAGCTTGAGGACGCGGGCTCTCCTTTTAAAGGCATGCATCTCGCGAGATGAGGGTTTACTCGCGGGAATGCCCAATTCTCGCGGGGGTTTCAGCCCCTCCCTTGCCCTGCAGAGGTCATGTGACACAAAGTCACATGAGTGCAGGACCCAACTTAACAGATATATCTCCAGCTTCTGGAGTGTACAATGAACATTCTTGGGGGCAACCATGCAGCCTATCACAGTGTTCATATTTGAATTATTTTAAGGGTCACCCATGTGTTTTACTTATTTCAAAAGAAAAGGAAATATCTACTTTTAGGACAAACAAAAATCAAGCAAAATGGTTGAGAGGTTTCAGAGTCATCTCATTGATAAACTGAAATAATTATATGAAAAAAGTATTTTTTTTTTTTAAATTCCAGATCCTGGGTGTTTGGCTGACCTACAGATACAGGAATCAGAAAGATCCTCGCGCCAACCCTAGCGCATTCCTTTGATGAGAAAGCGAGGAAAATCCTACCATCTGTGTTCTCCGCTCTCTAATTTTAAGTTAAGCTAATTTGCCCATTTAGCAAAGAAAGCAGTACCTGGAAATTTACATTATCAACAGTGGAATTACAAATTATATTTTTACTCTTATGTTTCTCTAAATGCTTTCCTTTTTCCATTACTGAAAAAAAAAATAGAAATTGGTGGTCTCCTCAGACGCTCAGTGGTACCTGTAATCTACTGTCCTCACGGTGTCCGGCACTGTCCACTGTGGCCTTCCTTAGCATTTTTACCTGCAGAAAAACTTTGTATGGCACTACTGTGTTGATTATATTGTGAAACTAAATATATATCTCATTGGAGTATGTGGCTGTGTGCTCTGTAGATAGTTCCTACTGGAAAGAGTTGAAGTTTATTAAAACCAGATAATAAGAGATTCTATCATGTCCAGTTTAATAAGGGGAATCTAAATTCCCAATACTACTTGTCTTCTTAGGAAAGATGTGTTGTGCTGAAGTGTTACTATAAAAGTGATAATTTAGTTTTAATAGTCTTTTATGATTACACCAATGTATTCTAGAAATAACTGTGTGTTTAGGGAATTGTGATTTTGTTTTTGACTTTTATAGATAAGTGTAAAGGAGAAATGGTCTCATGAAATGTTTAATGTATACCCTTTAGCTTTCAAAATGGAATGAGTTCGACTAATTCAGAATGTCTATCTATATACTCTTGATATTCTTTTATAATAATTTGAAGTCCAAAAGACTGCATTTTTAAACAAGTTACCATTAATGCATTGGCCCATGTAGCAAAAAGATATTTGATTATCTTAAAAATTGTTAAATAACTTTTTCATGAAATTTCTCACTATTGTAATAGTAACTTGTCAAATCAAAGTATATTTGAATGTAATATCTCCCATCCTTTGAAATTGAAATAGTATTGTGCTGTATATTATGTTAAAACATTAAAAGATGGAAACCTTTCTTTGTGTATGCATGTTTTTATTAAAGATAATGGAAGAATTAACAAATGAATTAAGTTAGGTGGAATTCTTTTCTATCTGCTTTAGATTCTTTTTGGAAAGCTTAGAGCTGGGTATTACGTTTTATTTTATTTTGTTTATTTTATTTTATTTGTATTGGAAATTGAACCCCAGGGTTATTTTACCTCTGAGCTACACTTCTAGTCTGATT
Organism: Muscardinus avellanarius; assembly: GCF_963383645.1. Taxonomy (NCBI): domain Eukaryota; kingdom Metazoa; phylum Chordata; class Mammalia; order Rodentia; family Gliridae; genus Muscardinus; species Muscardinus avellanarius. Next base: position 34,522,016 of record NC_137795.1, on the reverse strand, counting down.
GATTGATTGATTGATTGATTGATTGATTGTGGTACTGGGGATTGAACCCAAGGGCAGTCTACTTCTAAGCTACTACTCTCCCTAGTCCTATTTTAATTTTTTTTTTTTTTTTTGAAACGTGCTTGCTTGCTAAATTGCTGACACTGGCTCTAACCTATAATCCTCTTATCTCAGCCTCCTAAGTACAGGGATTAGAGGTGTGTGCCACCATGTTTGGTGGGTATTGCTATTTTACTGTATAATGAAGCCATAATAAATAACTTCATTTCAAATGCCTGTTGCTAGTTATCCCCAAGTTCTTACTTGAGATATTCAGTGGTTAGTATTATCTGCATAGTAAAAAAGGGTTTTTTTTTTGTTTCTCTAGAGAATTTATTCATATTTACTTGGGAAAAATATGTTAAGTTCATTCCCATTACTAAAAAATCACTATTTTCTTGGCTTGCATTCTGGAATCACATGATGCTTTATTGGTAATTGTCTTGGTAAGTTTTAGACCAAGAAAGAGGGTAAATAGTTTTATTTAATAGGCATGTTCTTTCCATGACTCTGCAACTTCAAGGAAATTTCCAAGGAGACAGAACTGCTATTTCTGTAACATCATGTTGAGCTGTGAGCAATTGTGACATGTTCCTACATATATTGTAAGCTAAGATCTTAAGTGACACATGAAGAGACTTTTTAATTCTGTCTTCCTTGAAGACATTCTGTATTTTTTTTTTTAAATTACATTTTAAAATCTTGTATGGTGCTGGAATCTCCTAATATAGTACTTGGGACAAATGACCATATGTGGAAAGGGTTCTCTTGCCCTCTCACTACATGCATGCACACATGGACTGGAGATTGAAACCTCTGAATTACACCCCCACCCCTTTTTAGTTTAGTGGGTTTTTTTTTGGGGGGGGGGGTTGGGGATGGAACCCAGGGGCATTTGACCTCTGAGCTACACCCTCTGCCCTATTTTTTATTCTTTATTTTGAACCAGGGTCTCATTAAGTAGCTGAGGCTGTCAGTGAACTGCGATCCTCCGGTCTCAGCCTCCTGAATGCTGGGATTACAAGCATGCACCACCATGTCCGGCTTCCCTTTTTAGTTTTAAATAAGATTTCACTAAGTTGCAGAGGCTATCCTTGAATTTAGGAGGATTGCACCACTTTACCCTATTGGAAAAGGATGTTGCAGAGAGAACTAGCCTATACCTTGCTTTGTGCTCTAACTGCAATGGCTTTATTTGGGTCAACCCAGTTAAAAATCAGGATCTGGGCAGGATGAATCCTTAGGACTACTTAAATACAGGATTATAAGAGTGGCTAAATGGCAGATGATTAGCCATTCCAGAAATGCACTTTTTTTTTTTTGTGGTACTGGGGTTCCTGGAAGCCCTTCTACCTCCGGGCTATGCTCCCAGACCTATTTTACATTTTTTAAATTTGGAAACAGGGTCTCTTAAGCCAGTACGGCTGGCTCCGAACCAGCGTGATCCTCCTGTCTCTGCCTCCCAAGTGCGGGGATTACAAGTGTGCACCACCATGCCCGGCTAGAAATGCACATTTTTAAGTGTCCAGGGTTTCTCTTCTCTCAGGCAGATGTGAAGACGATGGGCTACCAAACTCCTTCTGTGATGTCTCCTGTGACCTGTTTGTGTCTAGATGTAGCAACACTGTTCTCATTCTGTTGAGTATCACTGTGCCTATTAGAAAGTCCTCTGAACATCAGTCACAATCTGTAGTGGTCCTGCTGTGAACCTGAGGAGGCCAGGCTGATCCCAGGACTCCAGAAGGGCCACTGCCTGTGTGTACAAAAGCCCCAGGAACAGATGCAGTGTCAGAATTGTGACAGATGACTCGAAGGCAGACCCCAAACCGTAAATCTCCCTTCTTCCAAACCTCATATTTCTTCATAAAGGAACTCAGTCCTTTTAAAAAATTCGGATTCTCTGTTTACATATTCTACTTAGAGAAAAGCTCCTTAGAACATTTGCCCAGACTGCCTGGATGTTAAAAGTGAAATTTTAGCCAGAGAAAATAATGCTAATACCAAAGAAAAAAGGTTTGGCTGTAATTTCTAAAATCTGAGCTCATTGTGGCTCACACTCATCTTAGATACTGTTATCTGAGAAACACTGTTTGGTATGAAAACCAGTTCTGCATGTTTGACCTTAATCAAATATGCTGCTGAATGGACCCTTTCAGAGAGGGAAGGGACTCGGCAGTGTGGCATTTAGGTCTTAGTTTCCTTGAGCCCAAACCTCCTCCTAGAATTTTTCTAACTATTTGTTTAACCTTGTTTAAATTTGTTGTCTTTTGAAAATACACTGCATACATGAAATCCTTTTTACTTTTTAGCTGTAAAAGCTACAGTCACATTCTTACATAGTATTTCACAGGTAAAAAGTGTGTCATGATTGTATAAACGTGATTATTCACATGTGAATTGCTTTATTAGAGAAGAAAGTAAAAGACTAACTTTTCTAGGTTTCTGAATAGCGAAGGGGATCTGTGTAGGGATGTATGTGGGATGTATGTTTCAGCCTGGTGGAGGATTTTTATATCAGACTCTCCATGCTAAATGATATAATGTGTTGGTGAATGTGTTCTAAACAATTTTAAGTGAGCAAGCAGCCTTCTACCCCATATTTCTCAGAGAAACAAATTGTAAAAAGGGGGAGTAGCTGCGCGCACTGGCTTAGGAGACCCTGTTTCCAAATAAAAATATAAAATAGGTCTGGGAGTGTAGCCCAGAGGTTGAAGGGCTTCCAGGAACCCCAGTACCACCCCCCCCCCAAAAAAAAAGTAGGGGGAGTAGGAGGAGAGGACAGGGCCTGTCACGACACCACCCTCCATCAATCACAACTGGGTGATGGTGGTCATTGAAATATTCCTTGTGGCAACGGGAAAGAAGACCAGGCAATGTAAGAAGACCCTACAACATGCCAAGCCACTTCCCATCATTCTCCGTAGAAAACCAGCTTCTGGAATTCATCTTCAAATGAGGGCTGGAGGGAGTTACCTGTAAGCTGAGATGTATGTCATATATGGACTTTGATACCTCTTGCATGTTGAAACTTTGCTTACTTTTAATATATCCCTTTTACAAACAGGTGAGATCATAACGTGACAGGTGGCATTTTCATACTTTCAGTTGACTTGGACTTTGACTACAAGAAAAAACCAAGTAAGACGTAATCATAGCTGATCATTTAAAGAATACCATAGTTGTAAAATAGGTGAAGATGTCTTAGGCATGTGACCATGTGTAAATGACTTTTATGGATGATTTTATTGCCAACCTTTTTTTTTTTTTTTTTTTTGGCAGTACTGGGGATTGAACCCAGGATATTCTGGCTCTGACCTACATTCCCAGACCTATTTAATTTTTTATTTTGAAACAGGATCTCACTTAGTTGCTGAGGCTGAATTCAAATCTGTTATCCTCCTGTCTCAACCTCCCAAGTACTGGAATTACCAGCATGCACCATCACACCCAGCTTTAACCAAAAATTTTTAAAAGTTAATTTCTCTCTTTTTTCCCAAGGACTTCACATGAAACTGAAGGGGAAAAAATAAAATATAAAATTTATCATTTTAACTATTTTCAAGTGTACAGGTTGGTAGTACTAAGTACGTTTATATTCTTGTACAATAGTCACCACCACCATTTCTAGAACATTTTATTTCTCTAATGGAAACTCCACAACCATTAAATGACAACTTCCTATTTCTCTTCTCCAGCCCACAACCATCATTTTCCTCCCTTCCTCACTGACGACTATTCTATATACCTCATATAAGTGGGATTTTCTAGTATTTGCCCTTTTGTGTCTTATTTTATTTATTATAAACAATGTCTTCAAAGTTCATACACACTGTAATACATGCAAGGATTTCCTTCTTTTTAAAGATTGAATAATATTCCATTGTATATCTGCACTATATTTTTGTGTATCCACTCACCCATTGAGGTTGCTTTCATCTTCTAGCTATTATGAGTAATGCTGCTATGAGCCTGAGTGTGTAAATACCTGTATTCTGCTTGCAGTTCTTTGGGGTAGTTACTCAAAAGTGGAATTGCTGGTAATTTTCTGTTTAATATTTTGGGAAACCACCATGTATGTGTGTGTGTGTGTGTGTGTGTGTGTGTGTGTGTGTGTGTAACTGGAGGTGGAACCTAGGGTTTTTTCTACCTCCAGGCTATACTCCCAGACTTGTTTTATACTTTATTTGGAAACAGGGTCTCACTCAGTTGCTGAGAGCCTCACTAAGTAGCTGAGGCTGGCTTCGAACCTGTGCAGTCCTCCTGTCTCAGCCTCCCAAGCACTGGGATTACAAGCATGTACCACAATAGGAGAATTTAGTAGAACAGGCATTGCTAACATTTCCATGGGCTTAGAATAACTTGTCATGTTTGAATCTTCAGCTATTTTTAATCTTGCTTTGTATACATTTCTTCTTGTTGTAAATATAGCATAGAAATTCTTAAAACTATTTTCACTTACGTCTTTTTGTTTCTCCATACTGGTTAACTTATAGATGACAACGTGGTGCATTTGATGTTAATGTACTATTTAACCATTGTATTTGGAAGTTGCTATTTAAATTATGTTTAAATTATATTGCTGTGACGTCTTCATGGAACTTTGTTTTTCTGTGTATGTTTGTGTGTTATTAGCGAGTCCACCCAGGGGCATTCCACCACTGAGCTGTAACATCACCCTGCTTTATTTTTCTATTTTGAACCAGGGCTTTGCTCAGTTACTGCACCCTGGCCTCAAACCTGTGATCTTTTTGTCTCAGCCTCCTAACAACTGGGAGTACAGTCATACGCTGCCGTGTTTGGCTCAGAACTCTTTTTTTGAATGATTTCCTTGGGACAAATTCTCAAGTAGAGGAGACTGGGTTACAGTCAACCAATGCTTTTCATGACTCTTGCTCTGTTTCTTTAATGTTTTTCTAAGGACTCATTTTCCTACAACTTTGACATTTGATCTCTTATTTATATGCATATCTTTTCTTGCATTTTTGTACACTCTTACTGCTACATTGTAGTCCCACGTCATGATGAAGTTCAGAGTGATAGAGACATACATGCACTACTTACTTATATTTTAAAAATTGTGTTTATATCTTGTCACTAAATAATTTTTGTGTGTGTGGTACTGGGGTTCCTGGAAGCCCTTTTACCTCCGAGCTACACTCCCAGACCTATTTTATATTTTTATTTGGAAACAGGGTCTCCTAAGCCAGCGTGGCTGGCTTCGAACCTGCGCGATCCTCTTGTTTCTCCCTCCTAAGCGCGGGGATTACAAGTGTGCACCACGACGCCCAGCTGTCACTGAATAAATTTTTAAATATTATTTTATAGCAGCCCAGTGAAAACAACCAACATTATTTTACTGCCCAATAGAAGAAATGTGAATCATGTATAAGTTGTCATCCAAAGGATAGCTTAATGGAAGTGAAAACTCATTTTGTCTTCCTGTTAACACTCAGGTAACTTTCTAAGTAGAATCTAAGTTCATAAGCACATGTAGGTTACCTACTTATGAGAAGGGAACTGATTCCCCTGAGTGTGTGTGTGTGTGTGTGTGTGTGTGTGTGTGTGTGTATAGTTTGGAGATTGAGCCCAGGGGTATTTTACCTCCAAGCTATATCCCCATCCCTATTTTATTTTTATATTGAAACAGGGTCTCACTGGCTGTCCTAGAACCTGTGATCTTCCAAGTACTAGAATATTTTATTTACTTATTTATTTATTTATTTATTTATTTATTTACTTACTCACTTACTTACTTACTTACTTACTTACTTACTTACTTACTTACTTACTTACTTGTTCTGGGGACTGAACCCAGGCCTGCCTTCAAGCTATACCCCTGGCACTATTTTATATTTATTTGGAGACAGGGTCTCCCTAGGTTGATGAGAGTCTCACTGCTTGTCCTCAAACCTGCAATCCTCCTGTCTCAGCCTCTTATGTATTGGGATTACAGGCATGTGCCATGTTACCCAGCTTAATTTAGTCATGAAAGCAACAATGTACACTCAAAAGCTCCTTGTGACAGGCATCACTATGTGTGAGAGAAAAGCACAGAAAATATATCATTTACCTAGGAGAACTAATAATGCCAAAGGATCTGTTCAGAAAAAGATCCATCCAATAAAGTCAATCAAGATAAGTAATATATACTCAGTATGCAAAGCATTATACAGACCACCACAGTCCAGGAGCCAAAGAAGTCAGTGGGGGCTGGGTGGTGGAGGAATCCCACGTGATAATGAGCCTGAGAATAAATTATGTGGTGAAGAAATGAACACGCAGTGCTAGTTCTTGGTAGGCAGAACACAGGGTTAAGGTAGGTAATGCTGCTTCCCTACTGATGGCACGCCCTGCCACTACTTTTTCCAAACATCTGTGACCTCTGATCTCAGTCGGCCTCAGTGACACACCACCACTGCCCTTTGCCCTTCTTGCAGACAGACACGTGTTGGCAAAGAAGATGAAGCAACTCAAGCTGAGTTTATTCCAGGCTGGTTTCTCTAGAACCTTGGGAGAGCCAGGCTGTTTTGAGGCCAAGTCTCAGGATTTCTTTAGGCTGTGTTTGGGGTACAGATGTTCAGTGGGTGACCTTTTTGCTTAGATAGTTATCTGGAGGAGAAAGCTACCAGCCAGGCTTTCCCTGAGACCACTAGGTCAAAGCTGACTACAACTGAATCACTGAATTCAAGTGTGTACCTAGAAGTCCGGTCAGGGCAGGGAGGGGCCTCTCTGAAGTGGGAGCCTGGTTTTCTTGGGAGGCCTTTCTACATAGTCGTTCACAGTAAACCATTTGCTGTTTCTCTTACGTTCGTGCCTTCCTTCAGTCACTGAGCTAAAACTTGATCATTGTTTGAATCACTTTTGTCATCCCCTCCATGAGCATTTTGTATCCAAAAGTCTTGTTGGTGAATGAACCAAATACCTCAAAGATCAATTTGGAAATAATAAATAAATCCAGTTTGAGTACCTCCAGAAGGATTTATTTTTTAGAAAATCATGGCTAACTATGGTAGATAACAATATTGTTTTCATACATGTATACCTGAAACCATTTTTTAAAAATAGCGGTTATAACATTAAACCATAATCAAATTTGAAGTCCACCAGCACATCCGCATTCTCCAGCCTTCTAAAGCCTCTGCTTCCAAGTCTCAAGGACCATCGCAAAGCCAAGAGCTGGCAGATTGTGTGTGTGTGTTTTCTCTACAATTCAGTCTTCAGCAACTTGAGTGCTTTCTTCATGTTGTCAATCACTAATGAGGGAAAAAGAATAACCAAGATGTTATCAGAAATTATATCCATAGCTGGACATGGTGGCGCATGCTTGTAATACCAGTACTTGAGAGGCTGAGACAGGAGGATCCAGGCTCGCAGCCAACCTCAGCTACTTAGTAGGGCACTCCACAACTTTGTTAGACCCTGTTTCAAAATAAATAATAAAAAATAGAGCTGGCAGTATAAGTTGGAGATAGAATGTCCCTGGGTTCAATACCCAGTACTGAAAAAAAAGAAATATCAATAGGTATAATAAATTCCCCAAACGTAAGTACTCTAATAGTGTGCTTTTAGTCAGAAGCTGAATAGTTGGTAAACTTTTGTAATTTTTTATCTAAAAATATGTGAAGTGGCTTTTATAACAATCTAACTCTCTAGTATATTCATTCCTTCTCAGATCTTTCTCAAGTTCACCCTCGCAAAAATATTTACTCTATCAGAAGAAAATTATTATTAAGTAGTAGTAGTAGTATGGCAGAACCCAGCTTTCTTCCAAATTATGCTCCAGCTCTATTTTCTTATATTTTTTTAGAAGTTTGAAACAAGGTCCAAAGCTAATACTGAGGGTCTCACTAAGTTACTGAGGCTGGCCTTGAACCTTCAGTCTTCTTGTCTCAGCCTCCCAAGTACTGGGATTGACGTGCACCCTCACACTTGGCTCAGAAGCAAATGATTTTGACCAATTTAGAAGTACATTTTACATCCTCTTTGTTCATAAGAAATACTTAGATGTGTGTAGCTACTGTAAATTATTTTAGAAGTAGAAATTATTTTAGAAGTAGGTGAAATATAAATAATAAACAATAATAAACCAAGTGTCTGACACAGATGAATTTCTCTAATCCTCATAAAAATTTGATTAAAACTCTGTTTTTAGATGATGAGCCAGGCTTAGAGAGGCTGAGCCATTTGGTCAAGGTCCCACAGCTACAAGTGCTGGAGCTACCACTCCAGAGCCCACTCTTCTAGATGCTCCAGCAGTGATCCATGAAAATGAGGCGTGAGATCTAGTGAAATAAGATGTCTACATGATTGGCACTGAGGAGCTGCTTATGCACTCTTAAAAATATCAAATGTCTGTCGTACAGGGCGCTATGATATCTGCCTTTAAGAAGTTTAGTCTTAGGGATACATGCTGTTGTCTCAGAATGGCCAGTACTTGGGATGTGCTTCCCCTTGTCCTCCCAGCTCCCCCTGGAGACACTGCAAAGGCTCCACAAGGAGCTTTCCTGCTGACCGGGCACAACCTCTGCTTTCCAACATACTAGCATTCTTTTTTATTTATTTATTTTTTGTGGTACTAGGCTGGAACCCAGGGGCATTCTACCTCTGAGTTATACTCCAGCCCTTTGAAACAGGGTTTCCCTGAATAGCAAAGGGCCTCACTAAGTAGCTGAGGCTGTGCATGGTCTGCGATCTTCCTGTCTCAGCCTTCCAAATGCTGGGATTACAGGCGTGCACCACCTGGCTCCAACATAATAGTATTCTAAGCCAGGGCTGTCCAGTAGAAAATTCTGCAATGATGAAAATACTCAGTGTTGGTTCACTGAGCAATTGGACTGGGGCTCGTGTGACTTGAAAATCAAGTTGTTAATTTTTTATTTAAAAATAGCAACATGTGGTGGCTAGGTGCCGTGGTGCATGCCTGTAATTCCAGCCACTCAGGAGGCTGAGACTGGAGGATCCCAAGTTCAAGGCCAGTCATGGCAACTTGGCAAGACCCTGTGTCAAAATAAGAAATAAAAGCCAGGCGTGGTGGTGCACACATGTAATCCCAGCATTCAGGAGACTGAGACAGGAGGATTGCAGTTTGCGGCCAGCCTCAGCTACTTAGGCCCCTTGCAACCCAATGAGACCCTGTTTCAAAATAAAGGATAAAAAATAGGGTTGGGAGTGTTGCTCGGAGATGAAATGCCCCTGGGTTTCATCCCCAGTACCGAAAAAAAGATGAAAGAAGAAAGAAAGAAAGAAAGAAAGAAAGAAAGAAAGAAAGAAAGGAAGGAAGGAAGAAGGAAGGAAGGAAAGAGGAAAAGAAAAAAGTAATTAAAAGGACTAAGGATGTATCTCAAGCATTGAGTGCTCCTGGGTTCAATCCTCAGGGCCACAAAAGGCAAAAGTAGAGCAATAGCGAGTGGCTAATGACTGGCACAGCACAGTGAGATTCTAGCAGTTACTACAGTTGATTAGAACTGGTTTTCAGGATAGAACCCAGTTTTCTTCCAGAAGGAATAATCAGATGTCACAGCTAGGCACATTCTCCATATGCTCTAATTTAGTCAATCAGTCAGTCATTCAGTCTGTCTGTCTCTCATTTGTAGCAATTGATAGGAAAGTGAGGATCTCAGCAACCCTTTGAATCATCTTGCTATTGATTTTTGTTTTTCTTTTTTTGTAGTACTGGAGATGGAACCCAGGGGCCTTCTACCTCCAGGTTACAGTCCCAGACCTATTTTGTATTTTATTTGGAAATAGGGTCTCGCTAAGTTGCGGAGAGCCTCACTAAGTAGCTGAGGCTGGCTTTGAACCTGCGTGATCCTCCTGTCTCAGCCTCCCAAGCGCGGGGATTATAAGTGTGCGCCACCACACCTCTCTTGCTATTGATTTTAATTGAACACAAAATCAACTTCAACAAGTGGGACTGTACTATTTCACTTTTGTTATTTGGCAAAAAAAAATTAAAGTTTGCAGATTATTACAACTAGTGTGCTGAGTTCTGTGGCAGAAAGGGCTTGTGTGTTAGTGTATCTGACTAACACAATCTTCTTTCTTTGGTGTGTGCTGAGGACTGAACCCACGGGTACTCTACCTCTAAGCTACATCCTCAGCCCTATTTTATTCTTTTTTTGTAACAGGGTTTCACTAGGAGCCTAACAAGAAGCTGAGGTTGGCCACGAAACTGCCATCTTCCAGTCTTAACCTCTTAAGTACTGGGTTTACAAGCATGGAGATACAAACCATGATCCTTCTGTCTCAGCCTCCCAAATGCTGGGTGCTGGGATTAAACACCTGATTCTTTTTTTTTTTTTTTTGGTACTGGGGATTGAACCCAGGGGAATTCTACCTTCAAGCTATACCCCCAGCCCTATTTTTTATTCATTTTATTTTATTTATTTTTTTGGTGGCACTGAGGTTCCTGGAAACCTTTCTACCTCCGGGCTACACTCTCAGACCTATTTTATATATTTTTTAAAATTTGAAAACAGGGTCTTTGAAGCCAGCGAGACTGGCTTCAAACCTGTGTGATCCTCCTGTCTCTGCCTCCCAAGCGCGGGGATTACAAGCATGCGTCACCACACCCGGCCTATTCTTTACTTTTATTTTTATTTGTTTATTTATTATTATTATTATTATTATTATTTATTTTTTGGTGGTACTGGGGTTCCTGGAAACCCTTCTACCGCTGGGCTATACTCCCAGACCTATTTTATATATATTTTTTGGAAACAGGGTCTTTTACACCAGTGAGGTCTCCTGTCTCCGCCTCCCAAGCGAGGTGATTACAAGCGTACACCACAACGCCCGGCCTATTCTTTATTCTTTTGAAACAGGATATTACTAAATTGTCGAGGGCCTTACTAGGTAGCTGAGGCTGGCTGCAAACCTGGATCCTCCTGTCTCAGCCTCCCATGTACTGAGATTACAAGCTGCCACTATACCTGGTTCATATTTTTTGTCTTGAAATAGGCTCTCACGAAGCTCTTGAGGGGTCTCGCTGAGTTGCTGAGGCTGCCTTCAGACTTGAGACCTCCTATCTCACTTTCCTGAGTACTGGCATGAGCTGCTATAACCGACTGAAGATACCTAATCTTAATGATTCATCATCAATTTCCAGTACCAAGCAATTAAAAAGTAAAATAAAATAAAAAAAGCAAAACAGCAACAGCAAACAATAAACAATAAAAAGCAAACAATCTGAGATGAAAAGAGTGTGATTTGTATGAGGACACAAGGTTGCTTCTCCCGGTCCCTGAACAGAGCTCGCTCTCACCCCACCCTGGCCTCTCATCGCGCCCCTGCGGCACCAGAGATGTTAGACATTAGACAAATCTGGGACGGAAGTTGCACTTACACAGAGCTGTGTCCGAAGGTTCATAGGCGTAGAGACGGTTTGAGTATCTTCCGGTGATGTCGGCTCTGACTGTCAGGGATGGGTCTGCAGAGATGAACCAAGAGGGGATGGGATGTTTTGTTTTCAAGTGGCCTCTTTTGAGACCAACCCTACACACCCATGTCAGTGAGAAAAACATAGTGTGTCTCTCTGGATGGAGACCCACTCCATCCCCTCTGCTAGCCAGCCTCCTGCAAGGAGAAACAGCACAGGGCTGGGAGCATTCAATAGCCGTGCAGGGCTATTTGTGGAAAAGGCTGTGACCCTGGTGTCCTATCTAAAGTGACCTAAAAAAATGTACAGTGTATATTTTGGGGTAAGTGGCTGTTTTTGTTTTGTTTTTGTGAAATCTCTACTACAAAATTATTGTAAGCTTTTGAAATGTTGTAGTTGACATATCTTACCAAGAGCAACCTAGATAATTAGAAACTGATATCCAAAGCTAGTGTGCTTTCTTTCTCCTCCTCCTTTTCCTGGCTCTGAGGATTGATCCCAAGAGCATTGTACCTCTGAGCTGCACCTCTGCTCTTTTGTTTGTTTTGTTTTGAAATAGGGTCTCCTTAGGTTACTGAGAGTTTCCCTAAGTTGTTGAGGCTGAGCATGAATCTGCACTTCTGTCTAAGCCTCTCAAGTACTGGGATCATAGGCATGCACCACCACGCCCAGCTTCTTTTTATTAAACAAGAAGAATGCAGGCCTGAAGAAGAACAGCAAGGTCACAAAAAGCATAAAGTGCCCTTCTATTATTTATTGGCTGTGTGTGTGTGTGTGTGTGTGTGTGTGTGTGTGTGATATTCTGAGGATTGAACCTAATTCACTTGGAGCTATACTCCCATCCTCATTTTTTTTTTTTTATTTTGAAACAGGGCCTCACTAAGTTGCAGAAAGCCTTGCTAAGTTGCTGAGGCTGACCTCAAACCTGTGATCCTCTTGTCTCAGCCTCCCAAGTACTGGGATTATGGGTGTGCACCACTATGATCCTGCAATTAGCTGCATTTTAAAAATAGTTTTAGGTCTTCTCTTATGTGTCTCTGTGTTACATGCATACGCACACACCTTAAGTTTAAAACCATTTTATCATGTTCTGTGTGTAACTTGAAGTCATATAATTAATGAGAAAAAAGGGTATATTAAAAATATGGTACATCCACAAGGAAGTAGGAAGATACAGAAAGGTCCAGAAACCTTGCATCGAGAGGGCTCATTCAAGGGACCTGAGACACTGTTCTGAGTCAGGGCGAGGAGGACATGCGAGGACCATCTGCGCATGTGCAAAGTCGGCCACGGGAGCTGGTGTGGATTGTGTCTGTCAATCAGAATGTTGGACTAGGACCAACAGACACAGATGACCAGAGGTGGACATTCTAAAACTACCAGTTTAGCAGACTCGAGGACTAGACATGTGCTTGGTGTGGAGGATGCAAAGATATGATCTCACCTTTGTAATAAATTAACCTGCAAAACATGTTCTAAACACCTGTGGAGGCTCACCACCCAGGCTGGTGATTAGGAACCATGGACACTGGCATCCCTTCCCCGGGGATGCTGAGGAAGCCGTTGGGGGTGTGGCCTGCACAGGTAGTCTCTACATCCTCCAGGCAGTTTTCAGTTGCAGCAGGAGCTGGCTGCCCTGGAGCTCCTCCTCCCCTAAGACAGGGAGACTGTAAAAAGAACTCCCATGCCAGCTTTCACCAGACCACTACATGTTCCTTGTCAATGTTAAGGTTTGAAATGGTCCAAATCATGACAAAATTCAACCCATGCCATCGGTGCCCTTTCTCCTCATCACTTTTTTCTCTACCTTGTTTTTTTCCCATTTAATGCAAACTTTGTTGAATTACCCAGACAAATCACTTGATTAGAGTGAGCTCTGCTATGTGATGGATTGGATTATAGGTTTTCTATAAATTGATGACTGTGATCAAAGCTAAACTCAATATAGTCATTCAGTCATTCAATAAGCACTTAATGAGAGCTGACTACAGGGTGGTTGGTGCTGGGGCTATGATGGTGACGGGTACAGCCACTGCCACATTTATTAAACTGTCACCCAGTGAATGAAAGAAATTATGTCCAGGGAATACATTAACAATGAGGGAAGCATGGTATGGCCTTCTCTTACATGTTTGTGGCAGAAGGTCAAAAATTGAAATTAGCAAATGAGAAAAGAAGTCATCTGTGGAATTAGGCAGGATCTTATATTTTCTAATGATGATATATTGTGAAACTTTCAAGAATGTCGTTCAGTAGTGGCCTTGGCCATGGTGAGGTGGTAGGAGAGAGTGGGGAGGGAGGAAGGGACATGGCTCACCTGCATGATTTCACTGTCACCTTCACTTACCTACAAACATGATCCTGGGGACGTACTGGCCGTCAGGAGAAAGGTGTTTGTCAGTCGTTTCATACTAGGATGAGAGAGAGAGAGAGAGAGAGAGAGAGAGAGAGAAGCATTTCATTGGTGTACTCTTCAGTAAATAGTTTGGAACTTGCTAACACAAGACCCAGTCATGGGACTGGGCCAGGGACCTCAGCTACGCGGTAGGATATCCCTTCCACAGAGAGTTTCCAGTACAGCTGGGGAGATAAGGGGTGTGGCAGGACTGACTAAGAGCAGAATGAGATGCAGGCCCTGAGGGAGGAAGCTGAATGCATGTGGTACTGGAAGAGCAAAACTATTCAAGAAGGAAGGACTTGGAGTTATGATGCTTGGGGAAGACATCTTGAATGAGGCAGAAGGAGAAAGATTAGAGAAAGAAAAGCAGAAAACTGGGAAAGGTTAAAAGAAATGAACAGGATTTTCTTGAGCATCTATCGGTTTTTAATTAGACTTTTGTTGATTTAGCAAGACACAGTGGTTATCTTTAAGGAAGGTTTGATCTACTGAGAGATAGGGAAAGGAAAATGAATGCTAAGAATGCCACGGGGACAGGGACATGTCAGGCTCCGCTGAGACTTTCTGGAGAGCGGATAAGGAGGAATCTTTAAACATGAATAGGAGTCAGTTATGGGGAAAGCAGTCTATTTCACAAAGGGGCCTGGGCATTTCACTTTCTTTTTGACCATGTGCTTGGGAAGGGTCGAAGTTCTAAGGACACTTTAGGGTGGTGTTGAGAGAAGACGTTAGCTGCTTCCGGGGCAGCTCATGAGTAGCCTTGCTCACCAAGCCACGGTGTTTTCATTTGTTCAGAAATAGTTAAAATCCACAGAGGATGCTTGTGAGGCACCAGGGACCCAGTGTTTGGTCTTTAGAATGATTACCCTGACAGCCACGTGGGGTCAGATGGGTCAATCCTGTAGGCAGGGAGCCATTTAGTCTGCGGAAAGCTAGGCAAAGGGAAAAAACCACACACATCAAAGTCATCCCCTGAGTTCATAAAGAAGCACCAATGGCAGGAGTATTTAGGGTTTAGAAGCACAAAGCTTGACTGCTATATTCAAGTGAGAAAGTGCATTTAAGTGAAGTACCACTTTCACTGAAATAGAGAATAAAGGAGCTTTTTTTTTTTTTTTTTTGGTACTGAGGTGGAACCCAGGGACCTTCTATCTCTGGGCTATACTCCAGACCTATTTTTATATTTTATTTGGAAACAGGTCTCACTAAGTTGCCGAGAGCCTCACCAAGCTGCTGAGGCTGGCTTTGAAATAAAGGGGCTATTTGAAAACCCTGAAGCAAAGTGATTAATTCAATGTGCAACATACTGAGTTTAAGTGAATTATAGCTGGAACATGGTTGGACACAGAAGTTGGAAGTCTTTGTATGTTTGGGTATGAGATAGGAATTAATGTATAGGAATGAATGGGATACAAATGTAGATGCTGCTGTCTATAGTAAAAATGTGAAAAATCGTGGATCACCACTGAGTGACCAGTGAGTCACTGATATCAAGGGAAGAAGAGGAGGCGGGCCATGAAAGGGAGGGGAGAGGGATTGCTGGTGTGGATTGCTCTTTGAAGCTGATCTGTGAAGAGGAGGGATGTGAGAGGGGCTCAAGGGGAAAGGTGCTTCGCTAGAATTGTTTTTGTCTGTTTACTTTTAGAAGGAAATAGATCCCATCTATCTGCTGGGGGGTGAGGGTGATGATGGAGTGAAATGAGCTGTATCTGGCTAAAGCACAGAGGTGTGGGTAGATTTAGCCAGCCAGAGAGTGATCTCTTTCAGAAAAGAGACAGAAATTGAGAAGATAGGACTGTGGGGGGGATCGACACAGGAAATAATTCGAGAAATGCAAAAACCTTCCAATTATTACGGCAGAGAATTTTCTCACCAGAGGAGAGTGGTTTTTTTGGACAAGCATTTTTAATTACTAAGTATAAATATATATGTGCCAGCTAGGTTATTAATAAAACAGAATATCTTTCCAATCCATGAAGAGATCCCAGTTAGTGTGGTATGGCTAAGTGGTATAGGGAAAGTGAATCATCCTTTAGATAATGAACGACAGGGGCATATAGCGATGAGGAAAAGTCAACTTACAACCAGATTGATGAGGACAAACTGCTCGGCCAGTTTCTGGATTTCTTTATTTTCAGCAAACGCTTTCTTTAAAGCTGCAATGTAAAGGGGAATCATCAAGCATTCATCTCAACATTGGTTAAAATCTATTTTCTATTTTAAGTCATTTGTGTTCAAAATATAATAATTTGCAGCTGGGCGTGGTGTTGCATGCCCATAATCCCAATAATCCCAGTGTTTTGTTGTTGCTTTTTGTTGTTGTTTTTTTAAGGGTTGGGTGTGTAGCTCAGAGGTACAATGTCCCTGGATTCAACCCCTAGTACAAACAACAACAAAACAACAACAACCACAATAACAACAACAACAACAACAACAACAACAACAACAACAATAAATCCTTCAGCCAGCACAAGCTTCATGGCATACAGCCTGCACCATCATGCAGGGCCTTAGAAGGTTCTCGTATTGTTTTAGTATTTCGCTGTCAGTGTCTCTTATTCAACTCTGCTAGATTCTAGGGATACAGGGATACAGAGATGAGGGATCAAACCCTACTCTTGCCTAAAAGCCCATGAAGTAAATAATATTTGGAAGAATGAAGTACCTTGACTGTGCGGGCATTCATCCAAGTGATGAATAATCATCAAGGGCTTGTTGCTGTAAGGCAAATGGAGTTTGGGTGATTTTTCTCCGGTAGGAGTTTGTGCAGAGCTGGCGTCACTAGATGGCGCTCCTGAGAGCCGCGGGAGGGCTCCCTGTGACCCTTGCCCTTACCTTGTCTTGGATTTGTATAAAGCTTCTTCATAGGTTTGAGTCCAGATAAGTTGATCGCCCCAACCTAGAACGAAATGAACCAGCACATTTAAAACTATTATAATATTAGGCCCAAACCCGTTGAAAATCAAGGTAAAAACTGATGTAAATATATACTCAATACTAAAAAAAAAAAAAAAAAGCTAGAGAAAGTAGAAGTAACTATGAACTATGATAAGTCTAAAAGGAACAGCTAGAAAACTATGCTCAGCACACACATCTCAGCACCAAGAGTTAGAAAACCCTTTCCCATTTGAGTAGCAACTGTAAGGAAACAAGAAGCTGACTCGCCTCTGGAGAGGGTCTGGGGCAGTTTGGGGCGAGAGTCCTTCGCGTCCTTTTTAGCTCCAGCTTTGACTGTGGTGTCTTTGGCCAGAGTGTAGGAGAGGAACACAAGGAGCAAGAAGGCTGACACGGACATTTTCTCCATGGCAGATCTGCATGTTTGGAAAAAAAGAATTAGTATTCCTCAAGCTCTGCAGATTGAATCACAGTCGTGAAATACAACGGAAACTGAGGCTCTGCTGAGATTGGATGCGTGAAATCAGAGTGGAAAGCTACCTCCCAGGGGACTTTCATAAGGATGTGTGGTATGGGCGTCTGTATTTTTGTCTGTCTCCTTCCCTATCAATCTCTTCCCCTACACGTCAATCATTATAGATCCACAAGAAAAATAGATACATATAGGTATAATTTAAGAAAATAGATAACTAATTAGATGTATAAACTCTCTCTCCTTTCTGTTTTTCTCAGTGCTAGGGATTGAACTCGGGGCATTACGCAGGCTAGGCAGACACATTACCACTGAGCTATATTCCCACTCCTAGTTGTATGTACTCTTTAAGAAAATTTACACTTAAATTTTATAGTTAGCCAGGCATGGTGGCAAATGCCTCTAATCTCAGTATGTGGGAGGTGGAGACAAGAGGATCACAGGTGTGAGACCAGGCTCTGAACTTAGAGATAACCTATTTAAAAAGGGGGGGAGGGTGACTGAGAGTATAGTTCGTAGATAGAACGTCCCTGGCTTCAATCTTTAAGAATATACACAAGCAAAAGTTATATTTAAAAGTATAGAGCCAGTTGTGGTGGTGCACCTTATAATCTCAGCATTTGGGAGGCTGAGACGGGGGATTGTGGTTTGCAAACAGCCTCAGCTACTTAGTGAGGCTCTCTGCAACTCAGTGAGACCCTGTTTCAAAATAAAAAATAAAAAATAGGGCTGGAAGTGTCACTTTGAGGTAAAAGGCCCCTGGGTTCCAGGTTCTATCCCCAGTACTGCAATAAATAAATAAATAAATAAATAAATAAATAAATAAATAAATGTTTAGTACACACAGGGCATGGTGACACACACTTATAATTCCAATACTTGGGAGGCTGAGACAGGAGGATCACAGGTTCAAAGCCAGCCTCAGCAACTTAGTGAGGCCCCCTGCAACTTAGGGAGACCCTGTTTCAAAAAATAAAATAAAATGGGGCTGGGGGTGTAGTTTGGAGGTAGAATGCCCCTGGATTCAGTCTCCAGCATCACACTCATAAAAATATACATATAGTACTGGAGGTTACCTTCAGGGTTACCTCTTTTTTTCCCACCTGCTCAATGCCTCATTATATAGATAAAGAATCTAAAGTTTAGAGAGAGAGAAAATGATTTATGAGGTAGGTCTAGGAAACAGACTTTTGGATCTTATAGTGCTGGCTCCTGTCCTCCCTCCTTGAAACAATTACCCTGAACACACAGTTCTGAAACGTTCAGTTAAAAGGACATCATCATTGAAGAATGAAATATGACTGAAATAATTGATTCTTCATTTCATTGAGAACCTGCCAGCTTCAGCACTTAACCTAAGACCTGCACCCATGCAGCTTTCTCCCTAGTGTAACATGTACTCACTTCTATCAGCTCTGAGTTGACTAAGATTTGCCAAAGCTAAGTTCCTTCCAGTGAAATGTTCTTGACACTAAGTCTTGGCCTTTATAGGTAGGAGGGTATGGGCATGTACTTCACTGCACAAAAGTGTTCTGTGAGATTCCTAACAGAGTAATAAGCTCCAGGCTGTCTCTTTTAAAAATTCCTCTTTCCTATGCTACTCCATAGTTTATTACTGAGAAAAACTGAAGCAGATGCCCCTGCACAGGAGTGAGCCCAACCAGTGCACCTGTCTCTCAGGTCATCCAGGGCCTGGATGCAGAGAGTTGGAGACTTGGGATTCTGCTAAAGACAAACACTAATATTTCTTAAAAAGACATATGAAACCAGGGCATCTAACTCTAAAATTGGTATAGGCTTGGATTAAGTCAAACTCTGCAAACGAAGCAAGATGGACTATGACTGCTTAGTGTGTATAAGAGTGAAGTTTCTTATGATGGGATAGTTGGAATGGAAACCTTTGCAAGGCATTGGATGATTAAAAATGGCGCTAAGTCATCAAACTCTAGTGATGCCTTCTATCATCTGACCATTTGTTATGACTTATTAGGTAGCTGCTCTATATCTTCCTCAGAAACAGCATAAGTAACATGTAATAGTATAATTTCTTCATTTTATTTCCCTTTTATGGCAGTGATGGGGACCAAACTCAGGGAGGGCCTCGTGCATGCCAGGCAAGTGCTCTGCCACTCAGCTACCTCCCCAGCTCTTTTTATTTTACTATAAGAGAGAGTCTTACTAAATTTTCTGTGCTGGCTTCACACTTATGGTTCTACAGTCTCAGCCTCCTCTGTAGCTGGGATTACAGCTATGCACCACTGTGCCTGGTTTAACTTCTTTATTTTCTGTATTCTTAAAGATGCAGAAATGCCGATAACAATTTTTGTCTTCTAAAGTTTTGAAATGACCACCCAAGAGTATTATAGGTCAAATATACCTAGGCTTTTCAGTATAAGGACTTCTTTTTAATATTAAAAATCGAAAGCTTTTATGTGAGAATTATTATAATTTTAGAATATGGGTTCAGAAATATATCATAGATTAACTACTTATAAGTTCTCAATAAGCATTTAATTTTGTATATCATTTTAATAGCATCGATAATATTTGAAAAAATAATAGTAAATTGGCAGCACAGCATCTTAGTTCATTGACAGTTTGCTGTACAAATAGTTCTCCAGCCCCCTTTCAATAGCTTCATAAATTAGAGTCTGGAACTATTGATGTTACATGTGTTTTATGGCAGGATTGTCAATGAAAAGCTAATGTACCTCCTGCTGTACAAACATCCTGCTGTGGGTGACTTTCTGAGATTCACTCTACTGAGTTTTCATAATATAAAGAGCCTCTGCTTTGCAAACTTCCTGCATAAACTCCTCAGAAAACCATACTAACTTTGGAAGAGACTAATAATTTGCTTGCGCGCGCGCACACACACACACACACACACACACACACACACACACACACTTTGTGAAACCAGAACTTTTTTACCGGTCACTCTTTTCCTGTCTTTTTATCTTCAGCAAGCAAAAAATTTATAAGAAGTTTCTGTCTCTCCGTTCCTATATACTTCAGGAAAGCAACTAGCTTTCTCCTTCAACAGCCTAGCTATAAATTTAAAGATTGGGGAAAAAAATAACAAGACTATCTTTATGACAGAGAAAGAAAAATACTTCCTGATTTGTAATAATATATCCCGCAGGGGAGCCACATTTTTACAGTGCACAAACCTGAGGACCTTTGCTTGAACCAGTGGGAGAGAAGCAAAGCAAAACTAAGACAGAAATCCATGGGCCTCTCAGAGTTCACCCATACTTAAACCTCTGGTTTCTTAATGGAGAAAGCATCACTTGAAACCTGCCCAGGAGTGGAACACCGCCAGTTCTAGCCAAAACAGGGCCCCAGTGAACTTTTGGTGGAGATTCTATTATTCTCTCTCGAAACCCTACTTCATTGCCCTGGGAAACTTGCATTTCTCCTGTTGATTGCCTGCAACTTTACACAGCAATCAAGGGCCAGGCCTCACTGCGGCAAGAGCCATTCCAAAGTTATTGACAAGAATCTTACCTGGACTTCCCCACACACCTGTCTCCTGCGAGCCGTTCAGGATGTGTCTAAGCTTCTGCGAGTGCCAGGGCTGCTCGCAGCCTCTATTTATGCAAGGGAGCACATCTCAATCCCACCCACTAATCCTGTATTTACATGGGGCTAACTCAGAAGCAAACTTTCCTTTCCCCAAACAATTGTCTTTCCTGTGTTAGAGAGTATCTTGTTTTAAAAACAATCGAACAAACAAAAACCAGTGTTGCAAAAGGCATGCTTTTCAGTGTGCATGTTTTTAGCTGTTTGTAAAAATATATTGTTAAAGAGGTTTGGAAAAGATGGGCAGAGTGCCAATTCCAGGTAAGCTTTAAATGAAGATATTTGATTTGCCAGAAGGCTGATTTGTCTTTATGTGATTGGATGGAGTTTGTGGTTTTTAGATTTGTTTCTTCTCCCCCCTGGGCAGATTGCCTTTATTTAGCTAAAACACACACAGGAGATGATTCACAATTCTAGGCTTATAACCTGCCATGCACTATCACCATACAAACTATTCTCCATAATACAGTTCTTTCCTCTTGGGAGAGGGAAAAGCACATTAACTACAGGCATAAAAAAAAAAAATCAAGTACCCATAGAATATTTTGAAACTGAGGAAGTTATTGGAAAAAATAATCTGACACTATACATTTATAATAATTACCTTCCTGATGAATATATGCAACAACTTCCCTCCAAAGAATGAGTTCAAAGGTATTTCACAGATAGTTTCTTACTTAATGGCAAACTTTTCTGTTCAAACTTCAAGAACCACTTATCTCATTTTTCATATCTAGAAACTAATTTATACCACTTTTTTTTTAAAAAAAACCTCAAGGTTATTTAATTACTCATTGAGGATTTTAAGACTGAAACTCAAATTTTCTGTTAAAAATTTTAACCTCATGTTTTGTTTATGAAGCTATATACAATTCTAATATGCTCAGATTGGAGAAATCCTTAACAGAAAATGAATTAATGGGATTCAAGCTCTATAAAAATAGTTTTCTAAATGAGTTAAGATCACTATATTTCAAAACATTCACAGGTATGCATATATTTTTCAACAGAGGATTGAATTCTGTGGTCTAAGTAATGATTTTCAAAATACTGAATTTTCTTGCAATTCTGAAGGACTTTATAGAGATTTCTTTAGGAGTCTGAACACAATGAATTGAGCGATTTTTTTTTTTTTTTTTTTCAGGTCTGGGGATGGAACCCAGGGGCATTCCACCTCCAAGTTATAGCCTCTGCCCTATTTTTTATCCTTTATTTTGAAACTGGGTCTCACTGAGTTGCGGAGGACCTCCCTAAGTAGCTGAGGCTGTCTGCGAACCGCGATCCTCCAGGTCTCAGCCTCCTGAATGCTGGGATTACAAGCGTGCGCCACCACGTCCGGCCGAGCTAAAACTAGAATTGTTCTTACACAGAGTCTTATTATATTTAGTCAGAATATTCAATTCACCTCTTTCATTGTGCAGATGAAAAAAAAAAATTGAACACATTAAAAAAAAAAACAAAAACAGAAAACCTAATGACTTTCTGAAGTTCCCACAATTAGTTTAGGACCAAGCTGGGACCAAAGCCCAGGGGTCCTCTCGTCTATTGTCTGCAGAAAGTGGAAAGTAAATGGAATTTGGGGTGACAAGCTCAGCCAGCATCCTGCTTCCTGTCCCCTGGAAGACAGCAGAGATGTCACTCAACATCTGAAACCTCAGTTCCCCTAGGTCTAGAAAATGGATATCATGTACATGACTGGGGGTATCGCATTAATTAAGGAAGAGAAAATATTTGGTGGCTCCTCTGTCAGGACTGCCATCAAAAGTATCACAGCCCAGGAAGCTTAAACAACAGAACTTTGCTTTGTTACAATTCTGGGGGCCAGGAATTCAAGGTTAGTGTGCCAGCAGGGGTAGTGTCTGCTGAGGCCTTTCTCCTTGGTTTGAGAACGGCCTTTTCTTTCCTGTGTCTTTACCCGATCTTCTCTTTTAGACCTATTTCTTTCCTAATTTCTTTTTCTTGTAAGAGTACCAGTCATATGGAATGAGGGCCTAGCCTAATCAACTGTTTTAACTTAATGACTCCTTAAAGCCCTAGCTCCATAGACAGAGATTTTAATGTGTGAATTTTTCTTGGGGGGGGGCAAAATTCACCCATAATACTTGGTAATTAAAACCATCTCTGATTTATTATAAGGATGTGATAATTATCCCACTATATGCCTGCACTTGGTCTCACAGTAGTTAAAAAAACCAAAACCCTGTATCTCAAGTACAGTAAAGGAAGAAATAATTAATTAGGACATGTCCTGCACAAGCTATGGTGGCCGTGGCATCTTGGCATATCTATGGGGTTTTGTTGGTGATCTGAGTATCTACAGTTGTTTTGAGATAAGCTAAAAAGAGATTTTTCTTGTATGCTATTAGAGTTCTTCACGTGACTGACTAGTCATTTGGATTTGCCTGATATTGTAAAATGATATTATTATTATTATTATTATTTTTATTTTTATTTTTATTGCAGTACTGGAGATGGAACCTAGGGACATTGTACCTCTGAGCTATACCCCAAGCTCTATTTTTTGCGGTACTGGGGATGGAACCCAGGGGCATTCTACCTACGAGCTACACCCCAGCCCTATTTTTTATTTTTTATTTTGAAACAGGGTCTCACTAAGTTGCAAGGGGCCTCACTAAGTAGCCGAGGCTGGCCGCAAACCCAGATCTTCCTGTTTCAGCCTCCCAAATGCTGGGATTACAAGCATGCTCCACCATGCCTGGCTTAGTCTTTTTATTTTTGAAACAGGGTCTCACTGAATTGCAAAGGGCCTCGCTTCGTAGCTGAAGCTGTACGTGAACCTCGATCCTCTGGTCTCTGACTCCCGAGTGCTGTGATTACAAGCTTGTGCCACCATGCCTGGCTAAAATGATGTTATTGATAAATAAAATTCTTATAATATCTGCATAGAATTTTTTTCTTTTCTTTTTTTTTTTTTTGCGGGTCTAGGGATGGAACCCAGGGACATTTGACCTCTGAACTACACCCCCCTGCCCTATTTTTTATTCTTTATTTTGAAACAGGGTCCCACTAAGTTTCAGAGAGCCTCACTGAGTACCTGAGGCTGCCCGCAAACTGCGATTCTCCGGTCTCAGCCTCCCAAATAGTGGGATTACAAGCGTGCGCCACCACGCCCAGCTTCTGCATAGAATTTCTCTGAATAGTATCTGGCAATTCAACACATAATATTTGGTAAGTAAGACAAAGGTTGGCACCAATGATCTTAGCAGTAATCATAATTAAGACATTTGTGTTTTAAATGTTTGTGTCATAATTTTAAAGGATTTTACTCAAAAGTATTTTAAAGTAGGTTATTTTCTGTTATTGTTATTATCTTTATTTTGAGGTACTGGAGATGGAAAACAGAGGCCTTCTACCTCCAGGGTACACCCCCAGACTTATTTTATTTCATACTTGGAAACAGAGTGTCATGAAGTCACTGAGGCTGTATTCAAACCCGCACCCCCCTTGTCTCACTCTCCCAAGTACTGGGATTACAAGCGTGAGACACCATGGCCAGCTATTTCCTATTTTTGAATAAATCTAGAGGCTAATAGTAACTAGCAATTATTGAGTATCCAATATGCACTGGACACTTGACTATTCATTCATTTTTTTTTACCAAATGCTAAGCTATTTTATGTAGCAAAATTTATGCTAGATTAAAAATAGATAAAAAAAGATATGTTAGTTATTGAGGTAGCTAGGCACATGATTGATAATTGTAATTGAGGGTGATGAGACATGCTATGGGGAAAAGCATGGAGAAATTTTGGTGTTTCTCCTGCCTTAAGGTCACATAATCTGATTGAAGAATTAAGATAGAATCATACTAAAAATAAGACATCCTTGGCCGGGCGTGGTGGCACACGCTTGTAATCCCCACGCTTGGGAGGTGGAGACAGGAGGATCGCGCAGGTTCGAAGCCAGCCACGCACGCTGGCTTAGGAGACCCTGTTTCTAAATAAAAATATAAAATAGGTCTGGGAGTGTAGCCCGGAGGTAGAAGGACTTCCAGGAACCCTGGTACCATCAAAATAAATAAATAAATAAATAAATAAATAAATAAATAAATAAATAAAGACATCCCTGGGAGAACAGAATGCATTAAGACACACAAGTGGCATTAGACATCAGGTGTTACTGCTTTCCAAAGGAGGTAGAGATTTTATTCCACTAGAATGTTTAAATTAGTGATAGGAAGCCAAATGCCACATGAAGACAGTGACAGAGAATTTGCAAATGCATTTGTGGGACATTTAATGGACTAGCCTAAAGGAAGTGAGATCCATAGAGGTAACTCATAGGCAACAGGATTGGAAAGGTCTTTTGAGGATTTCTGCCTGGGGCCTTTACTGTTATTCTCAGTTCAAAGGACTTAGCACATACTATGTACTCACAAATATTAGATATTGATACATGATGTATCACTTGCTTCTCTGTATTATGATCACTGAGGTCTCAGACTATTACTCCATGGAACATCGTTTTTGATTACTCTGTCACAAAGCCTAAATTTCCAATATATAATCTTGGAAAAATTAATTTATATAACAAAATCAACGGACTTCATTGTTTTATTTTAAAGCTCAGATGATAGATACAAGTAGCCCCAAATCACCAAACCAATTACTAGAGGACCAAATTTCCCTTAATTGCTGATCATCAATAATTCTTTTGATCCACGGAGCTGCTTTCTAGGGTCAGGAAGTAATGAGATGAACCTGTGAATACATGTCCATCCCACAAAATCCAGTTATGATGAGCTTTATCCAGGGGGGAGCAAATGAGTTCTTGTACTCAAAGGTTTTATCTCAAAGGAGACGTATTGAAAACATATACCTAACTGAAGATCAAATTGCTGAATAAATAAGCTTCTTCCATACTCTAACTTAAAAGAAATAGACTCACAAAAACTTGCGTTTTGACATATGGGAAGAATTTGTTGTCCTTTGAATTTATCTTAATGTCTGAGGGGAGTTTTGGGCCCAAAAATAATTGTTTCTACTTTCCTAGGCTTTAACTGATATTCAGTGTATTAAAGTTAAACTTTAAAAGTTTTTTGGAATCTGCAAGTTTAAGTTTAAAATCTATAAGTTTAAGTTTAAGTTTCTATATTTGTAAAAAGTATGCAAAGATACATTTTTTTTGTGTGTGTGGTACTGTTGGTAGAACCCAGGGGCTTTCTACCTCCGGGCTATACTCCCAGACCTATTTTATACTTTATTTGGAAACAGGGTCTCACTAAGTTGCTGAGAGCCTCACTAAGTAGCTGAGGCTGGCTTCGAACCTGTGCGATCCTCTTGTCTCAGCCTCCTAAGCGCTGTGACTACAAGCATGTGTCACCAGCTCGGGCTTGCAAAGATACATTTTATTTATAAAAAGAATAAACTGGTACTAAAATTAAAGCCCTTTACTTTTCTACTTCTTTGTGATTTCTTTGATTTTAATAGATGAAATTAACCTAAATAATCTAGATGAAATTTTAATGGCTTAAGTTCAATGGATTAAATAATAAGGTTGATAAATAAATTCAATTTTACAAACTTCATAAAATTTCTTTAAGTATTTTAAAATATAATTTTAATACTATCATATCTAATTCCCTTACATGCAAACCAGAGCAATTTTGCAAACATAATTAGCAAAAAATTTCTAAGCATTTCAGCAATACTTCTAAATATCATTAATAAAAACTGCTGAGCAGTAAATCTAGTTATATTTATCATTTTAGTATTGTTTCAGAAACAATTATTTTATACATTTCAAACTGAAACCCTAATTTTAGGCTCATCTCTTAAGTGATAGAGTACTGAAAATATGTTTCTTTTATATCTTGCAAATACTTAAGTGATAAATATATCAAGGTTATTATAATATTTTCAAAATTTAATATAAAAGTTTCACATCACGAATTTGAATAACTTCATCATCTCTTTTAAATTAATTATTTTTTGTGGTGCTGGGGATCCAACCTGTGCCTCCTGCAAGCTAGGCCAACAGTCTACCAGGGAGTTATATCTCCAGCCCAGCTCTCTTATTTTTATTCTTCCCACTGGTAACAGATTTACTGCTTGGGTGAACCGAGGTTCTTAGGTCTAAATTTTTGGACCACGACATGGGTCAACAGCTGAGAAGCAGTCATTGATGTGCTATAGTTAATGTCATGCAACTAGGTCTGTTTCTTGTGGAAAAGTATGGAGCAGAAAGCTCAGCTTCAAAGTCTGATAATAACCATCTATTTTTGAGATTGAGAAAAAGAGACATGTGCAACGCATAAAAGGGAGAGAGAGAGAGAGAGAGAGAGAGAGAGAGAGAGTGAGTATGAGGACACCCAGAACCATGCTGTGGCCCTGAGTCAAGCTTACAAGACCAGTGAGTCATAAAGCAGTAACAGTGTCAACTGAAGGTGAGACTTGTAGAGCCAGGCACTTGGAGGATACAACCGCTTGTGTAAAAATCAGTTGCCTTAAATGAGAACTCTTGAATAGTACCTGGGCTAAAGTAATGGAAAGCCACACGCTCTGGTGCAGTAGTATTGTGCCTTTTGTGGGCAATGTAAGCATGCATTTCCCAGCTTGCCCAAAACAACCCAGGTTAAGCCTGTTGCTGGGTAATATAAGTGCAAACATTGCCTTTTATTCTCAAAAATGTCATGAACTGAACAATACATTATATAGTCATGATGATAAATCTATTGACTTTTTTGTAGAAAAATGCACATACTTTTAAATATACATAATTTTACAGTTATCTTAGAAGGCTTACTTAAATACCCTAATCCAAGGTTCTCTCTGTGGGATCCATAGATTCCAGGATAAAACTCCTGCTCTAATGTTCTAGTTTCTATGCTTAGCCATTTTCATGGAGCCAACAGTTTACAAATTTGACAGTTAAGCCAGGCGTGGTGATGCAAGCTTGTAATCCCATCATGGGAGGCTGAGACAGGTAGATTGCACAGGTTCAAAGCCATCCTCAGCTACTTAAGTGAGGCTCTCAGCAACTTAGTGAGACCCTGTTTCCAAATAAAGTATAAAATAGGTCTGGAAGTATAGCCCGGAGGTAGAAAAGCCCCTGGGTTCCACCCCCAATACCATAAAAAAAAAAATGACAGCTCTTCACATTTGTTTTATAGCACAAACTAATATATCTCTTGGCTATCAGAAATTTTATACAGTGTACTAACCTGAAAAAATTCTAGTCTCATGGCTTGTTTTCCTTGAATAAATGCCTACTACTTGAAATTGTTTTTGTTTTGTTTTTTGTCATTGAAGATTAAATCCAGAGAAATTCTACCTATGAATTATGCCCTTGCCTTTGGCCCTTTTTATGATTATACATTGAGCAGGGTTTTGCTAAATTGCTGGAGGTCTTGCTAAGTTGCTAAAGCCGTCCTTGAACCTGCAATTTTCTTGTCTTAGTCTTCCAAGTGCTGGAGTGACAGGTGTGTGTCACCCGATCCAGCTCTGAAATTATTTTAAGTTATGTTGGAGGTTCACTTTATAAGGAAGGAATAAAAAAGAACTTTAAACGAATGATCATCCCAGGTGGTGGAGTGATTTCCCCATTAACTCTAAGCTTCTTGAAGATGGGCATTTATAAGAGACATTAACATCATTCGTTTGGAATTTGAAACAAATAATCTCAGTAAATAGCATTTCCCATCAAAGTGAAATGCTACTAAGGGAGAGAAATAGGCTGGAAACAGAGGCCCCTTTTTAAAAAGGACTAGTCATGGGTCTAGTAATGACTTCAGCCATATGTTAAAGGGAGTTCTCAGTCTGACCTTGGAGCTGATATTTAGATAATAAACACACTCCCTGGGGCAGAGCTCTGAGCAAGCAGAGGTGCTGTCAGAAGCTGTCACCCTGAAGCATGGAAGTGACTTTTTGAAGAGTCTGATACTTTTTCCCACATTGCTTCTTTAAAAGCTATTATATCTTCTTTATTTCATGTACTATAATAATCCCAAACTTTCAAGTTTTCTTTAACAAGTCCAAACCATAATTTTTTTTATTTTTTTAGTTCATGGTAAAAAATTATTTCAAATTAAACCACTGGGCTCAAAAGGAAAGTACTACTGTGCTTCTTATATTTTGCTAATCTGTCAAATAGTAATACGCAATTTTCCAATACCTCAATTTTTATGCATATGACTGAGTATATTTCTTAGAGGATCAAAATAATGTTTCTGCAATCTATAATTCCAAATCTTCCTTCAGTGTGTGTGCTTGTGTCTTTAATGCCAATTGATTCTTTTATACTGATTCTTCATATGAAGCATTGGTTTTGGGAATGGAGATTCAGCTCAGGGATAGAACATGTACTTAGCACATTTGAGGACCTGGTTTCAATCCCTAGCCCGGGGGGGGGGGAGGGAGAGAGAGAAAGAGAGAGGGAAATATTGGATAAAATAGAGTTTTCCAGGCATAATGCACATTTGTAATCCCAGTACTTGGGAGACTGAGAAAGGAGGATCTTCAAATTAGAGGCCAGCTTCAGCAGCTAAGGGAGACTCACATTACTGTAGTGCGACCCTGTTTCAACGCCAGTGGAGCCAGGGAGGTGGTCTAGCAAAGGGCGGGTGGCAGGGAGAAGAATTAATAAAAGAATAACTTCCACCGACATTATGTATACATGTGAGAACACCAGAGCCAATTTCAATATCTTGTATGGAGAAGGTGGAAAGTGGGGAGGGAAATTGGCAAAAGCTCCCCATACATGCTGCATGCATTATGTGACTATTCCTGTGAACAGCATTATGATGTGAGACTATAATGCACCAATAAAAGTAAAACAAAAATAAAACAAAAAAAAATAGACTGGGGGTGTGGCTCAGAGGTAGAGTGCCCGAGTTCAGCCCCTAGCACCTCACGCCCAAGGAAACACATGCACGCACATGCTCACGTTACAGTGTGGATAATTTGGGGATTTTAAAGAAACTTCTATGATTTTGTTACTTAATATAAGGTTGATCAACAGTCACTAAGCTGCAATGAGGAGTAAGAACTGCTGGCGTCCACAGGGCCATGACTGTAGATAATGATTGCAGCCCATATATCTCAAAAAGCTAGAAGAAAGGATTTTGAATGTTTTCTCCATAACGTGGTCATAAACTGTTTAACCTGGTTATACAATATCTATATGTATCAAAGCATCCCATGGCACATCATTAATACTTTTATATGTCAGCTAAAACTGATTGAAAAGGAATACAGTCACTTTTTTTTTTATCATAAGTTGATCTTTTGGTAACACTTTGTGCTGTCTGCTTTTCATGTTATATCCTTGAAGTCGAGTACCAGTGAGGGAATAACACGTACCTTATTCCCAGAGCACTCCAGTCCGCTGTGTTTTCCATGACTCATTCTGTAATAGCTTTATTCTCATAGTCCCCAGTACCAGGTCAGCCCAGAAAGCAAACACAGAAGAAACCTGCCACACTTACTTTCTTCCTGATTTCTTTAAGGCCTCGTCATCATTTCAAGGCTAAGCTTTGCTAAGTTCACTGCATAGCATTTTCTCTAATCTGTGCTTACGGGAAAAGATCACACTTGTACATTATGTGTAAGCCTTTAGATTCTACCTGATGGAAGAAAGTGGGTTTCAGTTCAGTGACTATTGAGGATGTAATCCTAGAAGTGTATCTCCATTACAGTTAAACCAGTTTTTCTATTATTCTCATTTTATGTTGTGTTGTCAGATAAAAGGTTCTTCTCGCACAAGTAATTCAAGCCACTAATTACTCTAAGCGTTGAACTATTTGGTGAGTTTCCTGAGGCTGACTATATGGTTTGGGGGGTACCTGATTGTATCCAGGGCACAAAATTCATACATTCTACAAAGAGATATCCATATGGTGACTTTGTTTAAAATACCAGAATGAGCACTGGGATAATTCTTTTTAAGTAGTACATTCTGAATAGGAGAAAAAGTTTTAAATTTCAAATGAAAATATTCATCTGTTTCATTTCACTGGGCCAACTCTGCTCCTTGATCCTGCTCTTAAGTGAAAATATTTCCTTAGAGTGCTTTCAAAAGACTTGTATATGATATGTTCACAGTGTAACATAATCTGCAGCTCAAATTAGTTTAGGAAACTGGGGTTCATGACTCTCAGAAGACAGGGAAAGGCAACAAAGCAGATGAGTCATGGAATTTGTGCAGAAATTCTCAAAGCACATATTAGTTTATGTCTTAATTGTTACTAAAACATATACCTATGGTTTCTAAAGTGTTTTGTTTTTTGCAGGACTGGGGATTGAAACCAGGAGCATCTTACCTCCAAGCTACACCCTCAGACCTACTTCTTATTCTTTATTTTGAAACAATTTCTCATTAAGTTGCAGAGGGCCTCACTGAATAGTTGAGGCTGGCTGAGAACCTGCGATCCTTCTTTCTCAGTGTCCCAAGTACTGGGATTACAAGTGTGTACCACCATGCTGGGAGTGGTTTCTGAGGTTTTACGATGGTACTTATTTATTAGAAATAATATCTCCAAAATATAATTGGTACTCACATTTTACATTCTCTTCAGTGTGTGTGTGTGCGTGTGTGTGTGTGTGTGTGTTACTGGGGAAACCAAGGGATGTTGTCTCTCCCATTTCTTTTTATTTGTTATTTTGTGGTACTGGGTGTGGAACCCAGGGGCTTTTCTATCTCCAGGCTATCCTCCCAGATCTATTTTATATTTTATTTGGAAACAGGGTCTCACTAATTGCTGAGAGCCTAAGTAGCTGAGGTTGGCTTTGAACCTGTGCGATCCTCCTGCCTCAGCCTTCCAAGAGCTGGGATTACAAGCATGCGCCATCATGTCTAGCTTTTTATTTGTTATTTTGAAACAGGATCTCACTAAATTACTATGCAGTAGCCTCACACCTGTAAGCTAACTAGTTAATTTAAGGACAAAACCTTTTTTCATAAAATTTCTATTAAAAGTAAAATGAAATTTACAATTTGCAGGGTATGAGTACAACTTTTATAACCATTTCAAACAGTATACGTTACTGAATTTTGGCAAAATTTCTGCCCTTTGTTGATTAACTACATGTTCTCAGCTAGAGTAAACCAATGGCAATGTATGAATATAGTATTTATTTTGGCATATGTGATCCAAGAAAGATTAACCTTAAAAAATGAATCCTCAAAACATATTGTACCAGCAACAATAGACATCCTGTGGAATCTTGCCACCTAGAAATATCATGAGTTCAGTGGGACTAAAGATCCAGACAAGTACACAACTGTAGAAACTGACATTGTCCATGGGAGGTTTTCACAACATACTGAAGTTCTGAATTTGTGGCCATTTGGTGTGTGTGTGTGTGTAAGTTCAGGGGATTGAACCCAGTTGCACTCTACCTCTAAGTGACCTAGCCCTATTTTATTTTGAAAGAGTCTTGTTAAATTACTATGCACTGGCCTTGAACCTGTGATCCTCCTGTCTCAGCTCTCAAGTATTGCTTTCCCTTTTGTATGATACTCTGGAGAAACATTTTGGGTCAGGCAATAGCCCCACAAAGATTTATTAAGCTCAGAAGAAGGAAGTTGTCAATGTAAAAGTGGTGCCCAGGGAGCCAAGTTGTGCTAGCTAATTACCAAAGGACTGGGGTGCTGGAGAAGTACAGAGTCATATTATTTTATTTCTAACCACAAGTCGGTGTCAAAGATATGAGCACAGAAGTGCATTGTTCAATCTGTCTTGTTATCGCAAGACCAAGAAAGAAGTAGTTTTAGGACTTTACCTGAACTCAGGGCACAATGCAAATGCAGAAGAAATAAGACAGTGCTTCTCCGCCTAGCAGCGTGACCTGGGAGATGCTTCAGCTCTCTTGTGGCTCACGATCTGTCTCAGCAGCTAGACTTTGTGTGCTCAAATATTCTATCTTTTGAATGCCTGTGTAGTCACCAAGCAGAATGCTGCCCTATAACAAGAAATCACCTAACGGGCGTGGTGGCACACGCTAGTAATCTCAGCATTTGGGAGGCTGAGACAGGAGGACTGTGGTTCCTGGACAGCCTCAGCTACTTAGTGAGGCCCTTTACAACTCAGTGAGACCCTGTTTCAAAAGAAATAATAAAAAATAGGGCTGGGGGTGTAGCTCAGAGGTAGAATGCCCCTGGGTTTCATCCCCAGTACAGAAGAAAGAAAGAAAGAAAGAAAGAAAGAAAGAAAGAAAGAAAGAAAGGAAGAAAGAAAGAGAAAGAAAGAAAGAAAGAGAGAAAGAAAGAAAGAAAGAAAGAAAGAAAGAAAGAAAGAAAGAAAGAAAAAAGATAAAAGAAAAAAAATCACCTAATCCAGGACTGAGTCAGGACCCTTTCATGCCAGCCATCTATTAGCATGATGCCACTGGAGCTCTTGTGATAATTATGTCTTCTTGTTACTAGAATTATGGCAGAGTGCAGTCCTTTGGACATTCCAGAAGTTTCTCTCCTCCTTGATACTGGGGATTGAACCCACGTTCTTCTACCTCTGAACCACATCTCAGCCCTATTTTATTTTTTATTTGGAAACAAGGTCTTGCTGAATTACTGTGCACAGGCCTCGAGCCCATGATCCTCCCGTCCCAGCCTCCCAAGTACTGGGATTATAGACGTGCTCCACCATCCAGGCTAAGGTTTCCTTTCTATAGAATGCAAATGGACTCAGTTAATGTCTTCCCAGAGAGTATTCGTATAATTTTCCACATTAACCACCACATAGTATGAACTGCATTCATTCTAAACATAGGTTAATGGGCTTATTTTTCATTTCTAGAAGTTGTATTTGTTTTTTTGTTTTCAATCTACCTGTTTTTAAAATAACATTCTATCTTTATTGTTTCCTTCCTGTTAAATATTCCCTTAATAAGTTTAAACATATTTGATTTAAAGTGTTATATATATTTGTTTTGCTTGTTGACTTATGCTTAGGGGAACAGATTTTCTTGCAGTTGTCTATGTTTTATATTAGTGAACTCATCTTTCCTGGGGATTATCATCTTGTTGGAGACTAGTGCACTAGGGTGTAGACAGGTTTCTGTTGAGCCTTTCTGAGTTAGTGCTTGGCAGATACCTGAATGATGTCTGGCCTACCTCTTTCTCCCCTCTAGTGGGGATTGAACTCAGTACTAAGCTGTTTCCCCAAATCTTTTTCTTTTTTATTGGAGACAAGTTCTCCCTAAGTTTCCCATGTTGGCCTCAAACTTAAAATTCTCCTGCCTAAGGCTCCCTAGTAGCTGGGATTATTGGCCTGAGTCAGAGATGCCAGCCCCATGACCATTTCTTCTTCTTTTCATTTTTTATTTTATTTTATTTTTTATTTTTTGGTGGTACTGGGATTCCTAGAAGCCCTTCTACCTCTGGGCTACACTCCTAGACCTATTTTATATTTTTGAAACAGGGTCTCTTTCACCAGCGCGGCTGGCTTTGAACCTGCGCGGTCTTCCTGTCTCTGGCCTCCCAAGCGTGGGGATTACAAGCGTGCGCCACCATGCCCAGTTTATTCTTCTTTCTAATCTTAGTTGTTGTTCCTTTGAAGGTTCCACTACAAAGAAGAGGGTGGAAACTTCATTTTCATTCTCACACCTAGGGCCGACTTAGAATTTTGCTGTTTTACAAGGGTATGTCTTAGATTATATTGATTTTTTTTTCTTGGTTTTTGGAAAGGACAAACTTCTTCCCTGGTTTCTTGATCACTAGGTACATTGAACATCCCAGAAAGTCTACACCTCTCCTGTGTGTGTGTGTGTGTGTGTGTGTGTGTGTGTGTGTGTGTGTGTGTGTATCTGGGGATGGAACCCAGGAGCATTCAAACTCTGAGCTATATCCCCTGCCCTATTTTTATTCTTTATTTTGAAACAGGGTCTCACTAAGTTGTAGAGAGCCTCACTATTAGCTGAGGCTGCCCGTGAACTGCGATCCTCCGATCTCAGCCTCCTGAATGCTGGGATTACAAGCGTGCGCCACCATGCCCAGCATGATTTTTAAGTTACATGTTTCAGCCAAGCTCTCAGTTTTTGCACCAAAGTCATTTTATTAGAATGCATTTAACCACCTTTCCTTCCCCTCCCCTTCCCTTTCTCCATTTTCCCCTTCTCCTCTTCTTCTCCTTCCTCCTCCTCCTCCCCATCCCCTTATTTTGGGTGGTGCTAGGGATCAAACCCAAGGCCTTACTCATGCTAAGCAAGTTTTGTACCACTGAGCACCCACCACTGCACTGCTTGACATTTCTGAAGTTTTTGTAGAGTTGTCAGTTTGGAGTGGAGTCGGGGATAAAAGCAAATCGGTCTCCTGGTGTTAACACCAGCTCTTGTGATTAATTTAACTGAGTATTGGTTCCCTGGAAAAGAGGATGCAGAAGCCGAGTATAAAGTGTTGTTCCAGGAGTGATTATTACCATGGCAGCTTGGGAGTGGCTTTATTTAAAGTCTTGGTGGAGCCAGCCCTGCCTGGGCTTTACGCCTGTTGACTGGGGAGAGGGGGTCAAAGGAAGGAAGTAGGTGAGGGGGGTGTTGGGGAGAGATTCAAGTCAGGTGGTGACTGGACTGAACAGCAGATGGGTGCCCGGTAGAGGCCCGCTGCAGGGCAGTTGGAAGCCAGAGGCACCCAGTTCTCTCTGAGTAAATGGAAGAAGGCCTCTATTTCCTGCTTATATCTATTTATCCTTGGAATAAGAAATGATAACCATCAGGATATTTGTGCCCTCGTGCAAACATTTAAGAATGTAAGCTGACGTGGTGGTACATGCCTGCGATTGCTTGGGAGGCTGAGGTAGGGGAGTGAAGATTCAAGGCCAGCCTCAGAAATTTAGAAAGCCCCTCAGCAACTTGGAGAGAAACTGTGTTTTTGATGTTGTTGTTTTTGGTTTTTGTTTTGTGCGGGTCTGGGGATGGAACCCAGGGGCATTTGACCTCCGAGCTACCCCCCTGCCCTATTTTTTATTCTTTATTTTGAAACAGGGTCTCACTGAGTTGCAGAGGGCCTCACTAAGTAGCCGAGGTTGTCCACGAACCGCGATCCTCCTTTCTCAGCCTCCCAAATGCTGGTATAGCAAGCGTGGGCCACCACGCCCAGCTGAGAAATTGTTTTTTAAAAAAACAAACAAACAAAAACAACAACTAATAGGGCTGGGGATGTGGGGCTTGGAGTTAGAGTTCAATCTTCAGTAACACACAAAAGAAAAAAGAAAGTTAGCTGAGGGGAGAGAGGGTAAATTGGGAGATTTCTCAGCCTATGTTATTTTTTTATTCGGAGAAAGCTCAGTATTTAATACTTAACATGTTTTAAATATACCTAATGTACCATCCGTGTGTGTGTGTGTGTGTGTGTGTGTGTGTGTGTGTGTGTAGTATTTTGGGTGATGATAATTCTTTAGTATGGGCAAGGGCATTCCATTTCATCAGAAAATACCTGGGACGTGCCTGCTTTTTCCAGGCATTTTTATATGCACAGAAGATTCAGCAGTGAATACAACACAGCCTTGTGGAATTTATATTGTGGTACGGAGAGGCAGACAATGAAATACCTTAGTAAAATAAATAACATGTATTAGAAAGAGGTAAGCAGATGGAGAAAAATAAAGTAAGGGGGACGTGGAGCTTTGGTGGTGGGCACCTGTAGTCTTAAATCTGTGCTTAGAGCTGGCTTTATGCAGAAGGTGGTAGGGGATTCAGCCAGGCAGAGGAGAGAGTGAGTGCAGAGGCACTGGGGAGTGCTTGGGGTGGGGAAGTCCTTTGTCTGGAGCCACATGAGCTGTGGGGAAAGAGGGGAGGAGATGCAGTCAGAGAGACACTGAAGGGCCATGTAGACACCAGGGTGTAGCAGAAGCCAAGCAGTGTAAATTCTGTGGGACTGAGCCAAAGCTGCGCTGTGTGGATGCACTGCTATTTGGGATGGAAGAAGAGAATAAAATTATAGGTAGGTGTCAGAGGGGGCTTCTTTTCTTCTCAGTGTCAGCTCTGGGAATGACAGAGCCTACAAAGTTTTCCTTTGAAGCTCATCTCACTTCCAACTTCAGCAGGCTCAGCCTGTCCTGCATCCCCATAGCATCCTCACAGCATCCTTTGCTTAGCTGTGATGCTTCCCAGATCATTCGATAAATTTGTTTTGGTCCAGAAGCTGGCTGATACTGATGTATGATAGTTGCCCACTTTGCCTCTTCAAGATACTTGAAGATAAGCTTTTTTTTTAAGACTCAGAGATGATTTAATTTGATTCCTTGCACACAGAAAATTGCATTTGCACTTACCTGCATGTATGCACTGTGTTAAGTCCCTCAAAGCAGAGAGAGACATGACGCCTGATTCCAGGAAACGCAATCCCTAAGACAGGGACGAGGTGGGAACTGCCTGGCACAGTCATAAAATATCATGGGTAGAATTTCAGACATAGTTACTGACAGTATGGGAAACATTTTTCTGGAGGAAGTACCTACCAATAATTTTTGAAACCTAGGGACAATTTTGAAACCACTGTGTTGTGTTCAGCGGTCGTCACCAGTTCCCTGTGTTAGACCGGGAAGTCCATAGCACTGTGGGGCCATGTGATCCAGTGTTGACTTTGGGCCACAGGACTGTGCCCGAGTTTAAGCCTGGTTACTGGCTGAGGGTCTTTAGGTCCCTTTCTTAATCTCTCTATAGCTCAGTTTTCTCATGGGTAAACTCAAGATACAAAAGTCGCTGCTGCTCAAGGTGTTTTAGAAGAACAAATGTGTTAACATCTCTAGGTACTAAGAATGGTGCCTGGAACCCACTCCGGCCTCTGCCAATGTTCCCGTCGTCCCAAGCAGCAGCCTCACAAGTCCTTTCCTTCATCAGTCGCCTCTCCCTACTAGTTCCACTACCTCAGCGGACAATTGCTGCTTGTATAAACAGCACAGCTTCTTCCCCAATTGCCAACAAGCAGAGATTTTCAAAAAGTAAATATATATAGAGAGAGATCCTGTAAACTAGGAGGGAGCAGGGGTCTTAATCTCCAAACTGTTAAGTGCAACAAAGGTGATTGAACCCAGGGCATTCTACTCCTGAGCTACACTCCCAGCCCTATTTTATTGTTTATTTTGAAACAGGATCTGGTTAAGTTGCTGAGGGTTTTGTTTTTTTGTTTTTGTTTTTTTGTTTTTTGGTGGTACTGGAGTTCCTGGAAACACTTCTACCTCCGGGCTACACTCCCAGACCTATTTTTTATACTTTTTAAATTTGGAAACAGAGTCTTTTAAGCCAGGGCAGCTGGCTTCGAACCTGAGCAATCCTCCTGTCCCCGCCTCCCAAGCACGAGGATTACAAGCGTGCGCCACCACGCCCAGCCTGAGGGTCTTGTTAAGTTGCTTGAATTTGAATCACCCTGTCTCAACTTCCCAAGTACTGGGATTACAGGCATGCACTACTATGCCCAGCATTATAGCAAATATTTTAGTAAATAAAAATAAAACCAAGAATATAAGTATATCAACTAAAATATCTTGTGTGCTTTACAGGCATTTGCAAATTAGAATTTAGGATTTGTACCCGTATTTCACTTGCATCTATACAGAATTTTAAGAGAGTCTTCCTTGGGCCTTAGAATCTATACTGTATATCATACCAGGAAGCTAAAAAAATGCTTGGTTTATTCAG
This sequence comes from Muscardinus avellanarius, assembly GCF_963383645.1. Classification (NCBI taxonomy): domain Eukaryota; kingdom Metazoa; phylum Chordata; class Mammalia; order Rodentia; family Gliridae; genus Muscardinus; species Muscardinus avellanarius. The sequence goes on along the minus strand of NC_137795.1, from coordinate 34,483,659 downwards.
AAACTATGGAACCATTGTAGGCTTGTCCACTCACCCTTCATATCTGTAATCTGAGAATTTGCTAGGCTACTTGCCTGGAAGCTGACTCACTGCTCAACCAACTCATCCTAAAAAAACCCCAAAAAACAAAAAAAAAAAACACCACTAACAAAAAAAAACCCCAAAATCCACCTTGTGGTACAGCAGCTACCAAATGAAATTTAGGTTAGAGCTTGCATGAAGAAGTATTCAACTGAGGAAGGGAAAAGCACAAAAAGTATTGACAAAAATTAGGAACATTTATGGTCTTCCATGAGAAGTGTGTGTGTGTGTGTGTGTGTGTGTGTGTGTGTGTGTGTGGTGTTTCAATTCATAACACAGCAGGCCCTCTGTATCCATCCATCCCCATTCAACCAATCACAGCTAGAAAATATCTGAAAGTAAAAGTAAGTCTGTATTGAGCATATCTAGATGTTTTCCCTTGTAAGTATTCTTAAAACAACATAAACATAGTGTAACAACTCCCTTCATAGTATTTACATTGTATTAAGTACTATAAGTAACTCAGATATTTTAAAGTGCAAGGGAAGGAGGTTGTAAATAGGTTATATGCAGACGCAAATGGTGTACCATTCTTTATAAGGGACTTGAGCATCTGTGGATTTGGGAAGTGCATATTAAATTAAATAAGCAGAAGGGCATTAACCCAAGACTGTCTCTGTACTTAGAGTTCCTGTTTAACAACTGCAACCTAACTTAAAACGTAAACTGAAACCCAATTTAGGAGCATATTTTTTAAAATACAAATAGCTAGATTTAAAAAAAAAACCAAAAACAAATAGCCAGTCAAGCACAAAGAACCAAGCTTCAGCCAATCAGAGGCAGACAACTCACCACATCATGGCCAAATAGGGCAGCTGCCTAGCTTTAGCCAATCAGTGACTTCTCTATTCATGTATGTGTATGTGTGGTACTGGGGGTAGAACTCAGGGGCTTTTCTACCTCAGGGCTATACTCCCAGACCTTTTTTTAAAATATTTTATTTGGAAACAGGGTCTCACTAAGTTGCTGAGAACCTCACTAAGTAGCTGAGGCTGGCTTCGAACCTGTGCAATCCTCTTGTTTAAAAAGGAGAATTAACCAGGCGTGGTGGCACACGCTTGTAATACCAGCATTCGGGAGGCTGAGACCGGAGGATCACAGTTTGCGGACAGCCTCAGCTATTTAGTGAGGTCTTCTGCAACTGTGTGAGACCCTGTTTCAAAATAAAGAATAAAAAATAGGTCTGGGGTTGTAGCTCGGAGGTCGAATGTCCCTGGGTTCCATCCCCAAATCTGCCAAAAAAAAAAAAAAAATTATATTATCTGAGCTGGGTTTTTAAGCAAAAAAAAAAAAAAAAAAAAGCATTTTATTATTTTAAATACAGGTAAAAGGTAGTGCATAAGACTATGTGGAATTTTAGAAGCAGGTGTGGGGGTGCATGCTTTTAATCCCAGTACTTGGGAGGCTGAGACAGGAGGATCATGGGTTTGCGGCCAGCCTCAGGTACTTAGTGAGGCCCTCTGTAATTTAGCGAGACCCCGTTTCAAAATAAAAACTAAAATAGCCTGGGAGTGTAGCTTCAGGGTAAATGCCCTTGGGTTCCATCTCTGATAACACACACACACACACACACACACACACACACACACACACACACACTTCTAAATTAGATTTAATGGTAGACTAAGAGAAAAAAACAAAAAAAAGGACAGAGGAGAAATTAAGAGACGGAATTAGCAGTAAATTTGCTGTAAAAAATGGGAGAGATGTATTTTACTTCCAGATTTTTAGAGTGAAAGGTGAAAGAATAAATATAGGATAGACATTACACCTGAGGGGTAGTGGATAATGAAGCCTGAAAACCAGAATAGGAGAAATGGCAACAAGGAGACCTTTGATTTCATGTTTGAAAAAACAGTTTAAAAAATATGAACTTTTCTAGTGTTTACTCTCTGCAAAACAAATATCTCAGATCTCAAGCCTTACAAGTTATCCCAATTTTGGTAGATGCATTTCTGAGTTATTTCCTATGGTTAAGTCTTTATATCAGTCCCTATGACTAAGGTTCATCTCCTGAGGTTTTTTTGTTTTGTTTTGTTTTGATTTTTTTTAAAAAAGGGCTTCATCCTCACTCTTCTAGAAAGTTCTTGGGACTGGCATTCAGTGACTGAAACTTGCTATCTGCTCACAGACTCCCGTCATGCTTGTTTGTCAGACTTTCTCAGTTCTCTCTGTTTCTGGGCAGTCCCATGCTCTGTTTTCCTTGGAGGAAGAGAACCCTGTCCTTCATAATGAACCTCTCTCCTGGAAATGTCTGAATGAATATTGCCACTTCCAGATTGTGTTTTCTGCCTGCCTTGCATTTTCTACTAACATTAGCATCAGAGTCTGAACATTGAGAGGCTGCTTGACTCTGGTTTTTATTTTATGCCCTGTTTGGTGAATTGAATCATTCCTCAAATGCACAACACACTTTCGTAACTCAGGCCTTCACAGATGTAATCCCTCTGATCTGAAGGTCACTTTATGTTTGTAATGTTGAAATTGAGCGAGGGAGTCACAAAGGAGATAAACACCAGCTAAGTTATCAAAAGCTGCTTTAATCAACCAGCTCCTTAGGGCGATATCTACGGACCATGGGGGAAGGGACCAATGAGCCACAGGGTCAGCAAAGTCACTTGTTGGAGCGAAGTAGGGGGTTGGGGTGGGGCTAGAAGTGTGAGAATGGAGATTCTGTCACGACATCCGGAGTCTCGCGGCATCTGGAGTCTGTCTCGGGATGTCTGGAGTCTCACAACAACTCTGCTCTGGCTTTCAGAGTTCTGCCTCCTGTCCTCGCTGCCGGGTCCCGTGGGGGAAGGGAGGGACCCAACCTATCAATGTTCTTCTTGGAACAGCCGATTATTTTCTACCATAATTTCAGAAAAGCCTCCCTGACCGCCACTTCCAAGTGGGCTGGCTTCCCTTGCTGTCATCTGTCATTTTATCTGTTTATTTCTTTTATAATATGCCTTCACATGTATAAGCATCTTTAAAATTTTTTATTTGTTTCTTAGCTGTCTTCCCCATTAGATTCCAAACTCTAAGTCACTGTTATATTTCCAGCAATAAGTATGATATATGTTTCAAAAGTACTGACTTAATTAATAAATGTGTCCTTATATGCGAAGTGAAAATAGACCATTGAGAGAAAAAACCAGTTTTTAGAGTCTCATGCTATGGTTGGATGAAGAATAATTTGTAGGGCACTAAATACTAGCAACTCAAGAAATTGGTGGTGGGAGAGGGGATGATGTTTTGAGGGAGTAGAAGAGCTGGTGAAAGTAGAGCCCATATGAGCTGGTTAGAGAAAAACAAGAAAAGCATCCCAAAGGACTGCAGGAATGGAAGAAAAACAAGGAGTCATAGTGAAGCAGAGGAGGAATTTTGTAGGGAAGGATTTCCTCATCATGAAGATAGACTAGCTCTTTTTCAATGGCAAGGAGAAATTGGCAGAGGGTGGGGTGGGCTGATGGAGTTCAGTGTGGTTGAGTATAATCTCCTTTGTAAATAGGAATTGGTTTTGTCTTCTTACATAAAATTGTGTATTGGAGAAAGAGAAGATCCAAAGAAGCAGGTGTGTACAATTACTGTCAGACAGTAAGGGTACTACTGAGGTCAGATAGCATGACTTCAGAGTGTCCTGATAGCCAGGGTTTGTGATCTTTCTTGAAAACCAGCTCAATTTTGAATTGGAAAATGGTCTAGCTGAGGCTGTGGAGTTGCCATTCACTCGTGACTTTTTAAATTTGTATAATCTAATGTTTTTAGTTGCCTGGGTAACCTATTTGTTTTTCAATTGCCTGTTAGTATGAAATAAACTAACAAAATATTATGTGCATAATTTAACAGATTATTGGTATATGGGGGAAGGGATATTGAAGCAAGGAGAGCTTTTTCATATTAAATAATTTTTTTGTGTGTTGATCTAGGGATGGAACCCAGAGGCATTCAATCTCTGAGCTACACCCCCTGCCCTATTTTTTATTCTTTATTTGGAACAGGGCCTCATTGAATAGCTGAGGCTGTCCTCAAACTGCAATCCTCCAGTTTGCAGCCTCCCTCAAACTCAGCCTCCCATAAGCTGGGATTGCAAGCGTGCGCAACCATGCCTGGTTTAAATAATATTTTAAAAAATTTTTTTATGGCACTGAGTACATGTTCTGTCTGCATCTCTCTTTTATTACTTCTGGGATTAAATATATGAATGGTCAATTATACTTATGGGTTTTTTTTAAATAAGGTAAAAAAAGATTATTCAAAGTAATGATTTAACTCTCACTTGTCTAAAAGTCTGAGGATAACATTGTTGGTTGCATTTGATAAGTTATCTATGCATTGGGGCCTTCGCTTCTTCATTTCTAGAAACGTAGGATGGTAATGAACTACTTGGGTTGCTAAGAAGAAAAATAAACAAAATAAATAGTGAGATTGTAGAGGGTTGGCTAAATATTAAATGCTTTACAAATACCTTTGGTGCTGTTATACAGGAAGGGCTCATGACCTTTCAGATAACGTTTATTAAATTTCCGAGGAAAGAAAATGAGCAAGCAAGCAATGCCATTGGTATTGGCCCTCTGATACATTACTGATAAGTAGCCTGGTTTTCAGTTAGACTTTCCTTTTGAGGAAATACAAATACTTTAGTAACACAATCTTACAAATAGTCCTAGTCTCATGGAGTTGGGGAGACATTTTTACAAAGAAAGGAAGTTGACCAAAGATTCTAAGTGACTTAATAAGGATAAGCCACCTGGCAAGTAAGAAGGGAAATGTACATTAACCTCTGGCTCTGTAGGTAATGAATTACCTGCTTCAGGATTTAACCACACTTGCACAAACAAACAGGGCTGGGAGTGTAGCTTGGAGGTAGAATGTCCCTGGGTTCCATCCCCAGTACCACAAAAAACAAAACAAAAAACCAAATGAAAACAAACAACAACAACCAGATCCTGGTGCGTAGTAAGTGCTCAATAAACGTTGGTTGCCTCAATGACAATTGTTTCTAATATGTTGTATTGTATAAACATGGGTCCACTAATCAGAGTGAAAATATGCTCTGACTTCCTTTGAAAAATTGAAATGGTTCATGACTTTAAGTTTCTTATGAGTTTTAGGGTTAGAACTGTAAATTTGAAGCTATTTTCTACAAATAGAATGAGAAGTGACCCAAAAGGAGTGACAAGCAGCATCTTTTTTTCAAGTGTTTTAGGTTACCATTTATAGAGCGTTTTCATAGCCATTTCTGTTGCTGAAGGGTGTTTGTTGCACTTTTATGAAAAGTAAACTAAGTTTCAAGAGGTTGTTTTCCTGCCTAATGTGTTACCATTAGTGCTTTGCAAAGTAGAGATAGAAATGTGGTCTCCTGGTTTACATCCTCATGTTCTTTTTTATTCCTAAAAAAAACAATCCTCTGGCAAAAACAAACAAATGAATACGTAAATAAAAATTGAAGGTTAGTCCTTTAATAGAACTGTGGGTTAAAATATCAAGAGCCTGTGTCTAATAAAAATAAATTTTGTAGAAGAGGTCTATTATTAATATTTGTTATGGAATATTGTATCAAAATTGGTGGGACTTATACAAATAGTAAATACAAACTGTGTGCCAGATACTCTCATATGAGCTTAACTAATTTAAGCCTTTAACAACTCTGGGATTAGGGACCACAAACTTTGCTTATCATCAAATCTATTTAGTTACTGAATTTGATAACAAAATTGGAAAATGATGAATATCATACTATACAAATAAAGTTGGTTCTTGATTTTCAGGTACCCATTACTAGAAGTTCAAAGAGCAAGGAATTTATTCAAACCTATTTAGTTCCAAAATTGAGATAGTGATGATACCTGTATTTATATTTTACTTATTATGAAGGAAACCAAAGCCCATGGAAGAAGTAACTTTCCTGAGGCTACACAGCTAGTAGACGATGGATTCTAATCCTCAAGCTTTAATCCAGGCAGTCTAGCTCCTAAATTCTTATTTTCTATGCTATTCCGTCTTTCACTAGGATCCCCCATTAGGTACCAGAATGTTTCAGACCTACTTTTGAAATAGATGCAAAATATAAGCTGCAAGAATATAGGGGTGAGGGCGAGAAGGGAGATGTCTGACAAATGAATTTATTTATTTATTTATTTATTTATTTATTTATTTGTTTATTGTGGTAGAAAGCCTCTGGGTTCCATCCCCAGCACCACAATAAACAAACAAACAAACAAATAAATCAATAAATAAATTCATTTGTCAGACATCTCCCTTCTCGCCCTCACCCCCATATTCTTGCAGCTTATATTTTGCATCTATTCCAAAAGTAGGTCTAAAAGAGGCTTTCTACCTTTGGGCTACATTCCCAGACCTATTTTCTATTTTATTTGAAAACAGAGTCTCACTAAGTTGCAGAGAGCCTCATTAAGTAGCTGAGGCTGGCTTCAAATCTGCGCAACCCTCCTGTCTCAGCCTCCCAAGTACTGGGATTACAAGTGTGTGCCACCACACCCAGTTTTGACAAGTGAATTTAGACCAAATGACATCTACTCCTTTGTGGTTTTACTTGAAAACCCAAGGATCCAAAGATATTTTATTTCTAAAATATCTGCTTCTGACAGGCATGGTGGCACATGCTTGTAATCCCAGTATTTGGGAGGCTGAGACAGGAGGATCGCGTTCATGGCCAGCCTCAGCTACTTAGTGAGGCTTTCCACAACTTAGCCAGACCTGATTTCAAAAAATAAAGAATTTGAGAAAGATAACAAAGAACTGAATATTATCAAATATTATTAATATTAAATATGATTAAGTCATAGTTACTTAAAAGTATTATATATTATTATTATCAAAATAATAATAATAACATTTCTCCCATCTATTGAGAGCCAACAACCATTGTTCCCAGTCCCCATACTACCACTATAAGCAGCAATTCATATTTTAATTTTGTAGATGAATTAAATACAATCATAGAGGTTAGTAATATGCCCTAGGTTTTATGACTATTAGATGTTGGAGCCAAGAATTAAACCCCAGTCCGATTCTGAACATTGAGCATTTACTGCTATATAAACTATAAAAGTGAGGGAGCATGGAGGTCAAGCCTGTACACAGAAAGGAAAGTAACTGTTCCTAAATTTCAAGGTACTTGCATAAGGATACAAATGTACCAATGTGAATACTCTAAGATGCCTTGCATGCAGCCAGTATATGCTAGACATGTTCAAGCTGTAACAAAATATTCCTATGGAACCAGCCAAGATGTCCATCAACAGATGAATGGACAAAACTATGGGATATGTACACAATGGAATTGTACTCAGCCATTTACAAAAAACCAATTACATCATTTTCAGGGAAATGGATGGAACTGGAGGACAGTATGCTAAGCGAGATTAGTCAGTCACAAAAATTAAGAAATCAGATGCTTTCCCTAATATGTGAAAGCTAAGGAGAAATGGGTCATAGGAGGAACTCTAGATGAAAAAGGAAATCCTATAGAGGAGCAAACAAGACAACCTAAATGAGGGGATGGGAGGGAGAGAGAGGGAAATTCTCTAAAACACACAATGTACTTAAACATATCAAAGTCAACCACTAAGCCAAGCATGGGAAGGAGAGATGGGGAAGGAATGGGGTGGGAATTGGGTAGGAGCTAAATGGGTGATGTGTACACCTATGTCCACACAAGGTTTTACCCCAATACTATGTATGAATATAATGCACCAATAAATTTTTTTTAAATATAAAATAGGTCTGGGGGTGTAAAAAAAAAAGAAAAGAAAATATTCCTATTAGTGGTTAGAGCAATATTCTCTCTTTTTATATTCATATTATTAAAGACCTCATACTATACAAAGATTAGAGTGAGATTCAGTTTCACCCTTTAATTCAAGATTTTTGAAGCTCATGATGGTAATACTGGGTAAATAAATATATACATTTAAATTTACATTTATATATATTTAAATATATATTTATTTGTACTGGAGGTTGAACCCAGAGGCATTCTACCTTTGTGCTACACCCCTAGCCCTATTCTATTTTTTATTTTGAAACAGGGTGTTTCTAAGTGGCTTAAAGATCTCTCTAAGTTGATGAGGCTGGCCGTGAACCTGCAATACGCCTGTCTCAGTCTCCCAAGTACTAGGACTACAGGCATGAGACACCACACCTAGCAGGAAGATATTTATTAAATGAATGATTAACATTTATAAAGCACGTGTTAGGCCTTAAGCTGGCTGCTTTGCTATATTATTCCTCTTCTTTACAGCATTTTGCCAAGTAGTTATGATTATTGTTGTTGTTATCATTATTTTTTGGAGTCAGGGTCTTGCTATATTGCCCAGGCTGCCTCAAACTTCTTGGGTCAAAGGATCCTCCTGCCTCAGCCTCCTGAAAAGGATTGTAGGTGCGTATCACTGCACCTGGCTTTGAATAGATATTATTATAGTTTTTAACATAAAGAAGCAGATGCTTTGAGACAAATTAGGCAGCTCAAGTAAACTGCCATAGATGAAAAAGTGGCTGAACAGAAAGTTGAATCCAGCTTTTTGTAAAATCTTGGTTCTTGAACATGACTCTCACCGCTAAGAAGTACTAAAAGAAATGTGCCTCACAGGTAGGTCAAGCCAGGCAGTGAGTCAAATTCTTGAAATGGTCCTTTTGTCAAGCCAAAATCAGAATCTTTGGTTAATTAGAACTTACTAGTTAGGGCCACTTAGGAAAGCACCTAAAATTTCCTCTTTTAGAGAAGAGTTTTTGTTTTGTTTTGTTTTGGTACTGCAAATTGAGTCAAAGGGCATTTGACCTCTGAGCTACATCGCTAGCACTTTTAATTTTTTTTTTAAATTTTGAAATAAGGTCTCACTAAGTTGCTGGGTATCTTGCTAAATTGCTAAGGCTAGTCTTGAACCTGTGGTCCTCCTGTCTCAGTCTTGCAAGTATTGGGATTATAGATTAGAGGGGGATGATTTGTTTTGATGCTAAGATCTAATGACATTTACCTCCAATTTATTCTTGTGTTCTATCTGAAAAGCTCTGCAGTAACTTCCTAACTCCTGAGGAGAGGGTACCATTATTATATATCATCTCATATATACATCTTTTCTTTTTCTGGTCCCCTTACTGGTGATGACTCTGAGCATCTAGGTACTGCAAAGGAAAAAGAAAAATAATTTTGAGTTGAACACTTTTACTAATGTGGTCATTAAATGCTTCGTGCCACCTCAGAACAGTGTCTTTTGTAGTGCCTTGAAGCTGTATTGTCAATTATCATTAATTCAGACTTTATGATAATACATATCTGGCTAGTTGGTGTTAAACTTTAATATGCCTTTGGAAAAGTGGGTCTATGCCAAAAATCGTGTGAATGAGATTTTAAATAGGAACATTTAACTTTTTAAGACAACAGCCTAATTATAAACTTGACCAGCTTAGTGTAAAAGTAAATGCCATTAGGCTAAAGTATATATGTCTCATGCAGTTTATCTTACGTATTAAACACAGACTATAGATAAACAGAACATGAATGGGTAAATTCACTCAAGTGAAGCCTTTAATAGCAGTTGGATAAGGTAAATCAGGCTGTTGTCTGATTTTGAAAATAGACTATATTTTTTAAGTTGTCTATTTTATATTGTTTCCTACAATATGAACGAGGCATTCACTGGGGATTTTGGAGAAGTTCCAAATCTGTTGACCAGTTTAACAGTCTACATGTTTGATGGGCATCTGTGAAACTCTGGGAACCTCGAAAGCAACAAACAACACACCAGCAACTACTCATAAGGGATGCATTGGAAATCCCAGGGGCGTTTCTAACTCAAGGGACTTTCTATATTTTTTTGGTGTCTGAAAATTTCATAGTCTTTTCTAAAGTTATCCCCAGCAGATGATAGTGGGGCCTTGATAACTAATGAGTTACCTTCCTCTGGTGTCCCACTTATAGATTCAAACCAGAGCTTGAAAAAATGGCTCAAATAATCTCCTACTCAACTGATTTGAATTGAGATTCTTAGGTACAAATGGTTAAAAATCATTTCTAAACAATGCCATTTTCTCTCTTTTTATTTATTCATTTTTATGTGGATCATATTGAAATTAGCATACATTCAGACTGTGCTTGGTGCCCTCTCCCATTCCCAACAATGAGTGTCCAGGTTGACCAAGCTACACTCATACATTTACACATATTCGGATGCAGCTCCCTCCATTAATCAACCTCAGCCTTCTTCGTCTCCTACCCTTCTATTTCAGCTTTGCTGAGGTTTCCCCTCCATTATCTGGAGTTCCTCTGGCATTCCTAATAGTCCCTAGTTTGGACATATTAGAGAAAACATATGTCTCTTTCCTTTCTGTGCTTGGCTGATCTCACTTAACATAATTTTCTCCAGGTCTTTCCATCTTCTTGCGAATGACATGATTTTGTTCTTTAAGTTGAAGATGGCAAAGATGGATCTTTGAGTAGTCATCATTTACAGGAGAGTGAATATTTATCAAGGATGAGAGGCTGAAATGATGATTTCTCTTTTCAATGCATTTAATAAACCAGGCAGCACATATTGGTCTCTTTGGTTTTGTTAAAGCCCATCCATCCCGAGTGAGCTTACAGAGGTGAACTGCTGAGACAGACCTCCTGGTGATGCTTGGCCAGCTGCAGAAACATTTAACTGCTGTTTCCCTCTATATGATAATTCTTATTCCATGATTAAAAACTGCAAAGAACACACTCCTTTTTTTTTTGTACTGGGGATTGAACCCAGGAACATCCTACCTCTAAACTACACCCACAGCCCTTATTAATTTTCATTTTGAAACAGGGTCTTGCTAAGTTGCAAAGGCTGGCCTCAAACCTACCATCCTCTTATTTTAGCCCTCCAAGTACTGAAATTATAGGCATGTGCCACCACACCTGGCAAAGAATGTACTCTAAATTGCTCATTCTAAAATTTGACCCTAAATCTTGAAAGTTCAGTGTCACAGATATAGATACTTTTTGGGGGAGGGAGAGGTTGGTACTGGAGAATGAACCCAGGGGCATTCTATATCTGAGTTACACTCCCACGCTTATTTTATTTTATATTTTTAAATTTTGAAACAGGGTCTCCCTAAGTTGTGGAGGGTCTTGCTAAATTGTTGAAGCTGGCCTCAAAATTGCAATCCTCCTGTCTCAATCCTGCATACTAGGTTTACAGGTGTATACCATTATGCTGGTTAGAAACTTTTTGAAGAAGGAAGGGCTTAAACCAAGTAACTAGCTTTAGGTAATCAAGATACTTCAAACAAACAAACAAACAAACAAATAAACAAAATATACTCCCTACATCCTTTTATTTCTTGGCTCACTGAACTTTGTGTGGTTATACTTGGATGCATTTAAGATTACTCTCATCTGGATCAGTGGTGCTCGCTTATAATCCCAGTACTTGGGAGGCTGAGACAAGAGGATTGCAGTCTGTGGCCAGCCTCAGCTACTTAGTGAGGCCCTTTGCAACTTAGACCCTGTTTCAAAATAACGAATAAAACATAGGGCTGGGGTACTCGGAGGTAGAATGTTCCTTGGTTCAATTCCTAGTAACTAAAAAAATAAAATTACTCTCATGTGGAAGCTCCCCAAATTAATAACTTCATTTCTAAAATCAGAAAGGGATTTGTCATTTTTTATGAGAGCATTACATAAACTCTTTCAGGGAGAGTTTTTAAAGAACTAGTTTACTTGAAGAAATAGTTTAATATTCTTAGTTTTCTGGGCAGTAATACTTTTATTGATGTGTTCTAATTATGCATCATACTGAAGTTCAAAATGATAGAGACATACATGCACACAGGACCTGGTGTGTTTCCCTTCAGATCCCATTCTGCTAGCCTTAATTTGCTTTGGTATTTTCTGTTATAATCTGTACATTGAGAGTTGATTGTGCTTCCTTTTGGGTAGAGAGGAGGAGTTGGAAATTGAATTCAGGGATGCTCTACTTCTGAGCTATCCCCACAACTCTATTTTATTTTACTTATTAATGGTACTGGGGATTGAACCCAGGAGGGTTCTACCTGTGAGCTACACCTCAGTCCTATTTTATTTATTTATTTATTTGTTTGTTGTTTGTTTGTTTTTATTTTTTACAGTACTGGGGATGGAACCTAGGGGCATTCTACCTCTGAGCTACACCCCCATCCCTATTTTTTATTCTTTATTTTGAAACAGGGTCTCACTGTGAAATGGGGGTTTCTTGCGAGAAAACCCCGGCGAGTTCTTGTCTACGGAGAGCGAAGAATGACACCCGCAGACCTCAGGAAGGGGAGTAAAAGGTTTATTGGAAGCAGCAGGGAATGGGGCAAGGGTGGCTGAACACCCCCAAAGGGGCTGGGACTCTGGGTCCAGCAGCTGCCTTCAGGACAATACTTGAGAGTAGCCCAAGCCGAATTGCCTTCTGGTGCAGGCTGCTTTCTTCCGGAGTCCGCACGATCTGCCAGAAGGGAATAGAGAAAAGTGGCCGAACACCCCATAGGGGCGGTCGGAACTCCGGGGTCCAATAGCTGCCTTCAGGGTCACTACCCGAGTGTCGCCCGAGCCAAGTGCCCATCAGTTGCAAACTACTTTCTCCCAGAGTCCACGCGATCTGCCAGAAAAGAGGTGCAGGTCACCCCTAGGGGCCTGGTCAGCCATGATGTCCAGCAGAGGCCTTCAGGTCACCACTCGAGAGTCGCCCGAGCCACGTGCCTTCAGATGCACTCTGCCTTCTCTCAGGGCCAACATGACCTGAGAGAGAGAGAACAGCTCCCCAGAAGGGGAGGGGGTCCCGTGCAGGAAGTCCCCACTTTTGCCATCTGACTGGCTGATGCCTGACCGCTTGCAAGTCCGTTTGTGGTTAGGGTGACTCCAAGGAGAATTTGCATAGGACATTTGCAAGTTCTTTGAAGGGTCTCCTTTCAGGAATGCCAGACTTGCTCGGTGGGTTTGTTGATTAGGAAACTCAGGATGGCCTTGTGAAGCTTTGACCTTCTTATCTCTGAACCTTTAGAGTTTCAGGTATCTGTTGTCTCTCAGGAAACTCAGGATGGCTTTGTGAAGCTCTGGTCTTCTTATCTCTGAGCCTTTGGAGTTTCAGGCATTTGTTGCCCCTCAGGGAACTCAGGAAATTAACTTTTTTCTACCAAGGCCTTTTCCCTATCTGCCTATTTCCTTTCTACCTCCTCAACTGAGCTGCAAAGGGCCTCATGAAGTAGGTGTGGCTGTCTTCGAACTTGGATCCTCCTGTCTCAGCCTCCCGATTGCTGGGATTACAAGTGTGTGCCACCACGCCTGACTACAATTTTATTTTTTATTATGAAACAGAATCTTACTAAGTTCCTGAGTGACGGGTCCAGCCTGTCCGCAGCGGGGCTGGCGAGATAATTAGTACAGATGGCCCCGATCACCACATGGTCCTGGGAGATTTGTCAAGCAAGATCTCGTTTATTTTCCTTCAGGCAACCCAATTTAAAGCAAAAAGGCAAGGGGGGATTTTCCGGTCAGAAAACTATTTTAACCTATCAAACTAAAGGTAGTGGGGGCAAGGAGACGCCCCCTTGCATCCGCTCGGAGCTATTTGTTGCAGGTGTACTCATCAGAAGTTGCGGCAGTTGTGCAGACCTGTGTTCACTACATGTAGCCCATTTATCGGAAGTTTTGACAGGCGGCCAACGCGCTTGGCGCTACCTGTCATCTGGCGGTTGAGCAGACCCCAATATCTCCCCCTTTCTTTTTATGTATAAGGACGAAATGTATGCCCCCTGTCTTAGGTTGTCCTCTTTCGAGGATCTTACCCATCATTGGATACTCATGCTTGATAGCCGCTCATAAGCTACCCCAGCCCCTGTCTTAGGTTGTCCTCCTCTGAGGATCTTACCCATCATTGGGTGCATGGGGGGAGAGGAGGGACATTTATGGTCAGAATGCCAGTCATATTGGATCTCTGCTTAACTGCCTATAAAGTGAACTAATCTATTGAGGATATAGGGGCTCAGGGTACAAACAATCAGGAGAGATCTTGTCCATAGTGGGTTGTTTTGCAGATTTTGTTGGCGTTGTCTTTTTGGAATTGCTTCATCTTGTCCTGGACTAGGCCTGATAAAAACAGCATCTTTCCTGTAAAAATAAGCAGATGCCTCCCTTTTCGGCTGTTAATAAATCCAATCCCTGTCTTTTTTGTAATATCACATTGGCCAGAGAATCTAATTGAGCTTGTAAGTCTAGGGTGGTTTTTGAGATGGCCTTAATATTATTGATCACTTGGAGGGAGAGTTTCCTATGTAACTCAAAGGAACTCAGGGTATTGGGAAAGGATAATTTGTTTGTTTGGGGATCGAACCCAGGGCCATTTGCATGCCAGGCAAGTGCTGTACCAGCCCAACCATCATTTTTCAGTTCTTATGGAATTAACTTTTAGGAGTGAAATTGCTAAAATTATTTTTTGATATATAAAATGCGCACTGTTACACTATGTTTAGGACCAATAAACTTGATATTTCAAATCTGTACAATGTTTCCAAGGATATGAGTTGTATGTTTTCTCATAAATCTACATACTTGAAGATTTTTATAGCTATGAGTTGTCTTTAGTACATTATCAGAAGCAATTTTCCTTGACAGGATAACCAAGACTATAACAATAGCAAATAATGATAATAATAATGGCACAGGTCACAGTCACCGACACCATAAGGCCCACACTATACTGAGTATAACACATGGCAGCACTTACTACAATTTGCATTTGCCAAAGAGAAAATCGTGCAGCATTTGTAAGAAACTAGTATTTATGTTTAGTCTGGTCTCAAGCCATGTATTTAGACTTCATTCAGAGACCATTGCCATGTGAAAGGTAAACCTAGGACTCCTAAACTTGAGATTCTACCTGCAACATAGTCGATCTTACATGTCCCCTTTAGCAGTTGTGTGTGTTTAACGTTTGTCATCATTATGAAGCCATAAGCTCCAGCAGAGTAGAATCTATCCCACCACAAAACCACCGGCTCATGCACGATGTCCAGCACCTTGTATGCATTCACTAAACATATACTCAATGCATGGAAAAGTCCTCTATGCTTTTTCTTAGTAGACACAAATCCCCATCTCCTTTGTAGTTAGTTTCTTCTCAAGGATGCTCTGGCTTTCATCTGTCTATGGTGCCTGGGAGGGCCAAGGTCACATTCCTCTCAGGCAGGCCCAGGAAAGCCTGTCTCCATGGCCCTCCACCCCATCTGCAGGACCCTATTGGCCTGACCTTCCCCACCCTGATGGCTGTCATGAAATAAGACAAGCATGCACAATCCTCAGAACAGGTCTAGAATTTTGCTAGTTAATGGGCATTTAAAGGAAAAAAGTTTTCATTGTCATCTTAGAGTAAGCATCTAACAGTCTGCATGGAGCACCAAAAAATAGGTAATGTAAAAACAATTGCTAATAATTTAGTATAATGTACAAAAATATGCTTTAAGAAAAAAGTATAAATTGTATTTACATAATTATACATTTTGTCTTTGATTTTTTTTCTTCCTTTTATCATCTTTGCTCATCTTTTCTTTATGTTTTCAAATTTCCAGAACTAATGTATAGAAGACATCATCAACACCCTGTCTTGTCTTAGCTGATGTTTCAATAAAAGGAATTTCATAATTTTTTGCTAAGTCCTGAGCCTGTTTTGTGTCTCTCGTTCTAGAGGGCAGATCACACTTATTTCCTACTAGGACCATAGGTACATCTTCAGAGGCTTTAACTCTTTTAATCTGTTCTCTATAGTGGTGAATGTCTTCAAATGATTTAGTATCATTTATGGCAAATACACAAAGAAAGCCCTCCCCAGCCCTTATGTATTGGTCCCTCATTGCACTGAATTCCTCTTGACCTGTGGTTGTGTTGAGAATGTCTAAGAGACAGGTTTCTCCATCAATTACTACTTATTTCCTGTAGGAATCCTCTATTGTAGGATCATACTCATCCACAAAGTGATTTAGAATTAGCTGTATGGTCAAGGCACTTGCCTATGCCACCAGCTCCAACTATCACAAGATTATATTCAGTTATTTTTAGCAGGCCTTGCTCAGCACCTGGAGCCACCGCCCTCCTAAGCTCTTTAAGATCTTGGGGGATCCAGGGGTGCCAGGTAGGGGGAAGGTTTCCCCCAGGGTTAATGGTCACAGGGAAAAGTTGGGCTTGCTTCCCCTGATAGTTGACTCCCTGATATAGGGGAGGTGCTGAGGGAGTCACGGGGAGGGGGCAGAAGGGGCTATGGGAGGAGAAAGACACCGGGGCATCCCTTTTTTGCCAGAGGCAGCCCCAAAAAGATCAAGAGAGGGATACCAGGGCAGAAAATCTTTGGGGGCTTCAGTAGGTCCTTTATCTAATTTTTCCTGCGCTGTCAAAGTGACTGTCCGTACCTGGTCTTGCAGTTCCTAGCGATACCAGGCTGTAGGGTGGTTTCCTCCCGGGTTGATGTTGACAGTTCCTCCTGCTCCCACCTCATCTGATGGCATAGGAGCGGAGGATACGGAGAAGGAATTGGCCGGGGAAAGGAGTTTTGGGAAGCCCTTAGCGTCCCCAAAGGGATTGGAGGGATCGGGAGGTTTTTTAGGGGCTTCGGGACAGGAGGAGGGTGTATGCTCAGCGGCCCCTTTTTCCGCTGGCTTGGGGCCACGGTCAGCGAGGTTTTTCAGGGTTTGCGGGGGGGGGGGGGTTGGGGGGGGGTTGGGGAAAAAACTTTTAAGCGCGGAGATGGTGGGGAGAACCCTGAGAGGGAGAAACTCTCCTTCATCTGTTTGGGCATGCTTGATTAGCATTTCTACTTGGTCCCATGTGTCCCAGTTATAAAGATTTCCCTTGGGGAGCCAGGGGGCGATTTTTAAAAGACAACCCCAAGCTTGTCTGGCATGATCCTCAGAGAGATCAAGCCCACGGACTCTTTAAGAGCAATCTCAGAGATTCAAGGGAAGGGTCGGGGCTTGGAGCTAGACTTCCCCATGCTAAAGTATGGGGGATACTCACCCACAGACTGATTAACTCGCCAGCGATTACCTTTGTTAGACGATGGAGAGCGAGGGGGGGGAGACCTCACATGGAGCACCAGACTGATGGGTCCAGCCAGTCAGCGGCGGGGCGAGATGATGAGCACGGATGGCCCCGATCACCACACGGTCCGGGAGATCTGTCAAGCAAGATCTCGTTTATTTTCCTCAGGCAACCCAATTTAAAGCAAAAAGGCAAAGGGGGATTTTCTGGACAGAAAACTATTCTAACCTATCAAACTAAAGGTAGTGGGGGCAAGGAGATGCCCCCTTGCATCTGCTTGGTGCTATTTGTTGCAGGTCTACTCATCGGAAGTTCCGGCGGTTGTGCAGACCTGTGTTCGCTACATATAGCCCATTCATCGGAAGTTTTGAGAGTGCTACATGTAGCCTATTCATTGGAAGTTTTGACAGGTGGCCAACACGCTTGGCGCTACCTGTCATCTGGCGGTTGAGCAGACCCTAACACCTGAGGGGCTCACTAAGTTTCTGAGGTGGCCTTGAACCTGTAATCTTCATGTCTTAGCTTCCCAAGTACTGGGATTACAGGCATGTATCATCATGCCAGGCTGGTAATGCTTCTTAATTTAAGAAGATTATTTTCCTAAGTTTTTAAGGAAAATGCTAAGAAAATAGCTTTATGAGAGATCTTTGGGCACTATTTAAATAAAAGTATCAGTATTAGTTTATCTTTTATGAAGTGCTATAATTTGTTTTGTTTTATGGTACACATTGAAAAAATTCTTTTTAGAATTTAAGAATTCCTTTTAGAATTCAAGAATTCCCTTTAGCTTGCATATCATACTATCATAAAATATTTATAAATATTATGATAAATAAAATTTTATTGCACTATCTTGAAAGAAATCTTTCTAAATAATACAGTTTTACCAGTTTAATAAATTACTTTCTTATCCAAGAGAAACTAGGAAGGGTATGTTAACCTAGACATTAAGAAAAAAATGTGAATCTAAAGATGTCTCTGTTATAGCTTAACAAACTAAAGAAAAATAACAAAATGGGCATATGGAAAAGTCTGCCTTGTTGTGTTGAAACATCTTCCTCTCAATGTTTATTTTTTTAAATGGCAATGCTGAGGTCCAGAAACATTGATTTAACATCTGTATTTATTCTTCTAGCTAATTAATGAATACAACTTCAGATTTGTATATCTGTATAACAGTGTCTCACTGAGTTGCAAAGGGCCTAAGTAGCTGAGGCTGTCCACGAACCGCGATCCTCCTGTTTTAGGCTCCTAAATGCTGAGATTACAAGCATGTGCCACCATGCCTGGCCACTGATTTCTGATACCAACTCTCCATATTTATACTTTTTTTGTTCACAATTTGTGTTCTGTCACATTAAAACAAAATCTCCCCTGAAGATGTCCGCTTTTCCTTTCTTTTAATTTTTTCCTTTTGCTTCATTATTTTCGCAAAAACCATAACATATTCTAAAAACCGTGACATTTTTGGCATCCAACATTTTGGTGGCCATGCCCGACCACTGGCAGCTCGGGATTCTTAGGCTCCTCAGAAATTGGGGGATATTTTCAGGGAAGCAAATTAATAAAATTTTGTTGAAAATGGCAATTTTCAACAAAAATTGGTATTGGGAAATGGCTTCAAAATGTATTTGAAAATAGCTTTGGTATTAGAAAGCTAGAGCTTGGGTGCGGGCAGGTACTCAGGGAAGTGATCATGCAAAGATCCCTGCACCAAGGGTGATTAGCAAGAAAATATTGGGAGCCCAGGGCCTTTTGCATTTTAAAGACAAGCAAAAATTCCCCAAGCATGTAGAGGATGCCACAAGCCTTCAATGGATCTCTGACCCTGATAATCACTTACCACATTTTGGGGCATAACAAAAGGCTTGGGGTCTGTACTGGAGACTGGACAGGCCTACAGGAAGGAATCTCCACATCAAAAGACCTGCCCTGAGAAGGGGCAGATCTAGTCGGGTCAGAAGATTATTGGTAGAGCAAGATTAAGGATAATGTATCTTTATAAAATAGTTTTATATCCAAAAACTTTAGTAACTTATTTTCAAGTTACTCCCCTGTACCCTCCTTTGTATACTAGGAATGGAACCCAGGGGCATTCTACCTCTGAGCTACACCCCAGCCCTATATTTTATTTATTTTGAAACAGGGTCTCGCTGAGTTGCAAAGGGCCTCGCTAGTAGTAGCTGAGGCTGTCCACAAACCATGATCCTCCTGTCTCAGCCTCCCAAATGCTGGGATTACAAGCGTGTGGCACCACTTCTGGCTTTACTAATGAATTTCCAATGTCAAAATATCAAATTTTAGAGAGTTAAAACATTGAACTTGTGAAATAGAGTTTTCTGAATCTTGCTTTTCCTTGGTGCTGCTTTGAAGATTATGAGTTTTCCATGACATCACCATCGTCACTGAAACCCACCCTTCTCACAATCCTGCGGCGGGCAGCTCTTTCAAGTTCAACAGGGAAGTTAGAGCCAGTGCTCATAATGGCCTCTTTAACAAGTATATGAAAAACCAAGACAATGAAAATGAGCCCATACAGAAGAGACAGGCATGTGTACCAGCACATGCACTCTCCGTAGGCGTAGTGTGAAAGTGACATTCTCTTCAGCCTGTTGAACATTGACTCGGATCCCCTCATCAGAAGATTTACATCTAGGAAATAAGTAAATACTGTCATACTGTGGAAAGAGACCAGAGAAGGAAAAGGACCAGAGAAGGAAAAGTAGGTAGGCCACATTTGTTGGCTCCGGTTGTGAATATAACTTAATCCTTTTATTAGAACTAAAATACATTGTACATTTTGAGCTTTTTTAGTTACTGAGGACTGAACTAAGGGGCATTCAAACTCCAGGCTATTACCCCAGCTCATTTTACTTTTTAAAATTTTGAATCATAGTCTTTCTAAGTTGTTGAGGGTCTCTCTAAGTTGTGGAGGCTAGCCTTGAACCTGCAAACTTCCTGTCTCAGTCTTCCAAGTACTAGGATTATAGGCATATACTACCATACCTGGCTTCAAGAGCTCTTTGAATGGATGTGACACAATGATTCTAAAAAAAAAAAAAAAAAAAAAACAAAAAAAAACAACCTCACTATGCTTGTGTCTTCTAATGCTTTGGACATTTTTTAAGCATGCATTTTTCTAAGCATGAGAGAAAAGGATCAGGGTCGTGGCTCATTCTCTTACTCCTTCAGTTTGAATGCTGAGGTGGCCTAAAACTCCAGATATTCTTTGAAAGCCAAGCTCAGAAATTTTTTTTTTCTTATTTATTCTGGTCCAGTGCAAATATTTGTCTATTGAAAAATACACATAGCACATTACAATCGTAAACCCACCATCTGCTTAAAATGAGCCAACACCCACCTGTTAGGAGCCGGATACAGGCCGGTATCCTGTTTCTCCAGCTCTTAAGGGAAGGTGACTGACGCTATGGGGCCTGGTTTGTTTGAGCTGCCCCATGCCAAGATTGCCTGATAAAATTCCAGAAGGGTGTGTATATTTGTTGCAACCCCTGAAGATGCCTTTCAGGTTCTCTTGGAGAATAAAAAATTTTATTCCTTCTTGTGGTACTACAGATTAAGCCCAGGAACATTCTACCTCTAAGCTACATCCCTAGCCCTATTTTATTTTTAATTTGGAAACAGGATCTAAGTTGCTGAGAGCCTTGCAAAGTTGCTGAGGCTGACTTTGAACCTGTGATCTTCCGGTCTCAGTCTCCCAGGTACTGGGATTACAGGCATGTACCACCATGCTCTGCTGAGAAATATATATATATATTAATAATAAAGAGGTCAGAAAGAGGCTACAGTGCCATCAGCTTCCAGCAGGTAGATGCCTTCAAAGATTCTCCATTCTAATGTTCTAGTGCAAGGAGTGAAATAAATAAATCATTCGACATTCTGCAGTATGTGGATGAGCTGGGCTGCTCATATGAGCTGATGCTGACGCTGACTGAGAACTCCCACTTCCTAGTGAATGCGGAGAGGACTATAGCAGAGGAGGGCCCTCAGTTTGCCATGGTTGATCTTTTTAAAGTGACTACTAGCTGGGCGTGGTGGCGCACGCTTGTAATCCCTGCGCTGGAGAGGCTGAGACAGGAGGATCGCACAGGTTCGAAGCCAGCCTCAGCGACTTAGGCTCTCAGCAACTTAGTGAGATCCTGTTTCCAAATAAAATATAAAATAGATCTGGGAATAGAGCCTGGAGGTAGAAAGCCCCTGGTTTCCATCCCTAGTACCACACACACACACACACACACACACACACACACACACACAAGTGATCACTAGTTTTCATTGCAAACTGACAGACATGTGGTTGGGACTTCATCTTATGGTTTTGAAAGAAACTGTTATGGTTTGGGAAACTGTCCCCAGGGACCTTTGTTAGACCCCTGGGAATAATTCTCAAAAAAACCCCACAAAAACTGCGGGTTCTTATCCTGAGCTAAGAGTAAATATGCAATAGCCTGGACTCTTGATGAAGATTTAAAGAAGTTTATTAAAAAGATAGAAATACAGAAGACAGTTACAGCCTCATGTTACCCCAGAGTAACATGAGGGGGTGCTTGGAACAAAATCACTGAAGTACAAAACACAGAACAGACTTTTTATACACATGACCTCCATCTTGTTTCATGTAATTCTGACGTAGTAAAACTCCCTGTAAACCCCTCCCCTTACTTTCCCACGAAGGTCAACCCCTCCTCCCATCCTAGCTAGATTATCCAATTATGTAAACCTGTCTTTAGAATGATGAGGAAGTCCTAGTTCCTCTCTCTTATTGACTTGATAATTACCTTTAGCTAGGTTAATTTACATTCGAATAGTTGCCTGCTTCTTGGCAGAAACCAAGTCCTTTCACAGATCTTCCCCTCACCCAATTTTTGAAATATATTTATTAATAATCAGGGCTTTCTCAAATCTTTCTAGGCCATTCCCAATACTGGTACAACACTTCACCTCTGAGTTGCTCCAAAGTATCTGTTTTTGTCACTCGACAGTACATGGATAGGATCCGGAAAATGAGTTCACAGTGAGAGTTGTTACTGGAGGTGGCTGCTGTACCAGTATTGGGAATGGCCTAGGAAGATTTGAGAAAGCTCTGATTATTAATATATTTCAAAAATAATTGTGTCAAAATGGCGGCAGGCCTGGAGAGAGAAAGGCTTGGCTTTGGTCAGGAAGCAAACAGCTATTGAAACTTAGATTGACTTAGCTACATGTAATTAGCAAGTCAATAGGAGAGGAGAACTAGGCCTTTATCTAAAGACAGATCTTCATGATTAGATAAGCTAGCTAAGATGGTAGGAGGGGTCGACCTTCATGAAAGGAGACACCTTGCCACACCTTGCTAGGGGAGGTACCTTTTAGGGTAAGGGGAGGTACATTACAGGGTTAAGGGGAGGTACCTTACAGGGACGTTTGCTACGTCAGAATTACGTAAACAAGATGGAGGTCATGGGTATAAAAAGTCTGGTCCACGTGCTGTATCTTGGGAGTGGTGAGTTGGCCCGGGCCACCCTCCCCCCTCATGCCATTTTGGCATGGGGCTGTAACTATTTTCTGTATTTCTATTTTCTGTATTTCTATCTTTTTAATAAACTTCGTTAAATCTTCAGCAACTGTCCAAGCTATGCATATTTATTCTTAGCTGAAGATAAGAACCCGCGGTTTTTCTGTTTTTGGTCATTTTGGGTTTTGTTATGGGTTGGGGGAAAGTGTGTCCGGGACCCTCGCAGAGGTTCTTGGGGAACAGTTTCCCCATGACCATACTCTCCCCAAACCGTAACAGCTGCCTTTGCAGCCCGTTATAGAACAGGTCAATCAGTTCACATGAAATGTACCCCTGAAAGTCTTGATTGTTGGATTTTATAGTTTGAACGTAAATGTTTTGGGGTAACTAAAGATTGAGCCCTGAGGCATTCTACTCTCCAGCTATACTCACAGACCTTTTTAATTTTTTATTTTGAAACAGATAAATTACTGAGGACCTCACAAAGTTGCTGAAGCTGGCCTCAAACCTGCTATCCTTCTGTCTCAGCCTCCCAAATACTGGGAGTACAGGCATATGTTACCATGTTTGGCTCACTTTGAAAAAATATTTTTTTTTTTGGGTCTGAGGATGGAACTCAGGGGCATTCAACCACCGAGCTACACCCCCTGCCTTAGTTTTTATTCTTTAATTTGAAACAGTGTCTCACTAAGTTGCAAAGGGCCTCACTAAGTAGTTGAGGCTGTCCACGAACCGCGATCCTCCAGTCTCAGCCTCCCAAATGTTGGGATTACAAGTGTGAGCCACAGTGCCCAGCTTGACTTTGAAATTTTTGAAAGAAATTACCAAGGGTTTTTTTTCAAAGGAATTTTCCTGACTGATAGCTGTTATGGATTGGGAGAATATGGTTATGGTGTGGGAATGTTATGGTTTTGGGGAAACTGTCCCTGAGGACCCGTGTTAGGGTACCAGACACACAATTTCCCTCAGAACACACAAAAAAACAAAACAGAAAAACCGAGGATCTTGTCCTGAGCTAAGGGTGAATACACATTAGTCTGGACTCTTGCTGAAGATTTAAAGAAGTTTATTAAAAGATAGAAATACAGAAGACAGTTAAAGCCCCATGCCATTCAGAAATGGCACGGGGGGGTGGGGGGGATATGATCTGAGCGAATTCACCAAAAATCCCTGCATGCTGAGTGTTCTTATCCCAACCAAGTCTGTGCAGGTCCTTTGATATGTAGATATGCTGCCCTATCTCTAGCCCAGGTATCTGCTCTGTCTCCATCCCAGCCAGATCCACCCCCTGTAAGGGGGGGCAGCATTGTCTGGGGCACAGACACCCCCCCCCTTTTGTTACACTCCCAAAATGTGTTAAGTTGCTTATCCTGGATCTGGGATTTCCTCACATCCTAGAGGAACCTTGCCTCTCTTTAGAAATGTAAAAAGGCCCTTTTCCTGAGGAATTTTACCTCTCTTTAGGAATGTAAAATAAAAAGGCCCTTTTCCCTGATGCTCCTGGCTTTCTACCAAAGATATATTTTTAAAATTGGAAATCTTTCCCACTACTGGTACATTAATACATTTTGAAACCTCTTCCCAATACTGGTACATTTGTCAAATCTAGGTATGAAAGCAAATCAATTTAAACTTACTCTTTGGAGTAAATTGCTGTGCTCTGCAATTTTTAAGATAATGAAGAATTGCCGGGCGTGGTGGCGCACGCTTGTAATCCCCACGCTTGGGAGGCGGAGACAGGAGGATTCCGCAGGTTTGAAGCCAGCCTGGCTGGCTTAAGAGACCCTGTTTCCAAATAAAAATATAAAAAATAGGTCTGGGACTGTAGCCCAGAGGTAAAAGGGTTTCCAGGAACCCCAGTATCACCAAAAATATAAAAAATAAATAATGAAGAATTATATGATTAGTGTAAATAAATGCTTAAATGTTCCATAAAATTAATAAAACCAGAACATGATTTCAGTGGTAGATGGAATAGGTGGTCATAGATGAAAGCCCCACCTGCCCCGTTTCATCACTTACTGTTGGTGTCTGGAACCTCTAAAGCTTTTATATCCCTCCAGGGCTTCCCTTGTCAAACTCAAAGTAGAAGAAGTGCCATTGATTACAAGAGCCTTAAAGGGGATTGACCTGCACAGCTGTGTTAACATGAATATCTTCAAAGAATCTCAGGGCAAAGGACAAGTAAGGGTTTGAAAAAGATTGGGGGAAGGAAAAATGATTGAGGATAACAAAAGTTTTCAGAGTAAGCGTTGACCTAGAGCAGGTTTTCTGAGGGAAGGGGCACTCAGCAGTGATGTCAAGAGGGCCAAGTATGACTCAGAAGAGGTCTAAAAGTGAAGAATGATGCCAAACATAAAAATCTCCTCTTTAAAATTTTCCTATGAGGCTGGGTATGATGGTGCACGCCTGTAATCCTAGTAATTGGGAAGCTGAGCCAGGAGGGTCACTAGTTTTGAGGTCGGTCCCAGCAATTTAGCAGCTTCTGCAGTATAGAGAAACCTTGTTTCAAAAACAAAAAATAAAAGGGCTGGGGGTATAGCTTGGAGGTTGAATGTCCCTGGGTTCAACCTTCAGTGCCACTAAAAAAAAAAAAAAAAAAAATCCTCAGTGGGTAGTGTAGAAGATCAAGAAATAATCGCAGTCTTTTGCTTCTGTACATTGCTTGCTTTTAGGGTAAAATGCTAGCTAGCCTGGCTAATGCTGTTTTGTGGGCCAGCTCCATTTTGCTGTGCAGCTGAACTCAGTTTCCAGTATAAACTGCTGTAGATCCCTAGCAGAGCCATGACAGGCTCCACAGTCGCAGAACTGGTCAGTTTCGAAGCCTGGGCTGGGGTGGACAATTCCTAACTACCCTAGGTGCCATAAATTGATTAAAAATCATTAAGGGCCACTCTGTTACTCAAGATAACCTCTGTGGAAAATTCCTTTAGAATAAGATAATTCCTTCGAAAACCACGACCCCTGCAACCGTACTGTATAAAACCAACCTCTGGACAC
Source organism: Muscardinus avellanarius (assembly GCF_963383645.1). Taxonomy (NCBI): domain Eukaryota; kingdom Metazoa; phylum Chordata; class Mammalia; order Rodentia; family Gliridae; genus Muscardinus; species Muscardinus avellanarius. Next base: position 34,458,046 of record NC_137795.1, on the reverse strand, counting down.
GGGCTCTGGGTCCTTGTCAAGACTCTATTGCGCTGGATGAGACTCGGACCCTAACTCGAGCTACTTTCCCAATAAACCCCTTCCTGTTTTTGCATTATTGTGTGTAGTGGTAGTCTCTGTCACCCTGGGGTCCTGGACTTTGAGACTTTGAGTATAACAGGTAGCAGTGATTTCTTAATGGCAATGTCTATCTTGTGTGGGGTACTGAAGTAGTATTACCCAGTGTTTCCCCTCCTTGCTCCCAGATCCTCAGGCTGCCCAGAGCCGCAGAGGCTGAGGGTAATCTTGTCTTTGGGTTTTTGTTGAACATGGGTGGAAACTTAAGGCTGGGTATGGAGGAGTTGTGTATGATCTTGCTCTAAAGCATAATTGAGATCCATGTTAATTGATTTTCTTTAATAAAGGACACAGTCCAAATAGCTTTAGGAGTCGTACCACATCAATTTCATTTAATTTATTTTTTTATAATATAAAAATTAAAAGCAGGACAGCATGGCAGTGAAGTGTGGGCACGGGAGTCAAATTTTTTGGATTAAAGTCCTGATTCCATTAATTAGTTGCGTGACCTTTAACTGATTTACTGAACATCTTCAAGCCCTTTCAAGCTCCATAGCAAAATGTGGATAAGAGCATTTCACATTGATGGTGAGGTTATTTATTTTTATATTTTTGTGGTACTGGGGATGGAACTCAGGGGCATTCTATTTACAAGCTACACCCCTAGCCCTATTTTTTATTCTTTATTTTAAAACAGGGTCTCACTAAGTTGTAGAGGGCCTTACAAGTTGCTCAGGCTGGCCACAAACCTGTGATCCTCTTGTCACAGCCTCCTAAGTACCGGGATTACAAGCGTGCGCCACCATGACCAGCCTGATGATGAGGTTTTAACACATTAATTCATGTGAAGACCCCAATATCATGCTTGAAACATAGAAAAGTTCATCATGTTTCTTTTAATTACAAACTAGAACTATCAACTAGAATAATCAGCTTTTTCTCTGGCAATAACTTTTGCTTTTGAATCAAAACCACAGCAATAGTTTTAGATATTTTTCAAAGCTGATTAACTTAACTAGTGACGGAAATTCCTTTGGATACTGAAATAACTTTTAACTGGGCAGATGTTGGTTTGGAGGATTAAACTAGGACTGGACAAATGTAAGAAATGATTCTTGTTTTAGCAGGGCTTCTGTGTGATGGAAAGTGTTGGTGTTTCTCTACCCATTATGGGATTCCTGCAAGTTGGGCATGGGAGGAAAGACCATCTGTACTGGCTTGCTCAGGCTGTCATGACAAAGTACCACATACTGGGTGGCTTAAATAGAGATTTATTTTCTCACAACTTTGGAGGCTTGCAGTATGAGATCAAGATGTTAGTAGAGATGTTTCCTTCTGGGAGCTGGGAAGGCAAACCTGTTAATGCCTCCAACCCTGTAGCTTTGATGAGCCTTTGTCCTTCTTTGGTTTCTGCCGCATGAGCTCAGTCTTGGCTTTCGTGTTCACATGGTATTCTCTCTCTGTGTCTAAATCTCTCCTTTTATAAGGACACCAGTCACATGTACATATGTACCTATGTTCAAATTCCTCTTTCTATAAGGACACCAGTCATATAGGGCTCACCCTACTTCAGTATGATTGCATTTTACCTAATTGCATCTTCAATGAGGCTATTTCTAAATAAGGTTGCATTTTGAGGCAGTTAGAACTTCAACTTCTGAACTTTTTGAAAGGCACAGTTCAACCTGTAATAGAAGAAGATTACTATTTCCAGAAGTCATAGCAATCAAAACTCAACAAAAACCTAATTGCAGTTTTCTGTATATGTTCCAGAAAAGATGTCCAGAAGACTGGTATTCATAAATAGAATCACTGTAGACACCCAGTGGTGAGGTGTTTAATGGCATTCTGTTGTGGATGCCTACACAATCTTGTGTTCTTGCAACACTCATACAATTGGTTTTGTGAGATTGTGTGCACATGAGTAAAAAGAATGGGGAGGGGGTTAGGGAAAGTCTTTTAGCTCCTCAGATTTTACTATTTGATGGAAAAGATGGATATTTCACAAGAAACACATCAAAAAGCAGAAAAGAAAATACTTATTTTATTTTACTTACAGGATCTTTCTAAATATACAGATTGTATATAACTGTGTTTTAGGCAGCACTATTGTAAAATCTTAAGCAAAATTTAGATGTTTATATGTAAATTAATGTTCATGCTCTTGTTAACTCTAATCCAAAATTCTAAATAACTCTCCCCCCAAAACTCTGTATGCTTTTGTATATTAAGGTTAATCCAGTGAACAAGAATTTCTTTAGTGCCTACAACATACTTTATTTTCTGCTTTGTCATATTATTACCATAGTGATGGACCACATTCTCATTCCTTCCAAGATTCATGACTGCTGCATCTTTTGTGAAGACTAGAAGCTTCTTAGAAGGTTGAGCCATCTCTCTGCTGATCCTATATTATCCTGTTATATAGGTTAGTAAGGAGCTGGTTCCCATCAGTGATATGTACATCTTGCCACTACACTGATTTCTTCAGGGGAGGAAAATTGCCTTATTTTTATCCAATCTATCTTTGAATCAATACTAAACATATTACCTGGCACAGAGTAGAAATTAGATGTTGGATAACTGAGAAAGAGTAAATGACAAAATAATTAAGAATTTTTGATCTCATAAATTCAGATATTGATTTGAAGTATAAAATAATTGCTACTATTTGAGGCAAAATATGGAGGAGGAGAAACAAGAGGAGGCATGTAATAAGTCAAAATTAGGGTTGCCATTATTAGCAAACAAAAGATAGGCACGAAATCTATTTTAGTACAAGTATGTAGCAAATATCACAGGACATAGCTCTATTAAAAAGTTGTTTATCTCTGATTTAAATTTAACCAGATGCTCTGAAATTTACATGGCAACCTTATTTTAATCCCCTTTTGCCTATTATATCTCTTTGAAATGCAAATTAAATCCCTGAAATCTGTTCTATACAAATTTACAGGCACACAGATTTGCATGTGTCATTTTACATAGTTGATATTAGTAAATTTTCTTAACATTGTATGTGTTAGGGAAGGAATATTTGTTTTAGAGGTTGTAAGCATAGTAGGATATAGAGTTTAATTTCTAAAGTAGGGTAGATCACTTCCCAATTTTTTTGATTGGGTTACTTGTTTTATTAGTGCTGAGTTTCTTGAGTTCTCTATGTATTCTAATATGTAAGATATTAGTCCTTTTTGGAAGGAATAGTAGGCAAAAAATTTCTCCTGTTCTGTCAGCTCTCTGTTGAGGTTCTTGATAGTTTCTTTTGCTTTACAGAAGCTCTTTGTTTAGTGCAACCCCATGCATTGATCCGTCTTTTAGTTTCTTGTGCTTTGGGGTCTTGTTGAGAAAGTTTTTACCTGTGCCTCTGTGTTACAGTGTTGTGCCTATGCCCTACTCAAGGAGCTGCAAGGTCTCTGGACTAATTTCCAAGTCATTAATTCATCTTGAATTGACTCTTGTGCAGGGTGAGAAAGTAGAGTTTATTTCCATTTTTCTGCATATGGTTAACCAGTTTTGCCAAAACCATTTGTTGAACAGGCTATCTTTTTCCAGTGTATGTTTTTGGCCCCTTTGTCAAAAAATCAATTGGCTGTAACTGCAGACTTGTTTTTGAGTCTTCTATTATGCACCATTTGTTTGTGTATCTGTTTTTTGTGCCAATATCATGCTTTTTTTATCACTATGGTTTTGTATCATAGTTTGAAAGCAGGTATTATGATTCCTTCTGTATGGTTTTTTTTTTTTTTTTTTTTTTTTTGCTGAGAACTACTTAGACTATTCTGGGCTTTTTGTTGTTCCAAATGAATTTAAAGACTGATTTTTCTATGTCCGTGAGAAATGACCTTGGTAATTTAATAGTTATTGTGTTGAATCTGAGATCACTTTTGGAAGAATGGCTCTTTGTGTGTGTGTGTGGGGGGGGTTGGGGATGGAACCCAGAGGCATTTGACCTCTGAGCTACACCCCCTGCCCTATTTTTTATTCTTTATTTTGAAACAGGGTCTCACTGAGTTTCAGAGGACCTCACTAAGTAGCTAAGGCTGTCCCCAACCACGATCCTCTGGTCTTAGCCTCCCAAATGCTGGGATTACAAGCATGCACCACCACGCCCAGCTAAGAATGGCCATTTTGATGATATTTATTCTGCCTATCCAAGAACATGGAAGATCTTTCCAAGATACTTCACAAAAGAAGAAATTCAAATGACCAATAAATGTATGAAAAATACTCAACATCACTGGCAATCAGAGATGCAAATCAAAACTACCTTGAGATTTCACCTAACTTCAACTAGAATGTCAATCATTAAAAACACAAACAACAACAAATGCTCGCGAGGATGTGGAGAAGTAAAAACTCTAATACATTGTTGGTGGGTTTGCAAATTAGTGTAACCACTTTAGAAAACAGTATGGAGAAGAATAGAAATGAACCTACCATATGATCCAGCAATGCCACTTCTGGGTATCTACCCGAAAATGTGAAAAACAACAAACTACTAACCTACTGAATGATAGCTATGTTCATAACTGCACAATTCACCATTGTGAAACTATGGAACCAGCCTAGATGTCCATCAACAGATGAATGGATTTTATTTTTTCTATTTTTTGTGGGTATGGGGATGGAACCCAGGGGCATTCGACCACTGAGCTACACCCCCTGCCCTATTTTTTATTCTTTATTTTGAAACAGGGTCTTACTATGTTGCAGAGGGCCTCACTAAGTAGCTGAGGCTGTCCGTGAACCACGATCCTCCAGTCTCAGCCTCTCAAACGCTGGGATTACAAGCGTGCGCCACCACACCTGGCTTGAATAGATTTTTAAAACAATGGAATATGTACACAGTGGAATTTTACTCAGCCATCAAGAAGAACAAATTACATCCTTTTCAGGGAAATGAATGGAACCGGAGAACATTATGCTAAGTGAGATTAGTCAGTCACAAAAAAATAATAAATAGTATGCTCTTCCTAATATGTGGAATATAGGGAGAAAATGGGTCATAGGAGGAATTCTAGACGAAGAAGAAGAAACCAGCCGGGCGTGGTGGCGCACGCTTGTAATCCCCGCGCTTGGGAGGCGGAGACAGGAGGATCGCACTGGTTTGGAGCCAGCCTTGCTGGCTTAAGAGACCCTGTTTCTACATAAAAAAGTTAAAAAATAGGGCTGGGAGTGTAGCCCGTGGGAGTGTAGCCCGGAGGTAGAAGGGCTTACAGGAACCCCAGTACCACCAAAAAAAAAAAAAAAAAAGAAAGAAAGAAAAAAGAAAAAAATAGGTCTGGGAGTGTAGCCCAGAGGTAGAAGGGTTTCCAGGAACCCCAGTACCACCAAAAGAAGAAGAAGAAGAAGAAGAAGAAGAAGAAGAAGAAGAAGAAGAAGAAGGAGGAGGAGGAGGAGGAGGAGGAGGAGGAGGAGGAGGAGGAGGAGGAGGAGGAGGAAGAGGAGGAGGAGGAGGAGGAGGAGGAGGAAGAGGAGGAGGAGGAGGAGGAGGAGGAGGAGGAGGAGAAGAAGAAGAAGAAGAAGAAGAAGAAGAAGAAGAAGAAGAAGAAGAAGAAGAAGAAGAAGAAGCCATAGATAAACAAATAAGGCAACTTAACTGAGGAGAACGGGATGGGGAGGAAAGGGAAATTCTTTAATGTACCTGATGTACATTCACAAACATATCACAGTCAATCAGTAAGCCAAACATGAGAAAGAGGGAAGGGGGAGGGAGTGTGGAGGGAAATTGGTGAAAGGCTGAATGAGATGTGTGCAGGTATGTCTCTACCATTTTGTGCCCCACTAAGATGCATAACTACAATGCACCAATAACAAAAAGTAGTGTAGAGAGACAAAATTGGTTACAAGGCTACACTTACTGATATAATTGGTAAGAAATAATTGTGTATAATACATATAGTAACTGTTACAAAATATATAATACTATGAGACAGGTATGGTGATGCATGCTTGTAAGCCCAGTACTTGGGAGGCTGAGATAAGAGGATTGCAGATTCAGGGCCAGTCTCAGCAATTTAGTGAGGTCCTCCACAACTTAGTGGGACCCATCTTCAAAATAAAAAAATAGGGCTAGGGGTTTACCTCAGAGGTAGAATGCCCCTGAGTTCAGCCCCAGTATTGAAAAAAACCCACCAATAATATGCACAATAAAATCATATGTATCAGGAGGGAGGGAAATGGGAAAGCAGGGGAGGGCGCCAAGTACTGTGTGCATATATGCCATTGTTAACATGATCCACATTATGATGTGAGCTTATAGTGCACCAATAAAAATGAATAAAAAATATGCCGGGCGCGGTGGCACATGCTTGTAATCCCAGCATCTGGGAGGCTGAGACGAGAGGATCTCAGTTCACGGACAGCCTCAGCTACTTAATGAGGCCCTCCGCAACTCAGTGAGACCCTGTGTCAAGATAAAGAATAAAAATAGGGCAGGGGTTGTGGCTCGGAGGTCAAATGTCCCTGGGTTCCATCCCCAGACCCCCACAAATAAATAATATAATGTCATATCTATTTTTATTACAAAGATCAATTTATCATTTAGTAATATTTTTTTTCAGGTCTAAGGATGAAACCTAGGGGAATTTGACCTCTGGGCTACACCCCCTGCCCTATTTTTTATTCTTTAGTTTGAAACAGAGTCTCACTAAGTTGTGGAGGGACTCACTAAGCAGCTGAGTTTGTCCCCGAACTGCAATTCTCCAGTCTCAGCCTCCAGAATGCTGGGATTACAAGCATGCACCACCATGCATGGCCTAGTCACATTCTTATATTAATTAAAGACTAGTGAGTCCTCCTTCTTTCCCTCCTTTCCTTCCTTCCTTCTATTTTTTTTTTTAATTTTATTTGTGGTTCTGGGGATTGAACCTAAGAGCATTCTGCTTCCAAGCTACATCTCTCAGCCTTTTTACTTTTTATTTTGAAAGTCTTGCTAAGTGGCAGAGGGTCTTGCTAAATTGCTGAGGCCGTCCTTGACCTGTAGGCAGCCTCCAAGTACAGGGATTATAGGCCTATGTGACCACACCCAGCTTCAATTTTCTTTATTCTTAACAACTAGTTGGTCAACAATCTCTTTGGAGATCATAGCAAAAGACTGCTAAGTTTTCTGCCTCTGAGGTATTTATACAACAATAGAATCAACCATACTGTTTTAGTCTTCATACATTAAGTCAGAGATTTTTTTATTATGATTTAAGGAAATAGAAGATATTGAATTAACCCTCTAGCAGCTTCTTATGAACATGAGTTTGTAGTTGAATATCTGATAATTTCTTAATAGATATACTGTTATGGTTTGGGGTGACTGGTATTGTTCGGGCAAACTGTCCCCAGGGACCCCAATTAGGCTCCCAGTGGTTATTCCCTGTAACTGTGGGTTCTTGTCCTGACTCAGGACAGATGTATACTGTCAGGACTCTTGCTGAAGATTTAAATTAGTTTATTTTTTTAAAATTTTTTTTTAATTTATTTTTTAAATTGGTGCATTGTAGTCATATATCAATAACATTGGAGTACAAGACTTGAGAGGATATACAAGCATACATCATCCGATTAGCCCTCCTCCAGCCCCCATCCCATTCCCTCCCCCTCCCTCCATCCCATGCTTCTTTGGTGATATACTTTGATACATTTGTTTATGTACCTCCTGCGTTTTAAAGAGGCTCCATCCTCCAGTATTGCATACCCTCTGATTGGTCACGTTAGTTGCTTCACTATAGGGCCCTTTCTATAGCTCAACCTCTTCCTGTTGCCCTTTTCCTCCTAGTTATTGCTGATTAAGAGAAGCGTCTGATTTATATTTTCTGCGGTATTTCTCTGTGCATGCTGTGTTGCAAGTACCGATCCCACTCTTGATGGTCCCAGTAGCGGCCTGGCTACTCAGTGGACTGATCCATACCTCGCTGGCTCAAGCTGCGGCCTTGCCTCATGGGAGGCCCCAGTTCTGGTCTCACTGGCCCCTGCACCGGTCTAACCCCTAAGCTGCCTTTGGTCCCGGCCTAGGAGGCTGCAGGAGTGAACTTGCCTCACGCCAGGCTCCGATGCTGGCCATTGGCCCCTGCACCGGCCTAACCCCTTGGCAGGATTCCAATCCCGTCCTTGGAGGCCCCAGCACCAGCCTAGCCTCACGGCAGGCTCCAATGCCAGCCTCGTTGGCCCCAGCACCGGCGTAACCCCTAGGCAGGTTCCGTTCCCGGGTTAGGAGGCCCCAGCACTGGCCATGTCTCACGGCAGGCTCTGATGCTGGTCTCTCCTCACGACAGGGTCCGATGCCGGCCTTGCTGGCCCCAGCACCGGTCTAGACCTTCGTCAGGTTGTTATCCTGGCCTCGGAGGCCCCAGTAACGGCCTTGCCTCACAGCAGGCTCCGATGCCGGCCTCACTGGCCCCAGCACCGGCCTAAACCCTCGGCAGGCTCTTTTCCTGGCCTCGGAGGCCCCAGTACCGGCCTTGCCTCAAGGCAGGCTCCAATCCCGGTCTTGGAGGCCTCAGCACTGGCCTTGCCTCACGGAAGGCTCCAGTGCCGGCCTCGCTGGCCCCAGCATCGGCCTCACCCCTCGGCAGGCTCCAATCCTGGCCTCGGAGGCCCCAGTACCGGCCTTGCCTCACGGCAGGCTCTGGTGCCGGCCTCGCTGGCCCCAGCACCGGCCTAACCCCTCGGCAGGCTCCGATCCCGGCCTTGGAAGCCCCAGCACTGGTCATGCCTCACGGCAGGCTCCGATGCCGGCCTCGCTGGCCCCAGCACCGGCCTAACCCCTCGGCAGGATCTTATCTTGGCCTTGAAGGCCCCAGTACCGGCCTTGCCTCACGGCAGGCTCCAATGCCGGCCTCACTGGCCCCAGCACCGGCCTAACCCCTCGGCAGGCTCTTATCCTGGCCTCGAGGCCCCAGTACCGGCCTTGCCTCAAGGCAGGCTCCGATGCCGGCCTCACTGGCCCCAGCACCAGCCTAACCCCTCAGCAGGCTCCGATCCTGGCCTCGGAGGCCCCAGCACTGGTCATGCCTCATGGCAGGCTCCGATGCCGGCCTCGCTGGCCCCAGCACCGGCCTAAACCCTCGGCAGGCTCCAATCCCGGCCTCGGAGGCCCTAGCACTGGTCATGCCTCATGGCAGGCTCCGATGCCGGCCTCGCTGGCCCCAGCACCGGCCTAACCCCTCGGCAGGCTCTTATCTTGGCCTCAGAGGCCCTAGTACCGGCCTTGCCTCACAGCAGGCTCCGATGCCGGCCTCGCTGGCCCCAGCACCGGCCTAACCCCTCGGCAGGCTCTTATCCTGGCCTCGAGGACCCAGTACCGGCCTTGCCTCAAGGCAGGCTCCGATGCCGGCCTCACTGGCCCCAGCACCAGCCTAACCCCTCGGCAGGCTCCAATCCTGGCCTCGGCGGCCCCAGCACTGGTCATGCCTCATGGCAGGCTCCGATGCCGGCCTCGCTGGCCCCAGCACCGGCCTAACCCCTCGGCAGGCTCTTATCTTGGCCTCGGAGGCCCCAGTACCGGCCTTGCCTCACGGCAGGCTCCGATGCCGGTCTCGCTGGCCCCAGCACCGGCCTAACCCCTCGGCAGGCTCCGATCCCAGCCTCGGAGGCCCTAGCACTGGTCATGCCTCATGGCAGGCTCCGATGCCGGCCTCGCTGGCCCCAGCACCGGCCTAACCCCTCGGCAGGCTCTTGTCTTGGCCTCAGAGACCCTAGTACCGGCCTTGCCTCACGGCAGGCTCCGATGCTGGCCTCACTGGCCCAGCACCGGCCTAACCCCTCGGCAGGCTCTGATCCCGTCCTCGGAGGCCCCAGCACTGGTCATGCCTCATGGCAGGCTCCGATGCCGGCCTCGCTGGCCCCAGTACCGGCCTAACCCCTCGGCAGGCTCTTGTCTTGGCCTCGGAGGCCCCAGTACCGGCCTTGCCTCACGGCAGGCTCCGATGCCGGCCTCGCTGGCCCCAGCACCGGCCTAACCCCTCGGCAGGCTCTTATCCTGGCCTCGAGGCCCCAGCACCGGTCTAACCCCTCGGCAGGTTCCAATCCCGACCACGGAGGCCTCAGTAGTGGCCTTGCTTCACAGCAAGCTCCGATGTCGGCCACTGGCCCCTGCGCCCGCCTAACCCCTCAGCAGGTTCCGATCACTGTCTCTGTGGTTATTATTTCAAAGGTTACAGGTGTAATGTATCAGATCTCTGCCTCCCCTGAGTATTGGCCACTGGCATTGCCACTGCCTCCACCGTTTCAAATCCTTCCCAGGCTCTTTTTCCACTCTGAATGTTGTCCAGTGTTCCTAAGCATGCGTGATGGTAGCATTCGACATTTGGTGCAATTTCTCCAAAAAAATAAAGTTGGTAAGATCCGGTTTCTGCTTCTCCTGAATATAAGTCTCCACCACCATCGCGGAGAACTCTTTCAACTCCGCATTTCTCCTTGGTCTCCGCTAAACTCTCTCCTTACAGGTGATGTCTGAGATTCTTAACAATATAGAGAAATAGCAGTCCTCTTTCACGGTGAATTTTTCCATAAGTTCCAGTGCATTTAGATAAGTTTTGTCTGCATCTCCAGTGTCCTGGCATCCATAACGGCTTTCTTACCTCCTCTCCGATATTTTTCTTTATCTTTTTCTGTTCTGGGTCCGGTTTCTCCAGGGGTCTGGCGTGCTAAGTGCAGTTCTGCCCGGGGCCCAGAGTCCCGCAACCCGGGCCCCGCCTGGCGTGCGCTCCGCGCGACCCCCGCCCAGATCCCAGCATCTTACTGGGCCCGGTTTCTCCAGGGGTCTGGCGTGCTACGCGCAGTTCTGCCCGGGGCCCAGAGTCCCGCAACCCGGGCCCCGCCTGGTGTGCGCCGCGCGCGACCCCCGCCCAGATCCCAGCGTCTTACTGGGCCCGGTTTCTCCAGGGGTCTGGCGTGCTATGCGCAGTTCGGCCTGGGGCCCAGAGTCCCGCGACCCGGGCCCCATCTGGCGTGCCCCGCGCGCGACCCCCGCCCAGATCCCAGCGTCTTACTGGGCCCGGTTTCTCCAGGGGTCTGGCGTGCTATGCGCAGTTCGGCCTGGGGCCCAGAGTCCCGCGACCCGGGCCCCGCCTGGTGTGCCCCGCGCGCGACCCCCGCCCAGATCCCAGCGTCTTACTGGGCCCGGTTTCTCCAGGGGTCTGGCGTGCTATGCGCAGTTCGGCCTGGGGCCCAGAGTCCCGCGACCCGGGCCCCATCTCTAAATTAGTTTATTAAAAAGCGAGAAATACAGAAAACAGTTATAGCCTCATGCTACCCAGGGATAGCATGAGGGGATGGCCGGAACAAAGTCACCGAAATACAAAATACAAAACAGTCTTTTATAGATACAATATCCTCCATCTTGCTCTCCTACATAATTCTGACATAGGTAAAGTTCATCCCCTTAATTTTCCTGCCTAACTCTCGATTATGCCCAGTTTCTCCTTTCACAAAGGTCAATTCCCTCCTCCCATCCTCTTAACTAGCTATCAGTTATTATGAAAACCTGTCTTCAGAATGTGAAAGTCCTAGCTCCCACTCCTCTTCCCACTTGCTAATTACTTTTAGAGAGGGTATGACGGGGGTCCTGCCCGTCGTCAGTGGCACGGGGCTGAACAGGAAGGTAGAGTGCCGACGACTCAAACACACACACACACACACCCAGAGCCAGGAGTCAAGCAAGATCTCGTTTATTTCTCTCCAAGCAATCATATATATAGCACCAAACCACGAGGGGAATTCCCATGGGAAATAGCCTAGCCTATCGGAATAAAGATCACTAGCACGTAGTTTACAGCCAATCCCAGGCCAGTACATGAGCCATTCATGTGTGCGGAAGCTCCTTTAAAGGTAAAAAGGGAAAAACTGCTCAGTCTCCCCACCCATAATGAATGGGGAAACCACGCCTTCGTAGCTTCCTCCAGGCGCCATCTTAGCCCCTTTTCTGCTGAATCATTTTACTGCATAAGTTCTTAAACTTTACTTAAAGTTTTGCCTTAGGCTGCAGGCCACTCAGGCCGAGGGAGGCTGCATCTCCTTAGGCGCTGTGTGGACACACCCCATCAAGGGTACTTTACATCCTAGCAGTGATCTGACTCCTGGCCTTAACCAAGTCCTGACTTGCCCTTCCCTCTTACAACTCTGAGCTTCATGTTCTGTGACCCCATTTTTGAAATATATTTATGAATAATCAAAGCTTCTTTCTCAAATCTTCCTAGGTCATTCCTAATATTGGTACATATATAATCTGTTTTTCCTAGTTAACTGGAGAAATTTTTTAATTTTCATGGGGCACTTATACTTTTCTTAAAATATTTAAAGTTTTAAAGTATGTGCATAATAGTTAAATAAAGTAAAACATACAGTTAAATTTTAAAAATATAGTTAATTTTATTTTTTATTTTTATTTTTTATCTTTTTTGAACTGGGGATGGAACCCAGGGGCTTTCTACCTCTGGGTTGCACTCCCAACCTATTTCATATTTTATTTGGAAACAGGGTCTCACTATAATGCGGAGTGCCTCACTAAGTATCTGAGGCTGGCCTCTAAACTTTGTGATCCTCCCATCGCATCCTCCCAAGTATTGGGATTACAAGTGTGCGCCAACACGCTTGGCTTAAAATATATTTTAAATGTACTGTATTGAGGTTTTTTTTTTTTTTTTTTTTTTTTTTTGTTCTACTGGGGGTGGAACCCAGAGGCTTTCTACCTCTGGGCTATACTCCCAGACCTATTTTATATTTTATTTGGAAACAGGGTCTCACTAAGTTGCTGAGAGCCTCACTAAGTAGCTGAGGCTGGCTTCGAACCTATGTGATCCTCCTGTCTCAGCCTCCCAAGTGCTAGGATTACAAGCCTGTGCCACCACGCTGTCTCTGTACTGAGTTTTAAATATCTTAATTTAAATACAGAAAAGAGGTTTCTCCTCCATTGTCTGGAGTCCCTCTGGTATCCCTAATACTCCCTAGTTTGAGCACATTAGAGAAAACATAAGTCCCTTCTCTTTCTGTGCTTGGCTGATCTCACTTAACATAATGTTCTCCAGGTCTTTCCATCTTCTTGCAAATGACATGACTTTGTTCTTTATAGCCTAGTAGAATTCCATTGTTTGTATTTCCCATAATTTTGCAATCCATTCATATGTTGAAGGAGACCTAGGTTGGTTCCATATTTTGGCTGTTACAAATTGTGCTGCTATGAACATGGGTATGCATATGTTACTGTAGTTCTCTGATTGCAACCCTTTTGGACAAATAACCAGGAGAGGTATAGCCAAGGCTAGAATGAAAAGATAGGAGAGGAAGAAGGCTGAGGTTGATTAATGAAGGAGCTCCATCTGAATTTGTGTAGAAATATAAATATAGCATGGTTAACCTGGACACTCATTGTTGGGAGGAGGTGAAGGGGAAGTAGGGGGGAGAGTGCCAAGCACAGTCTGAATGTATACCATTTTCAGTATAACCCACAAAAAATAAAGAAAAAAGAAAGTAAAAAATAAACACAGAAAAGAAACAAGTGACTGACTCTTAAATGTACTGCTGAAATTTGAAATGAGAAGTGGACAGAGATTCACCCATTTGCTTCAGTACCATAGAGACCATTTATAACGTACACTAGAAGGTTCAATATAGCGAAGAAGACAGAAGTGAAATTTGGTGAAATGAATAAGAGATGAGGAAATAGAAGCAACTATGATAGACATCGTATTTAGGTCCTTTTCTTTGCTATAACTCCTGGCTCATCATAAGCTTTTCTAGCTATTGATGAAGGTAGAAATCAAACTACTATTTTGTATGCTCAGGTTTCAACAACATTTATTGAACTATCATTTCACCTTTATAAGAATATTGCAAATACATTAAAAATGTAAATAGTAATGTTACAAATTCCATATAGTTGCACATTTTGTATTTGTCAGTGAGCCAGAGGTTTTCTTCATGACATTTGACCTCTTAGAATTTAAGACATTTTTCCATCATCTCTTACAACTCTGATTGAATAAGTCTCAATGCTTTCTTCATGTTTTCTATTACTGAAATAAGAGTAAACATATATTGTCATGTTAGCAATTGAAAGTATCTAATAATCTGTTAATGCTAGAATTTGGAATTGGTCCATTTATATTAATAGCTTGAAAAACATGGGAATTCACTAGGTGATGTTTAAAAATATTATGTTAAAGGTGTGCATGTAAATTTATGAATTAGACCAGTCAGAGCTAGTTGAAAAAAAATCCTTATAATAAACAATTTTATCAGAAGAGCTTTTAAGGCATATCTATTTTCTTTTCAATGAGTTATTAAACTTATCTGGCACTACTGAATCTGAGAGGCATAATTATCTTATTAGATATACTTAGTAGTGAAAGTCATTAAAGTTTTAATTAAATATGTACCTCCTTGCTTATAGGCATTGAAGAAAGACAAAAATATTTCATTATTAACATTTGAGGAAATCACATGTGATCTTTGATACCAGGAAGATGAACCATCTCAAAATTTCTGTCATTGTAATGTGTACTAAGTTCTTTTTTAGGTCTCAGAATTTTGTGGTCATAAGAACTCAGAATTTAGTTGGGCATAGTAGGCTGAGACAAGAGGATTGCAGTTTGTGGACAGCCTCAGCTACTACTTAGTAAGGCCGTTTGCAACTCAGCAAGACCCTGTTTCAAAATAAAGAATAAAAAATAGGGCTGGAGGTGTAGCTCAGAGGTAGAATGTTCCTGGATTCCATCCATCCCCAGTACCGCAAACAAAAGAAAAGAAAACAAAACAAAACAAAGCAAAACCCTCAGAATTTAGCAATCCATGTTAAAGTAGATATTTTGGCCAGACATGGTGGCACACACCTATAATTCCAGCTTGTGGGAGACTAAGGAAAGAGGATGAAGCATTTGAAACCCAGCCTGACCAATACAGGAAGACTCTGTCTCAAAAAGGAGTGGCGGGGGTTCTGGGGATATAGTCAGTGAATTTGGCTGGGTTGGAGAGAAGAGGAGAGAGAGAGAGAGAGAGAGAGAGAGAGAGAGAGAGAGAGAGAGAGAGAGAGAGAGAGAGAGAGAGAAAGATTTCTGGGAGGTAGGAGTTCACATTGTAAGCACCACCACAAGCCCCAGTGATTGTAGATAATACTGATATAGGCTATCATTAGCCCTTTTAACAGTCAAAGGTCAGATATTACCACTATCCAAGGTGATTTATGAATACGTACATACTGGTAAATCCTGAGGTTCATATGTATATAATCTATTAGAATATCTTCCAGTTAAATCAGCTCTGACAGTTAAAGAAGGGTCTGTTGAGAAAAAAGCAAGTCACTGAGATATTGTTTAACATTCTTAAAATCAGTTTTTCCTCCTACTCTAAAACAAATGCCAAGCAAATTTACAATCAAAATTCATTTGCATATATGTGAATACATGATGAATTAACCTGAAATTTTCTTTTACTGCATTATGGCTCTCTGTTATTTCAGGGCATTGGACTGAAAGTATGTTAGGATATTGATTTAATATTTACATTTATTTATTTATTTATTTATTTATTTATTTATTTTTGTGGTACTGGGGGTTCAACCTGAGGCCTTCTGCCTCTGAGCTATTCCCCTAGGCCTGGTTTTATTTCTTATTTGGAAACAGGATCTCACTAGATTACTGAGAGCCTCACTAAATTATTATTGCCAGCTGTGAACCTGCAATCTTCCTGTCTCAGCCTCCCAAGTACTAGGATTATAGGCATACATTACCTTGCATGGCCTAGTAGTTACTTTTAAAAATATCTAGCATTTACCAATAATAGACATGGTAAATTTTGAATATAGAACTAACAAGAACATGATGTTGTTTATTGGGTTAGAAATGACTTTCCTTTAGTAAGAATAGTACTAGAGTTAGCATTTGAAAACAAATGACAGCAAGAAGTCTACAATTCCTATTGATTTTGTGAATTTGATAAATGAGATTACACACTTACCAACAAACATGATTCTAGGCACATATTGTCCATCGGGTGATAAATTTTTATCAGTGGTCTCATGCTAGCAGAAGAAAGAAAATACAGTTATTAGGCTAGGCCACTTTTGACAGTTAATATAATAAATATTTTATGTGAATTCGTTTTCACTAGATAGTATATTTTGGCCTTTTATAATTCTATACAATATTCTATATCTACCAATACTTAGTGCTGTGTGTTCTGAAAATACAAAAATAAAAGAATAAAAACTTTTATTAATTATGATATTAAGAAACCTATTGAGTTTATGTACCATGATATTCAGCATGACAAAATTATTTTGAGCCATTTCTTGTATTTGTTCATCTTGGGCGAATACTTTTTTCAGTGCTGTGAGGAAAACAAAATGATAGTTATGTTTGAGGATCAAGGCATCTTCAACTTAACATTGTAAAATTAAGCTAGTATTTCTCACTAAATTAAGTTACATTAAGTTTAGTATTTTTCATTCACTTGAATCAATAGCTTCAGTTTACCTAGTTTGTTGGCCTTTTGCCACTTGGTTCTCTTTTTTTATTTTTATTTTTTTCAGTGCTGTAGATGGAACCCAGGGGCATTCTACCTCCGAGCTACACCTCCAGCCCTATTTTTGATTCTTTATTTTGAAACAGGGTCTTGCTGAGTTGCAAAGGGCCTCACTAGTAGCTGAGGCTGTCCTTGAACCGCGATCCTCCTGTCTCAGCCTCCCAAATGCTGGGATGACAAGCGTGTGCCACCACGCCCAGCAGGACACTTAGTCCTTCACTGGGAAGCAATTAAGGAACAGTCTGTTCATGGGGACACCAAAAGAGAGTCACACTAATGAAACTAGTTTTATAATTCCATGTCACTCATTGACTTATTGACTAAAACAATTTTTTTCAGCAAGTTTTCCCACTAGCTCCTTCTTTTCTAGTGGGAAGAGGGATATCACATTCAAAGGACACATAATAGAAATATATGAAATAGACCCCTAACAATCATCGTAGTCTTCAAACATCTGGGTAAAGTGTTGGTACTCTAGCATCCATCTATTAAAAAATGGGATCAGCTGAATGCCTTCTTAACTATTCTTACCAGGTCATATTTTCTACTGCATATTGGACAGAAATTAAAATCTCGGGACTAAAATTTTACCTTGGCAGTACTGACAAGCCTCCAAGTGGTGGATAACCATCAGTGGCTTATTACTATAAGAAGAAAGTGTGAGTTAAGTCATGTCGTTAACACTGAGTTAAAACATAAAGTGAAATTAACTCAAAGCTTTTTGACTTTTGACAAAACTTAAAATTTTCTGATTTACAAATCATAGTGATATAGTCTATAGCTAATATGTTAATATTTTTTATTCTCAAGCTTGCAATATAAGTAAATTTTAGTAAATTTACTTATATTGTAAATTTAAGTAAACCCTGAAACTTAGCTGCAAAGATTCGTAAGATAGTTAGAAAGCTGACATTTGCCAACAACTTCAAACTTATTGGTGAAAAAGCATGCTAGAAATCTGATAAATGAAATACAAATCTCACTTTTTATTAGTAGAATGCCATCCAGAAGTATTAATGTTTTTAGAAACAGATCTAGAACTCAGACCTTCCAAGTATCAACCTAGATACTTGCTACTAGATAAACTAGATAACTCTTCTGGCTGAATCTAGGTGGGTGTAGGTGTCTTGAGACACAAAGTTTAGTGGTGGGAGTCCTTCTGTTTTCCGGAAGTGCTCTCATTTCTTCCCAGTACCTACAGAACAGCTGGAAACAAGGGCAGCAGTGTTTAGGAAAAGGGAATGAAGTAACTCTTGGAAAATGAACTTTAGCATCAGATTTCTGGGCAATTAGAATCTAAGTGAAAAACTTATTGGGAGCAAAAGAAACTCCCTCTTAGCAATTCAGCCATTAAGTGAGCTGTTCACAAGAGCAAACCGAAACAACTGTTTCATTTCAAGGAAAGCACAGGAGTATTTTTGGCAGAAGGTAAAGTAGCACCAGTCTAAAACAAGGCCCATTTTCTTACTTCAGTGGGAGCAAAGAGTAAATATTTGAGAGTTTTCAGGCTGTGTGTTTTCATTTCTAACTACTTACCTCTGCCATTATCACACAAAAACAGACATAACCAACATATTAAAAAATGAGTGTCTTTGTGTTACAGTAGAACTTTATTTATGGATGCTAAAATTTGAATTTTGTGTGGTTTTCATGTCACAAAATATTACTTTTTATTTTTATCAAAATTTTTAAAATGTAAAAATCATTCTTAGTGTGCATACTATATAAAAACAGGTGGCTCCTAATTTAAAACTTCATTAATAGCACTTCAGATGATGAGAAACATAGCTTCACAGAGCGGGTAGCATTCACTAGCTGTACTTTTGAGACTCTCCCAAATCAGAACTTGCTAAAACCTCGTTGCTTGGTGTCATTTGGTGATTTGTGATTTGGTGAGCATTTTTTTCTGTTTTTTTTTTACACCTTTATTTTATTTATTTTTTATTAGTGCATTGTAGTCAAATATGTTGCAGGGGATAGGTTGTGGGGGGGAAAGGTGTGTGATGTGAAATAACCCCCCCCACCACCACCACCAGACACACAGAGACAAACAGAAAAACCGTGGATTCTTGTCCTAAGCTAAGAATAAGTATTCATCGCTTGGACAGCTGCTGAAGATTTAAAGAAGTTTATTAAAAAGATAGAAATATAGAGATAGTTACAGCCCTGTGCCGGAGCGAGGCACAGGGGGGCAATTCGAATGAAAATGCCAAAGAACTCCAGTTTATTGAGTTTTTATCCTGTTTAAGTCCAGCAGGTCCCTTTGATTTTTGGAGATCATGTTACACCTTATCGCCAGCCCCTGCTCTGCTTCTGTTATCTCTCCAGCTGGGTTTATGGCCTGAAAGGGGGAAACATCTCTATCTTCAAACACAGGCCCAGATTTATGGCTGGAGGGGGAGGCATCTCTGTCTTCAAACACAGGCTTTTACATTTCATCTTCTCCCCCAAAATGTGTTAAATTGTTCTTAGGAATGCAAGGACATGTTGGCTAACCCTGGCTTTCTTAGTAAAGAAGATATGTTTCAAGGTTGGACATCTTTCCCCGGATTGATACATTAATACTTTTTAAACTCTCTTCCCAATACCAGTACAATACATCTTAATAGGGTACAAGATGTAGAAGCTCTATTTAAAAAAATAAATTATAGATTTAGTTGGTTTAAGATTCAGAATTTAAAAAGGTAAGAACTCTACCTCTCACTGATTGTAAACAGTATTACTACTTTTTGTTTCCTTACTGAATCAAGTCATGATCTTGAATATAATTGTGTACTGGATATGTCTATGCATATATGCATTTGTATGTATACATTCCTTTTTAAAAATAACACAGGGCTGAGGGAAGCAGTTCTTGTCTGTAATACCAACTCCTTGGGAGACTAAGGCAGGAGGATTCTGGGTTTGGAGGTCAACTTGGGCAATTTAGCAAGACTCTGCTTCAAAAATAAAATAAAGTAAAATCAATGTTAATAATAACACACAGGCATTTGAATTAATATGTATCTTAGACATTATTCTACTGTTCTCTTGCGTAATCTTCCATTAAATGGATATATTTTGCCAGGAGTGGTGGCGCACGCTTGTAATCCCCGTGCTTGGGAGGCAGAGACAGGAGGAGCATGCAGGTTTGAAGCCAGACGCGCTGGCTTAAGAGACCTTCTTTCCAAATAAAATTATAATATAGGTCTGGGAGTGTAGACCGCAGGTAGAAGGGCTTCTAGGAACCCCAGTACCACTAAAAAAAAAAAAAAAAATTAAATGGATATATTTTAATTCAAATCAGTCCCCTTTAAAATGGGTATTTAAATTATTTTCAGTTTTCCATGTTTCTAAACGTCATTTGTATAAACAATTATTTGGTGAACATATTCATAGATAACTATAAATAATTTTCAAAAGCAGAATTTCTGGGTTGTAGAGTTTGCATATTAATTATTTTAATATATCCTCTCCATAGAAGTTGTATCAATGTATAGCCTCTCTGGTAAAATGAGAGCTAACTACTTTCTCTACTTTCATGAAAGTAGTTATAAACTTTAAAGATTTTTATCCAATAGTTGGATAGAGAGAAACTAGCATGATTTTACTTTCTTCTAAAATAGTCAATCTTACTCCTTTGTATTGAGTTCTGTGTTCTTATGTTCTGTGAACTCTCATATCCTTTGCTAGGTTTTCTAGAGTGACTTGAACTTTCTCTTTTTTTATTTTACATAATTATTTTTATTTACTTTTCTTTTTCTTTCTTTTATTTCAATTTGGCATATTTCTACTTTTGTAAGGTGCATTGGAATTGAACATTCTTTAGATAGTTGATAAATCCTTGGGGAGATTTAAAATATACAAGGTTTTTCAAAAAGTTACTAGGTCTTTTAGGATAAAAATTGCGTCACTTCTGATCATTGAGCCCAGGAGAGTGCCTGGCATTCCTTAAGTACTTGCTTGATTATGATTCTGAGTTTGAAAGAAGTTCCTCAAATTATTCTGATGATCAGATGAGCTGGAGGACTGTTGCTGTAAAAAAAATTTTCTATTTAATCTTATTTAATGCTTAATGAGCACTACTATTTTGTTTGTGCAAATTATACTCAAAAGCTTGTTTAGGAAATGAATAAATTAATACAAAAGTATTTAAAGCTTTTTAAAGTAACAGTTTGTCCAAACAGCAGGTAATAATAGAGCAAATACATGTGACATCCTTTCAAAAGCTAACATGTCCATCTGGGGTTCTTTTTATAAGCATCTCCATGATCTGTTAAATTACCTGAGAGGCATTTTACCTTTTGTGAGCATGAAAGAGACCTTCTTCATAAGTTTGTACCCATGTGATGTCATCTCCCCATCCTGAAGTAGAAGAGAAAAATCAATGTATTAACCTAGGAGTACAAGAGAGATCTGAAATGGGTATTTGATAAGCAGATGTCGACGTACAGACATTTAGATGAGTTGCCAAGCTGTTGGCGGGCATATGCTATAAAGAATACACAATGAAAGCCAGACACAAATAGATACTGTCCTTTCAGATTGTAATATGGAGGGTTTCGGAACTGTGTTTTAAATGTCAGGGGATCATGGCCTTGAGCCCTATAAGTACTTAATAAATATTGTTATTGATTAAAAGCTATCTCTGGACCACGCAAGAGCACTGGCTTTCAGGATGTGCAGGAAACAATAGCTCATCATGATGCTTTTAGCACTATCAAAAACCTTTGGACTGTACTACTCCAGACTGTCCTTTGTGTTATGTGTGCAAAGAGCTGCTTATCCTTATGAAAAAGTGTGCATTGTTGAAAAGGGAATTCCAACTTTGCATTGAGTTCTGACTTGAAAAAATTCTGCTGTGGTAATTTTATTAATGCAGATGCAATGAAACAGGTGTTTTGGAAACATCCCAAAGTGTGAAATAGAGGAAAACAGAAAGTAATGAGTAGAGAGAGACCCCAAGTAGTTGGGAATGTGTATAAGAGATTAAAAATAAGAACATCAAGAAGAAGCAACTCAGTGAGACCCCATTTCAAAGTAAAGAAATAAATAAAAATGAGGCTGGAAATGTAGCTTAGAGTTAGAATGCTCCTGGGTTCAATTCCCAGTAATACACACACACACACACACACACACACACACACACACACACACACACACGTGCACACACACTTGAAACCCCCCATCAGTTTTCCGACTCTGTAGTTTCATACTTTGGAGATTTCATATAAATGGAATCATATAATATGTGGTCTTTAGTGACTGAGATCTTTCACGCAGTGTAATGTTTCCAAGATTCATCCACTGTGTCATTTATTAGTACTTAATTCATTTTTTATGGTTGAATATTATTCCACTGTATAAATATACCATATTTTATTTATTCACTAATCAGCTAAAAGAACTTTGGGCCATTTCCACTTTTTGGCTTTTATAAATAGTGCTGCTGTGAAAGGTTTTTTGTGGGTGTGTGTTTTCATTTCTCTTGGGAGTAGACCCAGGAGGGGAACTGCTGAGTCAAATGGTAACTCTACCTTTTTAAGGAACTTCTGGGTTGTGGTCCAAAGTGGCTGCACTGCTTTACGTTTTCACCAGCGGTGTTGATTTGTTTCTGCCTGATTTCAAATCTTAACATTGGAAGATCTCTTTTGTTCAGGCCCAACTTTAGTGGAACTCTTCCTCTTTACAATAATCCTGAACTTTTCCAACTTCTCTTGAGCTTGTTCAACATCCTCACGCTGCATTTTGCATTCAATAGGTTATTCTAGAAACACCAGGTGAGACGAGGCCTCTGCTTATTTTTTTTTTATTTATGTTTTATCTTCTTTTGCTTTTTAAAATCTTTTGTTACAAACATCCTTTAATGCTAGAGCTTTCGTTTCAGTTCTGGGTAGTCTTGTATAAAATTCATTCCAAATTATCTTATTGCCTTAAGAAATAGTGGACTGGGATTTTGTGCAAATTTTAATAAATCTTAAAATTAGGACACCACTATAATATATCAATCATTATTATCTAAGACTTTACCAGGGTTGTAGATATCAAACTAGTTCTCTACTATTTCTGCAAAAGATGTAGAAAATCATTATTGTTCTAAGGTTGGTTTGATCTATTGCCTAAAATCAATGGATTTCTCCTGTTCTTTTGTTTTGTTTTGTTTAAATCTATTTTGAAGTCATACCCAACAAATATCCAGTTAATTGTGCTTGCTTTATAAACTAGACTATGGGTGAAGATATTGAGTATTTTTTAAACAATCCAAATGGCTAAGTTTAGGAAATAAAATGAGAATATAGTACCTCTTGAGAGTGTCTGCGGAGGTCTCTTTTCCTTTCTAATTGCAATAGCAAGGTTGGATGGAACCGTGATGAGAAAGAGGCAGAGGGCCGAAACAGAGTGTAGCATCCTGTCTTCTAGAGAACCTGTCAGAAGAAGCTGGATAACAGAAAGGCATTTTTAGAAGTCAGTATGTTCCTCCAAGCTATTATTAAAAAACATTTGTTAAGAGCTGTACAGAAAGCAAGGCATGGTGGTGCATGCTTGTAATCCCAGCATTTGGGAGGCTAAGACAGGAGGATTGTGGTTTAACAGACAGCCTCAGCTACTTAGTGAGGTTCTTTGCAGGTCAGTGAGACCCTGTTTCAAAATAAAGAATAAAAAATAGGGCTGGAGGTGTTGCATGGAAGTAGAATGCCCCTAGGTTCCATACCCAGGACCATAAAAAACAGAACAGTTATTTGGCCTTTTTGCCTTTCGGTTTATAACTCACCTCTTTCTTTTGATTTTAGTTCTGCCATGAGTTTAAAATATGTGTAAAGAATAGAAATAAATACACCAATATCCTTCACACTTAAAGTTTCCTTAAATAATTTTTCTCAGTGACTTGTGTTACTTAATCGCAATTTCCCCATGAAAATGATGAAATTCCCTAGCCAAAATGTAGTGGATGACTTATTGATTCTGCTCAAACATGGAGTTTGCTACATTTAACTGTATGAGGCAGTGTGAAAAATTAATGAGACACAGCGATCTGGCACTGACAAAACATTTATTGGTTTTAGTAGACTATTGGTAATAGTCTAGTTTATGTAAAATAGCAACTGTGGTTATGGACGAGAACAATAACTTAGTGGTAAAGTTTATATATTCTAGGTTTCTCTGGACATTTCCTCTTCTCTTCCTACTCATGCTAGCATTTTCCCCTTCTCAGTGTTGTATCTTTTCTGTCTCCTCTCTGAAGTGAAGATGTTTGCAATTGAGATTAGAGTTATGTCAATTATTTCCCTCCCTAATCTGCAATAGACCCATTTATTGCTTTCTTTATATTCAGGTACTAAAATGCCTGTTAAACAGTAACCAAAATGTCTGATAAGGATCTCAATTTAAGTTGGAGTAACTTATTAAGCCATAAAACATTTCAGAATGTCATCTTTTATCTTAAGAACTCCTTGTCTTTTTTTAAAGGCTGACTCAGAGAAATGGTGGGTTTCATTGGGGGATAGATAGACAGCTGAACTTGGACATGCAGTGTGTAGCCTGGGTAGGAGGGCAGCTCGATGTGGTTGACAGGTTCAGCAGAGAAACTGAAGCACTATTTATGTCAATCTTAACCTCAACCCAGAAGGCTTCTAGAAGGTCTATGGATGACCTACAGAAGGCTTAAAAAACAAAAACAAAAACAAACAAACAAACAAAAAAACCAGAAAAAGAAACTGCTCATAAAATGTTACAAGTTTCTGTTCATTTTTTTCCTGAGAGTCCAAAATTGCCTCCAGATTCTAAGGTTGTGGATTGAAGATTTGGGGAGCCGGCATGGTGGCGCATGCTTGTAATCCCAGCGCTTGGGACGCTGAGACAGGAGGATCATACAGGTTCAAAGCCAGCCTCAGCTACTGAGTGAGGCTCTTGGCAACTCAGTGAGACCCTGTTTCCAAATAAAGTATGAAATAGGTCTGGAAGTATAGCCTGGAGATAGAAAGGCCCCTGGGTTCCACCCCCCAGTACCACATTAAAAAAAAAAAAAAAGATTTGGGGAAAGCCAATCTGGAGAAAGCATTAGAAAGGTTCTCTTAGGAACAGAGATCAGCAGGTGAAGTGGACATTTAATGAAAAGAGAAAGCATAACTTTGTTGCTATTTTAATTTCACCAAGAGTCTAATGAGAACTGAATTATTTTTAATGTAGCTTCTATTTCATTGTTTTTAGATGAGTATGCTTCCTTTGGGATAGGATGTGTTGCTGAGGTCCTTTACTAGCAGGTGCAAGGTTAAGCTCCTTGGGATACACAGCTGAATGTGATATTCTAGCAGCTTGGAGACTGTGGAAGCACTTACCCAAAAGTCTACAATTAGCATTTTGGTCAGTTAGCATTTTCTGACACTAGGATTTTACTTTTCAAAAGTAATTTAACATAAGGCATTTACTTGACTATTATTTTAAAATTTCTGTATTTTGAAAACCAAACATTAAAATAGAATACAAGAAAGAAGGACTTTTACTTTTAATTTAATTTAATTTAATTTTGTTTTTGGTGGTACTGGGGTTCCTGGAAGCCTTTCTACCTCCGGGCTACACTCCCAGACTTATTTTTTTACATTTTTATTTGGAAACAGGGTCTCCTAAGCCAGTGCGCACGGCTGGCTTCGAACCTGCGCAATCCTCCTGTCTCTGCCTCCCAAGCGCAGGGATTACAAGCGTGCGCCACCACGCCTGGCTACTTTTAATTTTAAAAGAGTCATTTTTGGTTGATTCAAACTTGTTCTATTACCACTACTATAAAAAGAGAATACAACTATGAAAGTAGCATGTGAAATCCTGTTTAGTAGAAGAGGAAAAACACAATCTTGTTTTACTTTTTTTACTTTTCCCACCCTCTACCCGAAACCCTCACTTTTAGATAACAAACAAAGAGCATTTAAATACAGAAGAGATTGACTACTGATTAACAAATTTGGAAATATTTCTTGCTTACCTGAACTGGCCAGCGTTCCTTTTGAAGATGTATTCTGAACGTTTCTGGTTAATAAGGGGTGTGGATTTATAGACGCAGAAGCACGCATACCTGACGTAAACCTCAGCTGCATAGAAACAAGAGCACGTCACCTGCAATCCCCGAAGAGGCTGGTCTCAAACACTCAATACTTCTTTCCAGTTATCATGCTTCTCACAGTAAAAAGCTCTTCTTTCTCTAAAGTAAGATTGAATAGCCCTATAAAATGAGGCCAGAGATTATCTTTGTGCTTCTTTTTCCTCTATGTTTTATTTTCCATGGTAATTTAATGTTTGGCTAGAGGTCAGCATCAAAAAAAAAGTAAATAAAATAAAATAAAAGGAAGAAAAAGAAAGAAAGAAAAGAACAAAGAGAAATGAATGGTTTTGTACATTACTGTTCTCAGTGAGAGTTCTGTGAGGCTTGCAAACTAGATATAAAGCAAATAGAAATTTCTAAGCGTTGCTCTGTTTACAGGAATATAACTAACAGCCAAAAAGATTAGGATTTTTGTTTGTTTTGAGAGAGAAGGAAATAAAAAATGCTATTTTAAATTCAATACTTGCAGCCAGGCATGGTGGTGCACAATTACAATCCTAGTACTTGGGAAGCTAGGACAGGAGGATTGCAGGTTCAAGGCTAGAGTCAGTAGTTTAGTGAGAGCCTCAGCAATTTAGCAAAACTCTGTCTCAGGATAAAAAAATAAAAGAGGGCTAGGGGTATATATCCCTTCTGTTCAATGCTTATTATCACAAAATTAATGTCTTCATAATTTGATCACTCCTTATAATCTTTTTTGCGCAAAACAGAAAAACAGGCAACTAGATAAGTTTATTTATATAATAGATATTAAGTGATTACTAGTAACTATATCAATTTGTTAAAATGCAGTTATAATGATCAAGGGTGGAGGTCAACAAATCTGATACACTTGTTTTTGCATAGTTCAGGAACTAAGAATGGTTTTTATATTATTTTTCGAATGGTTGAGGGAAAAAATAAAAAGAATATTCATATTTTATGATATATGAAAATCATATGAAATTCAAATTGCAGCACGTCTGTGTACTTGGCTCGCATATCATCTATGGCTTACTACATGCTATAACTCAAAGTTGAATATGTAGAATAGGAACTGTATGGTCTGCAAAGCCTAGAGTATTTACTAACTGATCCTCTACAGAAAAAGTTTGCTGACCCCTCAATCAGGGTATTGTTTCTAAATTAATCCCCTTTATTCTTTCTTTCTTCTTGAAAGGTTTGAGCCTCTGCCCCACAGGGGGCGGGGCCGGAAGCTAGGAGGCAGAGCTCCAGGATTCCCAGAGGAGACCACGCCCCTCGATTTAAGGGAGCCGCTGCTAACACACAGACAGAAGCGGGCACAGGCACACTAACAGGGAGACAGGAGCTCGGCTCCCGTGGGACCCCTTCCCCTTGGGAGTGGGGACCAATAAAGGCATGCATTGTTGCAGGGGATAGGTTGGGGGGAAAGGTACGTGGTGTGTAGTAACCCCCCCCAACCACCAGACACACAGAGACAAACAGAAAAACTGTGGATTCTTGTCCTAAGCTAAGAATAAGTATTCATCGCTTGGACAGCTGCTGCAGATTTAAAGAAGTTTATTAAAAAGATAGAAATATAGAGATAGTTACAGCCCTGTGCCAGAGCAAGGCACAGGGGGGCAATTCGAATGAAAATGCCAACAAACTCCAGTTTCCTGAATTTTTATCCTAAGTCCAGCAGGTCCCTTTGATTTTTGGAGATCATGTTACACCTTATCGCCAGCCCCGGCTCTGCTTCTGTTATCTCTCCAGCTGGGTTTATGGCCTGAAAGGGGGGAAACATCTCTATCTTCAAACACAGACCCAGATTTATGGCCGGAGGGGGAGGCATCTCTGTCTTCAAACACAGGCTTTTACATTTTGTCTTTTCCCCCACAATGTGTTAAATTGTTCTTAGGAATGCAAGGACATGTTGGCTAACCCTGGCTTTCTTAGTAAAGACGATATGTTTCAAGGTTGGACATCTTTCCCAGGACTGATACATTAATACTTTTTAAACTCTCTTCCCAATACCAGTACATGCATATCATTCATATCGGTCTCCTGCGTGTATCTGTGCGCTGATGGGACCCGCCGCGTCTTTCTTATTTTAATCATATTGCTCTGTCTTTATTTTGTCTAATTGCGCTGAGTATATTAACAACTGCAGTCCTAGAATATTAGAGTAGTGGTTTTCTTGCCCCTGATATTATATAGAGTAGGCTTCTTTTATATTATCTTTAGACATCATGCTGATTTGTCTTGCCATGTTGAGAAAGCAGTTATCATTTCTATACTGCATCTCTTCAAAACAAAAATAGATTTTGTTTATAAAGACTACCTTATGGATTTTGCCACTTGATAAAGTGAGTTTTATCATTTTTTTTAACCGAACCTTCCTTGTCATCCTGAAGGAATCTCATGTAGCCAAGTTGTATTATTATTTATTTTTATGCCAATCAGTGGGTGTTTGTTTTAATGTGCTTTCTTCTTTAAATGGGATTCTCAAAGGGAACTGTTCCTGGAACGTGCTATTCAAATGGGACTCCTCCTGCTGGAGGTTCAGAAACTGCATCTATAATTTTAATTATAAAACCAGTACTTAAACCGGGCGTGGTGGCGCATGCTTGCAATTCCAGCATTTGGAAGGCTGAGACAGTAGGATTGCATTTCATGGATAACCTTAGCTACTTAGGAGACCCTTTGCAATTCAGTGAGATCCTGTTTCAAAATAAAAAATAAAAAATAGGGTTGGGAGTGTAGTTTAGAGGTAGAATGCCCCTGGGTTCCATCCCCAGTACAAAAAAAACAAAACAAAAAAACAAAACAAAACAAACAAAAAAACACCAACCCCCCAAAAAAAACAGTACTTATATTCGAACAATAATCCCTAAATTTCCATGTTAGAGACAGAGCTGGGAAAGTTTTCAACTTGCTCTTGACTGGGAGTAATCTAGAAGAAAATCTCAAAATATTCTAACGTCCTCACTAATTTCTCACATAGCATTCATTTTGACAGATAATGAGATGGAATGAGATAGAGGAAGCCAAGTGTTTATGGAGTATGACCGTACTGAGTTGAGAAGCATATTTGTTTCTTTCCCACTAGCCACTAGTGTGACAATGGAATTTATCCTAAAAACTAATAAAAATTTGGGAGCAAAAGGAAGTAATCAAAGTCATTAGAATTATATAATTTAAAATAATATTTTGAGATACATATTTGTTGGCTCAAATTTGTTTTTATTGCATAATAGATCACAAACAGTTCTACTAAAGATGGCGTGGTGGCGCACACTTGTAATTCCAGTACTTAGGAGGCTGAGACAGGAGGATTGCAAGTTCTTGGCTGGACTCAGCTACTTAGTGAGGCCCTCTACGACTCAGGAAGACCTTGTTTCAAAATGAAGAATAAAAAATAGTGTTGGGAGTGTAGCTCGGAGGTAGAAGGCTTCTGGGTTCAATTTCTAGTACCAAAAAAAAAAAAAAAGGTTATTTTCAAAAGTAAAATTCTTTAAAATATAGGCACTTATATTGTAGTAAAATTTAAGAAATATTTTTGTATATATTTATGTTAACCATTTTCTTAACTGTATTCCTCTGATACCAGGTGGTCTTTTTGAACAGAACATTTTATTAGATGAAACATAAAATAAGCCATCTCTTCATAATTATTTTAAAATTTTCATTAAATTTCCATGCTATAAAATTGTATGATTATATGCCTTCTATCATTCCACTAGGGAACAGCATCAAAATATATCTAATAGTCGGGCGTGGTGGTGCACGCTTATAATCCCAGCATCGGGAGGCTGAGATCAGAGGTTCACAGTTCACGGACAGCCTCAGCTACTTAGGCCCTCTGAAATTTAGTGAGACCCTATTTCAAAATAAAGAATAAAAATAGGGCAGGGGGTATGGCTTGGAGGTAGAATACCCCTAGGTTCCACTCCCAGTACCTCAAAAAAATATGTATGTGTGTGTGTGTCTACACACACACACACACACATACACTTTATAAATCAAGGGTTTTTTTTTTTTTTTTTTTTTTTTTTTTTTGGCTGGGCCAGAAATCCCCATAACAAAAGAGGCCTGCGCAGAGTTAAGGGGCAGACTTACACCTAGGTCAAAGGATCACGTCATAGAGCAAGATGGGGACTATTATCTATAAAAGCTGTTTTGTCTTTTGAACTCCAGTGACTTCATTATGGGCTACCCCCTATACGATCCCGGGATAGTAGAGGGCTGTAAACTGTCTCCTATATTTCTGTCTTTGTAATAATAAACTCATTTAAGTTTTCAGCAAGAGTTCAGACTAGTGTTATATCTATCCTAGTTCTGAACAAGAACTGGCGTTTACAGAGAACAGTTTTGGAGCCTGAAAGGGTCCCCCAGAACAGTTCAGGACCCTTTTAGGGTAACAGTAACAACTCAGGTAACTGTAACAGCGCAGAGGTAGAGCACTTTTGAGTTTAGTCTCTAGTAACACACACACACACACACACACACACACACCACACACACACGCACACACACACACATACCATGTAAGACTAGAGAAGTACCCCAAGAAGGAAGATACAGTGTCTCCAGTAGATCTTTTACTTCACACAGCCAAATGCAATGCTTGATCAAGGATCTTAGATATAAACATTGTATACAGAAATCTATAGTAAAAATTAATATTTGCCAAGACTTTGCTGCCCACTCCATCTCGGCATCTACATGTGTGAGAATCCATGTAGTCATCGGCGATTAGCCCCGAGAGAGGGCATCGTCTCTGGCCAAAAAACTCCTCCACTCTTAGATATTCTTTCATAACTACTATCCTTTTGGTAATGATTCTTTTAACTCTCCAAATGAATTGCTCCGGTGGGAAAAAGATCAGGACTGCGAGTGAAAATTGAATCCATGTAAAATAATCCTTCCAGTAAACTTTCAGCCTTGCTCAAATGGTAATCAGATGAGCCTTGTTCAAATGGTAATTAGAAGCAACATTCCAGTAAAAATAGCTATGTCAAAACAAAGGACAGATGAAATAGATGTGTAAAGGTGAAAGAAAGAGAATATGGTGAGAATGAGAAAGTATTTTTGTATGAAGAAGAGCTTATCCTAAGTTGGCCCGAATGGGAAAGAGAGAATTAGGGTAATCAGAGAAGAAAAGAAAGTTGCAGAAGGTTAGTGATAGGAATATGGATTATTAAAAGAGGGAAAATGCTCAGCTGCTAGAGAAATATATCTGACAACTAAATCTAAAGACCTCATGTTATTTCTTGGTGTTTACCTGCTAAACTGTGTCATGAGTTTGTTTAAGTTTTCAGACAGCGGATAGTATTGCAGACAAAATCCAGCAGACATTCATCGAAATTCCTTAAATCATCATAAAGGAACATGGATTTACCTTACAATAACTATATGAAAGCTGGAATCTCGGACTTTGTCCCCCATTATATATAAAGGAGGACATTGGACTAAGCCCTAGGAATGAGAGCTCCGAAAGGGTTAAAGAGAACTCTTAAATAACAAACTGGACTCTTCAAGTGATTTTGGGTGTGACTTTTAGCCAAATAGAAGCCTCTGCAGCTGCAAGGCCAAAGGGGGCTGGGCTCCAGAGCACAAGGCCCACCTGAGATAATGGGACTGATCTCAATCACAAAGACCTGGGATATCCCAGGCCTTACTTTTGTCTTGTTCAGGGTTGGTAATTTGCATGTGTATCTCTCTTTTGTACCTTGGGTGTTTTGCACTTCTTTTTACTAGAAATTCACTGGGAGAGGGGAATATATAAAAAATCTTGTGTCCAAAATAAAGTGTTCAATTGCACAAGAAGCATTGATCCATGTCAGGTTCTTTCTCAAAAGCGCCGATCATAGGATTATTTTCCTAGGAAAGAACCGCTACAGATAAGAATCTGTAGTACGTCACTCTATCTTTCCCCACCTTTACTGAGACCCTCGACCGCGAGCAAACTTGCGCCCCATTGGACTAGCTGGCTTTCGACAAATATTCAAAGATGGATTTCTAAAAGTTAACTAAATTGCATATTATAATTCATATTTTCAGGTTCACTTCAGACCTGGTGGGATAAGAAATCTCTTCCTTTGTGCTTGGTAGGCTTTATTTAATATGTATTAGTGTGTAGGCGTACGAGTCCTCTCTCCCTCTGATTTTGTCTGTACTACCTTAGAACACTTGAATTTTTAGTTTGGCTAAGTAAACTTTATTTTTCTTTGTCATTTCCAAGAGGGTATGATTTTATCTCTAATATATTCAAAGGAAGGTTAGAAGATTGTGGCTCTGATTGCCATTTTGCATTGAAAGCTACCGTTTATCCCACTTTAAATGAAACCAAAACGAGTTGCCTGATTTGTTGTAGCTCACTATCGATAGAAAAATCTGGTCTCGAGTTTAAATATTTCGAATCCAAATTTTGTGTTCTTTCCACAGCGGCGTAGCTATTGACCATGGGTTGCGAGGAAATGTGAACAGAGGTTTCCACACCTGTAGGGGTGGGTCCTGCTGGGCCACAACAGGAGCCGACTCCCCAGTGCTGACTGGGAAAAAAACAAGAACATTAAAGAGAGTTTTCTTTTGACACACACCTCGCAGTATGGCTGCTAATTTTAAGCCCACATTATATGACACTTCCCCATCATCTCCGTCACTGCCTGAAGTTGCCATGACAGCTCAGTACTTCTAGGGGCTACATAGGAGCAGCGATCATCACTCAGCTGTATCCTGAACTCTTTAAATTGCTTTTTCTTGGCGGGGGCAGGGCCTGAGGAGGAGGGGCAGTGGCGCTGGGGCTGAGGGACCTCTGCGTTGTCGTGGCAGGTGCAGTTGCAACCTGTGGGGAGCTGGTCCCAGTCCTTTGCCACTGGAGGAAAGAGCCCAACTTCTTAGCGGTCACTGTGCACCAGGGTCTTCTGTATGTTCAGCAATGAAAGTTGCTGGTGGGATCTCCAAAGTAGAGCTTCCTTTCCATTCTGGGTCCTGATGATGGCAGCCCTGGTCACCTTGCTATCCTGAGGCACACAGGCAATGGGGCCGCCTGCCTGGACAATTGTGAGGGAACCCAGACCAAAGCCAAGATCACCTTGATCAAGAACTCCATAAAATCCTTTCCTGACCACACTCAGTGTAGAAGACTGGAAGTGTACCTCTTGAGAGACTTCAGGGGAGGTAGGCAGCTGTCAAAAAAACTTACGGACTTCTTAGTGAATTTGGCAAACAGGAAGATGACTTTCACTTACTGACATTAATTAAACAGCCATGAAGAAAACGAAAACAGCTTTCTAATAATTTATGACCTTGCAGTCAACACTAAAACTGCATAGATTTTTGGAGCCTCCTTTCAAGACTGTCAGCTCTAACAGGAAGGTCAGTATTTATGATGCAGAGGCCAAACAGGTCCTCACTCCTGGATGCCATTTCTACACGTGGATTTCTGATTGTAGCAAGATGGTGAAGTCAGTATTAGAAAACCTTTCCACTTTACCTTTGGCGGAGCCCCCTCATTTTGTTGAACATGCTAGACATACCTTGATGTTTTTAAAAACATATCCAACTCCAGTGAACACACTATTTCCTGAAAATAAAGGTTTCCTCTACAAAAAGAATAATAATAATAAAACAAAGAAAAGTGGATTTGGGGATTCTAGGAAGCTAAATATAGGAATTATCAAAGACAGTAACTTTGAGGCATGACAAAGACCAATGTTGGGTTTGGGAAGAATATAAAGTTAGAATCTACATCTGTTGAGTTTCAAGTCTTCTTCCTTACTGTCTTTCAGATGGTTTTCAAAATAAAATCTTATTTGGCAAAAGAGAGAAAAAATTATTTTTATTTTTTTTTAGACTGTCTCACTAAGTTTCACAGGCCGGTGGTCTTGCACTTTTGATCCTTCTGCCTTAGCCTCCCCAGTAGCTGGGATTCAAGGCCTGTGCCATTGCACCCAGTTGGCAGTCACTATAATTTGCAAATGTATAATTCAAGATGTTTCAAGTACTAATTTCATATTAATTTTAAATAAGTTTGACATAGTTTTGCTCAAGTGTTTCTTGGCCCAACAAATTATCCCAGTGAATGTCCATCAGCTGACAGAGTGGTATTACAACCTGGAGAACTCCACCCTTTGGGAAACTTGACCAGGGCTGAGCTGAAGATAATCTCTGATTTCTACATGAGATGTCACTACAATCAAAGGAAAGCAGAGCAAACAAATGGGCACTGATGTGGGATTTGGACATTAAGGTGAAAGATACATGCTCAAGTTGTGGTACAAAGAACCTGAATAAGAACCCGTGACATCATGATTTGCATACTGACCACATTGCCATAGCAGAAAAAAAAAATCTTAATATATGTAAGGTAACTACATCTATTTTCTTGAAACATTGACTAGGAACAACTCCTAACCACTTTGCATATCTTGCTATTTTTCCCCTTAATAGAAGAAACAACTGATAGAGTCTCCAAAGATTTTTGAAGCAGAACAAGCCTAATAGATTATAAATGGGCCACTGAGAGTCTAGGTCTAATAATGAATTTAAAGCTTAAACCTTAAACTATTTAAGGCACTGGAACTTGAACCCAGAACCTTACACATGCTAGACAAATCTCTACCACTGAATTATACCCTCAGCACTTGAAAATATTATTTAATTATTTAACTTACCAAGTGTTTCAAAAGTTTCTTTGCAAGGTAAAGACATGAAGAACAAGATTTAGTAACTTTAAATACATTTTTCCCCTCAAGTCACTTAATATTTTTGTATTAAGTATAGTTCTGAGGTACATCCATATTTGTTTATTTAAGAATATCTACAAACAATTGACAGGAAAGGGCCCAGTGTAATGTTTCCTTTTATTGTTTGGCAACATGGTGAAATGAAAGGTCCATCCTCCCAAGGGATGTTGTATTAAATTTATCTTTCCACATGTATGAATTTGCACACATTATTGAAATAAATTCAAAAATAGTTAACAATTGAAATAGCCTAAGTACCAATGGATCATATCTAGTGGCTAGGTCTTCCAGGGAAAAAGAAGGAGTTCCCTGTGTGTATGTGTGTGAGGGGTTTTTAATAGTGAGCCTTGCTGAAGCCCCTGTTTATTATTAGTTAATGAAGGAATGGTTCCCATATATTAACAAGTGGCATGACTATAATAGTATCGACTTGTTGAACATCAGGTGTGTGTGTGTGTGTGTGTGTGTGTGTGTGTGTGTGTGTGTGTGTAAAAACATGACTTAGCAAGAATCCAGAAGATCTCCAGTTTCGACTTTAAGTATGTGTCAAAGTTGATTCATTATACCCTTTTAATAATGGTCTCTCCTGATAATTTTTGCATATGCTTTAGTGAAGAGAAGATGGGAGGGGGGGCGCTGAAAGATGTAGAGGTAATTGTTGCTCTATACATTTCTACAGTATCTTCTTTCTTCAAGTTGTGGTAGAGGCCTGGTTTCATCTTCTCCCATGATTCTAATTGGTACCAAGAGGCTAATATCTCTCCAAAGATTCAGACATGCAGGTTAGTAAGTGACATAACTAGGTTACCTTGGTGATCCCAGGAGTATAGTGGCATTGGGAATAGAAGTAGGGTTCTTAGTACTGGTGATAAATACAGTTTATTTTAAAGTATCATGAACACTGACTTTTTCTATCACCCCAACTGATAACTAATATACCAGCTTATAATACAAGCAAATAATTCCATGTAGATTGTTTGGAGGGGAAAGATGAGATTGTAGTTTCCCAGAGACCAGGCAGTTTTCATGTCAATGTCTTTTTCTATAATATGCAAGGTTTAGATTATGAGTATAACATAGGTCTCTAGCTCATAATTACTACTTGATAAACTTATTTTCTCTTGTTATTACTGAAAAGAAACACGCTTATTACCACAATGGTTGTGGTAATGTTTTAGTTTGATATAATTACTGAAGCTGTTTTTCTGGATACCTGTATCATTTTGCTGAGTCAAAACCAAATATAGAACTAAATTACATGGATTACATTTAACCTCTGCATTCTTTAGAATGACTGATTTTCTGATAAAAGTATGGATGGGTTATGCAATTCAAAACATAAAACTATTCTTTAGCACTTTGAGAATTAGCTTCTATTATGATTAGGCACCTTGTCTCACCAGCATGAGGTTTTTATTTGATGTCACAATGGGCTATGCCTTTTCACCGTTTTGAGGAGTTACTATCTTCTAATTCCATAATTTCTCATTGCTTACCTACCCATTTTCATTTAGCTTGTTTCTCCATATTTCATTGATACATGTATGGTTTTTGTTCTAATGTCTTGAAAATTCCAATATTTTATTTTATTTTTTGTGATGATGTTGAACCCAGAGGCACTCTACTATGAGCACTTCTTTTTCTTTATTTTCTTTCTTTCTTTCTTTCTTTCTTTCTTTCTTTCTTTCTTTCTTTCTTTCTTTCTTTCTTTCTTTATGTAGTCATACATCACTTTGGAATACAAGACTTGAGAGGATATACAAGCAAATATCATCCAATAGGCCCTCATCCAATCCCCATCCCATTCCCACCCCCCCCCCATCGATCCCATGCTTAATTGGTAATTATCTTTGATATATTTTTTTGCACCTCATGAGTTTAATTAATTAATTAATTAATTAATTTTTTGTGTGGTACTGGGGTTCCTGGAAGCCCTTCTACCTCCGGGCTACACTCCCAGACCTATTTTTACAGTTTTATTTGGAAACAGGGTCTCGTAAGCCCGCACGTGGCTGGCTTTGAAACTGCGCCATCCCCCTGTCTCTGCCTCCCAAACGCGGGGATTACAAGCATGCCCCACCACACCCAGCACCTCATGAGTTTTAAAGAGATTCCATCCTCCCCCATCCCCTCCCCTCTGATTGGTCACCTTAATTGCTTCTCAATAGGGCTTTTTCTACTACTGAACCTTCTCCTGTTACCCCTTTCCTCCTAGTTATTGCTAATTAAGGGAAGCATCTGGATTTTATTTTCTGTGCTATTTCTATGTGCATGCCACATTGCAAGTTCTGATCCCACTCTTGACGGCCCCAGTAGTGGCCTGGCCACCCAGAGGACTCTGATCCCAACCTCGATGGCTCCAGTACCGGCTTTGCCTCATGGGAGGCCCTGATCCTGGCCTCGCTGGCCCCCGCACAGAACTAACCTCTTGGCTGGCTCTGCTCCTGGCCTCATAGGCCCCAGCACTGGCCTAGCCTCATGACAGGCTCCAATCCCAGCCTCACTGACCCTGGCACCGGCCTAACCGCTCGGCAGGCTCCTATCCTGGTCTCGCATGTCCCAGCTCCATCCTTGCCTCACGGCATTTTCCGATTCCAGCCTCGCTGGGCCTGGCACTGGCCTTATCCCTTAGCAGAGTCCGATCCCAGCCTCTGAGGTCCCAGCACCGGTCTTGCCTCACAGCAGGCTTCAATCCCGACCTTGCTTGCCCCAGCACCAGTCTAACCCCTCGGCTGGCGCCGAACCCTGCCTCGGAAGCCTCAGTAGTGGCCTTGCCTCATGGCAGGCTCCGAACCCGGCCTGGTTGGCCCCAGCACTGACCTCACCCCTCAGCAGGCTCCAATCCCGGCCTTGGAGGCCCCAGCCCCGGCCATATCTCAAGGCAGGCTCTAATCCCGGCCTTGCTGGCCCTGGCTCCAGTCTAACCCCTCGGCAGGCTTCTATCCAGGCCTCAGAGGCCCCAGAACCAGCCTTGCCTCACAGCAGGCTCCGATCCCAGCCTCGATGACCACGGCATTGGCCTAATCACTCAACAGACTCCGATCCTGGCCTCGGAGGCCCCAGCACCAGCCTTGTCTCATGGCAGCTTTTGATCCCGGCCTAGCTGGCCCCGGCACCGACCTAAACCCTTGACAGGCTCCTAAACTGGCCTCAGAGGCCCCAGCACAGGCCTTGCCTCATGGCAGGCTCCAATCCCGGTCTCAGAGGCCCCATCACCTGCCTTGCCTCATGGCAGGCTCCGATCTGAGCCCCCCTTTTACCCAGCAGGTTGTCCCACATTCCTGAGGTGCGTGGTGGTAGTATTCTGCCTCTGAGGTAATTTCTTCAAAAGTTCCAGGTGTATTACGTCAGATCTCTGCCTCCCCTGAGTACTTGCCACTGCCAATGTGACTTCCTCCACCATTTCAAATCTTTCCCAAGCTCTTTTCCCATACACACAATGTCCAGTGTTCCTAAGCATGCATGACAGCATTAGACATTTGGAGTAATTTCTTCAGAGGATCAGGGTGGTTGGATCAGATGTCTGCCTCTCCCAAAGACAAGTCTCCACCACCATCTCGGCCACTGCTGCCGCCACCGCCTTCCTCCTAGGTCTCCGCTAGACTCTCTCCTTACAGGTGATGTCCCGGATTCTTAACAATGTAGAGAAGCCGCAGTCCTCCTTCGCGTGGAATTTTTCCAAAAGTTCCAGTTCAGATGTATATGTTTTGTCTGCATCTCCAATATTCTAGCTGCTGCCTCACCCATCATAACCCCTCTCGAATATTTTTCTTTTTTCTTTTCCCTTTAAAAAAAATTTTTTTTTAAAAAGGGAAGAGAGTATGTGTGGTTTGGGAAGGATGTGGGTTCAGGCACTTGGTAATGATGAAATATTTTTCCCATTCCGGGTGTGTGGGGTGGGGGTCACCTAAGGGTGCCCCGCCCACGGCCACCCACGCGCCCAGGTTTGGGGCCTGGAGGTCCGGACCTCAGGGTCCTTCTGGGTGGGGAGGGGGTCGCCTAAGGGTGCCCTGCCAGCACCTGCCCATCCGCCCAGGGTCGGGGCCAGGCGGCCTGGACCTCAGGGTCCTTCAGGGTGGGGAGGGAGTCACCTAAGGGTGTCCCGCCAGCACCTGCCCATCTGCCCAGGGTCCGGGCCAGGTGGTCTGGACCTCAGGCCTTTTTCTTTATTTTGAAAGAGGGTTTCACTAAGTTGCTGAGGTTTGCCCTAAACCTGTGACTCTACTATTTCAGCCTCCCAAATACTGGGATTACAGATAAGTGCCATTGTGCCTGGCTGACAATTCCAGTTCTTAAGGTTGAACACATTGCATATCTGTGGATTTCACAGGACTGATAGGTTGTACTCTTGTCACAATGAGAAATACCTTGATGCTATGGTATGTGTGTTACCAACAAACTATTTCAGAGGTCAGAATTTAACGTCTCACAGACCAAATTAAGGTACTCTCATTATTTGGGGTGTTGAATCAAAACAGTGAGAATTAAAGGAAAAGACATGAAAAAGATGAGCATAACTTGGAGGAAATGCAACTGGGAAGAAGGACACAATACCTAAATCCTGTGCTGCCTAGTATCTCTCTGCCCCATCCCTTTTGACAGCATCTCTCCCATGATAATGGTATGCTTGGTTCTCAAGCTGAAAGTGGGGAAGGGGTCTCAGCAGAAGGAAGATGCCCAAAGCCAATTATATGTGAGACACAGGGCAACATGTCTACCAGCTGTAGCCCAATAAAAATTGTTTTTATCCTCATGGGTTGGAAAACATGAGCCTGTGTGAGTGTCACCAAAGAGCAACTGATTCAAAGATGACGTTACTGGAGGTGGCATGATTTGAATCAAGAAAAGCATGTACTTTTATATCTTTGCTGAAATTAATGTGAATGTAGTAAAATATGTTCCATTTAAAATTTAAAAAGTTAATTTTCAATGACTTTTGAGGAAATATATAACCATGTAATCACCAGTACAATAAAGATAAAAAACATTTTCACCAGTTGCTAATATTCCCTTATGCCAATGTACACCCAATTTCCCATCTCCACTACTCTACTTTCTGTACCTCTAGACTAAGCTTACCATTTCTAAATAAAACTATATAGAATTCAGTCTTTTGTATTTAACTTCTTTTACTAAACACAATATTTTTGCAATTCATTTATAGTAGTGTATGTATTATAGTTCCCTCTTCACTCTTTGTTATTGCAGAGTACTATTTTATTACATAGGCATATCTCAATTTGTTTACCCACTCACAGATTGTTGAACATTTCAGTTGTTGCTAGCCTTGGATTATTATGAATAAAGCTTATATATATAATATACAAATTCTAGGCCTTATAGAGATATGTTTAATTTGTATTTGGTAAATACCTGCAAATTGCAGTCATATGGTAAGTGTGTGTTTAATAAGAATATACTAGAATGTTTATATTAATTTGAATTGCGACTGGTTGTTCCATATAGACATCAGCACTTAGTATTGTCAGTCTTTTTAATTTTAGGTATTTTATGGATATGTAGAGGTATCTCATTATAGTATTTATTTATTTATTTATTTATTTATTTATTTATTTATTTATTTTACAGTACCAGAATTGAACCCGGGGGCATTCTACATCTGAGCTACATCCCCAACCCTATTTTTTATTATTTATTTTGAAACAAGGTCTTTCTAAGTTGTAGAGGGCCTCGCTAAGTAGCTGAAGTTGGCCACAAACCTGAATCCTCCTGCCTCATCCTGAGACTACAAGTGTGAGCTACCATGCCTGGCTCTCATTATAGTTTTACTTTGCATTTCTCTAATGACTAGTGATGAGTATGTTTTTATTTACTTATTAGCCATTCATACGCAATGGTGAACTTTCTAATGTATTTTCCCTATGTTTTAAAAATTAGATTGTTTTGCCCCCCACCTGGAAGGCCCCGGAGGTCAGGGCCGCAAGGCCCAAACTCCGGGTGGGTGGGCAGGTGTAGGCGGGGCACCCTTAGGAGACCCCCTTCCACCAGGGAAGAAAAAAAAATTTTCATTGCTACCCAGTGCCTGATCCCACATCCTCCCCAAACCACACATATCTTCTTCTCTTATTAAAAAACAAAAAAGGGAAATGAATAAAGAAAAATATTCAAGAGGGGTTAATATAGCCCCGGCGGCAGCTAGAATATTGGAGATGCAGACAAAACATTCATCTGAACTGGAACTTTTGGAAAAATTCCCCGTGAAGGAAGACTGCTGCTTCACTACATCGTTAAGAATCCTGGAATCACCTATAAGGAAAGAGTCTAGCGGAGACCTAGGAGGAAGGTGGTGGCGGCAGCAGTGGCTGAGATGGCAGTGGAGACTTGGATTTGGGAGTGGCAGACATCTGATGCAACCCACCCTGATCCTCTGAAGAAATTACCCCAAACGTCGAATGCTACTGTCGCACATGCTTAGGAACACTGGACATTATGCGGTATGGGAAAAGAGCTTGGGAAAAATTTGAAATGGTGGAGGCAGTCGCATTGGCAGCAGCAAGTACTCAGGGGAGGCAGAGATCTGACGTAATACACCTGGAACTTTTGAAGAAATTACCTCAGAGGCAGAATACTTCCACCACGCACCCTTGGGAATGTGGGACAACCTGCTGGGTGAAGAGGGTGCTCAGATTAGAGCCTGCCGAGGGGTTAGGCCGGTCCCTGGGTCAGCGAGGCTGGGATCGGAGCCTGCTGTGAGGCAAGGCTGGTGCTGGGGCCTCCGAGGCTGGGATCGGAGTCTGCCGAGTGTATGGGCTGGTGCCGGGGCCAGCAAGGCTGGGATCAGAGCCTGCCGTGAGAAAAGGCCGGTGCTGGGCCCTCCGAGGCCAGGACTGGAGGCTGCCAAGTGGTTAGGCCAGTGCCAGGGCCAATGAGGCCAGGATCGTAGCCTGCCATGAGGCAAGGCCGGTGCTGGGGCCTCTGAGGCTAGAATTGGACCCTGCCAAGGGGTTAGGCCATTGCTGGGGTCAGTGAGACTGGGATCGGAGCCAGCTGTGAGGCAAAGCTGGTGTTGGGATCTCCGAGGTCGGCATCGGAGCCAGCTGATGCGTTAGGCCAGGACCAGAGCCATTGAGGCTGGGATCGGAGGCTGCCGAGGGATTAGGACAGTGCCGGGGCCATTGAGGCCTGGATCAGAGCCTGCTGTGAGGCAAGGCAGGTGCTGCGGCCTTTGAGGCCTGGATAGGAGCCTGCTGAGGGGTTAGGCTGGTGCCGGGGCCAGCAAGGCTGGTATCGGAGCCTGCCTTGAGGTATGGCCGGTGCCGGGGCCTCCGAGGCCGGGATCAGAGCCTGCCATGAGACAAGGCTGCTACTGAGGCTCCCAAGGCAGGGATCAGTGCCAGCCAAGGGGTTAGGCCAGTGTCGGGGCCAGTAAGGTCAGGATCGGAGCCTGCTGTGAGGCAAGACCAGTGCTGAGACCTACGAGTCTGGGATCGGACTCTGCTGAGGGGTAAGGCCAGTGCTGGGGCCAGTGAGGCCGGGATCAGAAACTGCTGTGAGGCAAGGAAGGCGCTGGGACTTGCGAGTCCAGGATAGGAGCCTGCTGAGGGGGTAGGCCAGTGCCAGGGTCAGCGAGGCCAGGATCGGAGCCTGTCATAAGGCTAAGCCAGTGCTGGGGCCTCTGAGGCTGGGAGAGGAGCCAGCCGAGGGGTTAGTTCGGTGTGGAGACCAGCGAGGCCAGGATCAGGGCCTCCCATGAGGCAAAGCCGGTGCTGGAGCCAGTGAGGTTGGGATCAGAGTCCTCCGGGTGGCCAGGCCTCTACTGGGGCTGTCAAGAGTGGGATCAGAACTTGCAATGTGGCATGCACAGAGAAATAGCCCAGAAAATAAAATCTAGATGCTTCCCCTAATTAGCAAGAACTAGGAGGAAAGGGGTAACAGGAGGAGGTTGAGTAGTAGAAAGGGCCCTATTGAAAAGAAATTAAGGTGACCAACCAGAGGGGAGGGGATTGGGGAGGATGGTATCTCTTTAAAACAATTATATTGTGGGTAAACAATTATATCAAAGATAATCACCAATTAAGCATGGGATTGAGGGAGGGGGAGGGAATGGGATGGGGATTGGATGAGGGCTTATTGGATGATATATGCTTGTATATCCTCTCAAGTATTATATTCCAAAGTGATGTATAATTACAAAAAAAATAAATAATTGCCACAAAAAATAAAAACAAGATTCCCTAAAAATAAAATAAAATAATAAAAAATAAAAGATAAATAAAAATTAGATTTTTTTTTTTTTTTTTTGGTGGTACTGGGGTTCCTGGAAGCCCTTCTACCTCCGGGCTACACTCCCAGACCTATTTTATATTTTTGAAACAGGGTCTCTTACACCAGCGCGGCTGGCTTCGAACCTAGGCGATCCTCCTGTCTCCGCCTCCCAAGTGCGGGGATTACAAGCGTGCGCCACCACGCCCAGCCTAGATTGTTTTGTTTTTAATTCTAAGTTAAGAGGAATTTTATGTTCTGGAGATAGACTTTCTGTCAGAGATAATTTAATCTTCCAGTAATCTACTGCCCTTTCATTTTCTTGACTATGTCTTACTACGACCAGATATTTTAATTTTTATGAAGTCTAATATATTATAGTTCTGAATTTTTGATTTTTGTGTTCTAAGAAATATCTGCCCACTTACATATAAGATTTCTCCTTATATTTCTTCTAGAAATTGTGTAGTTCATCTTTTATATTAGGGGCCATAATCTACTTTTACTAACTTTTAAGTGGTTTTTGAGTGAATAGTTGATGTTTATTTTTTAAACACTATTATGTTATTATCATTATTTTAGAACTAGTTGTTAGAAAGACTAAACATTCTTCATTGAATTACCGTAGCACATTTATCACAAATTTATTGCCCACTTCTGTGCGTGTCTGTCTGTGAGCATAGCTACTCTATTGATCTATATGTTTATCTTTATGTCAGTGCCATCCTCTCCTAATTTAGTTATATAGGGAGTCTTGAAATCAGGCACTGTAAGCCAGTGGCTCACGTTTGTGATCCCAGTACCTGGAAGACTGAGACAGGAGAATCCAGTTTGCAGCCAGCCTCAGCTACTTAGTGAGGCCTTCCACAACTTAGTGAGACCCTGTTTCAAAATTAAGAATAAAAAATTGGCCTGAAGGCATAACTCAGAGGTAGAATGCCCCTGGGTTCCATCCCCAGCACCACAAAAATGAAAAAAGAAAAAAAGTAACCAGGCAGTGTAAGCTATCTTTCTTTTTGAAGTTGTTTTGGCTCTTCTAGATCATTTGCCTTTCCATAGTAATCTTTCAGACCCATCTTATCAACTTGTATACGTGTGTGGGTGCGCACACACACACACACACACACACACACACACACACACGAGTATGGATTTTGATTGAGAATGTATTGAATATAGGCCTGAGGCCAAGGCACAGAGCAGTTCAGTACCTCTTTAGATCTGGACCTTAATACCTTTTAGTAAGGAAAATGTACATTGTCTGGAGTATCTACTTTGTAAATCTTTACAAACCAGTGGTAGCTGATTAGTTGAAGGGAGATTTGGATAAATGTTATAGTTTGCCCTCTTCTAGTTAGTATGAATCAGAGCCACATATTTGAGCAGCAAAGTCCCTCACAGAGATTAGAACTCAGTCAACAGAAGCAGCTGCTGCTCTTTCTGCCATGAGCTGTAAGTTGTAACTGGTGGGTATAGTCAGTGCAATTGGACTGTTGGAAATAGTAATCCGGAACCTGTAGGTTAAAGTTTCACATGGAAAAACAAGTCTGTTATCAGAGAACTTCTTGACCTCTGCCTCTTGTTAGTGCAAATATGCTGCTAGTTAATTATTTTGGAGACAAAAAGACTTACCTCTAAAGAGGCAGCACTTCAATATTAACTTTTCGGATTTGGATCGATGGTGGACTGATTGGTGAGTGGTACAGGATTTGATCACCTAGACTGTTCTGTTTCTGCCTCAGCTTCAGTTTCCCTTATTCAACTGCAGCTGATGTACACCTGCCAGCATCCAAGACAAAGAGGCCATCAAAGGAGGAAGCAATCCCTCGTTCCCTCACTCCTCTACCTGCTATCAAGTTAGCTCTGATTTATTTCTTGGTTGTTCTCTAAATTCTGAAATTGTTGAACATGTCCAAAAGAAGATAAATGGCCAGGTTATGGTGATTTGATTATGTGACATACAGGAATCCTTTTCTGCTCAGGATTCTTCAGGGGCTACCCAAGAAGGCTTGTTTATGGTTGTCATTTTAGAGACTCAGAATTTAGCTCAGCCACTGTTGCATAATGAAGCTTATCAATGAACAGATCAAGATTGAGAGCCAGGTATGTTTACATCCTTCAAATTGAGGTGGAAGAAAAACTTGACCTATTGTAAACCTAAGGGGAATAACTAAACAAAACACTGTGGGAAAAAGCAAAGAAAGAGAACTTAGGTTGAGAAATGGTATTTGCACAGTTCAAGAACTAGTTAGCATATTTTCACACTAACTGAACCCAAGGAAAAACAACTAATATATCAGGGGGAAAGCTCAGCTAAGCTAATGCATAGAAAAGAGGCCTATTGCCATGAAGAC
Source organism: Muscardinus avellanarius (assembly GCF_963383645.1). Classification (NCBI taxonomy): domain Eukaryota; kingdom Metazoa; phylum Chordata; class Mammalia; order Rodentia; family Gliridae; genus Muscardinus; species Muscardinus avellanarius. Next base: position 34,413,140 of record NC_137795.1, on the reverse strand, counting down.
TTTGTAGCTGGCAGTGATGAGGCAAGTACTCAAATTCAGAAGTGAGAGGCGAGGAAAGAAATATTTGAGGAGGGCACACTTTGTAGGATGATGTCTTTTTTTACTGGATCATGAGGCCATTCTGGTCTTCACTGGCATATAACAAAAGAGAATTAAGAAGAATATTGTGGCACACATCTGTAATTGCAGTTCTTGGGATGCTCAGACAGGAGGATCATAGGTTCAAGTCCAGGCTGGGCAACTTAGAGAGACCTTGTTTTGTTTGTCCTTGTCCCTCTCTTTTCCTTTTTCTCTCTCTTTCTTTCCCTTTCTCCTTCCTTCTTTCCACTCTTGGGGATTAAATCTAGGGGCTGAGCTTTACTACCAGCCCTAATTTAGTTTTTATTTTGAAATAGGGTCTTACTAAGTTGCTGAAGCTCTTACTAAGTTGCTGAGGCTGGCCACAAACCTTCAATCCTGCTCAGCCTTCCAAGTACTGGTGTTACAGGTGTGTGCCACCACATTTTGAGGAGATAGAAAGGAAATAGGCAGATAGGGAAAAGGCCTCAGTAGAAAAAGTTAATTTCCTGAGTTTCCTGAGGGGCAACAAATACCTGAAATTCCAAAGGCTCAGAGATAAGAAGGACCAGAGCTTCACAAAGCCATCAGTTTACTAATCAACAAACCCAGGAACAAGTCTGGCACTCCTGAAAGGAGATTCTTCAAGGACTTGCAAATACCCTATGCAAATCCTGAGAGCTGCTTCCCAGAATTCCCAGAAGTCACCCTAACCAAAAGAGGACTCGCAGGCATCAGCAAAGCCCCTAGTTGGATAGCAAATGGGGCTTTTCCCTCTCGGGACCCCCTCCCCTTTTGGGGAGCTGTTCTCTCTCTCGCAGGTCGTGTTATTCCTGAGAGAAGGCAGAGTGCAACTGAGGGCATGTGGCTCAGGCTACTCTTGGGTAGTGACCTGAAGGCCTCTGCTGGACATCAAGGCTGACCAGGGCCCCTAGGGGTGACCTGCTCCTCTTTTCTGGAAGATCGCGTGGACTCTGGGAGAAAGTATTTTGCAACTGACGGCACTTGGCTCAGGTAGTGACCTAAAAGCAACTACTGGACACCAGAAGACCCGATAGCCCTAGTGGTGTTCTGCCTCTTTTCCTATTCTCTTCTAGCAGATCGCGTGGACTCTGGAAGAAAGCAGCCTGCAACTGAAGGCAATTCAGCTTGGGCTACTCTCAAGTATTGTCCTGAAGGCAGCTGCTGGACCCAGAGTTCCAGCCCCTTTGGGGTGTTCAACCACCCTTCTCCATTCCCTGCTATTTCCAATAAACCTTTTACTCTCCTTCCTGAGGTCTACGGGTGTCATTCTTCGCTCACTGTAGACAAGAACCCTGTAAGGAAATGCCGAGTTTCTTCTCAAGAAACTCCGTTTCATCTATGATGAAACCCCAGGTTTCTTCTCAAGAAACCCCCTGTTTCATCTTGGGGGCTCAGAAGAAACCCCTGTTTCAATTTGGCAGGAGACTTTGCTTCTAAATAAAAATAAAATAGGACTAGGTGTAGCTAAGAGGAAAAATGTCTCAGAGTTTAATCTGTAGTACCATGTAAAAAGAGAGGAGAGAGAGAGAGAGAAAGAGAGAGAAGGGAGAAGAAGAAGGATGAGGAGGGGGGTGAAGGGAGGAGGAGGGGGAGGAGGAAGAGGAGGAGGAGGAGGGTTAGAAAAAAAGTGGTTAGAAAAAAAGTGTTGAATACACAAGGACAATAACTCTTTTTTGGAAAGTTACCTGTATCTTTCCAAAGGGATTGAAACCGGAGAACTATAGTAACATATGCATACCCATGTTCATAGCAGCACCATTAACAATAGCCAAACTGTGGAAACAACCTAGGTGTCTATCAACAGATGAATGGATTACAAAATTATGGTGAGTATACACAATAGAATTCTACTTCACAATAAAAAGAGAACAAAATTGTGTCATTTGAAAGAAGATGAAAAGACCTGGAGAACATTATTGATAGGTTGGGTCTCCTCCCTTTCCCCTCATGGCATCCTGCAGCTGAGACAGAAGGTGCACCCCGGAAGCTGGAAGTGGAGATGGGGCAAACTGCAGATATTGCGAGAGGACCAGCATTCTCCTGTCTCGCTAGCCCCATGCCAAGACCCTGGCTACATTAATAACCTTACTTCCTCTCTCAGGTGCAATTCTACTGATCAATCGGCACCTCCCCCCACACTATCGGTCATCAGACCTTGCCCAGGGGTGCCAGTTAATTAAAAAGTGCCTGATCTCACACTCCTTTGCTGGATTTTGCCTCCCTTGTGACCCCCCAACTTGATTTCAACATTACATCTGATGCCAAAACCCAGGAGGGGGCACCTCTTTCTCTCCCGCCTTGAGCCCTTGTGACTTTTTGGGTAAATTGTCCCCGCCAGGCCCCTGAGGGGATCCCCCCTCTCTACTCCCTGAACCTGGAACCGTTCTAGGACAAGGTGAGTTCCCTTCCCTTACTCTGGTTTGTGGTTAATGTCTCCGGCTTTTCTGTTTGTCCAAACATGCAGTTTTATCAGAGTTGTCCCAGACAACCAGATTGTCCTCTTCTGGCCCTGAGAAGGGAGTAGAGACATCCCTCCTGTTCCCTTGGCCCTGTTTCTGGATGTTGATCAGGATGACGGGGACACCTGTCTCCTGTTCTTCATTCTCACACATGGATCAGACATGGGAAACCAATATTTTATTTGTTCCCACTGTTCTACTGCCCAGATCCTGTTGGCTCAGGATACTTCTGCTCATCCTTTCAATCCTGCTCTGACCTCCCTCCCCCATCAGCTGCCATTTTGACTCTGCCAAGACACAGGCACTATTTTCTGACTCCACCCCAATCCTCAGGATCTTTCCTAACCACCCCAACCACCGTCATACCCTACAGCTAATCTCCCTTCACCAAAGGAGTCCACCTCTGCCCCTGGGTTCCCTCTATCTACGCCTCCCTCTCTGATCTTAACCTCCCATTGGAGCTACCTTTGATGGCCTCACACCCTAACCTGTTCCTTTCCCCTTGCTGTCCTCCCTTAAGGGACCAACCCTTACCTCCCCATCGCCTTTCCCCATGTGTGACCATACCCGCTCCAAGGATTCCCTCCTCTATTAGCCCCACTCCATGAGGTGGCCAGTACAGAGAGTATGGTCCATGTTCATTTCCCTTTCCCCCTCCTGGATCTTGCTGAAATTGAAAAAAAGCTGTCACGGTGGGAGACTGTTACAGGGGCCAGGTTGGGCTCCCAAACTGTAACAGTGAGATATAGCCACGGGTTCTTGTTCTGAGCTATGTGTAGAAAACAATAGCCCGAACTCTTATGCTGTAAGTGTAAGCAATTTTATTATTGCAAAGATGGAAAGATAGAAACAGATAGTAAAGCTCTGCACTCCAAAGGGGTGTGGTGTAGGTAAGTAGTAACTTGAAAATAAGTCACTGGAGTTCTAGATACAGAATAGTTTTTATAGATATATGATCTTTCATCTTGTTCTACCAAGTAATCTTCTGACCTGACTAGATCTGCCCCTGCTCCAGGGCAGGTCTTTTGATGTGGGGATTCCTTCTTATAGACCTGCCCTGTCTCTGGTACAGACCCTAAGCCTTTTTTTACACCCAAAAATTTGTTAATTGATTATCAGAGTCTGGGATCTTTTGAAGGCTCATGGCATTCCCCCACATCCTTTGGGAAGTTTGTTTATCTTTAAAATATAAAGGACCCTGGGCTTCCTCTCTTTTCTTGCTAATCACCCTTGGTGCCTGGAACTCTGCAGGGTCTCTTCCCTGCCTGTCCTTTCTCCAGGCTCTGGCTTTCTAATACCAAAGTTATTTTCAAATACATTTTGAAACCATTTCCCAATACGGACACATTAATACCAAAGCTATTTTCAAAAACATTGTGAACACCAATAAAATTTATTTAAACAAAACATTTAAAGCCATTCCCCAATACTGGTATAAAAACTGGTTTCTTTTTTCTGCCAATCCATCCAGTTTTATTAAGGAATTCCAATATATCATTCAAGCATATGATCTCACATGGTGGGATCTTCATGTTATGTTAACTTCTGATGAATGGGATTGTATCTTAATGACCACTCGAGTACAGGCCGACCAGGCCCATTTGACCAACCCTGTCCTCCCTACTGGAGTGGCTGTGGTACCTTCTGAATATCCCCATTGGATTACCAGTCAGCCCCAAACGGTGGAGATGAGGAAGTAAAAAAGAGAGATCATATGATTTTATGCTTCCTTGATGGCATGCAGGCTGCCTCCCATAAGGCGGTTATGACGAACTTAAGGAAATCACCCAAGGTCCAGATGAAAACCCAATTGTTTTTCTAAATCAGCTTCAGGAGGCTTTCCCCCTCTATATTTGCTTAGATCTATCTACTGATGTGGGATCTGTGGTGTTGGCAACCCATTTCATTAGGCAATTGATCCCTGACATTCAAAAAAATTTTAAGAGGTGGAGGACAGCCCTCTGACAACTGTCCGAGTCTTTGATTCTTGAAAGGGACAGGCTGAGGTGGAGTGCACAATCTGGCTCTTCCAAAAGGCAGATTTGCAAGCCCATGCCTTGGTAGCAGCCCTGCAGCCTGCAGTGGCAGCTCAGCCCTCTGGACGGTGAGCGCCACCTAGAGGCAGAGGACAAGTACATCCAGGAGCCTGCATCAAGTGCGGCAAGGAAGGACATTGGGTTAAGCACTGCTTTCACCTGCACCCAGCAACCAGACTGTGCTTGGCACGCAACCAGGAGGGCCACTGGAAAAGTGATTGACCTTGGGAAAGCGATGAGCCCTGCGTGCCTCAACACAGGGGGGCCGCCCTTCTAGACTAGACCCTGACGCTGGCCCTACTCGGCCTGGCTGACGACTGATGGCTCTTGGACTCATCAATCCTGACATAGTGAAGCCCTCTGCAATGTAGTGAGACCCTGTTTCAAAATAAAAAAACAAAATAGGACTGAGAGTGTAGCTAAGAGATAGAATGCCCCTGTGTTTCATCCCTTGTACCAAAAACAAACAAACAAACAAACAAACAAACAAAAAACAACATAACAAAACAAGACAAAACAAAAGATGGGTTATGTACAGAATGGAATTTTACTCAACCATAAAGAAGAACATATTTTGTCATTTTCTGGGAAATGGATGGAACTGGAGGACATTATGCTAAGTGATATTAGTCAGTCACAAAAAGTTAAAAAATTGGATGCTCTCTCTAACATTTGAAAGCTAGGGAGAAAATGGGTCATGGGATGAACTCTAGAACGAAGAAGAAACTATAGATGAGCAAATAAGGCAACCTAACTGAGGAGAATGTGAAGGGGTAGAGAGCAATTCCCTAATGTACATTCACAAACATATCAATCACTAAGTCAAACATGAGAAGGTGAGGGGGAAGAAATGGCATGGGAACTGGGAAAGGGCTAATTGGATGATGTGTGCATGTATTCCTTTACCATCTTGTACCCCATTAAGATGTATGAATACAATACACCAAAAAATAAATAAATAAAAGAAAACTGGTATATTTCAGATGCCAATTTCTGAAAAGAACCAGGAATAAAGTTGTTTTCTCAAATAAAGCAAATACAGAATTTGAGTAAAATGTATTTCCTTCTTTTTAATTTTAGTTTTTATTTATTATGACACTGGAGAATGAACCCAGGAAAGTTTCGCCACTGAGCTGCCTTCACTCCCAACCATTTTTCCTTTTATTTTGAAACAGAATCTCATTAAGCTGCTGAACTTGGCCTTGAATGTGAGATCCCCCTGTCTCAGCCTTCCAGGTACAGGGGTCTAAAGGTGCCTATCACTGTGCCTGGCTACCTTTTACTTCTTGCTAGAGGATTTCTCTAAGTCCAATTTTACTTACAGTGACAGACAACTGTGGAAGATTAGCACTCACTACAGATGTCAAAACCCCAAAATAGAAAGTTTTCTCCCCCCCCCCTTCTATTTCTCTTCCTGATATGTTCTCTGGATAAAAGAGTTTCTCTAGCTGGGCATGGTGGTACACATTTGTAATCCCAGCTTTTGGGAGGCTGAGACAGGAGGATCCAGGTTTGCAAACAGCCTCAGCTACTTAGTGAGGCTCTTTGCAACTCAGTGAGACCTTGTTTCAAGGTAAAAAAAAAAAAGTAAAAAATAGGGCTAGGGGTGTAGCTTGGAGGTAGAATGCCCTTGGGTTCCATTCCCAGTATTGAAAAAAAAAAAAAAGAGTTTCTCTCTACCACTGTATGGTTGGCTCAATGCTCTACATTTGAATCAGTCAGCAATAGCAAATATGCTGCACAAGAGCTGCCTCTCCTCTGACCCACACCCATGCAAACGGGGTTCCCTGATGGCAGCCCCCATTGCTGTGAGATGCCAGGGAGCAGCCCTCGGGCTCTGTGCAGCATCTCCATCATGCAGAAACCTGGTACACCTACATCCACTTGACTACTTTCAACTGTTCATTGGCTTTAGCTATTTATAGTAGCATATTCAGCATTCTGAAACTATCAGAAGATATTCCTGATGTATAACAATTTTCAAAGTCTGAATTTTAAGATCATAATTGTTTGGGGACTAAATTGTTCAGGAAGGAGACTTGTGAATGCTACTATTAAACATAGCAGGGTTTAACCTGTGCTAACTTTGTTGAATATTGTTACAGTTTAAATGGTGGGGTTCTTTTTCTTATTCAACTAAAGTTTGCTGAGTAGAAAAATTAAAACTGATAGGCAGCTCAGTGAAGCTTTAACAAATCTTTATTTCAAAATCAGTAGGAGATAGAGCAGTAGGGAATAGAAAAGGAAAGAGCAGCGTGCTGACCCGCATGCTGGAGAGCCCGAAAATGGAACTCTGGCCCCTCTTGGGGACCCCAACCTTTAAATAGATTTTTGTATTGGTATCTTTCTCATCAGCATTACCGAGGCAATGGGCTAGTTATTTATTTCTTAGCCAGGTGGTGCCTCTTTGTCTCCAGACAGTGCACTTACTAAGTGCAGGGGTCAAGAATCTACCTGGCCCTTGTCTCCATTGTACTGGCCACTATTAGTTGCTCATCAACTAGGGTGTTTTGAAGCCACACACAAAGTTTACCTTTCCTATGCCCAAGCCAAATCACAGTGGAGAGGAGGCAAACAGAGGCACCGATTGCCTCTATTGTAGTTTTAGGGCTAAGGCTTCAGTTGACTCTAAGGCTTTTACTATAGGTTAATCATTAGAATGAAGGGCAAAGACAGAGAGGAACTCTGCATTGTAATAGCTGCAGCCCCCTCCCTGCTTGAGTGCCTGCACAGCACCTAGGCATTGACTATATTTTACATTTTGGAAATTATCAAAGTAATTTTTTAATACCAGCACATTTATACATTTTGACGCCTCTTCCCAATACTGGTACAAATATTACTATGTGAGCTCAAGTTAAGATATTTCCTCTACTATTCACTGATGCCTAGTATGTGTCATAAAGTTAACAAAAATCATAAGAGCCTGCAAGCCACAGTGGTTTCACTTACATTATGTTGCTCCAGTAATTCCCAGGAAGCCATGACTACTTACTATGAGGTATTATAGAACTGGTTAAAGCTTTATTCTAGTTGTTAAAATCTGTGATGTAGCATATATCATATATGATAACTAAAAAAGGTTCAGAATCTGCTCTGGGACTCTTGAGCCCTAGTAATAAAGTATCCAGATGGTCTCTTTGTGCTCTGATGAAGCCTGGAGAGTTGCTTACCCAAGGGTTCATTGAAAAACATATGGGATGTATGGTTTCCTGTGGTCTTGATATGGGTTCTGATGGCAAGAGCAAAGGTTCTTTACCACCTGCAGAGTTTTTGAGGGAGCACAATGCATCAAAGCAAACCTATTACTCCAGACAGGCAACAGAACATAGTTCCCCAAAATTCAGAAAAAGCTGTTGGGAGTTGATGGTGTCTTGTCTATGCGGGCCTCACATTGTACCGCTCCCGGGATTCCCTGTAAATACTTTGTCCTGGGTTTTACACCTTACATGCCACTTGGTCACTGAGTTCCAATGCTGCAGAAGATCCTATTCTAGCAGGAATGAGGACATAGCTGGTGCTATTCTGGTCAGTTCCTCATTTTAACTTAGTAATGCATTCTCAGCACATTCTACAGTTATTCTGAGAACTAACAGTGGGAGAGGGGTGAGATTGATCAAGGCCACTGTGGACCTGTCATTTTAGTGCAGGAACATTTGTATTGTTACTATAAAAAAGAGAGAGTAGCCAAATGCTGGGAGAAGAGACCTAACTCCCAAGGGTTAGGGGAAAATTTGCAGGGGCTGGGGGTATAGCTCAGTAGTGGAGCATGTGCTTAGCATATGCAAAGCTCAAACACACACAAAGAAAGTACTAAGTGGCCACTCAACACAGCCAGCATCCACTGAGTCAAGCAGTTTCAGAAGAGAAGCTCCTAGTGTTGGTCTTTGCTACAGAACCTAGGAAGGTTTGCTTGCAAGACAGTCAGCCCTAACTTTTGCCAGACCCAGAGAATTAGAAGCTGGCTTAGAATGGGAGCATTGCAGGGAAGATATTCTCATCTATTTTCTGTACTTTGCTCATTTTCATTCCATATCTAGCCCTCCACCCAACTTAGGAGGAAGTAACCAACTAGGAAGCAGAGGTGACAGGAGAGGGGAAAAGCCAGAATTGTGGAAGAATTATGGGATAATTTATTTGTTCTTTTTCTTCCCATTATAAGTTTAGTCATAATCCAGTCTGAGCCAGGGAAGAAGTTAAGGTTTTGATGTTTAATCAATATACTTTAATGAAAGTAAAGGTTTTCATTTATATTTTGTACTGAAAGTATTAATTGTTGCAATCTGCTTAGGATTTTCAACATATATAGAGCTGTCTGTGGGGAAAAAAAAGCATGGGGCCTATTGTGTACCAGGGAGATCATTCCCACTGAGTACATTTTATAGGGTAAAAAGAGGCAAAAATAAAGTTGTGTTTTGAATTTGATATTAGCCATGCTGGTCAACATATCCAGAAATACTATCGAAGGGAAGAAAACCTAGTGACTGTGGTGCTAGGGGTGGGGAGAGCAGTATGAGAAAGGAATATATTAAAAGCTATGCCTTAAGATGGGCATGGTGTCTCATGCTCGTTAATCTAGTACTAGGGAGGCTGAGATAAAAGGATTGCAGGTTTGAAGCCAGCCTCGGCAACTTGGTGAGACCCTGTTTCCAAATAAAAAAAATTAAATAGTTCTGAGGAGGTAGAAGGCTTCTGGGTTCCATCTCCAATACTATTAAAAAAAAGAAGTGAAGTCTGTCCCAGCATTCAGATGGCAGAGACCGGAGGTTGGTTTGGGGCAGCTTCAGTTACTTAGCAAGGCCCTTGCTAAGTTACTTGCAACTCAGCGAGATCCTGTTTCTAAAATAAAGAGACTAAAAATTAGGGCTGGGGGTGTAGCTTGGAGGTACAATGTTTTTGGGTTCGATCCCCAGTACTGCAAAAAAATAAAATAGAAGAAGAAGAAGAAAAAGGAGAAGGAGAAGGAGAAGGAGAAGGAGAAGGAGAAGGAGAAGGAGAAGAAAAAAAAAGAAAAAAAAAGAAAAAGTGATACCTTTGTACCATGGTAATCAAACAATGGCTTGGCATCATGGTGAGCACAAAGCCTAAAACCACAACCTGGAGATAAAAGAGTAAAGAAAGAGTCATTATCCTGCAGTAGGTATGTGGAACCCTGGAGTTATTTCCAAAACAGTGCTCTCCCTGCAAAATGGAATATTTATTTATTTATTTATTTATTTATTTATTTATTTTTGTATATGTGCTGGTACTACAGATTGAACCCAGGGATATTCTACCTCTGAGCTACACCTCCAGGCCTTTTTATTTTTATTTTGAAGCAGGGTCTTACTAAGTTGCTAAAGCTGGCCTGGAGCCTGTGCTACTCCTATCTCAGCCTCCCAAGTGCTGGGGTTACAAGGATGTTATCACTGCTTCTGGCTGGCTAGAAGCATGGGTATTTTATTCAGAGAGCCTGCACATGCACATATAGGAAAGTACATTAGCACATTTCTGAGCTCAGCTTGGTTTAAAGAGGAAGGAAGGCGAACACATTTCTGGGCATGATCAGTTCAAGGTCTTAGAGCACAGGTTCAAAAAAGATAGATAGGACATGAGTGCTTCTGGGGCGGCTCAGTGGGACTTGTGTCATCCACCTCCCCGGCCTGGGAAAGTGTGAGAGAGGCCCTTCTCATCTTTGATTCTGTCCTGATTGCTCTTGAAAAGGTAAATGTTGAGGGCTAATGTTCAGGTGAGGCGCAGGTAGAGGAACCCATTGGCTTTCATATTATGCCTGAAAAACAATGCAGTCCAGTCCAGCTCACTAAGGACCATCCTGTGTCTGGAAGTAAACTCCCATTCAACCTATTAAAATAGTGTGCAGGTGCTTGAAGTGCCCCCTTCCCTGTCTTTTGAAAGGTGGTGGCTTTAAATTATAGTGGAATAGGGAGTGTTGGCTTCTGATGAGCCCTCAATTTACCATTTTGTATTTTGGTACTGGAGGTGGGACCCAAGGCATTCCATCTCTGGGCTCCATTCCCAGCCCTTTTGACTTTGTTTTAAAAAGGTCTCGCTAGGTTGCTGAGAGAGTTACTGCACTGGTGAGGTTGTCCCCAAACCTGCAATCCTCCTACCTCAACCTCCCAAGTACTGGGATTACAAGTTTGCATCACCAAACCTGCCTCAATTTACCTTTCCTATAGAGGTGACTAACAATTATTTTTTACAAAGAAGGAAAATCTCTCATACTGTGCTCATTAAAAAAATCAGATACAATTTATACACCATTGCATAGGATTTGTCTATCAGAAGGATTTAGAATTAGGTATCTATACCTTTTTATTCAGAATAGAGGCACAACAGGTAAAAGGCATATTCTTTCCCCTTAACAGTTCAGAAAAATACCTGACCATGAAAAGGTCAGATTTCGGATATGCAAAGCGCACGTTTCTGTTTCTGTCTCCCTTCTTGGCTGCCAGGCTGAACATTTTTTCCATTCAGCTCCTGGATTTCCACAAAGCAAATGGCTCTGCTGTGTTTCCAGTTACCTCTCATTCTGCATCTTGCTCAAGGTCTTTGTCCTAGAGGGCTTGGCTCAGTGGGGTTTCACCTTTTGTTCTTCACTGTCCCAAAGAGATTTATAAAGTCAGAGTTGTCTTAGGCTTTGAATGAGTTCTGAGTACAAGTGGCATTTAGGAGTTAAATGAAATGGGCTTTTAAAATGGTGTGAGTTAGGGTCATTTATATTCAGTGGTTTAAATGATCTCTCTTGTGAGACCCTCTTTCAAAATAAAGAATAACACATAGGGTTGAGGGTGTAGCTCAGAGGTAGAATGTCCCTGGGTTCAAGCCCCGGTACCACACACACACACAAAGATGATCTACCTTGACATACATCTAGTAAATCTGTCTTTGAAATGTCTTTTCTTTGTTTTCTCTTTTATTGGTATGTTCTAATTATACACCATACTGAGGTATAGAGTGATAGGAATGTATATGGCACAATTCTTGGAGCACTTTCCTTCAGGTCTCATCCTCTCCCTCTGCTTCCCTGTACATGTCTTTGAGATGGGTATTACTGGTTTCATATATGGACATAGCATTATTTCATCTGTGACCTTCTTCACATCTCTATGTCCCCTCCTCCTTCCCTTAACCCTTATTCATCACTCCACTGGGGTCTCTGTTCCTCTCTCTGAGGTTATCTTGGTTTTCAATTTCTCTGTATCATCCACATATGAGATAAAACATACAACTATTTATTTATTTATTTTATTTGAGGCTGGCTAATCTCGCTTAATATTCTCAAGTTTCATCCATTTTTCTGCAAATTATATAATTTTGTTCTTTATGGCTAAGTAAAATCCCATAGTGTGTTCATTCCACAGCTGGGTGATTCATTCATCTATTAATGGACACCTAAGCTGGTTTCATAGTTTGGCTATTGTGAATTGTGCAGCTTATGTACATGGGTATGCAGGTATTGCTATAATATTTTGACTTCAGCCATATCACTGTTGAACACACCCAATTTTGTCTGAAATGTCTTTTCCAAAATGTTGCAAATGCTATAGTACTATGACACTATGTGAGACATGGCGAGGGGGTGCCACATGGTTAAAGATATGGGCATTGGAGGGAGTCAGACTTTTTAATGAATGCTGGTCCTCTTCCTTACAGAGATAATGTGACTTGGGCAAGGACTATAATCTATCTGAGTCTCAGAAAATTTTTTTTTGAAAAGTGGAAATAAAATCCTTTGGATTTGTCAGGATTAAGTAGGGAGCTATATATTAGGATGTAGTACAGTGCCTCTCCATATGAAAATACCCAGTCTATGCTAGTTAATATTAATAATGTTTTAAAAACTGTTTCTATGAGGTAATTACATTTCTTAAGATTTCAGATTTTTTCATCTATTTAACTAATGCCAAGAATTGTTACATTTATTCCAAGTATGAAATTAATTGAAAGAAATAAATGATTGCAAATGTCCTATATAATGGAGGGGAAAAGAAAATGGGCTCTAGTTTTAGAGCTATGCTGGCAGCGCCACCTGCTGGTAGAAAAAACTCTGGCATTTTTTATTTTTATTTTTTTTTATTGATGCACTGTATTCATACATCATAATGGTATAAAAACTTGTGTAGACATACATGCACACATCGCCCAGTTAGCCCCTACCCATTCCCCATCCCATTCCCTCCCCCTCCCTCCTTCTCATGCTTGGCTTAGTGTTTGACATCTAATATTATAGCAATTTATCCAAAATTAATGATAATCTCACATAACAGATTCATCTGTCTAATATCAAACTTTAGATCACTTAGAGATAACATCTCAGTATTTCTTTTTGCTTTCTTTCTTACTAGAGGATGTTTTTTTCTTTTTTTTAAGGTAAAACTATCATACATTTTTTTTTTTTTTTTCAGAAAAAGTCTATCCTAACAAGAAATATGGACTCTAAATACTCAAAACATTCTTGGAAAAGAATAAAGCTAGTAGATGTACATTTTCTGATTTCAAACCTTATAGAGCTACAATAATTGAAATAGTGTAGTACTGCTATAAAGGCAGATATGTAAACCAGTGGAGTAAAATAAAAAGCCTAGAAATAAATCCTTCCATATATGGTCAAGTTATTTTTGACAAAGTTTCCAAGAACATTTGGTGAAGGAAATAGTAATCTTTTCACTAAATAGTTAAAAGATAATAATTACATGAAAAATAATAAGATTGGACCCTTACCTAACACCATATACAAATATTAACTCAAACTAGATACAAGACCTAAATGTAAATCCTAAGACTATAAACTTTTAGAAGAAAACCTGGGTCATAACACTTCACAACACTGAAATTGGCAGTGATTTCTTGGATATGATTTCAAAGGCACAGGCAACAAAAGAATAAACAAACTTCCTAAAAAATAAAAAAATATTGTACAGTGTAAACAGAGTTAAAAGTTACTGATAGAATGGGATAAAATATTTCCAAATGCTGTATCTGAAGGTATATTAATATTCCAAATAGAAATCCTAAAAATTAGCAACAATAAAAGCAAACAATACAATTTAGAAATACAATTTAGAAATAGGTAAAAGACTGAAAAAAATAATGAATCTCCAAAGATTTTAACCTATAAACACATGAATATATTCTTCTTTGCTTCGTTGTCTGCTGGATGGAAAATCTTGTTTCTCTGGTTCTCTTTGAGTATTTTCTCTAGCACTGATTTCGAATACATAAATTCCTTCAGTTTCTGTTTGTCATGGAAGCTTCTTATTTCCCCATCTAATTTGATAGATAGTTTTGCTGGGTAGGAAATTTTTGGCTGGAAGTTGTTTTCTTTCAGAGTTTGGAATATGTTACTCCAAGCCCTTCTGGCTTTCATGACTTGGTTTGGGAAGTCTGGAGTGATTCTCATTTGTTTGGCTCTGAATTTCACTTGGCCTTTTGTTTTTTTGCCTTTAAGATTCTCTGCTTGGCTTCCACAGTGGTCATTTTGACAATTATGTGGCGTGGGGATCCTCTTCTCTGATCCTGTCTAAAGGGAGTTCTATAAGTTTCCTGGACCTGTGTATCGACCTCTTGCTCTATGTTTGGAAAATTTTCTGCTATTATTTCTTTGAAAAGATTATTGATCCCTTTGGTTTCACCTTCTTTTCCCTCCTCTATTCCAATTATTCTTAGGTTAGCTCTCTTAAAATGGGCCCATATTTCTTCAATATCAGATTCCTGCTGTCTGATCTTTTTCTCTAAGTTATAAATTATGCGTTCGTTTTTGGAGTGATCATCTTCTAGGAGCGAGATTCTATTCTCCATGTGGTCTAATCGATTGTTTATGCTTTGAATTGAGGACTTTACTTCAATGATTGCATCCTTTATTTCTTTTTGACTCTCTCTGAATTCTTTTCAAAAGTCCTCTATTATTTCTACAGTTATTTTCCTGATTTGATCTTCTAGAGATCTCTGAATTTTTGTGTTATCAGGTTCTGATGTTGTGGGGTTGTGGTCATTCATTGCTCTATTGTTGTTCCTCTTTCCCATGATTTCAGAATTTTGTGCCTTCCCTGGGTCACTACGACTTCACTTAGGGTGCTCTGTATCTCAAGTCTCTTGTAATCTCAACTGCCACTACTCCTTTACTGGGTTGTATCTCAAAGTCTCATACCCAGGAAGTTAATTGAGGCTGCACAAGACTGTGGAGGTGCCGTGTCGGGGCCCACTCAGCTGGACCGAGATGGCACCCAGGCTTGTTGCCAGCGTGGACTCAAGATGGCACCTAGGCTTGCAGCCAAGTCATGAGACTCACAAGATGGATGTCTCCTTGAGCATGCGCAATGTGCCATGCTACGTGCCTGCAGAATGATCAGTGACGCAAAGCCTCATGCTACCACCAGCCTGCCTATGAGAGAGTCAGAAGTGTGCACGCCCTAGCCGTGGGAAGCTTGGGGTTGGTAGGGAATAGAGGGAGGGATTATGATGCTGATATATATTGTGCTTGTTGTACGCATTGTCAGATATTAGAAGAGACATATTAGAAGAGACATATTGAGACATATTAAGGATCCATTAAAGAAGAATTCATATTTCAGCTGAAGAGGTGTCTGTGTTGTTCTCTAAGCCCCTGCGGGTCGGAGTCTTAGGGGACGATAGTCCCGGGCTGGGCGTTTTCCCACAGGGAGCTGCGGCTAGGGTGTGGTATCTCTGCCACTGCTACTCCTTCACTGGGTTGGGCTGCAAAATATCCGACCCACGGAGATTATAAAAGCTACGCAAGTCCTTGGGAGTGTAGCACAGAGATTTCTCCTTTAGGGGCTGCAATCGCACTTACGGTTATTGTGAGCGCAGATCTGGAGCTGTGGTGGGGTGGGGCCAACTCGCTGTAGCTGCTGGCAATATGGTACCGCTGCCACTCCCTCAGCCATGAGACTGGCGCTGCTGGCAATATGGCACCGCTGCCATGCCCTTGGCCGTGAGGCTGGCATATTTCTCTTCTGGTTTTGAGCTCTGTTCTGAGTCCCTGGAAGGTGTGATGAGCTTGACCACTAGGAGTTTTAGGCATTCTTTGCACTGAAAGAACTCCCGAATTACACCCGAATGATCTGCAGCTGCTCACTTCAGCTTCTTGTTTACCTTTCCTCTCTGGAGCCTGGTGCTGTGAGGGAAGATGGTGCCGGCTTGCTCTGCTGCTGCATTGCAGGCTTGATTTCTGGTCTCTGGTTGTTCATCTAGTCTTTTTTTCTCTGTCTCTTGTCTTTACATTTTTATTTCTTTGCTGATGGTGTTATTTTGGCTATGAAAAGCGCTGATTTTGTGGCAACAGAGATCGAGTTTTAGCAGGAGTCTAAAACGCTGCTTTTCTCAGTTGCCATCTTCCTCTGGCATATTTTGATAAGCAAGAAATGAAGTTGAGTGTTTTGTATCTTTTTCAGCCAAGGTGGGCCAATCTCTCAGTTTCTTAACTTGAGAAATTCAATTGTTTTTGAAAAGCTTGATAATAAGTACCAATGACATTCTTTTGAAGTATCAATAATTGTCTTTAAAGAAACGATTCCTTAATGGATGTTATCATAAACAATGTCTCCTCCTCCTCCTCTCTTCTTCTTCTTCTTCTTCTTCTTTTTCTTCTTCTTCTTCTTCTTCTTCTTCTTCTTCTTATTCTTATTCTTCATTATTTTGCAGTACTGGGGGTGGAACGCAGGGACATTCTACATCCAAGCTACACCCAAGCCTTATTTTTTATTTTGAAATAGGGTCTCACTGAGTTGCAAAGGGCCTAACTTAGTAGCTGAGGCTGTCTGAAGAATCGTGACCCTCCTTTTGCAGCCTTCCAAATGCTGGGATTAAAAGTGTGTGCTGCCATGTCTAGCTGTCATGATTTAATTTTATTATGCTAGCATATATATGTGTATTTGTATATATATTATATGAATGTTTTGATGTTTCTACCGTCTCAATATTGTGCATATATATTTATATATATGCAAATAAATGAGCAGGTTACATAAAACACATTTTCCATGATTATTTTTTGTGGTACTAGGGATTGAAACCTAGAGAGGACTATTTTATTTTTATTTTGAAGCAGAGTTTTATTAAATTGTGGAGAGCCTGGCTAAATTGCTGAGTTTGGCTGTGAACTTGAAATCCTCCTGTCTCAGCCTCCCAAGGACAAGGATTACATACAGGCATGCACCACTGTGCCTGGCTTCATGATTTTTTTTATTGTGATAAGTTTCACATAACATTAAACTTATTTATTATTTTTTTTTTTTTTGGTGGTACTGGGGTTCCTGGAAGCCCTTCTACCTCCGGGCTACACTCCCAGACCTCTTTTTACATTTTTATATTTGGAAACAGGGTCTCCTAAGCCAGCGCGCGCGGCTGGCTTCGAACCTGCGTGATCCTCCTGTCTCTGCCTCCCAAGCGCGGGGATTACAAGCGTGCGCCACCACGCCCGGCTAAACTTATTTTAATCATTTCAAAATGTACACTTCAGCTGAATTTAGTAAATTCACAATATTGTATCACTGCTATCTAGTTCTAGAATATTTTTTATCACCTCAAATGAAACCACTCACCGTACTCATTAAACAATTAACATTTCTTCCTGACCCCTAGCAAACACAGATCTACTTTCTGTCTCTATGAATTTTTCTATTGTGAATATTTTATACAAATGGAATCATACATTATGTGGCATTTTGTGACCGACTTTTTATTTTGTGATTGACTTCATGTACCATTTTCTAGGTTCATTCATAATGTAGCACCTCTTTTTATGAGTGAATAATATTCTATTGTATGGCTATATAAAAATTTGTTTATCTGTTCAACCATTAGGGGATGTTTTTGCTGTTTCTATCTTATGGATATTGTGAATAGTGAATATTTGTGTATAAGTTTTTGCTAAAACACCTCATATTTAATTATTCGGTGTATATACCTAGGAATATATACCAAGATTTTTTTGGGCCATATGATTTTTTATGTGTTTAAGTTATTGAGGAATTACCAAGTTATTCTCTGTAGGGGCTGCACCATTTTACCTTGCCACCAGCAATGTATGAGTAACCAGTCTCACCATATCTTCATTTCCAATACTTTGTTGAGTGTAGCTATCCAAGGGGCTACAAGGTGGTCTCTCATTCTAGTTTTTATTTGTATTTCCCTTAAAGTCTAATGACTGAGCATCTTTGCATGAGCTTGTTGGCCATTTGTACATTTCTTTGAAGACATGTCTATTCATGTCCTTTGCCATGAACACTTTAAAAAAAAAAAGGATTAAAGGGATGAGAATAGGGCAGAGAAAATTGTCATGAATCCCTTTGGGGTTGTGAAGAAGATAACCAGTTGGATCCTGTCAGGTGGGGAGGTGCCTGTCAGCCACAAGGAAGCACAGGAACCAGTCCTCAGCAGCGGCACCCTGGGGCTCAGCTGAGATGCGCTTTACCCTGGGTCTTCCATTCACCAGCTATTTGAGGCCCCACGGCCATGGAGCCCCTGAACAACACAGGGAAAGGTGGCTGTTTCTTCTCTGCCTCCTGTTCTCTTCTTTTTCATGTTCCTCTCTTCCTTGTGCTTTTATTCCTTCTCAATGTGTTTCCAGGATACAATCTGAGCCCATGGTTTTGGCTTTTTGCTGTACTGGGGATAGAACTGAGGACCTCCTGCATACGAGGCAAGTGCTGCACCATGGAGCTGTGTCCCAGCCCTGGGAGAGGCGCTGACTGTTGCTTAGTCTATCCGCACTGGTGTATCTCTCAGGGCTGACTTCTTGCAGCAGGGTTGTGGTAGCCTCTGCCTACTGTTTGTGTATCTACAGGTGATCCGACAGACGGAGCCAGGCTAATCCACAGCTCACCTGTATGGAGCTGACTGTGCGCTGGGGTCAAAAAGCAGCCCAGGGGTGGCAAACATTGAAGGTCCTTTATGGGCTGTTTACTACAATATCTCAAACTTCTCATAAATTCACAAATGCATCTGTTTTAGGGTTTTTTTTGTTAATATTATAATAAGTTGCTATATACTTAGTGGCTAAAAACAATACAAATTCTCCTCTGTCTTACATTTCTGCTGATCAGAAGTCTGAAATGGGTCTTAGAGGGTTGGCATGAGTGTTGGAAGATCTGATTCCTCCTGCAACTTCCAGAGCAGAACCTGGTGTTTGGCTCTACCAGCTGTCAGAGGCTGCTGTTTTTCTTGGAGCATGACTTATCACACAGGACTGTTTCTGCCATCACAATGCCTTCTCTTCTGCTTGGACCGCCTATGTTCATCTCATAGGTCCCTTGACTGCATTGACCTCATATGATATTCCAAGATCCTTAACCCCACTGCAGGGGCCCTGTTGTTATGTAAGGTAACACCTATGGTTCTGGGGATGAGGAAGGGACATCTTTGAAGCGAACTATTAACCTAACCAAGTGTCATAATAAAAAAGAAAAAAAAATTTTGACTGGGTATAATACTGGGGTTTAGTCCTTCAAACATGATGTAAAATAATTCAGAAAAGTGAATGCACTTGTAGGTTTCTGGTGCCTCTTTTTAGCGTTTTATCTGCCAGACTGTGGTTTGCACACACTCTTGTTGCCTTAATGTTAACATTTTGGAAATGAGCCATGAAAAGTCGAACATAGACTAAGTATTGCTTGGCAAAATTAATGAAGTGGATTGCTCACAGGAGCTAAACAGTTATAAAAGTAATTAGGCCACCCCAGGGGTTCTTTATGGCTTTCAAATCCATTAATATTTAACAAATCATGCAGCAGGAGGCCCAGTGTCTTTCTTAGATGGGAAGACAAGTGGAAGAGCTTTGGAGCCCTGGGCCTCACACTGGATTCCTTTCTCAAGAAAATAATTTTCCAGATAATTTGCCTTTTTACCAGAAGGGCCAAGCTCCCAAGCTATAAAGAGATGAGGTCAAACTGTTAACAGTCCATAGGTGTTAGACTGGTTAGACCTTTTCTAGAGCCAACCTGGGTCCAGGAGAAATGGGGCGAGGTGTTAGGTATACAAGGTAGATTGAAACACCTCAATTGTTTTTCTGTTGGTTTTAAATATTTGCCTAGGGAGTAGGCAGGAAATGAGTTTTAGCTCAAATATCTTATAAGTTCAAAGTGTTTCTCCAGTGAAGGACTAGTTTTTGTTTCTGCTTATATGTCACTTCATCCCTGTTCCTGGGAACAAGGAGCCCAAAGCCAAGCTCACATTTCTATTTCTGGACCAGTGGAAATGTTTTACATACACACACGCATGCACGCACGAACCAACACACGTACTCACACCATATCGCACACATTCTCTTTCCAGCCTGGACTCATTTGTCCCTATCACATCTCTACCTACCAAATTCGAAACCAGTATATGTGTAATTTTCCTTCCTACCTCCTTTAATAGGAAAAGTAGGGACATTTTTTGGTCTCTAATCCCAGGCTGGGAGAGCAGTGCAGGTTGGGGATGTCTCATCCTGCCATAGTCTAGTATGCCCTATTGTAAGATCAGCATTTATTCTTGCTCTCCTTGGCTATTATACATTTCTCCAAACAACACAATTTAATCTTTGAGATATTCTCAACTCAGCTTTCTCTTTGCCCTGAAGCTGTCTGAGCTAATTTTTTTGCAGAACACAGTATGGTAGTCTAGGTCTATCCCAGAGATGAACTGAAATTTCTGTTTCTGGTGAGCATGTCTTTCCATTTCTATCTTTGATTCTCTCTCTCTCTCTCTCTCTCTCTCTCTCTCTCTCTCTCTCTCTCTGTCTTTGTCTCTGTCTCTCTTTCTTTTTCTCTCTCATACTCAGAGATGTTTAGTCACAGTCTAAGTTTAGGGTGCTGACTCTCACCCTTTTAGTTTCTGTGTGATATATCTCGGGGTGTGGAAGCTCTCAGCCTGAACCCCATAGCTTTTCCCCATCCTGTTACGACCTATGAGGGATGATGGTTGTGTGATGATAGTGTATAAAATGTGTACTGGAAATAGGGTTTCAGAGATGTTATCAGGGACTGGCTTTCTGGCCCATTAACATAGCTTTATTGAATTGGGGTACAATATATGTAGCTCTGAAATGGCAGAAATTGGAGACCATCCTTGGAGCTGAATCTGAGGGCATCAACTCACAATAAAATTCATTAATGATGAGTATGTAAAACCAGACTTAGCCATGAGAAAAAAATTAGTTTCCAGTAAGGCAGGTTAAGGAATGGCCTTGGCAATTAGACCAGTAATACCTCTAAGTGTATTAATAGCTTCTCTAGGTCTTGGTTTAGTCAGATGAGAATAAGCCTAATAATTGCCTAATGGAGTTGTGTGTAGAATGATTGAATGCAAGCAGGTGTTTGGTTGGCATAAATTGGGTCACCTTTACCATGATTATTTAAATAATTTTATGATTGAGGAAACTGATGTTGAGAATAATTAAAATAACATGCTCTTATCAATTTATTGACCACAGGGATGAAGACCTGGTGCCTGGAGGTCTGTAAAAGAACAAACTCAAAGAGAACTTAGAAATGAACTGTGTCCCTTTTGATGAGCATACCTGTGTGGCCCTGAAGAGCCAACTCTTAAAAGGGACTTGATTCCTTTGTGTGGGGAGAATTCATGGCTTGTTTCTGAATGCTTAAGTTCACTGGTTTCTTCAATCTGCTAGCACATCAACAAATTTCTTTTCCTTCTTTCAGAAGGCTTGTCCCAATTATTGATTTGAAAAATTGAAGCAGATACTGGAATCTGGTTTCAGTTGTCCTTTCCACTCTGTAGAGCTACCTGTGATTCCACTATACATTGCCTTACACAGAAATGCATATCTACCTTTAATTACCATATGGTTGAATGTTTTTGCTACTAAATATAAAATCTTCAGGCAAGTTGCCTTTCTTTATAACATATTTTTCATAGTTCAGTATTCGCTAAATATTTTGTAGTATTCAGTGTCTGAATTCATGGACTAGTCTCAGAAATTCTCACTTCTCTCTTTTCTATCACCTTCCAACTCCTCTTTTACAGACAGTTTTTTTTCCTTTGAAATATGACTTGTTTGAATATTATGCCTTTTCTGGCTCCTTCTGATGATCATATACAAACAAAAGTCATAATGCAGAAATTCTCTTTTTGGCCTATGTTTCTTAAAATTAAAAGAAGTCACCTAATTATTGATAGGTCGGGTCCCTCCCTTCCCCCATGGGACCCCGCAGCAGGGACAGGAGGCAAAACTCTGGAAGTCAGAAGCAGAGATGTCACCAGACTACAAGTGTCATGAGACTCCAAACATCGTGAGACAGACTCCAGGCATTGCGAGACTCCAGATGTCAGGAGAGAATCAGCATTCCCACACTGCTAGCCCCACTCCAAACCCCTTGCTTTAAATATTGGGATACTTCCACTCCCCAGCACAACTCTGATGACTGCATGGCTTATCAGTCCCTTTCTCCATGGTCACTCAATTTCAACATTACAATTATGTTTCCCTGTTTCCTTTGAGTCCCTTCGCCACTTAGGCTGCAATTCTTGTGGCAGATGACTTTTAGAATGCAGAAGGTGGCAGAAGGCAGTAGTAGGAAGACAATCTGCGTAGAATTCAGGAGATTGTAATCAATTCCCAGCCTAGCTCTGAGGACTTTGGGCAAATAGCTTTCCCCCTTGGTGCCAGTTTTCTTTCTTTATTTGTGTGTGTGGTACTGGGAGTGGAACCCAGAGGCTTTCTACCTCTAGGCTATACTCATAGACTTTTTTTTATATTTTATTTGGAATCAGGGTCTCACTAAGTTGTTGAAAGCCTCACTAAGTAGCTGAGGCTGGCTTCGAACCTGTGTGATCCTCCTGTCTCAGCCTCCCAAGCGCAGGGATTACAAGTGTGCGCCACCATGCCCGGCTTTGGTGCCAGTTTTCTTACCTCTTACTGAAGAATGATGTTGGCTTTACCCATTTTGTAGCATTCTAAAAAGAAATAAATGAAACACCCCAATTTTTTGAAAACAATGAAGCCAGTGCAGATTGTTTCTGAGCAAAGCAGCCTCCTCTGGGTCTAGTCTATGGCTTTAGCCATGAACAAATCTTCATTTTCTCTGAGATAATAATCATAGTCTTCTTAACAGCAAATCGGGTGATGTGCTTCTCTATATCACTACAGTTCTATATGATTCAAATGAAGGAGACAAAAAGAGCTGGAAGCATTTTCTAAAATGTAAAATACATCTGGGTATACTGGTGCATGCCTATAATCCTAGTACTTGAGAGGCTCAGACAGGAGGATAGCAGGTTCTAGGCCAGCCTCAGCAACTTAGCAAGACATTGTTTCAAAGTAAAAGATACAAAGAGCTGGAGGTGTAGCTCAGAGGTAGAATACCCCTGGGTTCAATCCCCAGCACCAAACCAAGCCAACCAACCAAACAAACAAAAAATGCAAAATATGGCATGACTGTAAATGTGGCATCAAAGGGTTCTGCTGTTTTCTCGACTCTGTTGCTAGGCTAACTGGGCACCTGTGAAGCCCCTAGCTTTTTACCTGGGAGCTTATGGAACTTTCAGCCACTGTCTATTTTGATGTCTGTTTATACTGACATAGGCATATATATTGTTCTTACCTTAGACCCTTAAATACCACGCGAGTACTGTGTGACATGGCTTCGTTAGCTTTCATGGCATTTGTTTCTAATTGCTTTATGAAATTCCAATTCTCTGTTTCCTACTTGCAGAAATGTTTTCCAGACAACATTCTTTGATCCTAAAATAAATTAAAATTCCTAAGATATTGAAGAAATCCTGATCAATTAAATTTTGTTTTGTCTGTCACTTCAGAAATGAAGATTAGTGGCATGGACAGGGCTGAGCTCGAGGCTCTGGGAGACAGTCTTTGAGGTGTTGCTTTTAAATTGACTGTTTATCTAAGACCACTCAGCAGCTCTTTTCTCTTCTCAGGGCACATTTTCCACTTGTAACCAGAGAAGGGGACGAGGCTGTCCTATTATGGTCCCTCAAGTCTCACCCTCTCAAGGGCAGAGTCAGCACTTTTTAGTGCTCTAGGGAATCTAGTTTTTAGAGAGTTAAAGAACAAACAAAACCAGGGCCATATGAACTATCATATGCCTATAATCCCAGTACTTGGGAGGCTGAAAGAGGAGGATTGCCCTTCCAAGGCCATCCTCAGCAACTTAGCGAGACCCTGTTTCAAAAACAAAGCAAAGCAAAACCAACCAAAACAGGACTGGGAATGTAGCTCAGAGGTAGAAACCCCTTGGGTTGAATTCCCAGTACAGCAAACAGCAACAACAAACAAAACAATGAGCAAACAAAAATAACATGCAAGTTGTCATTGTGAAAAATATTTAAGCTTTATATTAGTACACAAATGGAATAAAAACATTTCTAGTGTGAAACAGAATAGTGGTAATCCCTCCCTTTCCTCTTCCTAGCTTAAAGTTGCTTGGTTAGGTCGGGTTACATCCCAGAGACACAGAGAAATCTACTTCTGCAGCTCTGAGAAAGGGTGCCAGCCTGCATCAGGAGAGAGAGATGCATTAAAATTCAGGCTCATTTTTAGTTCCTTTAACTCACTGTGCCCATAACACAGCTAGTGCATGTAACAGGGTTCCCAAGTTTCACATTTGGGATTTCAACAATACCAGCGATCTTTGTTTTTTGCTTAACTTTTTGGAAAGTCTAACAAATAGATTGAGTGATTTTTGTCTCTAAAGGTGAGGTGTTCTTCCAAACCGATGGTCTCCATATAACACAGCCCCTCAAGTCTTTGGAACCTTGCAATCAGCGGCATCTTGGGACACTTGCAGGACCTGCGCAGGCCACTTGGTGGTGCTCTTGTCAGGGCAACCTCTCTTCTGAAAGACAAGTCTTCAGAGCTGTGACATTTTAGTTCTGCTCTAGTGAACAGAAAGCTATTCAGTTCCAGACCTGATCCTAAATTTAAAACCACGGTGAAATAGAAAACATTGGACCTTTCCGAGAAAACAGTTCCACAAGGATCTTTGGTCAACAGCCTCTTCTCACAGAGAGCTATATACTTCCTTCTCAGTACTTGGAAGGCTGATCTTCAGGTCTCAGCCTCCCGAATGCTGGGATTACAAGTGTGCGCCACCACACCCAGCTTTATTTATTTATTTATTTATTTATTTATTTATTTATTTATTTATTTGGTGGTACTAGGGATGGAACCCTTCTACCTCCGGGCTACCCTCTCAGACCTATTTTATATTCCATTTGCAAACAGGGTCTCTTAATCCAGCAAGGCTGGTTTCGAACCTGCGCGATCCTCCTGTCTCCGCCTCCCAAGCGTGGGGATTACAAGCGTGCGCCACCACGCCTGGCTTATTTTTTATTTTTAAATACAGTTTCACTGAGTTGCTGAGAGCCTCGCTAAGTCTCTGAGGCTGGCTTTGAAACTGCGATTCTCCTATCAGCCTCCCAAGTACTGAGAACCATACATTTAATATATGGCTAAAATGTATTTTTAACAGGGAAAGTCTGAGCAAACTATAACATTCCAATGACTTTCTGTAGTTAGAGGAATGATAGAAAATTGTATAATAATGTTCGTGTTTATCAGTAACAGAAAAATCCTTATTTTACAACATAAGCAAAAAGAACTAAAGAGAATTTGACATGATAACTGAATTTCATAGTTATTGATTTTTCAGTTCTTTTAAACTATACTAATATTTAGTACGTAAAGTTTTTCTGAAGAATACCAAATCCAGTAACTCCTGCAATGATCTAAAGCAGTATTTTTTAAAAAGAAAACCAGATACTCTGAATAAATGGCTTCCTGATGGCTATAATGAAGTCAGACCCTCTGGGCCAGTGTGCCTGATGCTGCCTGCCCAATTCTTTGGCCTCTTTTCTCAGGGTGTGCTCTCTCCTCAGGGCTGAGCTCCTGATCAGTGGGTTTTCCATGCGCCGGCAGGTGCGCTGCTCCTGTGGCCGCAGGACATTGGCTCTCACTAGTCCATGTTTCTGGCCTGTCTGGTGCCCAGTTCTTTCATTCTATGACTCCTCCTTCAGCTTTCAGGTGAAATGTGATCTCCTCAGGGAGGTCTTCTCTTTCGCCCCCATTTTCAGGGTTTTGTTTTGCTCACAGTATCTATCCACTTACCAAAATTTGTAACATTTGCTATGTATTATTATTATTATTATTATTATTATTATTATTATTATTATTATTGGTGGTACTGGGGTTCCTGGAAACCCTTCTACCTCCGGGCTGCACTCCCAGACCTACTTTATACTTTTTATTTGGAAACAGGGTCTCTTAAGCCAGCGCGGCTGGCTTCGAACCTGTGTGATCCTCCTGTCTCCGCTTTCCATGCGCGGGGATTACAAGCGTGAGCCACCACGCCCAGTCTTGCTATGTATTTTTGAAAAGAATTTAATCTTGGTCTACTTGGTTTCAAATTGTGACCCTTCATATTATGAACTGTGGATGTTGAACAATGATGTGACATCTATCTGAATCAGTGGCCTCGTGTAGAAAGCAAGCTTAATATTTACCTCACAGGGTTGTCATGAGGAATAAACACGTTAAAACATGCACAGCGCTCAGAACACTATCTAGTATGTATCAGAGCCTCCAGGCATGGAACTATTATTAGCACTGTTTTAATCAACATTTCTGGGAACATTCTTCCCCTGCTGATTGTATCTTTCTTTTTCTTTCTTTGGAGAGCTCTTCCCTGATCTGTTACAAGAACCATGCCACACCCCCTAAGGTTTCACATCCTATCTCAGTGCCCTGCTTTCTCTATCTTCATAACTTTATTTATTTATTTATTTATTTATTTATTTATTTATTTATTTATGTCTGGTACCCAGGGGCAGTCAACTCTGAGATACACCCCCTTTATATATTTTTGTTTTGAAACAGAGTCTCAATAAGTTGCCCAGTCTGGTCCCAGACTTGTAATCTTCCTGACTCAGCCTCCCAAGCACTGAGATTACAGGCGTGCACCACCATGCCTGACCAGTTAAAACATGGTTTAATATACAGTCATCCCTGAGCATCATGAATGATTGGCTCTAAGAACCCCTGTTGACACTCAGATCTGTAGATGCTCAAGTCTCTTACGATGGCACAATGTCTGCATGTAGCCTGTACACATCCTTCTGTGTACTTTAAATAATACCTGGATGACTTATAGTATAAATACTATGTAAATCATTATTATGATGTACTGTTAAGGGAATAATGACAAGCAAAGAGTCTACGTATTCAGTACAGAAGCATTTCTTTTTGGATATTTTCTCTCTGCAGTGGTTTAAATCCATGGATGCTAAACCTACAAACAGAGAAGGCTGACTGTATTTGTAACAGTTTCAGATGTCACTGTGGGTTTCTTGTTCTTAGTTTAGAAAAAAAAATAGCTAGAACTGTACTGCTGCCAGCTTAAGCAAAGTTTTATTCTTACAGGTAGAAAGGGAGACAGAGCAAATTAAAGCACGATGTCAGAGGGAGGAAGTGGAGTGCCTTGAACGTAAGACACTGAGGTTTCTGAACACACACAATTTTTTGCAAAGATGCATTATTTTCTCTCTCCCATTCTGCTTAGCCAATAGTCCTCTTTTCCCACCAACAGCAGTCATCTCTGCTTCGTAAGCCTGTTCTGTGAGCCTCTTTTGTTGATCCTCACAGGGACAGACAGGTCTGATATCACTGATCAAAATGTCTTACTTGGTTAGCAAGGTCAGGGGGCTGGATGGTATAAGCCCACTTTATTCTTTGTTTAATTTTTATTCTGAAACCATGTATTGTCCACTTGTGTCCTTGGTTAGTTCTCAGATTCTCTTTTTCTCTATCTGCCAGAAGTTACTTGCTATGTTGAAAACTTGTTTTATTTTATTTTAATTTTTTGGTGGTACTGGGGGTGGAACCCAGGGGCTTTTTCTACCTCTGGGCTATACATCCAGACCTATTTTTTTTTTAATTTCTTTTTTGTGTGTGTGGTACTGGGGTTCCTGGAAACCCTTCTACCTCCGGGCTACACTCCCAGACCTATTTTATTTTTGGAAACAGAGTCTCTTAACCCAGTGCGACTGGCTTCGAACCTGCACAATCCTCCTGTCTCTGCCTCCCAAGCACGGGGATTACAAGCTTGTGCCACCACGCCCGGCTCCAGACCTATTTTATTATACTTTATTTAGAAACAGAGTCTCACTAAGTTGCTGAGAGCCTCATTAAGTAGCTGAGGCTGGCTTTGAACTTGTGGGATCCTCTTTCTCAGCCTCCCAAGCGCTAGGATTTGTTTTATAATAAAGAAAAGAAAGACACAGGAATATAGTCTTTTAAAGTATATGGAGGTTTGGGGACCTATAACTGTTTTCTGTTATTAGTAATTAGTATTGGGTTAATATAGCTTGCGTTTTATCTTTTAACTTTAGTCTAAACTGTTGTGAGAATCTATAAACTTCTTTTTAAAAGTGTAGGTGTCTGTGTTTTAACACTTAGTGATACTTGGGCTACCAAGCCAACTTTTAGCTGAACAAGGTCAACTCTGGCTTCAGAACTTGCATAACAGACCAATTCAGAGAAAAGAATTTTTATTGTTCTAAGTATAAAAGTTTGTTACTATTACCAATTACTACTGCCCTTATTAGCAATCAATACAGGCTAAATCCTTATGAACATTTACCTATATTGATGATACCTTTTTCTTACTATAATTTAAGTTCAATGAAAGCAGGGAGTTTTCTTGTTTTGTTTAACTCTATAGTTCAAGGTCCAAAACAGCTCGTTATTAGGAATTCAATAAATATCTGTCCCATTAGTGAATAATTAAGAAATTATGACCATGATCCTCTGTTATTCTATCTTTAAAAAGTAAGTATGATTGTATCTGCCTTGCTTATATGTATGCCCATGCTGAAAACGCTCAGGAAATATTTGTTAAAGGAACAAATAAAAATTGCTTAAAAATGTTTTTGGAGCTGGGTATGGTGGCACATGCTTGTAATCCCAGTACTTGGGAGGCTGAGACAGGAGAATCCCAGGTTCGAAGTCAGCCTCAGCAACGTAGGCTCTCAGTAACAGCATGACCTTGTTTCCAAAATAAATAAATAAATAAATCATAAATAAATAAATAAATAAATAAATAAATAAAAAGTAGGTCTGAGGGTGTAGCTTGAAAGTACAGGGCCTTTGGGTTCCATCCCCAGTGCCGCAACAAACAAAAACAACAAATATTTTTGGAGACTTTACTAAAACTCACAGACATAGGATGTCTTAGCGATAAATACATTAGTGATGGGGCTGAGTGAGTACTGAGTACTGAGTGAGTACTGAGTACTGAGTGAGGAGTACTGAGTACTGAGTGAGTACTGAGTAATCCCAAGATTACAGTTCTTGGGGGGCTGAGACAGGAGAATCTTAGGTTGGAGACCAGCCTCAGTCACTTAGTGAGACCTTGTTTAAAAATAATAATAATAAAAAAAAAGGCCGGGAGTGTAGCTCAAAGTTTCCATCTCTAGTACCAATAAATATATAAATAAATAAATATATTAGTGATAATAACTTTTCATTTGTGGTAATTATGTTTTTTGTGGTCAAATTGGCTTTGGAAAGGACTACCTACGTTTTTAAAATCCTGTCACTTAAATTTTAGTTTATTTCATATCTTTTCAGTTCACTTTTACATGAGAAATTCCCTTGATTTTTCACATACTTGAGATGAGAAAACGGCAGCATGTGTTTGTACTTATGGTCCAGTCAGATGAAGTCTACAAAAACTTGGTGCGATATGCATACTTATATTCTTATTTTTTCCCCTTTCACTTTTCAAACTTCCCAACTGGATTCAGTCTCAGTATTAAGTTCAGTGAATGGGCATCTGTTGAACACCAAGCATTTTACTCTTCATTTTAAAGATGCTTTTACAAGTAACATAAATTTCTCCAGCAACACTTTAAGAAACACCTAACATCAAACACTACTATTTTCCTATATCCCAAAAGGTTGACAGCCCCAAAATAGAATACTTGTCCTTTGCTCTAAATGTTTTCAGGTATCTTGATAGGAGTTCAGATGCCTGCCCAATGACACTTAAACATGCTAAACTAAGTATTTTAAAGGCAAAAGAGTCAACAGAGGAAGTAGGTGCTGTGTAGTTCAAAAGAGGAAGCAGCCCTCTGATTCCATTGACCACACTTCGCCATCTTCACACAGGCTTGCTGACATCTGTTGTTTGTACTTTGTTGTCTGAGGCCACATGTTCCAGAACTTTGTAACTGAGATATGTTACTTTCCTGACCTGCTCTTTAAATTCTTGGAAAAATAACTGCTTTTTTTTTTTTTTTTTTTTTTACCAACTTTGCTATTCATGATATTTTGATTGTCTGGGCTGGTTTGAGACTTTATTCCACAATTCTCTATCCCCTCTCCCAAATATTCCTCCTTGGTGTGGATTTCTGTCAGATACAGCTGTCATTGTCATAGGAATGTCTGCCAGTGATTTCTCATTACCCAGCTCCTCCTGCATACTCATTCCAAGCCCTCTAGGGTCCCGAGTAGATGCTCACCTCCCTTTCCTAATCTGAAGGATTTTATTCCAAATAGCATCCTTCACTCTCCTCTCTCTTTCTCTCTCTCTCTCTCTCCCTCTCTCTCTCTGTGGTATTGGGGTTCCTGGAAACCCTTCTACCTCCGGGCTATACTCCCAGACACCTATATTTTTATATTTTTCTTTGGAAGCAGGGTCTCTTAAGCCAGCACAGCTGGCTTCGAACCTGCGCCATCCTCCTGTCTCTGCCCCCCAAGTGTGGGGATTACAAGCGTGCGCCACCACGCCCGGCCTGACACTTTTTTCCCTCTTGATCTGACTGATGTAATTGGGTTCACATCATAGGTAATGTACCAGTATTAGGAAATGGCCTAAAAATATAAAAAAAAAAAAGTTTTGGTACTAATAGTGGAGTTCAAAAATGTAAAACAGAAAAGCAGTTAGGGCCTGGTTACTGCCAGGCACTCAGATAGCTGTTATAATGCAAAGTACCCTCACTAAAAGTAATTAGCAAGTGGGTAGAGGGGTTGGGTCCTAGGACCTTCACATTCAAAAAACAGGTTTACATAATAAATGACATCTAGCAAAAATTAAGAGTTCCCCAAGAGTGTGGGAGAAGGGTACTGGCCTCTGTGAAAGGGGAGCAGATACCATGTGGCCCTTGACCTTGTGAATCTTTCTGGTCCTAACAAAGAAATCTAGAACAAAACACCTGCCTCGACAGGAGGATCGCTCAGGTTCAAAGCCAGCCGCTCTGGCGTAAAAGACCCTGTTTCAAAAATATAAAATAGGTCTGGGAGTGTAGCCTGGAGGTATAAGGGCTTCCAGGAACCCCAGTACCACCAAACAACAACAACAACAACAACAACAAAAACCAAAAACAAACAAACAAAAAAACCTGCCTCCGGGGAGAAAGGGTGGATCTAGTTTGGTCAGAAGATTATTGGTATAAAAGGCTCTGGGTCCAGAAGCCTCTGGTGACTTCTTTTCGAGCCATCCCCTTCTACTATCCCGGAATAGTAGAGGGCTGTAAACTATCTCATATATTTCTATCTTTGTAATAATAAACTCATTTAAGTTTTCAGCAAGAGTTCAGACTACTGTTTTATCTCTCCTAGTTCAGAGCAAGGACCCGTGGCTATGGGAAAAGTCCCCCAAACCATAACAAGCAATCCAATCATGTCCCCTCTAAACTTTTTTTTTTTTTTTTTTTTTTTTTTGCGGTACTAGGGATGGAACCCAGGGACATTCTACCTCCGAGCTACACCATCAGCCCCATTTTTTATTCTTTATTTTGAAGCAGGGGCTCACAGAGTTGCAAAGGGCCTCACTAAGTAGCTGAGGCTGTCCCCGAACTGTGATTCTCCTGTCTCAGCATCCCGAATGCTGGGATCACGAGCATGCTCCACCATCATGCTCCACCATGCCCAGCCTAAACTCTTAAACCATTAAGAAAGGCAAAATCAACGCCGTCATGAATGTGGCTGCATGAAAAAGGAGTAGAGTTTATTTTCATTTTCCCTAAAAGCCCTTTGATTCATTACAAAGACACATTTTAATAATCTTTGTTGTTTGATTTTGACATTACTTTCTAGATGCTTTATTTTTGGCATGCACAGGATTTAATTAATTAATTTATTTATTTATTTTGGGTGGTACGAGGGATGAAACCCAGGGGACTTCTACCTCCAGGCTACATTCTCAGACCTATTTTATATTTTTTAATTTGGAAACAGGGTCTCTTAAGCCAGTGAGGCTGGCTTTGAACCTGCGCTATCCTCCTGTCTCAGCCTTCCAAGCACGGGGATTACAAGCGTGCGCCACCACGTATGGCTAGGACGTATGTATGTATGTATGTATGTATGTATGTATGTATGTATTTATAGTGCTAGGGATGGAACCCAGAGAATTTCTACCTTTGGGCTATCCTCCCAGACCTAATTTGTGCTTTATTTGAAAACAGGGTCTCACTAAGTTACTGAGAACCTCACTAAGTAGCTGAGGCTGGCCTCGAACCTGCGCGATCCTTTTATCTCAGCCTCCCAAGTACTGGGATTACAAGGGTGTGCCACCAGGCCTGGATCATGCACAGAATTTAGAATTTAAAAAATTATTACTGACAGGAGAGAAGAAAATTACAATAGTGTGTAACATTTAGTATAATAAATGTGTCTATTTAAAATTTAAATAACAGTATTAACATTTTAGGTTGGGACGACAAATGCGTTCATTTTCTTCTTAGTTGAGTTTGCTTTTTAAACACCAGGAGTGATAGACACTTCTGGTTGGTTAATTGATTATGATTATCTATACTGAGACAAATGAGAAATATAACTTTTCTTTTATTCAAGCAGTGCCCCTCAGTGCAGAAGGCTGACACTTCTGCAGTCTAGGCCTGCTAGCTTTCATGGTGAGCTTGCATTTCTCCCGCTAATCCTTTTTTTTTTTTTTTTTTTTTTTTTTTGGGTATTTGAGACTGAACCCAGAGGTGTCCCCAAGCCTTTTTCTGTTTTTTTATTTGAAGACATGATGTCTCTAAGTTGTTGAGGGTCTCCCTAAGTTGCTAAGGCTGGCCTCAAACCTTCAATCCTCCTGCCTCAGCCTCCCAAGTATTGGAAAGGAAGGCAGGCACCATCATGTCTGGTTTTTCTGGCATTTTTTGCAACTGCTTCCTTCTTACTAGTGCGCGGGCATTTTCCTGCATTATTACTAGGCCGATATTGGTGAGTGCCTCCCAGGCAAGAGAAGTCCTCCTAGGCTGATTTGTGAAGACTGCCCGGTGGAGTTCACCCGGCTGGATGGGACGGGGTAGCAGCGCAGGATCTGCCCTGAGTTACTTTTTGCCTAATGCAACTTTTTCCTTGTTTTAACAAGTCTTATATTAACCTTAGACAAAGGAATTAAAAAATAGAGAATTAATTTCTTCTTGACTTGCTTATGAAGCAGTGCATCTTGCATTTCTCAAAATGCACTGGGTGGATCCATTTCTCTCAAAGCAAAAATGAATAAAGAGCAGCGATATGGCTTCCACCTTAGAAAAACAGCAAGAAACAGGTGTACTTAAACCTTTGCTGGATTACAGCATCATCAAGTCACATTTCTTATTGTTTTAATTAACTAAAACTTAAAATGGGGAGACCAAGTGGGAGCAATGGCTCATTGTCCTGGGAGCCACAGCTTGCTGGATCCTGCTTCCTGACCTTACCCAGGTCTCCGTTGTTTCCCAGCGTGGCATACCATCGTGGTGAGACTGGCCCGAGCCTCCTACTGTGTGCTGAAAACCCCAGTCTTCTTGCTTTGCTTCTGACACAATGAAATAGAAGTAAACAAAAAGCGCCTCAAATACTTTCATTACAGCTCTTTTAGATTTTCATCAGAGAAAGAAGACACTATTACCAAAAGAGCGGTCATGATCATGGTGGTGTTTTGCTGAGGCAGACGAACAAAAGGCCAAACAGTGGTCATTTCAGACGTCGTGGGACAGAGCATGGAAATGACTGCGCTGTTAGCATCCTGTGTCTTAAAAACATCTACGTGGGGACTGGGGAGTATTTACTTAGTCTCCTAGTGACTGTGGTTTTAAGGCGGGTGCAGCTACGTCCTCTGCTACCTCTTCCCATAGCCTTTTTATTTCTTCTTGGCTGCTTCCCTTTTTTATGCTCAGCTTCCTCTTTTGGCTTTTCTCCCTCCCCCGTTTTTACTTCTTGTGGAGCTATACCGATAACATACTCATGCTTTATTAACCTTTGAAACTACTCTTTTTTATATCATGAGAATCCAAAGTCTTTCTCTGTGGAGTCTACTGCTTTCAAAAGAATACTTGAGTTATTTATAAAGTTGTGGTTGGGAAACTAAAGTGCCCACATACATTAGATTCTGCTTAAAAACAACCTATCACTTTCATTCACACAATTTCTCAGGACAGGAGGTGAAAGGACACGGGAAAGGCTTGGCTGTGAGGTGCTGCTGTATGCTGTTGAAGTATACTTACATTTTGACCATGCTATATTCACACTTAGACACTCATTGCTGGGAGGAGGGAGGGCACAAAGCACTGTGTGAATGTATGTCATTTTCAATATGATCCATGTAAAAATAGAATAAAATGAAAAAGTTAAAAAAGTATACTTTCATTTTAACATCTTCATTTGTGCTCTTTAAGGAAGAGGATCAGAGCTGAGCGTGGTGGAACATGCTTGTAACTCCAGCATTTGGGAGGCTAAGACAGGGGGACCGTGGTTAGAGGACAGCCTTAGCTACTTAGTGAGGCCCTCTGCAGCTTAGTGAAATCTGTTTAAAAATAAAGAATAAAAAATAGGGCTGGGGGTATAACTCAGAGGTAGAATGCCCATGAGTTCCACCCCCAATACCACCACAGAGAGGGGAGGGGGGGAATGAATCAGTATTCCCATATAAACAAAAATACAAATTATTATTGCCTCTGGAATATTTCCCCGCCCTTGTACATGGCTCCTTAATTCTTCCTATGGATGTTGCAGTTCTGAACTACCCAGGCCTCTTTTAGAAAATGTTTGTAAGATGCTAACCTGGCAAGCCAGAGGAATAGAGTTTGCCTTTTTTTTGTGTGTGTGTAGTTTATATGAAAGTCAAGTTATCAAGGAAAACTACTTTTCTCATTCCTCTCCAGGTTTATCCTTCATAAAACTTGGACCCAAAACACTCAATTACATCCCATGGGCTTCTTCAAACTTATACTTTCCCAGTGACAAGGCCACTGGAGGGGCCTGGGAGCAGTTGATCTTCCAGGGTGTACAGCTGTCACGGCCACTCTTCTCAGTGTTTGAAGATTAAATGTTGTGGGCTGGTGGGTGGTACATGACTGTAATCCCAGTACTTGGGAGGCTGAGACAAGAGATCATGGGGTCAAGGCCAGCTGCAGCAACTTAGTGAGATAATAATAATTGATAATTATTGATAATTTTAAAATAAAAAATACGGCTGAGGTGTAGATCAGAGGTAGAACCCCCACCCTGGGCTCAGTTTCTCTCCCCAACAAAATGTGGGTGCTTCTTCCTGGTTACCTCTCCCTATAGCACATGGGTTGCTTGAAGCATTTCTTTTGCATCTTCTACAGGACTTAATTATGCACAAACATTCAAGAACCAATGTATCAGCATGGGGGACTGTGGTACAATACAGATGCCTGGGAGGCCCGTTTTTAATAGCTTGAGTTTGGAATAATGCCCAGAAAATTATTACCAGGCACGCCTGGCTGTTTGACTCATAGGTCATACTTTGTGAAAACTTGACGGAGAAAAAAATTTAAAAAAAATCAGTAAGCTTTCTCAGGAATTAAAGAGTAAGCAAAACAGTAAAAATAGACACTTTAAATAACAATGTAATATGAATATATATTAATGTATATGTAAGAACTTCTAAAAATTACGTAATATATTTTCACATTAGGTCACAACAATTCTAAGTAGTACCATGGACATTGCACACACAACTGGAAGTTCTCAGAACATGATGAAAATCAAGGAGCAGTCACTGGGCTGGCTCTGATTTGAATCATTTTTTGAGACTTTGGCTTTGTAAGGCTATGGTGATGTAAATGTTGCCTGTGCCAAGATTCTGCCTCCCCCAGGTTCCAGGGTCAGGCCAGCAGGTAAAGACCTGTCTAGGCCAAACTTAGCTGCACCACTACCATCTTCTGAAGAACAGAAAGCAGAAACAATTTCTTTATTTAGACAGATAAAATAGTGTGAAGCATTACCTGCAATAGAACAATCATGTTAAAGAAAAGACAATAATTGAGTGAGGTTCAGTGTTTATGGGGGCACCCGACCATTATTCATTGAGTACTTAAAATGGCTGAGCATTTTTTTAATGTGTTTTATTTCTCTGGGGTGCTACTTTTTTTCCCCCATTCATATCTACAAAGGCTATCTGATGTATGTTCCTCAAGCTCTTTTGCTGTAGTTTTCTCTTTAACCTAGGCTCCCTCTAAAAGCCCTCACCAGATAGAACTCCACCTTGCCCATAGCTAGTGGCTTCCTTCATTCACTCTCTCCCGTTTCCTATTCTTGTGTTCAGAACACTCAGCAAAAAAGAAATTTCTGTTCTAAAATGAAGATTCTAAAATGAAGATTCCCAAAGATTCTCAGAGTCTTTGCCCCAAATTAATACTTTCCCAATTCTGACATTTGGAGCCTGGCTCACCTACTTTGGTTTCCTGCCCGAGGACTCAAGCCAACCCAGCCAGTTCTAAGACCTGATTGTGGACACAGACTTCTATAAACAGTAAAGAACTGAAGTACAGATAAAATATGAATGCATATGGCTGTACACCTGAGTGAAGGAAGTCAACACCTACTAAGTAGTGGAATCCTACTGCCTGCTTGGACAATACAGCCCAAGTGCCCAGTCTCAAATTTGCAAAATGTCCAAAAGATAGAAAGAAAAGCAATAGTATGAAAGAAACAAGAAAAACAAAAGAATACATTCAGTATTCAGTAAACAGAATAATATAAAATTTAAGAACCTATGAAAGGTTAAAAAAACCCCACAAAAATTTAGACATAAACTATATCTTTACTAAAGTAAAACTTTCCATAGAAGAGTTTGAAGACAAAGCTTAGGAAACTGACCATAAAATCAAGCAATGACAAAAAAAAAATAAAAGGAAACTGGAAGATAAAAAAATCAATCTATGAGTTACAACATTAAGAGGTTTAAAAAATGGGGAACAAGGAAAAGTGTGGGGTAGAAAAGAATGTGAGAAAGGCATTTCCCACAGCTAAAGAGGGAACCCAGTAAAGGGGCCACTGGTGGCTAGAGCAAATAATAAGAAGATATACCTGGATTCCCTGGGTGAAATTTCCTGAACTAAAGATACAGAGGAAATCTTAAATGCTGCTGGAGATTTGGGAGGTGGGGTGGGCTGGATGATCTCTATATATTAGAAACAATCAGAGCAGTATAGAAATCCTGGATTCTAGAAACAACAGGTCAACAGGTC
The DNA here is from genome assembly GCF_963383645.1 of Muscardinus avellanarius. NCBI lineage: Eukaryota > Metazoa > Chordata > Mammalia > Rodentia > Gliridae > Muscardinus > Muscardinus avellanarius. The sequence continues at coordinate 34,376,101 of NC_137795.1, read as the reverse complement.
AGTGCCATAAAGGGTTTGAGAAGAGAATGGTTTGACCTAGAATTATATATTCTTCTATATTAGAATCAAGTGGGAAAGCAAACTAGACGGTTTCAGAAACACAGGGGCTTAGAAAGTAGAGTTTTCATGTACCTTCATTGAAAGAATTTACTTGGTACAAAAAAAATTATTATCAAGCATGTTTTTAATGCTAAGAAAAAAGGAAATGATTAAAAAAAGAAGAACTAAAAGAAAGATGACTTCAAAGGGTACAATAAACAGTGGCACTAACCCAGGAGTGGCTCAAGTTAATCCTAGGATGGCATTTGTATTAACAGAACTGGAAAACAATAGTTCAAAAGAGCTGGTAGGATTGTTTTAAGGAAAATTGAAATGGGTATGATTAAGATCCTGGATGATATCAGTGACACAGGGACAAAAGCAGATATTAGTTTTCCTCAACAAGAAAATACAAAATTCAATTTTGTTAAGAACAAAGTTGTGGCTGAGGCATGAAGCAACCATAAAAGGAGCGGGATGTGGAACAGGTGACGAGTGAGCTGTGCTTGTGTTTGCACAGAGGTAATGACATCTGTCCTATGCAGGAGGAACATGCCCCTACCACACTGCTCATTCCTTCTGGGAGTGAAACATTCATAAACATATACCAGTCAGGTTGCAGTGTGGAAAAACACTAAAAAGTCTTATAAAGAGAATGGGCTTTGAGGCCCGGGATTAGGTGCTTCCATGTTCATTAAGAGAGTTGGAGGATGAAAACCAAAACATCACCAGGAGGATTTTTGGTCTTACCTTTACAAGTTGCATCTAAAGGACTGAAGGCTACACCTGCCCAAGAGGAGAAAAAGTTGTAGAAAATGATCCCAGAGGTCACAAGGCACCCTGTTGGCTCCAGAGCAGGAGCAGAATGGGGCATGGCTTCCAGCCTGCTGCTACAAACAGTCCTGATGTGCAGTACAGGTGTGCCTGCCCTGCTTCTACCTAGGAAAGAATACCTTCTCTTCTCTCTTTCTTTTGGCTTCTACCATTTCTCCAAATGCATATCCTTGGTTGATTTATATATTTTCTAGAACCCTCTAAGAACACTTAAGGGACTAAAATACCAACACTGCACTTCAAGACTGGATACATTTTACTAAACATGGAAAAGCACATACATTTTTCAGATTTTAGGGTAGCAGGTCAGCTTACAGATACCCTGGTAAGTGCAATACAGCAATAGGAACTCCATTCTGGATGGCTCCAGAAGTGATTCAGAAAGTTGGGTACAATTGCTTGGCTGAGTTTTTTTTTGGTTTGTTTGTTTGTTTGTTGGCACTGGGGTTCCTGGAAGCCCTTCTACCTCTGGGCTACACTCCCAGACCTATTTTTTAAAAATATATTTTTATTTGGAAACAGGGTCTCTTAAGCCAGCGCGGCTGGCTTCGAACCTGTGCGATCCTCCTGTCTCTGCCTCCCAAGTGCAGGGATTACAAGCGTGCACCACTACGCCCGGCTATGGCTGAGTTTAAATTCCACAAAAATGGCTGAAGCAAGGTTCCCGTATACTTTGGTGAGGAAATATCAAGAAATGTGGTTTGAGGTGTTCTACTTCTGGACAGCAGGCAGAACTTGCTGCCTCTTGCTGAGGATAAATGTGGACCACCAGTAAGCAGAATCCCCCACTATACAGAATGTCAGTAAGAGTTTCCATTAGACAGAAGAAGGGAGATGTCAGAAATAGCTGGGTTGTCAATAGTATAAATGTTTAAATGAAATGACAGAATATTTAAGTAAACTATTGATAGATAACAAATGTTACTAATGAACTAAAATAAAAACAACAAAAAATACTTGGGGCAGAATCACCATAAATAAAAACAGAAACAGAAGTAAGAAGTAGTATATGGGAGTGGATGGATGGAGGAGAGCAGGATGAGATTAAGAGAGAGACCCACCAAGGAATGCATGAATGTATCACTTTGAATCTCTGATATATAATCACATCGCACCAATAAAATTATAAAAAAAAGGATTGGGAATGTCACATGTTTTGTCTTTGATAATCATATTGCATGTTCAAATTAACAACAGAGAAAGCCTGCAGTTAGAAAAGCCCGAGTATATTTAACAAGCATGTCCTAAACTTGTTTTCTTTGGAGTATGCTTTGAGAAAGATGGCTCTTTCCTAATTAATACGTGCTCATGATAAAACAATTCAGGCACAGACAGTTCATTCAACTGATGTTTTCTGTGTAAACTCCCTTTGATACTTCCAGATAGCATCGCATATAATTGGTTCATGTGGTCTTGGTTCTAACCCTTTGCTTGGAGCAGGAGTGTGAGTCTTATTTATGCACATCTTTCTGAAAACAAAAGTTAGAGGAGGCAGAGTTCAGCACCTTCACATCACCGCTGGTGTCTCGAGGAGCCAGATGCAGAAGGTAGAACAGCAAATTAGAATCATTTTCAATACTAGTAAAAAATAATATCCTGGTAACGGATCCAAACAGAGCAAAAGAGTTCCAGTAATCCACTAGAGTAGGAATATCATTAAAGGGATCCATTTTCCTAAATAAGATATTTAAAAATTTGGACCAGGAACTGGGGATGTTGCTCAGTTTTTTAACTTTAGTTCTTTTGAAAAGATACCAAACAGTGGCATGGCTGGGCCACATGGTGGTTACATTCTTAATCTTTTGAGGAACCTCCATACTGATTTCCAAAGTGGATGTACTAACTTATAATCCCACCAACAGTGTATAAGAATTCATTTCCCACTACATCCTAGCCAGCATGTGTTATTGTTTGTATTCTTGATGATTGGCATACTAATTGGAGTTAGATGGAATCTCAGTGTAGTTTTAATTTGTATTTCCCTGCTTGTTATGATGTTGAACATAAAAAAATATTTCTTGTCCATTTGCATACCTTTTTTCAAGGAGTTTCTATTCAGTTAATTGGCATACTCAATTCTTATTTCACTAAGTATCTCATGGGATGAAGACTCTGAGATGATTTTGAAATCTGTGAGTTTGCATTGGGCAGTAGAGAGAAAAAGAGAGTAGATGGGTAAGAAAGAGTCTGGTAATGGGTAGGTAAAAAAGTTAATATTTGGGGAAATAACTGAAAAGGAAAAATGTTTCATCATAATTAATTCATTCATATTGTAAAGAAAGAAATCAAGCTGCAAGGAAGAGAAGAGGCAATGGATCCGATAGGAAGACCATCACAGAAGTCCTGGACAGGTGCCAGGGCTGGTGTAATTCAGTGCCATAGGCAGCAGCTATGTTGCAAAGAAAACATACGAGATCATGAAGACTGCATGGATTTGAGAAGAAACGTAGATGAGGCATGGAGGGTTTCACAAACTTGAGGATGGTGCTGAAGTACCCACATGCCCAGAAGAAAGGAAAACCTACACACGCAGCATTAATTCAAGGGCCAATGCATTTTTCTCAGAACAAAACCAAGCACATCAATCCCCCTTATCCTCATGGGGTTCATTCCCAGGACCCCAGTAGATACCCAAAGCTGGTTGCAGATAGCACTGAACACTTGCTAAGCACATGTGTGGCTATCATTTGTGGTTTGAAGTGCTACAGCAAGCATAGTACTTATTTTTTTTATATAGCTCAAAGATTTTCTTTTTGAACATAGATCTTAGCATCTATGCTTAAGTCCAGCATTTTCAACTTTTCACTTAAAAGTTTCCTTTTATACACCTGAATTGCTAGCAACACTACTCTTGTGCTTGAGAGCCATTATTTAGCAAACTAAGGACTATTGGATGTAAGCACTGAACACTGCAGTCGTCAATCTGATAACTGTGAATCTGGTCTGATAGCCAAGACTGCCACCAAGGACTAATGGGGAGGTAGAATGTACAGTGTGGATACTCTGGTTTAAGGGATTATTCATGTCATGTGTAAGACAGAGTGGGATGTTGTGAGAATCATCATGCTACTTAGGATGATGTACAATTTAAAATGTACAAATTTTTATTTCTAGAATATTCTATGTAGTATTTTTAGACCACAGTATCTATTGGTACCTGAAATTGAAGAAAGCCAACCATTAAACAGGAGAACCTAGTATAATATAATCCTAAGGGTGTTTAATGTTCAATTATATACATGGAAACTCTTTCATATTTTGTAGATCACCTAGTATATTATTTGAGCCAAAGTGTGCAGATGTTTCACAAAAGGAAAAATAAACATTTTCATAAAATGATTCAAAATATTAATATAAAATATGTATGCAATGCATTTAAAAGTATACATATATAAACACAAAATTGCATATTTCACACATAGTTTATTTCTCCTCTTTGAATAAAAATGGGGGAAATTATTTTTTCATTACTTTAAACCTAATGAAGTTGACTTAATGATACGGAGGAAATTTATTCATACTCTATCAGCTGAATTTGAGTTTTACATTACTCTGGGTCTTATGGAAACTATTTTCTTTCTTTACTTTCTTCCCTTTCTCCCTCCCTCTCTCCCTCTCTTTCTTCCTTCTATCCCTTTGTGCTAGGGATTGAAGCCAGGGGAATTCTACCTCTGAACTGCAACCCTAGCCCTGTTTTATTTTGGAATAGGATTTCACAAAGTTTCCAAGGGTCTTGCTGAATTGCTGAGACTGTCCTCAAACCTGCAATCCTGTCTTGGCCTCCCAGATACTGGGTTTACAGGCCTGTGCCACCAGATCTGGCTCTGAACACAATTTCCCAATCTGCTTTCCAAGTAAAATTTTTTGATTCTTAAAGATGAGCAATAACCATCAATAATAATACTGTTATATAGCTGCTTTTCTTGATCACCAATGTCAGGAATAGAAGTATAAGAACTATCACATTCTTACTGGAATTTAGCAAGTATATCAACTATATTAATCAGTGATAAAAAGAACTATTATCTTTTAGATAAGAAAAACCTGGATGTTATCCAGTCTAGACAGAACTTCCTTTTTGTTAAATTGGAAGTTTGTGGCAAGAACTGAAGGGAAAGCCGTGGGAAAGAAAGAACAAGAGCACACAATGGAGATATGAAAGATATAAGAGACCTCTTCAAAATATAATAGCTCTGTTCACCTCTCAGTGGGAGCTTTTTTTAATCTGACAAACTCTATAGAATGCAGAGCTTTCTTTACTATTTGAAGCACAGCTTTAAAGAAAGGCCTATGGGGTTATATTTACTGGACTATTTCAATAGAAGAGCTTCAGTGGTGGATCAGTAGTGCGTGGGCCAAAGGTGGAAATATGCCTAATGCAGATGTTTTGCTGTTAGAGAGGCACCTTCATCAGTGGAGACTGAGTCCTAGAATGTACTAGTGTTTTTTTCTACTGATAGATGATTTTTCACCTTTGAAATTCCCTGAAGACAATGATAGGTAAGACTATTACGGGGGATAATAATTGGTGTGGTATGCATAAACCTCAATTTAACCAATCTTTTCAGGTTTTATCCTAAAATAGTTTTTTCTAGGAATGCTAAATTTTCTGATTGACCAACCTTCTCCATAACTTCCTCTAGCTCACCCTAGGGACTCAACAACTGTCAGAGCGGAGTTCAATCTTTTTTACCTATTGTAATAGTTTTGACCCCTATTGCAATAGAATTGAATAAAGTATTGCCATTTAAAAAATAAGAATTGGGTATACTTTTCTCTTTAACAACAATATATGGCATTAGTTGCTGCACAGTATTATGGAATGACCACCTCCCTCCCCTCATCTCTCTGCCTGTCTGTCTGTCTGTCTCTCTGTCCCCCTCTCTCTCTTTCTCTCCTGTATTACTCCTTCTGAAACATTTACTGAGACTTTAATTCTGGCCATGTTTTCCTGCTAAAGAAGATGTGAACAATTCTATTCCTCAAATCTGGAGGACTAACCCAATCTCTAGCCCAGTTTTCCCTTGCCTGAGGTGAATTATACTTGAGAAGCTTCTGTGGCGATGACTGGGAATGGACAGAGGTGAGCTGGAGGAGCCTGTTGCTGAGGGAAAAGGCCTGAGTGGGTTTTAGGTGTGGCAGCCATCAGGGAGAGACCTATACTCAAGTTTACCAGAGAAGGACAGCTGTAGGCCTTGGAGGGCGTGGGCTAGGCTGATTAGACAGATGTTTAAAAGCCCTTTTCCTATCTTGCTTTCTCCTGTTTTATTATTCTATTTTTGTATAGAAAAGTAGGTTATGTGTAAGTAGAGGGGGTTGGATCTGAGGAGATCTCCCCAAAAGGGAGAAGGGGACCCCAGGTTGGCCTGGGCAGGTTCTTGACTTTTACAGCAGAAAATAATTTCAAGGCACTTAAGATAGTAAAATACTCTGTTCTGAGCAAAAAATCGATCTTGTAAACAACTGTAGCCAAATTATTCCTTCATTGGTTCCCTTCTCTCATGGTCCCATCTGGAGTGCCAGAAGAGTATGGGGTGTCTCCTCTTACTAGGTTTCTGAATTTCAATGAAGGGTATAGAATTTCTAATGAAGGGTATAGAAATATGAAGGTTTTAGTCAAGAGAAGATAGAAGACCAAAACAGCTCTCCACACACAGTAGGAGGTGTTCCTGAAAAAGAGTAACCATAAAGTTATTGGAAGATAAATTTTTATACCTTCTTGTAGCTCCTCCTCCCCATCTGCTTTCTTGTGATTAGTCAGATTTGGGTTTTAGGGAATCAATGTCTTTTGACAAATTTCAATCCTTAATTTGAGTCACTATATCATGGGCTGGTGGGATCTAATCTCCTGGTGCCGTTTGTCTGTCTGCTCACCTTCCCCTAACCTTGTTTAGAATTTATTCTCAGAATGAAGACTACAGAAGGTGCTGAAGTCTTATTTTGATTCCTATAGTCGTTGTCTGGTCATTGTTACCCATAAGGATAACAATGGGTAATATATATATATGGGTAAAAAATGAATATATGCATATACATATATATATATATGTATGCATATACATGTGTGTATATATATATATAATTTTTTTTTTGGAAACTGGGAAATAAAATCTTAACATGTTAGGAATTAAAAGTTATTTCTCAATAATCACACTGAATATAAATGGCTTCAGTTCCCCAATAAAAGGACATAAAGTGGCAAAATGGATTAAAAACCAGAACCCATCCATCTGCTGCTCACAAGAAACACACTTTACAAGTAAAGATAGTAACAAACTCAAGGTAAAGGGCTGGAGCAAGATAATTCATGTTAAATAGCCATCCTAACAAATGTGAAGTAGTATTTCACTATAGTTTTTATTTGTATTTCCTTAATGATTAGTTATATTATGATAATGATGAGTGATATTCCTGTGTTTATTGGTCATATAAATATCTTGAGATTCATTATCTCAATTGTATTGAGATACAATTGTATTGTTTGCTTTTATTGTATTGTATTGTTTGCTTTTATTGTATTGTATTGCTTTTATTGTCGCTAATTTTTAGACTTTCTATTTGGAATATTACTATATCTTCAGATATAGCATTTGGAAATATTTTGTCCCATTATATAAGTAACTTTTAATTCTGTTTACATTGTCTTTGGATGTACAATTTTTTAAATTTTTTTATGAAGTTTGTTTGTTTATTCTTTTGTTGCCTGTGCCTTTGGAGTCATATCCAAGAAATCTCTGCCAATTTCAATGTTGTGAAGCTTTATGACCCTGGTTTTCTTCTAAAAGTTTACAGTCTTAAGATTTACATTTAGATCTTTTATCTATTTTGAGGTAATATTTGTATATGGTGTTAGGTAAGGGTCCAATTTTATTCTTTTTCATGTAGTTATTATTTTCAGCAATATTTAGTGAAAAGATTATTATTTCCTTCACCAAATGTTCTCGGAAACCTTGTCAAAAATAACTTGACCATATATGGAAGAATTTATTTCTAGGCTTTTTATTTTACTCCACTGGTTCATATATCTGCCTTTATAGCAGTACTACACTGTTTCAATTATTGTAGCATTATAAGGTTTGAAATCAGAAAATGTACATCTTTTAGCTGTGTTCTTTTTCGAGATTGTTTTGGGTATTTAGAGTTCATATTTCATGTTAGGATAGATTTTTTCTGGAAAAAATGTATAATAGTTTCACTTAAAAAAAGAAAAAATATTCTCTTGTAAGAAAGAAAACAATATTGAAATGTTATCTCTAAATGATCAAAATTTTGATAGCAGACAAATGAATCTGTTATTTGAAATTATCATTGTTAATTTTGGATAAATTGCTATAATATTTGAAATAAATAAGAGAAAAAAGAGTAGTAAAGTGGGCATCCTTTTCTTTTTCCTGATATTAAATGGAATTTTCAGTTTTTCTCCATTCAATATGATGTTGGCGAAGAATTTATTGTATATTGTATTTATGATCCTGAGGTAAATACATTCTATCCTGATTTTCTACAGTGTTTTTAACATGAATGGGTGTTGGATTTTGTCAAATGCTTTTTCAAGATCTATTGAGATGATCATGTGATTTTTTGTCCTTTTTTCTATTTATGTGGTGAAAAACATATTTATTTACATATAATCAAACAGTCTTGCAGTCTTGGAATAAAACCAACTTGGTCATGGTGTATAACTTCTTGATATGGCTTTGAATATGTATGGCTAATATTTTGTTTAGAATTTTTGGATCTATGATGATTATATTAGTCTATCATTTTTTCTTCTTGAGGGATCTTTATTTGGTCTTGATATTAAGGTGATACTAGCCTAGTAGAAGGAGTTTGGAAGATTTCAATCTCTTTCTATTTTACATAATAATTTGTGAAATACCGGGTTTATTTCTTCTATAAAAATTTTATAGAATTCAGCTGGAATACATGTGTACATAAACTTTTCTTTGTTGGAAGGATTTTTATTGCTGTTTCTTTCTCTTAGCTTGCTACTGATTGGTATCTATATCCTCTTGATTCAATTTAGGAGGTTGTATGTGACTAAAAATCTGTCAATTTTTTTTGTTTTTCAGTTTATTGGAGTATAAAGTTTCAAAATAGTTCCTGATGATCCTCTGGAGTTTTCCACTTTCTGTGATTATATTTATTTTTTATTTTAACAATTTGGGTCAATTCTTTCTTTCTTTTGGTTAAGTTGGCTAAGCACTTATCAATCTTGTTGATCTTTTCCAAAGAACCAGATTTTTGTTTTGTTGATTTTTTGTTGTTGTTCTCTATTTGACTGATTTATGCTCTGATTTTAATTATTTCCTGCCTTCTACTGGCTTTGTATTAGTCTGTTTCTGTTTTTTTTTTTTTTTTCAGGGCTTTGAGATGTGTCACTAGGTTGTTTATTTGGTGACTTTCTGTTTTTCTTTTGTGGGTACTCAGTGTTATAAATTTTCCTTTTAAAATACCTTCCAAGTGTCCCATAGATTTTGGTATGTTGTGTTCTTATTTTCATTTAATTCTAAGAACATTTTTATTTCTCCCCTTATTTCTTCTATGATTCAGTCATCATTCAAAAGTGTATTATTCAGTCTTTATGTATTTATGTAAGTTTTTGTTTTCCTGTTGATTTCAACTTTCATTTCCTATGATCTGAGAAGATAAATGGAATTATATTACATTTTTAAAAATTTACTGGTACTTGCTTTGTGTTCCAGAATATGGTCTATTTTAGAAAACGTTCCATGAACAGCTGAGAAGAATGTGTTCAGATGTTATTGGTTAGAATATTTTGTGTATGTCCACTAGGTCTATTTGTTTTATAGTGTTCTTTAGGTCTGAAGAGTCTCTATTCATATTTGAAGTCTCCCAGTATTATGGTGCTGCATTTTGCCCAGGTGCACTTTCAGACTTAGGTTTGCAAGTTATACATTAAGCTCAGGTTTGGTCTCAGTTCTGTGAGCTAAGTCCTTCTTTGGTGTTAGCAGAGGCCATTTTTGATATGTGCTCCATACAAACCAACAGAGATTTGTTTAGTGAAGAGCAATCTAACCATAGATACACTCGAAGTACAATTGTTTGAGAGTGAAATGCACTTTTGGGGTCTCAGGCTCTTCTTTTTTTTGTGGTATTGGGGTTCCTGGAAGCCCTTCTACCTCCAGGCTACACTTCCAGACCTATTCTTTTATATTTTTATTTGGAAACAGGTCTCTTAAGCCAGCGCGGCTGGCTTCGAACCTGCGGGATCCTCCTGTCTCTGCCTCCCAAGTACGGGGATTACAAGCTTGCGCCACCACGCCCAGCTCATCACTCTTCTTTTAAAGAAAACTTTGTGGGGAGTAGGCATGGAAAACCATGTAGGAACAACATCTGCCTAGTACATCAGTTTCTTTGATTATGGATCACAAGACAGAAGGATCATGGAAAGTCTTCAGGTCAACATTATGTTTTCATCTAGATAACATTTGGAATGTGTCTCTTTTGTGAGTTTCTTAAAGCACATCTGCTTTTGCTTTATTGAATTTAAAAATAATTTGTGTTGGCTAACAGTACATTTAAGCTTTAATCAAAATGAGTCAATTTTCATAAATGGGTGAATTTACAGTAACTCTAAGGTTGTAAATTTTTCAGAAATTTGAAGAAGATATACCTGGGAAGGTCTGGGAAGTAAATATAATCATGGGGCTTTTAGATTTACAGCTACAGTCTCTTTTACCTTCCCAGTTGTCTCCTTTATATCCATCTTCATTTCTTCTATCTTACTTCAATTCCTCCAAGAATATTGGGGGCAAGTTTTTAAATTAATTTTTAAATTAATTTTCAATGTTGTATTATAAGTAGCTTACTAGTTCAAACTCATGAATAATAAAAGATACTAAAGTTTATGTGTAACAATACAGGCATCAAAATGGCAATAACTAATATTTGTGAAAATATATTTAAATCACAATATGTTCATTAAAGTCTAGAGAAAAAAATTGACAATGTAGGACCTCAGGCAAGTTACTTAAGCTCCTCAATCCTTAAGTCATCAGTTTCTTATCTAAATAATAGAATAAATATTTGTATCCTGTTTTGGGTTTTATTATTTTTATTATTAAATGAAATTTAAATAAGGCATTTAGCATAGTGCCTATAACACAGAAACATTAACCAATACTAGAAACTCTGTTGGTTGGCTAGGATTAGCTCTATTACGTTAAATTTTTTTAATCTTTATAATGGAAATTGATGAGAAGTAAGGAAAGTATGCTTCAGAAATGGCCATGTTTATTTAAGTGATCTTGGCATGTTCCAATTTCTGAGGGTCTTATTTAAATTTATAAGGAACACTACATATATATGTATATCTTATATGGTGGATTTTTAAAAATAATCATTAAGTAAGAAATAATTTTCCAGATTGTTTTTATTATTGTTGCTGACATTCTTCATCATTTTACTGCTCATTGGAACAAAGGACATCAAAAAACAGAATGTTCCAGAAAAGTTAGTTGAAAACAAATAGATAAATTAGTAAATGCTCTGTAGTATATATAGTCAGATAAAGAGGAGATTAATAATTGAGCTGTTTTCCCCATTATGGTTATCACATGACATATTTGTAATCTCATCATTATATAAAATAGCATTATAAAGACAAGTCCTCAGATATATCCTCTAAATACGGGTACCTTCTATTCATGTACTATGATACCTGGAATTTGTTATTTGGAATGAACTAGTAGAACACATAATCACAAATTTATCAAATAATGTTTAAACTTGTACATAATCATGGAATATATCACACATTGTAAGAAATGACTAACAGTGACAACAACAAAGCATCATGGGCTCATTATATATTTTTAGGGTAAATTTGATGGTGCCTAACATAAATTTGAAATAAACATAATAATAGATTAGAATGTTTGGTGTCTTATTATGATAGGAAATTGTTACTTTTTTAAAAAATGAAAGATGATACTTAGATTTTACTTTTTTATATGTATCATGGTATCTATGAGAAGTAATCACACTATTCTATTTAAAACTAGTTCAACTATGCAGACACATTGTTTTAAAATAGTTTATAAAGAAAAAAGAATATACATGGTAACACAAAAACCAATTACTGCTTTTTTAAAATATGATGCTTGATTTATTGTTACTTCTAACCTGAACCTACTTAATAAATTATTTTTCAGTCTTCCTGTTTATATAATTTTGATTCCTCAGCTAAGATAAGGTAAAGTGAAATCCCTAACATTCTAAACATATTAACTTGTATATAAACAGGAAGATTCAAAGGGAGTTAGCTGGACCAAGGACTACATCTACTACTGAATTAGAGTCTTATATTGTAAAGGAAAACATCATTAGCTTTGGAGTATTTGCCAAAAATATCTCTATGGTTCTATTTTTCTCCCTTGTGATCATATATTAAGATAAAAACTGAACAACAAACTTAATTAAAAATCATATTCTTTAAGACAAGTGTAGATTAGAATTGAATGTGTGCCTGGAGATTAAATGAGAAGTCAATGATATAAAATTGCATTTTCAGCCTAAAACAAATAGCTATTAAAGAGATTTCCTATGAGAGTAGCAATAAGATTATGGAAAAATTCACAAGTTGGTTAGTTGGAGTGAACATATTCCAGAAGAATATAAAATTATAGCCATCACTTTAAAGCCACACAAGAGAACAAATTGTATAGTCATAGTTATTGTTAATTGCTCATTTGTTATATATGTACTATCAGAAATGATGTTATTGACTTAAGGTGGCTTACTAATTGTGAAGGATTACTAAACATTTCACCTCAGTCATATAAATAATGTTTTCTACATATTATTTACTTTAATATAAGAAACAGCATTCTGGTATTCAATTTCAAATTTATAGATAAAATCAAAGATTCCAACTGTGTTTCTATAATAAATACTTTCTCAATAAAAAGATAAATGGATTAACTGAATATTTCACTTACGACTTTAAATGACAATGCATGTTGCTTTAACTCATGAATCTGTGTATGTGCTTCTTATAAAGTTATGGAAGGTATCAGTCAACATTTTCACTGCTATAATTCAAAACGACTGGCTATGCAATTAGAGGAAGAAAGATTTATTTGCTCACAGTTTTTTTGAGGTTTTGGGCTCAGTCCATGTGAGGCCTGAATCTGCAGGTCTCAGGGCATGGTGGAAACAGAGAAAGGGAGAGCAAGGCCTCTGCTTTCACAACATGGAGGCCTAAAGCAAGGAGACCAAGTAAGCAAGGGGATTCAAAGACAAAACAGAGTCCCCATGGCCACACCTCAAGGGAACCACCTTCTCCAGCCATGCCCCACAGCCTAGGTTATCATCTAGTAAATCTGTTACAATGGGTCCATATGCTGATGAGATTACAACACTTATGAATTACTTACATTAACTCTGAACATTAAAGCATGAGCTCTTCAGGGAACCTTCTATGTTTCACCTTAAAAGAAGGAATTCAGATTACTCTCTCTCTCCTTCTTTCTTGCGTTAGAGACTCCAGGGAGTCTTTCTAATATTTTCCCTAAGCATACTATTAAACTTCTTGTTTCATTAAGTTGAGTGCTGTCTAAAGATAAATCGATCATTCCAATGGGCAATTTTACTTTCCATCTCAGAATAACCTATTTTAAACATAGATTATGGGACTTTTCTTTATCTTTTTTTTCTCTCTATCTACTCTTTTCTCTTCTACATCCAGCTGAGTAAATATAACTTCAGCAGATTTTCTCTAGCAGGACTGAAAGCAGTCTCTGTAATGTAAGAAGCCCAAGAGCTACATAATTTAATTCACCCTCATTTTCTCCATTCCAAAATAACAATGGCTAGTAAAATTATCTGAATTAAGCTTAAAACAGAAATGGGCTCATCGTTTTTGTGCACTGCAAATTCTAATGTGAATTATTCTGCTCAAAGTGTTTGCTTACATTAGACATGATATTCATTTTTCTGGTCTGGAAAACTTCTGTGGCAAACTTCACTTTACTTCCTTTTATTTTTCACACTAATGTATCTTCTTGATGGCATAACTTTGTAGCAGGAGAAACCCTTCTGCCAAACACTTGGAACCCTTCCTATTCAATTCCAATACTTATTTTTTTGTATTTATTATCATTGTTGAAAAATGTTCTTGACATGGGGCAGACTTAGCACATTGTAAAGCCTGTGAGATCCCTGAGTTTTCTTAGCTCCTTTGTCATTGTCTATAGACAGTGACACATAGCATTTCCATTGCCCTGGAGAGTTGGCTCTTGGACTTCAATATGAAACAAATAGCTGGACTGGCAATGAGGAGATGTAACTGAAAATGCCTCTTCATGAATGGAGTAGCTGAAAATATATGACATCATGTCATACATTTGTGTCAATGCACCGAGCCTGCACAGTAAATATACTGAGATGGCTACATGCTTTTCAGATGTGGTCACGGATCACTCAATATTGAGATTGGTTAATTCTTGCATGTTGAGAAATTAATGACTGTGCAAGAATATGTGTTTATTAAAATGAAAAGTATATAAAACTAAATTGTAGTTAAAAGGCTGAATAGGGTCAGAAATGGTGACAGCTTCTTAAGACTTTTAAATTTCCCATAAGAAGGGTAAAATGCATGAAGGAAACAATTGTGAGTTATACGGGATTAGTACAAGGGACACATATCTTCTTCAATGTCCTGAATGTTTCTATGATGGGAAATCAAGACTCTTCATCTGCTCTTTCTCTCATTTCTAAACCAAAAGAAGAGAGTCATAGTGACCTGAGTTAGGGGCAATGTGTTCCTCAGTGCACTATGGCACAATGTCACTAGGCAAAGGCATTATAATATAAAACTGGAAATGGCTACAAACATGTTTACACATGCCATGGAAATTAGAATCTATTTTTCTGAGTTAGGCCTCTCTTGTGATAATCTCTCATGTGCGATTCATCCTTTGTTTTTCTTTCATGTAGTTGGAGAGAATGCTGGGGTTTGCTCCTGTTGAGGAGGAAGCAACTGGCATTCCCTCCAGCTCTCAAGGAGCCTGGTGAGCTCATGGAAAGCTCAGGAGAAAGGAGAGGAACCTAGCTTCAAGATTCAGAATGCTTTCTTGGCTTTGGGGGAATATGACCTTTTCCTCAGGACACTTTTGCTTAAGTTTATCTTTTGTGGGTTCTTCTCTTTTTATGGATGCTGCAGTCCAGTGGGCCCAGGTTGGGCCCAGGTTAGGTGTGAGTTTAGGGGGATGAGGCCAAGTGAGTGCCTCCACCTCTTTCTAGGGTGATGGACTTACCCTGAAGGAGCACTTTGCTTTTTCAGTCTAACAAACTTGTCATGGAGAGGAGCTTCACGTAATATTTGGGTCATAGCCTCTATTTGGGGTTTTGGGTGTCGTGTGTGTGTGTGTGTGTGTGTGTGTGTGTGTGAACACTTGGAAGAAATGAGAAACTCATTGGAGTAGGTCAGACTAACAATAGTTTCAGAAATCCTGGTCATTTCTCTCTTTATTTCAGACATAATAGGCATAATATTGATAACATATAACTTCCTCTTATTGAGTTTGTCTATGGCACCTAGTGCTTTATAATTTTATTCCTGAACATATTCAAACTTTATCTTCTTTATTGAATTAAAAGCTATTTGGAGGCTAGCTGTATGTTTGATTCCTTTAGGTCTCAATTGTACTTATGCATAATAGCAGCTCATTTATTGACTGATTATCTGATATTTCTTTTAGCAGCATTTAGATAAGTGTTAAGAAAATATTTATGATAAGTTTACAAGTGAGTGGCTATCTATAGGAAACAGAGTTGATGTCCTAGTAATTACTTGCATTAAAAAAGAAATGAAAGAGCATCATGAACCTGTTTCACTTATCCCCTCAGTTTCAACTATTATCTGTACATGAACAACCTTATTTTAGCTATACTCAATCTCTCCAAATGCAGTCAGATATTTTGAAGCAAATTCAAGACATTGTTTTATTTAGCTGTAGATATTTCAATGGATTAAGGTATTTTAAATGCTATGTAATATGTCTTTTTTGGTGTACTATGAATTGTTATTAAAAATGACAAGGTATATTAAAATATGTACTATAGTGGTAATTGGGTTAATTGAATGAGTTACATGAGGTTGAGTTAGAGACATCCACAAGCTCACTAAGTCCTATGGTGAAACAATTAAAGTTGTAATGACAGAAAAACTTAAAAATAAAACAAGGATGTTCCATGTGTTCCTTATCATTCTGATTTGATTGTCAACATTCCAAAGTGGAATCACTTTTTTCCAGACCAAGTTCAAGTTTAGTAAAAATTATCATTGTAACTTCTGAAATTTCTGTTAAAAGTCCCCTTGAAATCATGTTTACATTTCAATAACATTTAGCAAGAGTGCTCATATGGTTTATAGTAGCTGCTAATTACCTATTTCCTAAGTTCAATGTTGAAAAGAAATAGAACAGTGCTTGGGTTTCTATAATAAGTACATTAAAATATATTACAAAATATTGCTTACTAATTTTTAGTTAATACTAACAGAAGCCAGAATATGTTTTGACATATAGCAAATGAACTAACAAAAATGTGGATGATGATGCTTTAATGTTACATAGTCTACGTGGACATAAAGCAGGTGTATTTGATAAGCGTAGTGGGTATATGTGGCAGTGGAATCTGGCTCCTAGGCAGCCTCTCGAAATCACATTGGAGGATTCCTTCCAGTGTAGACACTGATAGAAATAGACTCTCACTAGGGATTTCTTTTGGCAGAAACATCCAAAGCTCATATTACCAGTCACAATATTATGCTGTGAGTGGTTGAGAAAAGAGTTTGCAGATTAGTGATGTAGGAAAATCCCTTGTGATTCTGTTGCCCCAAAGTTCTTATTTAAATTATCCTCATGTAGACTTTTATGCCCTTTAAAATTAATGAGATTATAATGAATGACATGAATGTAGACAGAGGTGTTGAGATACTTGATGAATACACCTGATTCCTGCCTCATCAATCACTTCTCTTCCACATAGGCTAAAAGGAGTATTAAATGACCACATCTGTAATAGCTTCAGAAATACCATTGTTACAAAGAAGACCTCTGGTCAAAGGCCAAGTTGGAGTATGTGACTGAGATCAGAAACTTCAGCTGAATTTCCTCCCTCAGCCACCCTCCTACCTTCCTCTTAAACTTGGAACTAGTATATATCTGTGTGCCTGTGCACAGCAAGGGCTGGGAAGGCCCTGGTGGGTGGGGCTGTGTGGAATCTGTGCATGAGATGGGAGCAGGCCTCCAGGGTGATGGTCCAGCTCTGCTCTCTAATTGTGTTATGGAGAGGGGAAGACCAGTTTTGGAGGGCATAGTGAGTCTACCCTGAAGTAACTTTTTGGCCAATCTGCAGCGCTATCTCTGCCTAATCCAATTAGAAGATCCTTCTGTTATGCAGAGGAATCTAGGAGGGTGTGGGCAGAAACATGAAGGGTGAATATTTGATATTGCTTCCTTTTATTGTTTAGTAGTTAGCAGTTATGCCACATTAAGGTATCGGCTGTAACTCTTTCTCCAGGTGCAGTAGCCTATGGGTACAAATAAGGTCACAGAACAGCAACACTTACATTTTCTTGATTAAATACTTAACACTAGTTAGTGGAGAGAAACCCTACTCCTCTGAATATTATTGCTATTTTTGAGACAAACTAAACTACATTAGCATCCCAACAGTACATGTCACTGTGATGCTCAGCAAGGTGCCGCATCAGCATCTTCAGCTCCTTTGTCAGCCGCAATTCTCTTTTGGGTTTGCTTGTGTCCCAAAAGTGTCAGAATGTCCTGATAAGTCATAATGGAGTGAAGAAGAAAGGGTCTTTCCTGTGAGGTTTACACAGTTTTGGAGGCTTATGTTAATGCTGTTTAGGCACAGGTGGTTAAGAAAATTAGTCTCTATATTATTAACTCCCTTCCTTCCTTCCTTCCTTCCTTCCTTCCTTCCTTCCTTCCTTCCTTCTTTCCTTCCTCTTTATTTCTTTTTTTCTTCTTCCTTTCTTCCTTTCTTCCTTTCTTTCCTTTCTTCTTTCTTTCTGTACTAGAGATGGAACCCAGGGGCATTCTACCTCTGAGCTACACCCCTAGCCTTATCTTTTTATACTTTCTTTTGAAAGAGGGTCTCACTAAGTTGCAGAGGATCTCACTAAGTAGTTGAGACTGTACACTAACCTTCTGTCACAGCCTCCCAAATGGTGGGATTACTAGCCTGCACCACCACGCCTGGCTTATTAAAAGTCTCTTTTAATCTAGGACCCAAATATATGTCCAGGCTTAGTGAAAGTAACTGTCACCAGTTGATACTCAGAGTGACTTTACCCTCACACTAAGGTTAGTCACTAAACAAAGGTTGCTGCTACCTGTCTGCTGTTTCTCTTTTTAGAAAGGCTTGTTTGAAAAGAGTTTAATTTGCCTTTCTGACAACAGATATCTATTGGATCACCTCTATCTAAAGTCTAGTAATGGCCAAAGTTTCAGTTTTATCTTTCTTGAGTCTTCTCAATCCCATTAAAAATGGCTTTTATTTATTTATTTTTACCAAACTATGTTTACTGTTTACAGTTGTAAAGGACAATAAATAATGTACAAATTGGTGAATAAACACAGCAGAGCCAACAAACATCCCACCCGAGCCAATACATAAAACAAAGCAAACCAAAATGTTTTCTGCAAATTTCAAGCAAGTGAGACGATGGATCATTGTCAGGTGACTATATAAGGCAAAGCATGGCCGTCAAGCAGCATGGATCCTCAGTGAAGGACAACAGGCAGAACTATGAACATTTTAATTGGCATAGATCCCCATATCTCTCAGGGAACTGGAGTCACCATTACTAATGCATAATTTCAATACCTATTTGGAGAGCAGCAGGGCACATATCCACGAGAACACTAAGTTGCCTTTCCATGGGTTTTGTTTGCAACCACTTTTTTTTTAACTTTTAAAATACTTTTATTATTAAATATAAAACATTTGGAAATCATTTTTAAAATTTAATTTGCAGTGTTAACAATTCAATCATCTTTATGAAAGCACCACATTAAAAAGATATATTCTTAAGAACCATCTAAAATGCATATGCTAAATTGGTATAAGAGGAATAATTACAACATTAGCAAATCATGACACTCAGAAGCTTTTTTCCCTTTTTTGCGGTACTGGGGATCGAACCTGGGGCTTCGTACATGCTGGGCAAGCGCTCCTTCCTGAGTGCAACCACTTTTAAGTAGCTCTTTTACACAACAGTGTAACTGCAAATTCAGCGATATTAATTTTACCTTTTATAGAGACCACAATTATTTATCAGAAGTAAATACTAGAAGAATCTGAGGCCACAGTATAATTACCAAGGGAGAAATGTGGTCATTATTTTCTTCCATGTTCCAAAAAGGGTTAAAGCCTGTTTTCGTTGTGCCGCTCTCTGTTCCTTAGCTGCTCCCAGGCCTGAATGGAGGGTGCGATCCTGGGCCCCAGGCCCCTAGAGGACACGCTCAGGAGCAGAGAGAGGATGCTCGGGCCATGTTGCTGAAGGACTACTGTCTTTTTTACCTTTTAAGAAGCATCCCAGTATATTCCCCTTCAACTTTACCTTGTTTGGCAAAGCTTATAATTTGCAATGTTTAGCATTTTAATAACCCGAACCTACAACAAAGGCTGCCCCAGACACACCCACGGGTGACTGTGATCTCCCCACCTGATTAGGAGAAGCACACCAAGGGGTGATCGCAACTTGAGGGGTGAGAGCCTGGCCACAGGCAGAGCTCACATCCTGTCACATGTCTGAAGGAAAAATTGTTTTGGGAGGGGCAAATAAAGAAAAAAAATGAGGACAAAACCAAATCAAAACCTAAAGAGAACAATCTGATTGGCCCAATTTAAGCTGTGGACTCATTCCTGCAGGAACAATTTGGAGCTGCACAAAGTGCGTCAGAGAGGAAAATCATTTCGGTGATTGTCCCTGGCTTCTGCAGACTCCTCAGTGATCAGCATGGTGGCTTGCGTTGCTGGAACACATCAATGGTGTCCTCTTCCTCCATCTCCAGCTGGGCTGGCGTGTCTGTTTCATCTATTGGTTGCCCATCAAACCTGAATCTAATTTGTTTCATTGACAAGCCCTGCCTCTCGCAGTAGGCCATCATCAGCTTGCTCAGCGGGGTGTGCCTCTTGATCTTGGACTGCACCACCGAGCCATCCTGCCCAGCCACTTTCAGGTTGATATGGTCATTCTCAGTCTTCACCCCCTCCTTGGGCTTCTTCTTCAACTCTCGCCGCAACTCTAAAAAGGGCTTTTATAATGGCCTCTTCTGTCTTTCAGATGACCTGGTGTGCCCAGCTTCTGAATCTTGAAGAATACTCAGGATAATCCTCTAGGTGACTCCTGTGCCTACTATTTTTCAGACCTGTTGCTCAAACATCCAACACACTTGACTTTGACCTGCACATTTATCAGGGTGTTGCTCGCTCACCCAACTCGGCGAGTATGGTTGGTCATTTTGGTGTGTCGACTGCTCCATCTCTAGCTCCTTTGGTAACCTGGAAATTCTTTTTATGTCCTTAGACCCTTGATACTAACTCATCATTAACTTTTGTTTCTAAACTAGAGTAATGGGACTAAGTTGGCCAGAAATTCTCAGTTCAGTCGTAAAATTTTGAGAACTAGGTGCTTTTAAGTATAAAATTGAATAACAATAAGACAAAAAAATAAAGAGATATATTTTTGCATATTAATAAGAGCATTTGGAAACTTTCAATTGAATATAAACCATGTGACTGAGAGTACTTGCCATAATATTAGCATAAAATTACATGCTTCTTGGTTTCTTATTTTTTGTATTAGTGCATTTTAATTATATAAAATAATGGGGTTCCTTGTGGCACATTTATACATGCAAATAACGTACTTTGATCATACCTTGCCTTTTATTTTTTAGTAGTAAAAACCTAAATTTCAGCCAGATGTTTTTGGTATGGGGGATTTGAGCACCGTAAGTATTAATTTATTAAATATATTCCTATAGGAAAAATGTTAGAAGTACTACTTCCGAAAAATCACACAATCACAGTGCAGAAATTTTGAAGAACTGCTATTATGTTGGAGAAAAAGTGTTATGGGCCATGCTTTGATGAAGCAAGCTGTCTGAGCTATATGCAGTTGTTTCTGTCTTTTTGCAAACATTTGTCTTGCTCTGGATATATAGTTCAGGGAGGGGTGCATCAGCACTTAAGAAACAGATGGCTGTGTTAATAGCTATCCTGGGGTTGGGCTGGATTTAGGACACATGAAAGCTGCAGAGAGAGGCCTGGCAGAGCTCTATTTTGAGTCTGCAAAGTTAATGCTAAACTATGCAGTGAATCACAGGCTTTTGGATAGCCAATAAAGGCAGTTGAAATCATAGCCTTGGAATTAGCAACAGCTAGTTAAATGGAAGTGAAGATAGCTAGGGTCTTTTGTTTTTTCCTTTAGAGCAATAAGAATTTAATAGGATTCTTGAGTCTTATTACCTCTTTTTTTGGGTCAAAGAAGTTATAATATGTGGGCTCCTAAGTTTGTTCATCTAAAAATTTGGATTAAATGCTTCCTAAAATATGAAGATAGTCTATGAGAATTAAGGTAATGTGAACAATATAAAATGCCAGAGTAATACAATTAGAGAACATTAGAGGTTCTAGTCCAAATACCTCCATCCATTTGGGACCTACAATACCAAGGTCCTTCTATGTATGGCAGAGTTTGGTCTAAGACTCAAGTTCTAGCCCTGCATAATAGTACACACTTGTAGTAGTAGTTGGGATTACAACTTGAGAGGCTAATACAGGAGGATCGCAGGTTTCAGGCCCTCCACAATGTAGTAAAACCCTGTTTCAAAATAAAGAATAAAAAATAGGGTTGGGGATGTAGCTCGGAGGTAGAATGCCTGGTACTGCAAAAACAAAAGCAAAAAACTCAAGTTCTTTTTTCTGTTAAGACATACTACTTCTTTTTGCAAAGGGGGAGAAATCCAGAAGGATATGGAACACTGTATTATTATATACTGATATAGAAACAAGGGCTCATTTTAATATCCTAGAGTTAGTGAATGTGATATAATGAATATGTGAACTGATATGACAACCAAGAAGTCAAGATAATATGAAGATGTGCATTGCTAATGAGGATGTGCTCTTAGAAATTCATCATGAGGTGTTTTTGTCATTGTGTGAATATCATAGAGTACTAAGACAAAGTCGGGTGGCTATGACATCACTGAGGAGACATAATCATATGTGTCCGCCATAAGGTTCTGTGTAGTTTGATGTATTTGTTGACTTAATGTTGTCCTGTGGCACATGACTGTATTTGCCTCTGGACATATCATCACTGATATCTTGGAGCAGATCGGAGTGAAGAGATCCAGGCTGTGAGCTTTAGCATCAGACTTCCTCGGGTTTATGACTTGGTTCGGCCACTTCCTAGTTTGGCTGGCTTTGGAAACTTTCTTAGCCTTTCTTTCTGGAATAAAATGGGGATAATAAAGGCATTTATTTCACTTGACCCTATGTGGGAGGAAGTAGCTGGTGTCGGTGTCGGAGGTTCCTAGGGTGTACATCTGAACTTGCCACCTGTTGTCATTTATGTGCTTAGGTTCTCTGGAATCCTGAGCTCTTCATCCCTTTTTTTAGACTTGCCCATTGAGAATGGCAACTGTCATTACATTTCTAAAATGGAAGCTCTTTGTCTTTGAGCCAGAATCGGTATCTGCCTCTTGAGATTTTGTCAGTATAACCAGGTAGCACCTCAGCCCCAAAGCCAGGCTGTGATACCAGGATATCTTTGCTGCTGAGACTCCTGATTATTCAACACTTTGTATAAGCCATTCACTGACTTTTCCCATTTAATCATCTCATACATTCTCCTTTTTGTACTGATTGGCAAAACAACCCCTGCACACACTCTTTAAAAATATTCTTTTAAAAGAATTCAAATAATACTACAGCAATGTGTGAAGGTATTACTAACAGTCTCACTGACCTGTGTGGGGAGGGAGGAGGGAGGAGTGGTGTGGGATGTGGAGGGAGGTACACAAAGAGCTGTGTGCGCACGTGCTTTTAACACACTGAAACTCACTACGATGTGTGATTGCAGTGCACCAATAAAATTTAAATTATATATTCTCCCTTCACCCGCTTTTAGCCGTTTCTTCTGTCTGGAAAGCTTTTGCCTCCAAGAACATTTATTTCTTCTTAGTAATCAGTCAAAGGCAGTGTCTCCATGGGGCCTTTGTAGATGCTCACAGATGATTTTAGACATTCTATTCATTCACCCATCATGGTTCTCCTCTCTCATCGTGCAGCGTGTATATCTCTATTATCTTGCTTTGCAAAGGCTGCTTCACATTTTTCTGTTCGTGTTGTGGATGTAGGTGTCTGCCACCCTGAGGAAGTTGTGATTAAAAGTGCTAAGTGTCCAAAGTGCTGAGGCTCTACTTTTCATCTTTATAGAACTTAAACTAGTGCTTTGTAGGCAGATTGTATCTGTGGAATTTAATAGAAGAGGGAAAAAACTATAGCTGATCAATCAAATTTGAAGGATGATGTTGAGAAATGTGTATTAGTTGATGAAGATGAGGTGCATGGATAGGCGTAGGTGGGTATTTTAAAATAATATTTTAAAGTATAGGTTTCATCAACCTAGGTCTTCATCAATAGATGAATGGATTGCAAAATTATGGGAAATGCAGACAATGGAATTATACTCAGTTATAAAGAAGAAAAAAATCATGTTATTCGCAAGAGGATGGAAAGACCTGGAAAACATTATGTTAAGTGAGATCAGCCAAGCACAGAAAAAGAAGGGACATATATTTTCTCTAATATGCCCAAACTACGGAGTATTAGGAATACCAGAGGGACTCCAGATAATGGAGGGGAAACCTCAGCAAAGCTGAAATGGAAGGGTAGGAAATGAAGAAGGCTGAAGTTGATTAATGTAGGAGCTACATCCGAATATGTGTAAAAGTATGAATGTAGCATGGTTAACCTGGACACTCATTGTTAGGAGGGGGAGAAGGAGAAGTGGGGGAAGGAGAGCCACCAAAAACAGTTTGAATGTATGCCAATTTCAATATGATTCACATAAAAATAAAAAGTAAAATAAAAAATATTGGTTTCAGATATTTTGAGGAGATTATAGAGAAACAGACCAATAAAAGTATTACTGATTATAATCCAGGCACATAGTGTTTCTTTTTTTTTTTTGGTACTGGGGATTGAACCTAAAGGCAGTCTACCTCTGAGCTACCCAGCTACACTCCCAGGCCTATTTTATTTTACATTTTTATTTTGAAACAAGTTCTTACTAAGTTGTGGGGGGCCTCACAAAGTTGCTGAGGCTAGCTGTGAACCTGTAATCCTTCTGTTTCAGCCACTCAAATACTGGGAATACATGCTCAGGCAATATAGTTTTAAAATTAAATATCATCTCCTATATTTTTTCTGCCAGTACTATGGATTTGAAAAAATGTCAAATTCTCACCAAATAGACTTCTTGTCTGTTTATAAACATATATGTATTGACAGAACATATATTCCTTGTGTTTTTATTCTTGAATATTAACATTCATAAAGTGTTATTTACATACAAATTAACATCTTAGAACACTTTAAGCCTTTGAAATCTGAAATGATGTCCTAAGGGAAAAGTGTAACCATGTTCTTTGTGACTGCTTTCAATTCTTGGGCCCAGTGAGTGAGCAAATTCTAAGCTTGGCAAGCCACTGTCTACTATTCCTAGTGGGAAGTATTTGGGTTTTAACTTCCTTTGGAAAACCTCCCAAGCTTGAGGGGAAATAAACATACTCCAAGAATCAAGGCTCCTTTTAGAAAATCAATTTTAAAATTTTTTTTTTTCGGGGAATCTGGCTCCTGCTCTTAAAACTTTTTTCCTTCTTAATCAACATTTTATCCCTTTCTTGTCAGCTGCCAAAACCAGCCTTTTCCTGGGCTCCTAGGGATTTGAAACATTTTGGCAGGCTCAGGAGGAAAATGAGGGGGAGAAACTCACAAAGAGGATAAGTGAGAAACCATGTTTCCACTTCCCAGTATTCTTGGCTAGATCTGTTTCTGTGTGGGAGAACACTCTGGAATCCTTTCAAGTACTCCACTGAGATTCGTAGAGCTAGACTTGTAGGGCTGGACTCATTAAGTCAACAAATATGTAGCATGTTCTGGGAAATTTAGTCCATATAAGACAGTAAATACTTAATCCATATTCTTTTTTTGAGTAAAAAATAAAATGTTAAGGATTGAACCCAGGGGGTCTCATGCATGCTAAGCACATGCTCTACTACAGAGCTGCACCCTCAACCTTCTACTCTGCTCCTCCCCCTCCACTTTTCCTACTCCTCCTTTCTGTTCATTTTTACGGCATCTCATAATGGTACACAGATAGTCTACCACTGACTACATCTCAAGCTTTCAATCCATACTCCTTAAAAAGCTTAGATATAGTTGTGGGGATAAAATTCCCATAATGTTTACTAGCAATATAACAGACACAAATAACTTAAGAAGTCCACGATCAGTTGCCAGATGTATGACAAAAAAGATAGTAATGAAGAATTCGGAGAGTGAGGGAATTTTGTAGGCTTCATGGTAACATGATGGTGATATATTTCCAGTTTTCCAAGGCAAGTTGAAGTATAAAGAATGTATCATAGAAGATTGATATTGACTTATTTTAAGAGTTAATTATAATTATTTATTATTTATCAGCATGGTATATTCCCTGTAGTCCTACCACCGTGCAAAGTGGGTATCATATAACTTTATCCATATTGATCTATGTGTTGTCCTAGAAACTCCATGAGTACAGGGATAGATTTATCTGCTTTCATTCACCTTTGTAGTTTTAGGCCTCGATCATACTTTAGCTGATGGAAAATAACTAAAATTATTTCTAGATCATAGATGAGAAAGATGAGATTCCAAGGTTGAATGACTTGTCTGAGTTCTCAATGCCAGTAAGTGATAAAGCTGGAATTTGCACCTTGGTCTATGTGATTGCAAACCCTAAGGCCTCTTGTGGTGTAACAATCTGAATGGATGAGCACAATTTAAATGGTTGCAGAAAAATGAGAAGGGTAGGGCAGGTTAAAGAATAAACATGAAGATGATCATGGAGGGATAACTAAAAGGTCATTTAGCTGTGTAGTTATAGAAAAAATAGAAAAACAATGTGTGTGTATGTGTATATTTAAAATTCTATCTATCTGGCTCAATATTTAATTTTTCTTTCAAGTACTGGAGGATATTTTTTTAAATAAGAAAAATATAGAATGAAAACGGTGCTTTTGGAAAAGGAGTGCCTGAAAGCAGAGACCAGTGAGAAGACTATTCCAACAGTCTTAGCAGAAAATGACAGACAGAGGAACAAGGATAGCTGGGGCTCTCTATATGTGGATATGGGTGTTTTTTTTTTTAAATCAGATCAGTGGGAATGAAAATAATGGGGATATACAAAAGATAACATAAATGAAAAAATATTCTGACCATGACAAGATATGGGCACTTAAAAAAAGGAAAAAATAAAGACAAGTATATTATTGTGGACCTATATAATCTGGAAAATGTAACATCCTGGTGAAGACAAAATATAATTCTTCTAGCAGAATTTAGACTCAAGATAAACATTACCATGGAATCATGAATGACATGTCCAATAGGAAGGAACTGGAGTATTCACACTAGTACTAAAATTAGAGGTCAGAAATAGGGTGGAATGAATATGGTTGAGGAAATAAATGAAACCATGGTAGTAGATGAGGAGAAACAAAGATCGATGTTAAAGAGACTATTAAAAAGTTTAATTGCTTCTCTTTGGTACATGCTTATTTTGAACTATAAAGTAGTAAGATGAACAAATTTTAAGTAGATTTTCATATTGACACAACCAAGTAATATACAAAAATTATAAAATATCAACACCACCCTAGAAACCTTTGTCATAATATAAAAGCTATTTTTTTCTGATCTCTGTCACCAGAAATGCTTTGGCAACATGCAAATGAAATAATACAGTATGAACTCTTTTATTTATGTCTTGTTTTCTCCAACATTATAGCTTTGAGATGTAGCTTTTCTAATTTATTCAGGATATATTACTTAATGTTAATAAGCTTGGAAATTTTCTAATTTCATTCTGTCACTGATTTTTACTTAATTCCATAGAAACCAGAAAACATATTTGGTATTATTCCCGTCGTCTGAAATTTGTTAAGATTTACTTTAATGGCCAAGTACATTTTCTACTTTGGTAAATGCTTTATTACACTGGAAAATAATATGGATTCTGAAATGTTGAGTATAGTATTCTATAAATGATAACTAGGTCAAGTTTGGTCTTCATAGTATTGAGACCTTCTCCAAAGCTTCTTTAATGCTTTTCTTGTTTGATTATCCTTTAGTTACTGAAAGAAATATATTACATTTTCCCATTGTAATCCTAAATTTGTTTAGTTCTTCTGTTATTTCTATTTTTTCTTTATAGGTTTTATTTATTTATTTATTTATTTATTTATTTATTTATTTATTTATTTTGGTGGTACTGGGGTTTCCCTTCTACCTTCAGGCTACACTCTCAGAACTATTTTTTATATTTTTATTTGGAAAGAGGGTCTCTTAAGCCAGCATGGCTGGCTTTGAACATGTGTGATCCTCCTGTCTCTGCCTCCCAAGTGCAGGGATTACAAGCGTGCACTACCACGCCCGGCTTCTTTATAGGTTTGAAGTATTCTCATTAGGTACATATAAATTTGAGTTTGTTATATTATGTTCATGTGTCATTTTCTACTTTGAAATATATCTATCTTTAGTATTATTATTTCTTATTTTCTGAATTTTTTTATTTTTATGTGGGTCATATTAAAATTGGCATACATTCAGACAGTGCTTGGTGTTCCACTCCCCTTTCTCTCCCTCCCAACAGTGAGTGTCCAGGTTAACCATGATACATTCATACTCTTACACATACTCGAATGTAGCTCCTCCATTAATCAAACAGCCTTCTTTGTCTCTTACCCTTCCATTTCAGTTTTGCTGAGGTTTCCCCTTCATTATCTGGAGTCCCTGTGGTATTCCCAGTACTTCCTAGTTTGGGCATATTAGAGAAAACACGTGTCATAGTAGTATTTCTTAAAGTCTACTTTGTCTAATATCATTATGGCCACACAATTATCTTTTAGATGGTAGTTTTGTGATAAGCTTTTTCCTATCATTTCATCCTGATTATTTTCCTTACTCTTAAGAACATCTATTGAACCTTAAGACATAGTTAGTCATAGATGGGGAAGCCAAAATTTAAGGAAGATATGTTAGGTAGCTTTCTGTCCCAGTGTCAAAATATCTAAGAACAAGCAATTTAAAAGGGGGAAGGCTGATTTTGGCTCATGGTTTTGGCCCATGTTTACATGGCTCCATTATTTCTGGGCCTGCGGTGGGGGAGAAGATCATGGTGGCTAGTACATGACAGAAAAAGCTACTCACCTCAAAAAGACAGAGAGAAAGGGAGTGAGAACAAACTATATCCTGAAAAGCAATCCTGCTACCAGCTGGGGACCAAGCCTTTAATGTATAAACCTCTCTGGGACATTCAGATGCAAACTATACCGTAGGAACAAGCAGGACTGGGAAAGAGGGAATAAGAGGCATGAGAGGGAAATAAGGCTAGAGGGAACAAGTGAAACAAGGAAGAGGAATTTCCAGCAGAATGTAGCAATTTCACTCTGACTGGGTACTATTTTAGCAGAGGCACCTGTTGCATTCTGGAGAGACATGAGGGCAAATAAAGATGAATAAAGCATTATTAGGTTCAGTAGTTAGGCATTCATTAAAATGTTTTGACTCATCCATCTTACAGTAGATAAATCAGGTTTAAAGAAATAATTAGTGGCATGAAAAAAGGGGCAGATGATTTAGTCACGTTATTCATAAAATTTAGCTATGAAAAAAGTAAGACTTTGTTTATATTTCTTGTAGGAAATAATTTACCAACTTAAGGTTTAATGTGGTTGTATCCTTTTCTTTTCCAGTAAGTTGTTCAAGCACCTGCTGCCTTCTTAAGTAGGGACTTTGGTACCTCTTTTCTAAAGCATCACTCTCCTCCTCAATTACACAGGACTCTCCATTTTCCTCTTCCCCAGGCTTATATACTCCCAGGCAAGGTGTCAGTTTACTCTCAGTCTTAAGGAAGATGGACAGTCAATTGCCTCCATTTTTTCTGTCTTCTGGGGTCTGGGATGGACCTGAGTCCTTCCTAGTGTGACTCTCAGAGCAGGTTTGCTGCTGGATTGTGACTTTGCTGATTCATTCCTGTTTCCTCTTGCCTTCTTGCCTTCCCCAAAATAAAATAGTTTTCTGGTTATCTTCAGAATACACAGTGTGTGCTTAAATAAATTATGATTCAATCATCCAAAGGAACTGTTTACATCTGCAAAGAAAAAGAAATAAAATGAGTAGGTTGACTACTGACCTGGAAAGATGTACAAGATACACTAGTACTGAAAAAAAGTAAGATGAAAACTAATGGGCACCAGAGTACCACATTTTCCCCGGATAGAGTGATCACTTTTCCAGCTTTCTAAAGAAGTTTTCCATTAGGGCCTTACATGTTTGTTCTCTTTCTGCAGAGTATTCCCTCAATGATTCTAAGATACACATGCATATCTTGTGGTGAGAAGTCACCACCTTCAGTCATATTAACTTGCTATTGATACTTCTTTATATAGAAAATAAACACAAACTGTGCCTTGTGATTTATTCTTTTGCTAGGTGCCTATATTCTACAATTATTTTCAAAGCAGGATCAGCTTGTGCCTATTTGAGTGCAGATGAGATGTGTGGAATGAGTACAACATTTTGGAATTTATAAAAATAAAGGATTGAAAAGATCAGCACATATGATAAAAGGTACATATCAATAAATATGAGAGTACATTTATTGTAAGTTTATGTGGAAGGGCAAAGAATTGGACAAAGAGCCAATGCTCAGGAATATAATGCATAAATGTGGAAATTGGAGTGTATACGATATCTCATTTTGGTAAAACCAGTATTGTGCATGTATTTATTTGCACAGAATGGCACCATGAGAAATAAAACCAAGGAACAAATAGATTGTTAACCTAGGATAACTAATTGGAGAAAAAAAAAGATTACGTATGTGTAGGGGGAGAAAAAGGCAGAAGAAAGTTATGAAAAAAGAATTTTTACGTGTACTACACCAATATGTGTAATATCTTACTTACGGATTTATATTAAAATGAATTTTATACATACACACATATATACACATAATTTTTCAAAATTAAAACCATACTATAAATTTTCTGCTTTTAAATAACTTGAAGTCTAGAATTTAGATTGTAATATAGAGATTGAACATACTAAATAAATCAGTTTATACATTTCACCTTATAAATCACCTTCTTCCTTGGTCATCAATACTTTTCTTTAATACTTTTAATACTTCTTTTTGAGAACATTCTGAGTAGGCCGTTGGTCAGGAGTTGGGTTTGCCATGCACATTTTCCTGGAGTTTTTATTTAGAGAATGCACATATGAACTGATCAAATGAACCATGCATGAGCTGTTATTTAGGGGTGGAATTGTTTGTTTATTTTTTTATTTCTGGTGGTACTGGGGTTCCTGGAAGCCCTTCTACCTCCGGGCTACACTCCCAGACCTATTTTTACATTTTTATTTGGAAACAGGGTCTCCTAAGCCAGCGCGCGCGGCTGGCTTCGAACCTGCGCGATCCTCCTGTCTCTGCCTCCCAAGCACGGGGATTACAAGCGTGCGCCACCACGCCCATCTTAGGGGTGGGATTGAAACTCATCCAATGAGGATTGTTTTGGTTAAGAAGAATGTGGCTCAGGCCTGAGGTTGGAATGAGGTCTCCTCTCCCTACAGGGAATCTAAAAAATGTATTTCTTATATTCCCTGTAAATTCTGAGGTGCCTGTTGAAAGAGCGGGTTAAGATTCTGAGGGCAGAGCACTCAGGGGTCCAGCTCCTCAATGGACCAAATGGTGCTGATTCATGGGCCAGTTTCACAGCTGCTCTCAGAGACTGGAGGGAGGTGAATGACAATCTTCTCTCTGCTTTAGGGGAAAGCACAGCCCACCTTTGCTAACCACTTGAAACAGGAAGCAGTAAAGAAGGCGACCACGCCTCACCTAGGGGTAAGAAGAGAAAGAGGAAGTGCCCACCCTAAGTCCTGCTTTTGAGCTGCTACAAACCTCCCTCCAATAGTATAACATCAGATTATTCCTTCTTCTTCCCTTTTGGGTGAGCAGAAATGGGGATCACTTTGAGAAGCCAGAGACATTCCATCTAACCTTCCTCACAGTGAGGATCAAGGGACATGTCCCTTTCCCTGCAGGCTACCTGCAATTTTAAGTTGTCCTTGATACTGTTTGCAACAGTGCATACCATCATTGTTAATAATAATAACCATCAGGTGATAGACTTCAAGCAATATTTTAAATGCCCATAGATAAGAGAAAAATGCATTTCAGCCGTTTCTCTAGTTGTGATCTATCCACCTAAGATTCCTGATTCCTATTATGCCGAACAAATGAGCAAGGAACTTGAGAATTATTGAATGCTGCCTACAGTGCTAATGTGAAAGTTGCATTTGATTATCCTGTGGACATAAGAGTCTTCTTGTATTCATGTGGGAGTTATGGAGAAAAGTTTTGAAATTATATTGTCTAAATTGGTTTAATTAGAAAAGATGATGGTGTTGTGTTAATAGTTTGTATTAACAACTTGGAACTGGTTTCAAAGTGACTTGGCTTGTCTTCTTGGAACTAATATTCAAACAGCTTGAGGGATTGAGTCTTAGATTCTTTAAAGCTTTCAACTTTCAGGTTAGCTTTAATGCTATTGTTTTTCTCTGTGTTAATGTGTGTGTGAGCTTTCTCTCTCTCTCTCTCTTCTCTCTCTCTCTCTCTCTCTCTCTCTCTCTCTCTCTCTCTCTCTCCATTTCCTGCCAATATTTGGATTATATCATAATACTTCCTTGCTTCTTGACCATTGAAGTAGGCCATATACTCTTTTTTCCCCTTTATTTTAAATCCCCACTTTACTCTCTCTTTCTCTTGCTCCTGCTCTTTCACTACCCAGTTAATACTGTCACTTCTAATAGAATTCTGCAATGAATCAATGTCAACTATACCCCTGAAGGTATTTGGAACTCCAAACTCTGTGTTCCCAAGGAATATGCATACAATAAGTAGCAAATGGAGTCTTCTGTTCTCATTCTTCCCCACCCCAACATTACTTCTTCAACCTACCAAGACTGGTTGATTGTTGATTGTATTTTCTTCATATCCTTTATATCTCTTCCTCTTTCTCCATTCTTACTTCTATTGCTCTGATACAGACTCTTGACATTTCATGCCTGGATCATTAACAATCTCTTATTTCCCAGTTGTCCCTAGTCCATTCTGCTTTGTGAAGATATCTGCTGGAATGGCTTCATGAGCCACAAATTTCATGAAGTTTCTGCCTTTAAAGAGAAGCAACCACAACCACCCTTCAGGGCTCTTTAGCTTTTGGGATGAATCTATACTTCTTTGTATGGTGCCCTTAGCATGGGATGGTCTAGGCTC
Source organism: Muscardinus avellanarius (assembly GCF_963383645.1). NCBI lineage: Eukaryota > Metazoa > Chordata > Mammalia > Rodentia > Gliridae > Muscardinus > Muscardinus avellanarius. Next base: position 34,343,553 of record NC_137795.1, on the reverse strand, counting down.
TGCCTAGCTCTCTTCCTCAGCTACAGCCAGTTCCACTGAATTACCTGTGAACTTTACAAAGCCTTTTCCTACTTGTCTGTATCTCTGTCCATATCTAGAGATGATCTGTTTAGGTAGTGCTGAATTTCTTTGAAAATCACACCTGTGGTACTTTCGCTGACCTTTGTTATCACTAACACCATAATGATCATTTTTCATTAACAGATAGAATTATGCTGAGAATAAGCTTATCTCTTTTAAAAATGGCTTTTGTTCTAAAAATACTTTTGATTAGTCAACCAATTTTTAAGGCTTTGTTGCTTGGTTCCTCAGGTCCCATGTTCCCGGACACATTGTATAATTAATGTAAACTTCGGAAACTTATTTTGTTTTGCTTTTTAATGGTCCAAATTTAAGTTGCTTTTAGTCGCAGGATTTTTGTAAATACAAACTTAAGTCAGAAGAGACCTTTTATTTACTTCTTGATCCAGCTCAGCATGTTTATTTAATCTGCAATGACTCAGCTCTCTGGCTGCATTAGAAGCTTGGAGTGTGTGTTCTCAGGATGACTGAAAAAGCTGATGGCTTTGATCTGAACTGTAAAGGCTCAGAAAGAGGGCATTTTTCCCTGCAAATTTGCCATCGGACTTCTTTTCTGTTAGGAAATTACAGTTTGACTGTAGGTTCACTCTTTTTGAGGTTAGATTTGCCATACGTGAAGAATTAAAGTTTTCTTTCTTTTTCTTCATTTTAGTTTTTTTTTTTTTTCAAATGGAAAAGACAGAGTCATTCCAGGCACTGACAGAAATCTGTGTTGTTGATTTTCTTTCCCTCTTGGACATTCTGGAGGAAACACAAAAGAAGATGTTGATATTAATTTGTTCTGGTGGTCACAAACACAACCCCAGTGCATAAACAGATGATTATTTTAATGACTGTATTAATTTATCAGAAGCCCAAACAAGAGAAAGACAGCCAGGACATATTTCTTCTTTGGGTTCCTGTTCCTCGAGTCGCCACCCCCCACCTCCCTCGGCCACCACCACCTTTACTCACGTACCCCAGTGTCTCACAGTTACCAGCTTTGTCCACGTGCTTTCCGGGCTTTGGGGGTGGGGTCCATCATCTTTGAAGTGATCTCTGGGTGGCTCCTCTCAGTTTGCACTCCCCCTAGCAATGGGTGCTCTTAAGTCACCTGGATTCCTGGGGGAATCAGGCCCCCAAGCTTTCCAACTGTTTTCTACGAGCTGAGCTTGCATCACCTTGCAGCAGCATGGAGGACTGCTTCCCTCTGCTCCACTGTAATGAGATTTCTTGAAACCATGGATTTCAGCCTTAGTATTTGCAAAGACATGCAGGCTTGATCCTTTCTTATAATTAATGTTATTACTGCAAATCAATACGACACTTTCAGATGCCAACACCTTTGTCAATGAATTTCAATAATGACCTGAAAGTTTCAGGGTCTGCCTTCACAGAAATCAGACACTTTATAAGCATATGTTCAAATTATACTTAATAGACTAAAATCTGAAAATCATTTTAATTATCAACATCGGCTGTAAATAAGCCAGGTGTGGTGGCACACACTCATAATCTCAGTACTCGGGAGGCTGAGACAGGAGGATTGCAGCTTCAGCAATTTAGCGAAAAAATCTCAGCAGTTTAGCCAGATTCTGTGTCAAAACAAAACAAAATGGTAACATAAAGTAAAATAGACTTGGATGTAGCTTGGAAGTAGAATGCCCCTGGGTTCCATTTCTGGTAACACACACACACACATACACACACACACACACACACACACACACACACACACACACACACTACACATCACACTCACACCCCTGCTGTAAATAACAATAAACACCAAATCACAGTGACTAAAACAAGATAGAGATAAGAGGCCCCAAGGGAGCAGGGAGCAGCTCCATTTCCCTTTCCACTCTTTTTACTCTATTACTGGGTTTTCAGTCTCAAGGGCTAACCAGCTGCTGGAAGCCACCACCCTCTCATCTTCCCGTAAAGTGGAAGAGAAGGGGACAAGGCATCTCACCACAGAACCAGACTTGTTTAAGCATCCTCTCATTCTCTTTTGCCAGGACTTTATCAAATGGCTGCAGGCATCTGGAAGAGAGGCTAGAAAATACAGTCTTTGGCCAGAAGCATCACAACCCCCAGTGAAAATGGATTTTTATTACTGAGAACCCAAGAACATCTATTGGGCTTCATCTAATCTTCTCTGTTCAAAGTTGAAGAGAAAAGCAGGCATTCTTTCTTTATGTCCTTCAAAAGTGTTTTAACTCTCCCATTTTTGATCACCATTTTGCTTCAAACATCAGCAGTAAGTCTATTTGGTCAACTGCAAGAGTAAACAGGCATTTCCCATCTCGACACTTAGATTCCCTAGCCTGTTTTTATGTTTGCTCTTTGCCACTGTTTCTGTGTGTGCAGCCTGGATTCCTCAGCCTCCTCCTCTCTCTCCTGAGCTGCTCCTTCTGAGCAGCTACTCAACTGGGACCAATCACATTCATTTCTACATTCTTAAGTTTCAGGGTTATGAATTGTTCTTTTTATTTCTTTTAAAAGAAATGTCTTCTGTAGTTTTTCATGAGGCTGTATCTCCTAGTAAGCATTTTTTTCTTTTCCTGTGGATTTCTTCCCCGTTGCCCATCAATGTGATTTGTCCAGAGCTTCCATCTCCTGTCGGGGCCCACTCGGCTGGACCGAGATGGCGTCTAGGCTTGTTGCCAGCGTTGACTCAAGATGGCGCCTAGGCTTGATGCCAAGTCATAAGACTCACAAGATTGATGTCTCCTTGAGCATGCGCAGTGTGTCATATTACGTGCCTGCAGGATGATCAGTGACGCATTACCTCGTGCTACCACCAGCCTGCCTATGAGAAAGTTAGAAATGTACATGCCCAGGGAGGGGCTATGATGCTGATATATATGTATGTATATATATATATATATATATATATATATATATATATATATATATATATTGTTTGCTTGCTGTACGCATTGAGAGAGATTTGAAGATAGATTGAAGAAGCACCATTAAAGAAGAAGTATCATCAGCAGACTTGGCATTTGTGTCTTCTTTCCTGGGGCTCTGCAGGTCGAAGCCTTAGGGACGGCACAATCTCCTTCTATAGGGGTTGAGCCCGTGGCCCTGCTCTGGTTAGGATATTCTCTAGTCAATAATTGCTTCAGGGAGGTCAAGTGACCCAACCAAAGTCTCTTACTGAGACCATTGTGGGGGGCACTGGCCGGCTCTCAATCTGAGATTGTGAAGGGCTGCCTCTATCATCACAAGAGGAGACAGAGGAAGAGAGGGCTCAAGAATGGAACCAATACAGAGGAAATCAACACCGAAAGAGGGATCAAGTAAGCTTTCCGAACACATCTTTTCAGAACCTGAATCTACCCTGCCTCATGCTCATTCCTGGACTTTTATATACTTAACCCGGTAAAGAGCCTTTTCCCTTTGAAACCCATTTGGATTGAATATATGCACCACATGCCTAATGTTCTTATCCTCCTGCCTGATAATGTCTGCATTCTTATTCAGCACAAAAACCAACAGCTCTTTTCCTATTTGTTAAGGTCTGCCAGTTTTTTTAGACATAGATGACCCTACAGGTTCCAGCTGGGTTACATAGAGTGGGTTAGAAATAATTCTGCAGTAAACCCTGCCAGTGTCTCTCAAATGGTGCTAGTGAGAAATGCTCGGGTTCTCTGTTAATATAATATAAAGAGATTGGTTTCTCGTTGAACTCCATCTCACCAGTTTCTTTGCCGATTGTCACTATCTCAGCACGTAAAGAATACAGACACAATGGACCAGAAACATGACTCCACATCAGAAAGAGGAGAAAGCAGAACAAAGCATAAACAAAAGCCAGGCGGGGTGGACACACTTGTCATCCCAGTGCTTGGGAGGTTGAGTCAGGAGTCTGGCAGGTTCACGGCTAGACTCAGCTACTTAATGAGGCCTTCTGCAACTTAGTGAGAACCTGTTTCCAAATAAAGAATAAAAACTGAGGTTGCCGGTGTAGCTTGGAGGTGGAATGCCCCTGGGTCAATCCCCAGGACCGCATAAACAAAAAACAAAAACAAAAAGCATAAACAAAAGTACTTCAGAGAACAAGGAGCAGGTGTGTTGTGTTTCAGAATGTTTTGAAGGAATTAACATCTTTTGGGAAGTCAGGAGGCTACTATTCCACAGAACTTGAACCTTTGAATTCTGGAAAGCAAGAAGGAGTTTTCTAAGATTAACAAAGACCCTCGCATATGTTTAACCTGCAGTTAATAATCCAATCTGCAACGACAAGGGATAAAGGAGAAGAGAAGCCAAACTAACATATGTCCAGGGTCAGTTATGTGCTAGATATGTGCTAGAGAAGAAAGAAAGGAAAAAAGAAAGAAAGAAAGAAAGAAAGGAAGAAAGAAAGAAAGGAGGTAGAGACATTTTCAAAGCCAAAACTTTCTAAGGGGTATGGAAATGTACAGAAAATAGGAATGTAGTTCCTATTACATAGGAAATATTTAATATGTAATATGGTTATTGATGAAGATGACACTGTGAAAATGCCTGGCCACGGGAACCTCTTCCAGAGTGCTGAGGTTGGGGTTCTGTTGTCCGAACCAGGAAGACAGGTACACAGTGGCCTTTGTGTTCTGCCTGAGCAAAAGAAAATGCCCGCATTATTGGCATCTAAGAATTAATATTAAAATCTAGCTTCTTAAGTCTAGTGTTAGTGAATCCTAATCCTTAAACCTGGAAATCAGGTAGCCGGGCATGGTAGTGCACATTTGCAATCCCAGTACTTGGAAGGCTGAGACAGGAGGATTCTGCAGGTTCGAGTACAGTCGCAGAAAGTAGTGAGACTCTCATCAACCTAGCAAGATCCTGTTTCAAAATAAAGAATAAAAAGTAGGGCTGGGTGTGTAGCTCAGAGATAGAATGCCCCTGGGTAGGTTCATTCTCCAGCACACACACACACACACACACACACACACACACACACACACACACACCACCACCACCACCACCACCACCACCACCACCACCACCACCACCAGCAACAACAACAACCTTGAGCTCAGGTATTCTGCATTTTCAACATGTTCTCAAAGAGGCTCTTGATGCCCGTTACACTGTGAGAACCTTGGTCTCAGGGAGGAGACCTCTTGTCTCCTCTTGTAGGGAGGAAGGAGGGGGATCACTGTGTGTCACTAGCCTGTGACTTAGCTTTGGAGAAGGTATAAATTAGTAACAGCAGTTTCAGAACAGATTCAATAGCAATAAAATTATTTTAATCTTTTAAGTTCAACTTAAAACAGCTTTTGCAATGGAAGTGCAGTCTCAGTTTACTAAGGCCTGGGGTTGGCAGGGTAAATGTCCCAATTTAGTTTTCTTTCTTCCCTTTCCTGTCTCTTTCTTCCCCTCTCATCTTTTCCCTCTTTCCCTTCTATGCAATGTTTCAGTGTGACCAGCAGAGGACACTATGCTGCAATAAGTAAAAATCGGGTTTCCAAAAGATAAATTGCTGATTGAATTTACAGAAAATAGATTAAAATGAGCTCATAAATGTTACATACATGAATACCTACTGTATTTTAATTATGGTAATTTATGAAGACCTGTACTAATCACAAGGCTCATAAAACAAACCACATTTTAGTAGTTGCATTTAACAACTTACCCTTCTTTGTGAGAATGTTATTTTCTCTTTTCAACCCCCAAACTCCTGAATATGATATTCTTTTAAACAGGACAAATACTACTCTGACCAGTGGCCAGTAGATCCGTAACTCCTCCTGAAACCCCCATTTTATTGGTTTGTTCTACTGTGTAATTATTTAGTTAATTTGTTGAACAGGTCAGTTTTCTTAGGATAATTAGGTGGGTAATCAAAATACTCAAAAAGAAATGGAGCCAATTAGACATTTTATCAGAGACACACACACAAAACAAGTTATTACAAATTAATGGACTTTTCCTTAGAGATTTGATCCTAAATTAGAGTTCCTGGAATTTACCAAGAACAAAAGAGGCAGCTTCCCTAAACTAACAAAATCTTAATTATTTTTTTGAGAAGAGCAAAAACAAGGAATTCTCACATGGTTCAGAAATCATACTTGGTTAGCAATGTGGTGGCAAGTGCATTCAGTAAGAGTATAAGACGCAATTACTTTAAAACACATTGGGCCACTGAATGAGAATTTTTCATAGCTGTGGGTGATTTTCTTGGAGCTAGCTCAAAGTAGACAGGTACTTTTTAATGCTATAAAATATGCGGTCATGTATAGGCATTCATGTATTGAATAGATCAAGAGTTTAGCAATAGTTTTCCATAAAATTAAATCTATTAATAAATTGAATCTTCTTTTGTAGAATGTAAAGAAGGGCTTCAAGAGCAAATAGTATTGTTTTATCGTATTTTTTATTTTCAGTCATTGAAAATAGACTTATATTTGGAGTGTAGTATCTGATTCAACTTCCTTCCATACTTCGTTTTCTGCTTCTCCATAAAGATAGTTTGGTTCCTAATCACATACTACTTCATGTTGCTGTGACTGAAGATGTGCTTATGAACTGTTTTTGAAGTGCTAGCAGAGGACCATCAGGGATGGGGTATCCCTCTGATTCCATGGTCTGTTTTTCTCCACACTTCTCTTGGGGTTTCTTCTCTTGCTCCCAGTGTTGTCTAGATTTCTATACTGCTTTTGATTGTTGGTCTAAAGGTCTCAGTTTAATACTAACATCTTTCTACCTATTTGTCTCAATATCTACAAGCACTGAGAAGCTTTAATGTAAAAATCGGGTTTCCAAAAGATAGATTGAATTTACAGAAAATAGATTAAAATGAGCTCATAAGTGTTACACACATGGATACCTACTGGATTTTAATTATGGTATTTATAAAGACCTGTACTAATCACAAGGCTCATAAAACAAACCACATTTTAATAATTGCATTTAACAACTTGCACTCCTTTGTGAGAATGTTTTCTCTTTTCAACCCCTGAACTCCTGAATATGATATTCTTTTAAAACAGGACACTTTTTATGCTATAAAGTATGCGGTCATGTATAGGCGTTCATGTATTGAATAGATCAAGAGTTCAGCAATCATTGTCCCCTCAAATCAGCAGTCTATTAGTAAATTGAGTATTCTTTTGTAGAATGTAAGGTATTCTCACACTGTTCAGAAATCATACTTGGTTAGAAATGTGGTGGCGAGTGCATTCAGTAAGAGTATAATTTTATCCCTACCTACTCACAATTACTTTTAAACACGTTGAGCCACAGAATGAGAATGTTTCATAGCAGAGCAGTCTTTGTGTTCTGGGTGCCAAAGCAAAGAGCTTGACACAGCTCCCCAATCTCCTGTGAGATTAATGCATCATGTAAGTAAGTTGCTAAAATGTTACACGGCAGGCAGAAATGCAGACCTGGGCAGTGTAAAAAGCCCTGTATTTCCATCTATGGAAGAGACTTCAGGAGAAAAAAAAAAAAAACAAAAAACCAAGGGGACATGAATTAGGCTACCTATGAAAATATTGCTTGAAGTTTGTTTTGGGTTGCAGCCTTAGAGCCCTGGTGTTTGAGCCTGGAGCACACCTGTGGACAGTGGTAACCTGAAGAGAGAGTGGCTGCTTCTCCCAAAGCTACATTCAGTCCTGCAGTCTCCAGCTGGTGATTCGGGGGACATATTTTCTAAAGAGTTCTTAAATATTTTGGTATTTATATAAGGCTTTTTAAAAATTTACTTTTTTGTCTTTCTTTTTAAAAATGAAATATGCAAATGTTGCATCAAAATTTGAAAAGAGTAAAAAAATCAAGATGAATGTATCACTTTGAATCTCACTATGATGTATAGTTACATCACACCAATAACATTATAAAAAATGAAATACAAAGAAAACCAAAAACCTTATTTAAGGAACATTAAAAAACTTCAAGATGTAATTAAATAAATAATAATAAATATCACCCAAATATCTACTATCCTCTCTCTCTCTCTCTCTCTCTCTCTCTCTCTCTCTCTCTCTCTCTGTGTGTGTGTGTGTGTGTGTGTGTGTAGCTGGGTAGGTAGATGGCTATAAACACTATTGTTGAAATTCATGATATAATGGCACTGCTTTAAAGTAATGAGTTTACAAATTTAATTTTACTTAAATTTAATAGAATAGAAAAATGAAGTGAAACTGAAGAAAATGCTATACTTCAGATAAAAGTTTCTTTACCATAAAAGGCACTAAGCTTTAAACAATCTCAGGACTCTTTTCTTCTAATACATTTCAGGAAACCTGTGGAAGAAGCTGGGTGTGGTGATGCACACCTGCAATCCCAGTAGTTGGGAGGCGGAGACAGGAGGATCCAGGGGGAGCAGCCCCAGCCACTTAGACTCACTTATTTCAGAAATAAAAATTGAAAAAGGATAGAGGGCATAAGTCAGTGATAAAAAACTACCGGGTTCAATGGTTCAGTCCCAAGTAACTCACACACACACACACACACACACACACACACACACACACACACGTACAAAACAAAACTTGTGGAAGAAGCTCTGGTTAGGTTGGTAATTTATTCTAAGCTCTGGCCTTGATGAATTGATCTCAACTTCTTTTATCTCAGGCCCTTGGCATGATCCTTGACTGGCTGGGGGCGGTGCGAGCCCCTGCCTTTGTACCACAGTGCTAGTGGCATCCCCCAGGACTGGAAAGTAGAGCTCCCCTGCATTATAAACCACGAGCAGGTGTGAGAACTTCAAACCCACATTAGGTGAGAGGAAACCAAGTCTGAGCAGCTTTTCCTTTTCTCAGTTGCCTCTCAAAGCAGTAGACAATCGAGAAGAATTTTGAACAAAAGCCAGAGATAGGTGGCATCTGAGACCTCCCCCTCTCTACCATGTCTTTTCTTTGACCTTTATCTGGTCTATGGCTGAATTCAGGAAGGATCCAAGAAGATGTAATTTTCCTCACTGGATGAGGGTAACAAGGGCATCCTGCTGACTTTTCACTAGATGGGTCAAAGAGAACCATGCATTAAATATTGGCAAAGAAGAATGTGGTTCCAGCCTAAGCTTGACCTCATCTGGGTAGACCCTCAGAGAGGGGGTGGGCAATTACCAACAGTGAGAGGCAGGGAGGAGAGGAACTGGCTCAGACCTTACCCATGCAGCCCCGCTTGGCTGCCCGGCATGGAACCTGCCAACAAAGAAACCAGCAATCACTCTCTGGTCATAACAACTGGGCAAAAAATAAAACAAAACAAAACCCCAAAACAAAGAACACCATGCGTGTGGTCTTAAGGTCTTGTATCCTTCCATGCTTGTTCAAGATGGCAATATTAGCAATTTAGCATTGTGTCTCTCAGGCCCCCCCCCCTCCCCGAGGAACACAAGATTGTTATCACAATAGCTGGGAAATCCTGCATGAAATTTCAACTTCGGTAATTTGCTTTCCAAAGAAATAGTATAAGATTCTCCAGAAGGAAGATGAAGGAAAAAAAAAAAAAAAGGAATAAAAATCTTTTCAACGAGGTTTATGAGACCAACCTTGGGTGACTTCTAATTCCAGTAGCAACATTAGGGAGCTTACTGAATTCATAGTTTCATTAACAATGAGATGGAGCTGTGAGTAAAACAGCAAGTTCTCTGGGAGGTACAATGCCTTAATTAAATATGTGGATAGTTGCCTAACCATGATGCATAATGCTACTGAACAATGAGTACATTGTTCATAGTAAGGAAGTAAACAGTTTCCAGAGTTGCTATCACAAGTTCCCTAGACACTGACTGCACTTATGGGGGCACTAGGTTTTATAACTATCCAGAGAGTTGGATTCATCAGCTGCAAAATCAAAAAAAAGCAAGGTAGGAGAGAGGAGCAATTGAGTGATAAGCCTTGTACTGCTTCCGTGATGTTCTCATTCATGTCCTCTTAGCCTTTGTACAACTGGAGAGTCAAATGCTGAAATGGGAACAAAGTCCAATCTCTGTTCCATCTTTCAGTTATGTAATGAATAATGAATATTTATCGAGGAACCAGATGGTTCTTAAAGACAACCCTTCCCCAAAGGTGAAAAATAAGTAATTTTCATTCTTGTAGATTTTAAGTTTTGTTAATAGTATTAGAACAGCCTTCAGTCTAGGACTAATTTTTCCTTTTCTTGAGTCAATCTTTCTGAAAATTCAATTTAATGTCCTCTGAATTCATGAAAATTTTCTATTTTGACTGCTGAGGACTCAATCTATTGCTGTGCCCATACAATCTCTTAGAATTGACCCTCATGGGTTCTGTTCCTAGATTTGTGTACTATCTCTTCACTCATGTGCTGATCAGAATTCAGTTGAAGACTCCAAAGAGACCCTATGCACATTTTCTCTGCAGTTCTATTCTTTTTGGGAATCTGCTTGTGGATCCAGACTGTAACATCTCCCTGGATTCTGGGTGTTTCCTCAACTCAGGGCTCTCCCAGGCTTCCACTGAGTTCTTGCTTGATGAGTTTTGACCTGGAAACTCTCCAGTCAGCAACTTAAGGCCACCAAAGGGTCCAAAAACTTTGTTTTCATCTCTAGGTTACTGTCCTATGCCTTAGTTTTTTGTTTTACTTTTTATTATATTAGGGTTGAACCTCGGGACATTTTATCTTCAAGCTATACCTCCAGCCTTTTTGTAATTTTTTTTTTAATTTTGAAAGAAGGTCTTGCCAAGTTGTAAAGAATCTTGCTAAGTTGCTGAGGCTGGTCCAGAACTTCTGATCTTTCTGTCTCAGCCTCCCAAGTACTGGAATTACAGGCATGTGCCAACATACCTGGATATCTCTAGATGACTTTCCTATGCTTTCTGATGTCCAATATCTGAAAATTATTGTTTTATATACTTTGCCCATTTTTTAGTTGTTTCATGGGGAAATCTACGCACTGTTAGTCTGTCCTTACTGGAAATAACCATTTAGATTTTGAATAAAACGTTCGTTATTTCTTTTCTTTTTTTTGGTGGTGGTACTGGGGTTCCTGGAAGCCCTTCTACCTCCGGGCTACACTCCCAGACCTATTTTTACATTTTTATATTTGGAAACAGGGTCTCCTAAGCCAACGCGCGCGGCTGGCTTCGAACCTGCGCGATCCTCCTGTCTCTGCCTCCCAAGCGCGGGGATTACAAGCGTGTGCCACCACGCCTGGCAAAACGTTCGTTATTTCTATGTCCACTAACAATTGCTCATGACTCCAAATTGGTGTCACCTTCTTCACTGGTGAGCTGTTTTATCATCTTAGGGGAGGACATTGTCAAGAGAGTTGTCAAATGGAGTGGCAAGACTTTTTTTTTTTAATTTAAACAATTTTTTTATTGAACGTAAATAGTATACATTTACACTATATTTGATGCCCTCCCCCCGCCGCCCCCATTTTCCTTTCCCCCCTCCCACCAATGGCTGTCCAGTTTAACCATGACTTATTCATAATTTTACACATGTTCAGATGTAGACCCTCATTAATCAAGATCGACCTTCCTCCTCTCCTATCTTACCATCCAAACTTAGCTAGTATTTCCCCTTCAATAACTGGAGTCCCACTGGTATTCTTTGTGTTTCCTAGTTTGGGCATATTAGAGGAAACATATGTATCTTCTTCTTTTGTGCTTGGCTGATCTCACTTAACATAATGTTCTCCAGGGTTTTCCATCTCCTTGCAAATGATATAATTTTGTTCTTCTTTATGGCTGAATAGAATTCCATTGTGTGTATTTCCCACAGTTTTGCTATCCATTCATCTGTTGATGGTGATCTGGGTTGGTTCCATATTTTGGATATTACATATTGTGCTGCTATGAACATAGGTATGCATATGCTGCTATATTTCTCTGAATTCAACCCCTTTGGAAAGATACCCAGGAGTGGTATAGCTGGATCATATGGTGGATCTATTCCCACCTTTCTTAGGAATCTCCACACAGATCTCCATAGTGGTTGAACTAGTTTGCATTCCAACCAACAGTGTAAAAGAGTTCCTCTTTCCCCACATCCTCTCCAGCATTTGTTGTTGTTTGATTTCTTTATGCTTGCTACTCTGACTGGGGTTAGATGGAATCTCAGTGTAGTTTTGATTCGCATCTCCCTGATGGCCAGTGATGAAGAACATCTTTTCATGTATCTATTAGCCCTTTGTATCTCTTCTTTTGTGAAGTGTCTATTTAGTTCATTTGCCCATTTCTTGATTGGGTTGTTTGTTTTGCCAGTATAGAGTCTTTTGAGCTCTTTGTATACTCTGGATATTAGCCCCCTATCAGAATGGTGGCTGGTAAAGATCCTTTCCCATTCTGTGGGCTTCCTCTTAAGGTTATTGATAGTATCCTTTGATGAGAAGAAACTTTTTAGTTTGATGTTATCCCACTTGTTTATTCTTGCTTTAATTTCCTGAGCTTTGGGGGTTTTGTTGAGAAAGTTACTGCCTGTGCCAATATGTTGTAGTGTTGAACCTATGCTCTCCTCTATTAACTTCACAGTCTCAGGTCTAATTTCTAAGTCTTTGATCCATCTTGAGTTGATTCCTGTGTTTGGTGAGATATAGGGGTTTAGATTCATCTTTTTACAAATGGTTAGCCAGTTCTCCCAGCACCACTTGTTGAAAAGGCTGTCTTTTCTCCAGCGTATGTGTTTGGCCCCTTTGTCAAATTGACTAAATTTGTCTAATTGACTAAAGATGTGTGGGTTTGTTTCTGTATCTTCTATTCTAAAAAAATATGGAACGCTTCACGAATTTGCGTGTCATCCTTGCGCAGGGGCCATGCTAATCTTCTCTGTATCGTTCCAATTTTAGTATATGTGCTGCCGAAGCGAGCACAAGTGGCAAGACTTTTTAATGGTATTATAGAAGTTTGTGAAGAATTAATTAGCTATAAGTTGGTCACTATGATGGATAGCTCTGGTCTTGAATTTGACTTATATAAATAAAATAAAATCTAATTTTCAGATAAGACTTACAGATAATATTTTGATCTCTCTCTTTGTCTCTCTGTCTCTGTGTTTCTCTCTTTCTTTGTTGGTACTGGTTACTAAACTCAGAGACATTCTATCTGTACTATACCCCCAACTATTTTTTTCTAAAATTTTCTATCAGGGTCTCACCAAGTTGCCGAGGACTTACTAAATTTCTGAGGCTTACCTTGAATCTGTGGTCCTCCTGTCTCAGCCTCTCAAGTGCTGGGATCACAGGCACGTACCATCATGCCTGGCTTTCTCTCTTTTTTTAAATAGCTATATCTCTGGGGCACATAATAGGATTACATTTAAGGTGTGTAATAATACTTCACTGTACTGTGAGTATAAATGAAAGGAACTTTATTTTAGGCCTACGTAATTTTTTATCCAGCCTTAAAAATAAATGGTGATTCACATATCACAGACTAGAAGAAATTATAATATTATTAAGGGAAATAAATCTTGAGACAATAAAGTCGAATGTACTTTGTTTACTTTAACTTTCCTATCTGATTTCCCCTGGACTCTTTCTGTGATATATTGCAGTTATTTGTGGCAATTAAATACTAAGTGTAGGTTTAATGTGATGAAAATGAAAACACAGGTAGCACAGTTGACATGGATGAGGACACTGCACATCTGATAAACTCCTAAAAATTTTAGAAGAAAAGGACTCTTCTTCACAGGCACACAACTATGCAAAGTGAGGCTCTGTGTTGGTTTCTACCGAAGTTAAGAGAAAAAGGGGGAAATGATGTGTTGTTACTACTTGTAGTGACCTTTAAAAAATTTTAGGTGCCAACTAGAATGGCAATTATTCAAAACACAAACAACAACAAATGCTAGTGAGGATGTGGAGAAGTGGGAACTCTGATACATTGTTGGTGGGATTGCAAATTAATGCAACCACTTTGTAAAACAGTATAGAGGATCCTCAGAAAAATCAGAATTACTTATCATATGATCCAGCAATACCACTTCTGGGTATCTACCCAAAAGAAAGGAAACCAAACTACCAAACTAATGCATGTGTATCTATGTTCATAGCTACACAATTCACCATAGCCAAACTATGGAACCAACCAAGATGTCCATCAACTGATGAATGGATTACAAAACTATGGGATATGTACACAATGGAATTTTACTCAGCCATCAAGAAGAACAAAATTACATCATTTACAGGGAAATGGATGGAACTGGAATACATTATGCTAAGTGAGATTAGTCAGTCACAAAAAAATAAGAAATTGGATGCTCTCCCTAATGTGCAAAAGCTAGGGAGAAAATGGATCATAGAAGGAACTCTAGATGAAGAAGGAGATACTATAGATGAGCAAATAAGGTGACCCAACTGAGGTGATGGGAGGGGGAAGAGAGAAATTCTCTAATGCACATGATGTACTTTAACAAACATATCAATATCAATCACTAAGCCAACCATGAGAAGAGGCAGGGAGGGAATGGGGCGGGAATTGGGTAAGGGCTAATCGAGTGGTGTTTTATGCCTCCACCATCTTCTACTGCATTAAAACGTATGACTACGGTGCCGCTTGTGGTGGCACAAGCTTGTAATCCCAGCATTTCGAAGGCGGAGACCAGAGGATTGGTTTTCGGACAGCCTCAGCTACTTAGCAATGCGCTTTGCAACTCAGTGAGACCCTGTTTCAAGAATAAAAAGATTTAAAAAATAGGACTGGGGGTGTAGCTTAGAGGTAGAATGCCTGTGGGTTCCATCCCCAGTACTGAAAAAAAAAAAAGACTAAAAAATAGGACTGTGTAGCTCTCAGGGGTAGAATGCCCTTGGGTTGTTCCCTGATATGGCAAAAAAAAAAAAAAAAAAGATGTATGACTACAATGCACCAATAAAAATAATAGAGAAATGTGTACTTGAAACTAAAAAAGAGGTTTAAGTATAAAGTTTAGGTATATTATATACTCCTCTATATTTTTATATGAATATATATGTGTATATATAAGTATATATCTATGTATATGTTTCAAAGTCCTTTCCTTATCTCCCCCTCAAAAAAATATGTCCTATTTAGGGTGTGAAGACAGTCACAGCAGAGCAGCACACCAAGCGTGAGGTGCTGTGCTAACACTCAGGTGCCAGGAATGTGGTCCTGGGCTTGTCCTTCCCATTAAACAATGTTTTATTGTATATACTTAAGGTGTCCAACATTAAGCATCTTCAACAGGGGTGTTACTTGGGAAACAGAAAATGCAAATATGAAGAAGCCGTAGATAAAAACTACTGTTGGATGAAGTTAGGAATCTGTGGGCCAGAAACAATGGTTCAGTATTCTAAAAAGTTGCTTATCATGTGAGAATCCTTCTGGAGTCCCTTTAATAATTCAGCAGATTATCTCTTTGTTAGCATTTGTTTTTAATTTAACAAGTACCCAAGTTACTAAGGTAAATTGGGTGATAATTTGTTTAGCCTTTACGTTAATTATGACAAAACTATTTGGTGCTTATTTTTCAATCTGGAAAATGTAAATTACTTTTAAAAGAAACTACTTCTCCTCTTTATAACTTGATTTCTTTTTCATCTTCTTTGTAGTTAATCTGAAGTTTATTATGCTTTATAAAATTTATGCCAAATAATCCAACTAATAATGATACAGATATTTCAAAACTTTTTATAGTATTTATGATAAATTTTATTCAATGATATGTTTGACTGTATAGTACCTTATTAGCTTTTGTGAATGGCAATTACTTAAGTATTGCCAAGTCATTTACAAATATCTTGAATGCAGATATTTGTCTCTATATTTTTCTTCTTTTATATTTTGTTTCTTTTCTTTAGCTTGCTGCTTAATTGAGTTAGATGCTTGAAAATACCTTGTTGTATTGAAATTAATTCTAAGTACTGAAAACTGAATACAGCTTCTTCTCTTTAAGTACTACTACCGTAATTCATTTAATGGTTCAGAAAAATAAAAACAGGAAGTAATTGCTTGCGAAGGGCCACACAAGAAGCTAGGTATGAAACTAAAATTGGACCTCAGTGTTTCAAACTCAATCCTAAACTCAAAACAAAAGGCCACACAGCCTTCATCTATGTAATTAGATTAAGAAGCACTCTGAAGAGCAAAGCTGCTCTTGTCCTGAAGGAAAGTTTGCGATTGTGTATTATTCTTTGTCGAAGGCAAAGACTGTGGCTCTCATTAAAACGTCCCCAGTCCCAGTATGCTGGAGACACTGGCAGTGTAAACAGTCTTGACAGGGAACACACACCCTGGGTCTGGGGGAGAAATCCTGTCTGGTCTGCCTTGGATGCAAGGATCTGCTGCTCTATAGTGGCTGGTTGTTTTGTTGTGTAGACAGCTGAGAGTCATTTCCTCGTCTTTATTACAAATGAAGCTGGACACTCCCTTTTCATTTTTGAAAAGTAATCTGTGTGAGAAGGGAGCTGCATGTTTACCCAGTGGGCTGGGAGCCAGACAGAGGCCGCCCACTTCTCTTGTTCCTTCCCCTCTCTGTTTCCCAATCTCCCCTCCTCTAAGATGGCCAGATATGAAAAATTGCCAAAGGATGCCAGAACTTCAAAGGCATCTATCAGGGGCACACACAAAGGCTCCTTTGTTCAGTACTTGGACGGAGATGCCACTGGCTTCCAGGCAGACGGAGAATCCCAGGTTTGTCTTTATTTGACTTCTTGCCTGCACCATCTGGCTGAGAGAGAGAGAACCTTTCTCTTCATTTTGTGGTTTAACCAAAGTGAAAATGAATGTGAACTGGGGAAGCACTTGTTAAGCCTTCTAACTTGCCTCAGTTATAATGGACACATAAATCATCTCTGCTTTCAGAATTTATTAAATGATAAGATTTCTCCAAATAACATCTATTTGCCATTAGTAACCCTGATACACTGAGCCATATACTTTGGAGGTAGATGTGGTAGGTAACTATCTGAGAGTCTAATTTTTTATGTGTCACAAAGTTATTTTATCAGTGTCCCTCCCAGACAGGACTACTCCCCAACTGTTCCACATGAAGCATAAATTCTAGCTAAAATAGTTGAGATTCTACTCTTAGTATTCATTCCTTTGGCAGAAACTTAAAGAATTCAAACATCCCTGGGAGGATAATGTTAAGCTTCAGACCTGTCACAGAGCACAGAGCTGAGGACAGCTATGGGGAGGTTAGAAGGGGAAGGGGGCTGAGAAGGAAATCCATCGAAGGGCAGGAAAGTTGAGGGCTTGAAGGTGGAGGGTCAGGACTAGTGAGGCTGCCAGAGTGTGTGTTTAGGAGAACACTTAGCATGAGATGTACTCTTTATCAAGTTTTCAGTGTATAATACAGTATCATTTTTTTTGTGTGTGGGTCTGGGAATGGAACCCGGGGGCATTTGACCTCTGAGCTATACCCCCTGCCCTATTTTTTTCCTTTATTTTGAAACCAGGTCTCACTGAGTTGCACAGGGCCTCACTAAGTAGCTGAGGCTGTCCGCGAACCATGAGCCTCTGGTCTCAGCCTCCCAAATGCTGGGATTACAAGCATGCGCCACCATGCCCAGCTAGTAATACAGTATCATTTACTGTAGATACAGCAATATCTCTAGAACTTATTCATCTCACATATCTGAAACTCAATACCCAATTGAGCAGCAGCTCCTCTTCCTCTAATCCCAGTCCTGACAATTATCATTCTACTCTGTGCTTCTAAGAGTTTGACGATTTTAGATACTGTATGTAAATGAAATTATGCAGTATTTATCCATTGGTGATTGGTTGGTTTTGCTCAGGATAAAGTCTGAGGATGTAGTATTTAAGGAAATTTCACTTTCAGGTTCATACAAGTATAGAATCAGCACCTGAGATTGAATGCCTCCTTAAATTTTGTACAAGATCCATATTTGCCTCATTCTGGTCCCAGGACCTGCGGCTAAGAGAAATAACCACTTTCTACAGCTTTTACCAAAATGATTACTGCTTCTACCAGAGTAGCTATGGGTGGGGCTGTATATATAAACTGGATAAAGATGAAAAGAAGTGGTTGTATAAGTCATGTAATTTCAGGTGACTCTGATTACCTCTCTGAACATTATTTTCACCCTGGAAACAGAACTAATATTTGCTGTCTATTTTAACTGTCTGTCAAGAATGGTGAAAAGTCTGAGGTTTTATCCCAACGATCTACCCTAAAACTAAGAAAGTATCTCGTCAGTTTCCTGGTTGCTGGTAGAAGCCTTATAACTCCTGGATCAGAAGCAGGAGGCTTTATTTTTTCACAGCAAGGTCCATACTCACATTGTCAGCCTTTGTGTTAGTTCCCTAGACTCCAATTCCTTAGGAGAGGGCCAGATGATAGAGAGTAGGCTCTACTTCAGGAGATAAACCTCAAAACCAAGGAATCAAAATCTTATATAATGGGCAAGTAAGAATACCTGCCTTTGATTTGGAGAGTAAGACTATCTTTAGTATATTGGACACTAAACATCTTTGCTTTTTGCTCCAGAAGAATTGCTTTCATATTTGCCTCCAAAATTTTACTATATGAAAACACTCCCCTTTCTTGTTTAAGACCCTGTTATATTGTGATGCTTTATTTGTACTCAGCCAAACTGAATCCTAACAAATACCAAATTTGGCACGTGGAGGGAGGTGTGCTGACAGAACTTGACAGAACATTCCCTGGGCTTCTGGTCAGGCAGTGTTTGGGCAGTGAGGACACAGATATTGCAGGGTCGACAATGAACACGTCTTTTTATGGGATAGAAAAATATCTGAAAACCTTGTCACCCACTGTCCTTTGTGGAGTAGGGAAACCACATTTGAATTGTGGCTAAGGCACTAGAAGATAGAAAATTTCAGAATGTTGGTGTGTGTTGTATATTTCTTGCCATTTTCAGCAAAGTCTTATATGATGAGAGATAAGTTCAGACTTCAAGAGAGACAGAAAAAACACCTCACAGAATCTCTATAAGAAGCTTGTAGTATAAATTATCAGTGAGATCTTTAATTTGAGGTGTCAAAGGTCTGAAAAAGTGGGTTTCCTGTAGCTCCAATTAGAAGAATTTTTAATACTTTCATTGGTGCATTGTAATTATGCAATATAGTGGATTCAAAGTGATACATTCATACATTCATACATCATTTTGTCTATTTCTTGCATCCAACCCTGTTCCTCTTCCTCCATCCTTTTATCTGTTAGAAAGTAGTGATATCTTCATATATGAACATAAGATTACTTGAACTATTCACTTCCTCAAGCTCCATTCACAGCAATTTTTGTTTTGGACTGGGGTTTGAACCCAGGGGAATTCTACCTCCTAGCTACATTACTAGCCCTTTTTATTTTTTATTTTGAAACAGGGTCTTGCTAAGTTGCTGGGGGTCTCACTAAGTTGCTGGGGCTGGCGTGACCATCCACAATCCTCATGTTTCAGCTTCTTAAAAATTAGAGAAATTTTAAGTGATGGAAGCAATGGGGAATTCCTTAGCTGGAGATAACTTTGTGTCCACAAACATTATTGCAGGAGTTCTCTGTAGATTTTATGAACTAGACTGAACATATGAACTTAGGGTACTTATTTTCCCATCCAACCCTATTATCTTTTGTAATGATGCTCATGTGGCCTCCATTCATTTGTGAGAGAGGGCAACATCTAGAGAAAAAGAAAATGAAAAAAGATGAGGGCTGCCATCCTATAAAGGCAGGCAAGAGCTTGGTTATTTGTATGTGGAAGTAATGGAAAATAAATATCTGAGAAGCCTACTAAGATAGTGGAATGCTATTGACTCTGAATTGGTCTATGGTTTCCTGTGACAGTAAAACCCTTTTAGTGAACCTTGGCTCCCAGTTAAAATTGGGCTATAAACACCGTGCAAGACTCCCCAGATCATGCCTCTAAGACCTAGTTCAACATCCATAGATAATAGTGAACATGAAAAAAATCTTCCAGTGGATATGGTCAGGGAAAATAAATTAGGGTGTTTTAATTTTCTTTCTCAGAACGCAGAGCCAGAAGCTATCAGAAGGACCAACCAAGGAGCTTCCTCCAGTGCCAGGCCTGAGCATCCTTCAGCTCAGCCCAGCTGACTTTTTTAATAGCTTGTGCCAATGAGTGGGGTGTGTTTGCCACCATTGTTTCCATTTCCCACAGAAGTTTTTATTACAGCTGTGTTGTTCATTTTCTGCCGGCATGTATCAGGTAAGTGTTGGAGGCAGGATTCTCTTAGCTCATGGGTCACCAGCCCGTGGAGAACTATTGTCTTCACAGGACAATGATAGCTGTGCATTGCCTAGAGAGCCGGACTTGGAGTTAGATGGGTAAGTAGGGAAGTTTTGTGTTGTCTTCACTGGAGAGAAAGTGTGTTCTGTTTGTAGGAAGGGGGTTCACACGGAAGAAGTCAAATATTCCAAAATGCAGACCATAGCAAAGACTACTGATTGTCTACCAAAATTCCATTTTACGTCTCCTTCTCAATAATAAGGCCCCAAATTAAGCTGGGTGTGGTGGCACACACTTGTAATCCCAGTGTTTGGGAGGCTGAGACAAGAGTATCGCAGGTTCTCAGCCAGCCTCAGCTATTTAGTGAGGCCTTCTGCAACATAGTAAGACCCTGTTTCAAAGTAAAGAATAAAAATAGGGCTGGGAGTGTAGGTAGGAGGTAGAACACCCCTGGGTTCAATCCCCAATGTCGCAAAAAAAAAAGGCCCCAAATTAATTTTGAGGATCTATTCATGCAGCTGAAGAATTATTTCTCAGCTTCCTAGGCAGCCTTGTGGAGCCGTGTAACGAGCTTCTGGCAAATTAGTTTAAGAGGTAGCATTGTATTGTACTTTTAGAAAAGTACAAAGGAGAGTTCAGGCTCTCCTTTTTTCCCTCAGTCCTACTTCCTGGAGAGTGGATGTAAGGGCTAGCACCTGAGCTGCCACTGGGGATGGTGAAGATGAGGATCCTCACTCTAGAGATACTGGAATAAAAGATCAATGAAGGTGAAGCTCTGGTGACTTACGCACTTGCCAAACAGCTCAGAACTGCCCGAATCCACACTCATATGACAGAATAACACCATTTGTCTTAAGCCATTGTTAATCTAGGTTGTATTTTCCACCTAATTTTGATAATTGTAAAATTATCAAATTTTAATAATTGTAAAATTCTATATGATCTTAAAGATATTGCTAATATTATAAAATCAAGAAATCTGTGAGAAATGGATTCATTAGTTGTTCTAATGGAAATGAAGTAAAATTCATTTTATTCATTAAAAATCATCTCAACAGTGAGATTAAAAGTGTTTTTATCTTGGCATGAAGTATACTGCTATAACCGTGGCCTTGTCTACAACTTCCAAGTCTTAAGGCACATGGGCACAGTATCTTGCCAGACTCGGAGAGACTGACAAGGTAATTTCAGTACCAAGGAATGTGCTGATAGGACTGTAGTAGGCTGGGTTATTTGACTGTATCATTCCACCTATTGTAACACCATTCATTAGACAAATATTGGGGAACTAACCAGTTCAGTTAATACATAGGATGGTTAGTGACCTGTGATTGACATGTTGTGGTATGCAAGGAGGACCTGGGTCATTCAGCATCTCTCTGTCAGCAGTTTGAACTAGGAAAATAAGATAGATATCAGCAGTGGGAGTTAAAGCTAAAGTTAATAGAAATGATCAAAGACAGGCCATGATGGCCGCAGGAAAGCGCAGGGTCAAGAACTCCAGAAACCTAGAGTGAACAGAAAGCTATGGACGTGAAGTAAATAGGGTAAAAGAAGAGGATGTGGGAAGATAGCGTAGAAGATGAGGATGCTGCCAAGTACAGTACAAGAAAAGAGAACACCCCAAAAGAAGAGATGGAGAAAATAACTGAGAGTCTTGCCAGTGGCACACATAGCTAAGTACCTCTTCTCAAGGTCCATGTAGTTGCTGAGCAACCATTTTATTCCTGTATGCAACGTAAGACTGGGCTCTGGGGTTTCCTGCCTCTTTTATCTCTTGAATGCTCAAGCTATCCTTATGACACATTACCTAAATCTCTTTCTTCTATTTGAAAGAGCCTAATAAGAGCAATTGATATACAAATCAGTATTTATATACCTTATCAAACCAAAAGGTTTTTCTATTACTAAGAACTAATGCACCTAATTTAAAATTATTTGAAACCTATTTGATTTTGAAAAGCATTTAATTAAGACAGTTTGTCATATTAAAACAATGTCATATTGCAAGTTCAAGACCAGCCTGGGAAACTTAACAGGATCCTATTTAAAAAAATAGGGCTGGGGGTGTAACTTGGAGGTAGAATGATTCTGGGTTCAATCTCCAGTGCCACATACAAACAAAATCCAAACAACAGCAACAAAATGATGTTATGAAAGTTGAAGTAAGATTAGATGGGACAGAAAGATTCTAGATAGAACCTACAAGGAAACAAGAATTTTATGAAGAAAAAAGAATAGTCTATTGAAGGCTTTCTGGCTGGTAGTAAACCTTTTTATGTATCATTATTGTCATCATCATCATCATCATCATCATCATCGTCATTAACTACACTCACAGCTGCCATATCAGGTAGATGTTCTTCTCACCTCCACTGTGCAGATTTATATGTATTTCATAAGACTTTCAGAAGTATTAAATAATTTAATGTAAGTAAAGCCCTTGAAAAGAAGCTAGCAGATAGACAGCCTAGTGAATGTAATATTATAGTTTTCTTTCCTTTCACCATCTCCAGCTGTCAGGGGATAGAAGGCTTCAGTGAATTCTAGTACGGCTGTCATGTGGGTAGATGGGAGCGATGAATCTCATCTTTTCTCCTTCAAGCTCTGATGATTGGTGCTATTAATAAAGCCAGGCCTGGCTCACTCAGGCAGTCTTCAACGACAACAGAACTAACAACAAAACTTAATGGGTCTGAAATGTTTAGTAAATGCTAAGCACTTTAAACATTTCACATAGTGAACTTTATTTTTATTTCATTATCTTATTTTTTATTTTTTGATAGTGAACTTTATAATCTAGGTGTGTATGGCTAAGAAAAAATTAGAACTGTTTCAGAGTTATAGCATTGAGGCCTAGCGAGGGGAAGGGGAAAAGGCATTTGCTCAATTCAGAGCTTGTCCGAATGCTATGAAACATAAGGTGGTTCTGTTCTTTTTGTTTGTTTCTTTTTAAAATTTAGCTGGGGAAAGCTGGCAATACACGTGTTGTCATAACATATCTCAGAATGGAAAGCTGAATAAAAGTACAAGTACTCACATTAGCTTATCAGCATGAAAGCATCGGTGTTTACTGAAAGCATAATGACAGTGGACCTTTCCTTCCTTCTCAAGCTGTGTGCCTCACTGGGGCTGTCACGTAACTGCTCATCTACAGAAGTCATCTTGAGAGATAAGGGAGATTCCTAGAAACGAATGTGACCAAACTAGACAATGTAAGGACATCAAACATTTCCTTTTGTTCACACCTTACCGGAAATAAAGCAGACCTGGTAAGAGGCTTACATCACACTTCTTTTTTAGTTGAAGATCATTATTGCTTCATGTTATGGACGTCACATAAGTTATCTATTGCCACAGTAGATGCTACATAACAATCCTGAATTTCAGTGGGTTAGAACAATGGACATCGGCACAGTGTTGGTCTGTGTGAGTGGGTTTAGGCGGGGCTTGGCTGGCTTTCTCAGGGAGGATGGAGAGAACTTGCTCTGGTCCAGGCATCCCTTCCCTTCAGTGGGCTAACCTTAGCATTAAAGAGAGAGTGCAGGACCAATCAGGCACATACTTTTCAAGACTGTGTAACACCAGCTAGCATGACATTGGCCAAGGTGAGTTACATGGCCAAACTATATTCAAGAGGTTGGGAAATGGACTAGATTCTAACTCTTTAGTGAAAGAAATCTCTGGATGCAGGAAAGAATGATGAGCTAGAATCATCATTGCAATCTTCACAAGTGCATTTTTAAGGTAAACTACCCTCAAAAGCAACATTTTTAAAATTTAGACTTATTTTAATTAAAATCATAGATGCACATAAAAGTCCCCTAAGAATTCTAGCTCTTTTAGCTGTTTGTTTTCATGTTAACCTTCTTGACGCTTGCAGATTCTTGTACTGTTACAGCTTCATGTATTTGTTACTTCTTGACTTTTGAATTTTAGGCATTGCCTGTTAACTTCATACAAGGAGAGATAAAATTCACTTCTTTTTTTTTTTTTTGCAGCAATGGGGATGGAACCCAGGGGCATTCTACCTCTGACCTTCACCCTCAACTCTTTTTTTTTTTTTTTTTGGTGGTACTGGGGTTACTGGAAGCCCTTCTACCTCCGGGCTACACTCCCAGACCTATTTTATATTTTTTATTTGGAGACAGGGTCTCTTGAGCCATGCGGCTGGCTTCGAATCTGCGCTATCCTCCTGTCTCCGCCTCCCAAGCGCAGGGATTACAAGCGTGTGGCAACACGCCCAGCCCAACTATATTTTTTATTCTTTATTTTGAAACAGGGTCTCACTAGGTTGCAGAGGGCCTCACTAAGTAGCTGAGGCTGGCTGTGAACCATGATCCTCCTGTCTCAAGCCTCCCAAATGCTGGGATTACAAGCGTGCATCATCACACCCAGCTCTAAAATTAACTTTTCACTGCCCTCCTCCATACCACATCAGACACTTAACCATTTTCTCTACATTGCTTTATATTTTGTGTAGATTGTTTTTTAGTGTTTAGATTATTGCTACATTGCAAACCCTAGTGACGGTTGATCTATATCGTAGACTACGATTACATTATAGTTGCACACTTCTTTTTTTATTGGGAGCTAATTATTTTCTTTGCCTGTTACAATCACTAATTCAGATTCAGTTTTCTTTTAATTGTGTAAATAGTCTCTTAGCATGTTCATTTCTCATTTTCATCGTCATAGAGAGATCTTTCCCAGAGCTGATGAGGCACCTGTTCCAACTGATGTGCCTTAGTCTGGTATCATTCAGAGTGTCCCTTCACCCTCATTCTGGAGACGAACATCTTCCTAATGCTTGGGTGATTCTCTTAGTTATGGAGGTCAAATTATATATTCTTGAAGAAGGGTAGTTAGGAAGTATATTTTTACCCTAAATCTTTACCACACACTACCATCAGCATATAAAACAGATTAACCTTGTAAAAATAAACACAATTTCACAGAGGTAGAAGATTGATAAAGGTAGAAATTTATAACTTTTTTGTCATATGGTGAAATTTTTTTGTATCACATATACATAAACAAATATATTCACATAATTTTTACTATGCTATTTGAAGGTTAATGGTTAACACTGTGAAATTTATATCTAAAAATCTCAGCAAAAATCTTCTAAGGATGGAAATAATTTAAAACAAAAACACAATATTCTTTTGTTTGGTACGAGGGATTGAACCCCGAGGCATTCTACCTCTGAGCTAAGCCCCTAGCCCAATTTTATTTTTTATTTGGCAACAGGGTCTAAGTTGCTGAGGGTCTCACCAAGTTGCTGGGGCTGGCTTTGAACCTGTGACCTTCCTGTTTTAGCCTCCCAAATACTGGGATTATAAGAATGCACCACCATGCCCAGCTAAAAACACAATTTTTTTACACTCTGAAAAAACATTTAGTGTCAGGTCCATACTCAAATTTATACAAAAGAACTTTAATTTTTATCTCATTAAAATACCACCACCATAAAAATAATAATGTCCAATTGAAGTTCATGCATTGCAATTAATTGCTTCATACTTTTAGGTAATTTTAGTCTAGAAAATTTTTTCTATTAAAGTACTTTTAAATTACCAGTGGCCAACTTAACTTCTCGATGCATAGTTCTATGAGTTTCAACATGTGTTGAATGTGATTCATGTAATCATCTTTGTCATCGGTTTCATCACCTCAAAACATTTTCCCACAGGCTCTTTTGTAGACCTCACTCACTCCCCTGCCTATAATCCCTGTCAGTCATTGATCCTGATAAGTCTGTTACCTGTGGGTAACTCTGTCTTATAGCGTTTTTACCAAATGTCATATAAGTGGAGTCATATAGTATGTAACTGTTCTAGACTGGCTTCTCTCACTTAGCATAATACATTTATACTACATTCATATTTTTGTGTGTATCAGCAGTATTTTCAAATACTACAGTGTATAGATATGTTACAATTTTTTCTACCTATGTAGAAAAAATTAAAGAATATTAAATTTAAAGAATATTAATTCTTATTAAAGAATATTAGGGTTGTTTGCAGTGTCTAATGATTATAAATAATGCCATCATCAATATTTGTATGCAGGTTTTTGTGTGAACAGTGTGGACACACGTTTTCATTTCTCTAGAGTAAATATCTAGACATAGCTTGCTAGGTCATGTAGTAAATGTACATTAAAAATTTATTTGAGAAACTCCAAGCAATTTGCCTGAGGAGTATATGCATTTGCATCCTCATTAGTGATGCATGATAGTTCAACCGGCTCATTGCCTTCAGTTTGCATTCCCAATAACTAATAATGTTGGATATCTTTTCATGTGTCTGTTAGCTATATAACTTCAAGAATCTATTAACCAAGAACATATTTTAATTAATTTCTTTGTTTTCATATTGTTGAGTTTTGAGAGGTCTTTATATATTCCAAATAATAGGATTTCAGATATGATCATTATAAATATTTCATCTTTGCCTATTGTTTGCTTATTATTTGTCAGAATATAATATCAGTGAGCTAAAGTTTTAATTTTGTTGAAGTCGACTTATTGATGATTAATTTTTTGGTCTGTGATTTTGGTGTCTTAAAACACCTTGTCTACCTCAAAGTGATAAAGATTTTCTCTTGTATTTTCATTACTATTTAGCCTCTTATTATTTGGTTTATTAATTTTAGTTTTAGTTTTTATTTTTAATATCTAAATTTATTCATGAATTATAGTTTCTTATCATATTGTAGTTCACAGTGATGGTGATATACATGCATACAACACTTGGTGAGCTCTCCCCCACCCCCGGGCTGTCTCTCCACTCCTCCTCTTCCTCCCTTCCCTACCAATTGAGTTTGACATTGGTATTCTCACATTATATAATGTCTATGGAAGTGATTTCTTCATTAATTTTTCCTCCCCTCAACCAGCTTCACCTAGACCACCTCCCTCATTCTCTGTAGTTTCTCCTTCATGATCTGAAGTCCCTCTGGTATCCCAATTTTACTTCCTACTTTTCACATATGAGAGAAAACATAACACTTCACTTTCTGTAACTGACTAATCTGACTTAACAGAATTTTATCCAGGTCCATCCATTTTTCTGCAAATGACATAATTTTGTTCTTCTTTATTACTTGAGTACTCAGAATTTCATTGTGTATATGTTTCATAATTTAATAATCTATTCATCTGTTGATGGACATCTAGATTGATTCCATAATTTGGCTATTGTGACTTGTGATGCTATAAACCTGGATGTGCATATATTACTATAATATTTTGATTTCATTTTCTTTAAAAAGATACCCAGGAGTGATATAGCTGGATCATATGGTAGATCCATTCCCAGTTTTCTGAGGAATATCCACAGTGATTTCCAAAGTTGCTGTCCTAATTTCCAATTCCACTAATAATGTAAAAGAGTTTCAGTTTCCCCACATCATTGCCAGCATTTATTGTTAGATTTCTTGATGGTTAACATTGAAATTGTGGTTAGGTGGAATCTCAGTGTAGTTTTGATTTGCATTTTCATGATTGATAATGATGTTGTAGACTTATTGGCCATTTGTACCTCCTTTTTTGTAAGGTGTCTATTTAGTTCAGTTGCTCATTTCTTTTTTCTTTTTTCTTCTTCTTTTTTTTTTTTTTTGCAGGTCTGGAGATGGAACCCAGGGGTATTCGACCTCCAAGCTGCACCCTCTGCCCTATTTTTTATTTTGAAACAGGGTCTCACTAAATTGCGGAGGGCTTCACTAAGTAGCTGAGCCTGTCCCTAAACCGCAGTCTTCTGGTATCAGCCTCCTGAATGCTGGGATTACAAGTGTGCGCTACCATACCCGGCAGTTGCCCATTTCTTGATTTTTTTTTTTGGGGGGTGGTTTGCTTTTTTTTTAGTGTTAAGTATTTTAAGTACTTAGTCCTCTGTCAGAAGAATAGTTGGCAAAGATCTTCTCCCATTCATTTTAGACCCTTGATTTTCTTTGATTAACAGAAACATTTTAGTTTAATGCCATCTCACTTATTAGTTCTTATTTTAATTTCCTGAGCTTTGGGATCTAATTGAGGAAGTTTCTACCTGTGCCTATATGTTGGAGTGTTGGAATTATGTCCTCTTCTAATAAATTTCAAAGTGGCTGGTCTACTTTCCAAGTCTTTGATCTATCTCAAGTTGACTTTTGTGCAGGGTTTGAGGTAGAGATTTAAGTACTATTTGA
This sequence comes from Muscardinus avellanarius, assembly GCF_963383645.1. NCBI lineage: Eukaryota > Metazoa > Chordata > Mammalia > Rodentia > Gliridae > Muscardinus > Muscardinus avellanarius. The sequence continues at coordinate 34,315,196 of NC_137795.1, read as the reverse complement.
CTTTCTTTTCCAACTATGCCACAATCAATGATTATATTCTTTCCCCTTTCTCTTTGTGCTTTTCTTACCTTCTTCTTATTTTGTTAGACCATATAATATGTCTATTCTTCTTCATCTATCTATACCCACAACCTTGTTTCAGTCATAGGTCTCCAGTTAAATATATTGTGTTTATTATTAGTGTGCGTGTATACGTGTATATAGTACTAGGGATTGAACTCAGGGGCAACTGACCTCTGAGATACACTCCTATTTTATTTTTATTTTGAAACAGGGTCTTGCTAAATTGTGAAGGGCTTTTCTAAATTGCTGAGATTGGCTCTGAATCTGTGCTCCTCCTTTCTCAGCCTCTTAAGTACTGGGATTAATAAGCATACACTACCATGCTCATTTTAGTATTTTTAAAAATATTTCTGTTATTACTTCTTAGTGACCTGGAAACATTTTTGGGAAAAACTGTGAGTTTCTTACACACACACACACACACACACACACACACACACACACACACACACAGTGTTACTTGACAAGGTTTATGGATGAATGAATACAATGGCCTAAGTGAGAGTTAAACCCAAGCTAGGTATGAACCTTCATCAGTGAGAGCCTTTGCTAATACTAATAGTACTTAGTTGCATATGGAGTAGAAAAATAGAAAGACTAACAACAGAGATGAAATTTTTATTACCTTTTTCACAGAATAGCAAAGATGTATTCTTTTGTTCTTCATTTTCCCAGGCAGCTGTGCAAACAAGGGCAATCTACTGAGTTAGTCTTTTGACCATTACTTTTTAGGACAAGAGCAGGTGCTTACAGACTTTTATTCTCTGCCATGGAATTGAGCTTGCATGTGGATTTACCTTTCTTTCTTCTCTATTTTTTTTTTTTTTGCGGGTCTGGGGGTGGAACCTAGGGGCACTCGACCTCTGAGCTACACCCCCTGCCCTATTTTTTATTCTTTATTTTGAAATCGGGTCTCACTGAGTTGCAGAGAGCCTCACTAAGTAGCTGAGGTTGTCCGCGAACCGCGATCCTCTGGTCTCAGCCTCCCGAATGCTGGGATTACAAGCGTGCACCATCACGCCCAGCTTATTCTCTACTTTAATACAACCTTCCCTATAGGGAAGGTAAGGGATTTTAATACATTCAAAAGTTCACTATTAATTGAACAGAGAATCATTACTTTCATATTGAAAATGTCACAAACTATCAATAAATGTTTGTTGAACAGATGGAGAAATGTTAGGGGTATTTCCTCTCTATATTGTGTAATTTAGTACATTGAGAGGTACTGGCAGGGTAGGATCAATGAAAATGGACATGGGAGCACTTTTGAGTTATCCAGTGTTAATCAGATCAGCTGTAATATCTTGAAGCACAGACTGAGAGAAGTTACCCAAAACTGATGTCCTGAAACTAAAAAGAAAAAAAAAACTTCCCAAAATGTGTGCCAAGGAAAAATATTTCATAATTCAACTTTTTGCAGATTTTAGATTGAATGGAGTAAGCAAATAGGAATAGAGGAAGCACATGATTTGTTATAATATTCTCAAAATAAGAGCCTGGGATAGTCAGTACCCACAGACATTAATATTTGAGGGCTTAATATTCACTCTTTTAGGGTGAATAAAGCTGGCTGTATTCCAGCAACATAATCTACACCTCCTCCTCTCTCTCTGCTCTGCCCCACTGTCTTAATGATCCCTGGACCATTTGAGAATAGAAGAATAGTTAGAAGAAGACAATGGAAAGTTAAAACAGAAGGCAAGGGGAAGCAACTAGGGAAAATATATTTGTAATATCAGCATAAAGGAATTTAAATGGTATCTATGAAAAGTATTTTTACTTTAAAAATCACAATCTATTCTATAGTAGTAGTTAGTGTAGCTCAGTGGTGAGCACTTTTCTAACCTGCATAAAGCCCTGGATCCCTAACAACAACAACAACAACAACAACAACAACAACAACAACAACAACCCACTTTACCTGGAAAATAAGCATCAGTAAACTTGAGACTAGAAAAAATAAATTGCAACTTTCATTACATTGTGGTTTGTATTTGAAGGCACTAATGACTCTATTTTTCCTCATTTAAATAAATGAAATGGATTTGACTAAGGATGGGAAAGATTTGTGGGTAAGGTAGAAGAGGGTGGGGGGCACAAGGAACACTTTTTGTTTTGCCTTTTTTGGGTAGAAAACATTGCAGAAATATCAGTATCAGAAGCAATATGTTTTCCTAAGCTTTGTGTACTGATATTAGTGACTTTTGGTAGATGCTCAAACAGATGTGGAACTCAGCTGCTGGTGGACAGCCTGACCTTCTGGTCAACCCATTGATACAGGAAAGGCAAATTCACTGAAGCTTCCCCTCTTTAGAAACTTGCTGTCTGCACTCCAACTTTTTTTTACTTTCTATTAATACTTTTGCTTCAAGAAAAGATTATTTTGAAGGTTATATAAAATTTTAAACTATAGAAAAGAAGGGAAAAGAAAATGAATATGGAAGGGTGGAAAATATATTGGCATATAGAAGCCACTGGTAGATCAAGTTTGTAGAGTACAATTTGGAAGAGAATAAAAGATGAATTATGATTATAAACTGATATTATAGAAAAGATTTTGTAAACTATATTTTTTGATACTGGGGCTTGAACCCAGAAGCACCCCATGTCTGAGTTATATCCCTAGCCCTCTAGGGATGTTGCTAAGTTGCCCAGGCTGAACTTAAACCTACAATCCTCCTGTCTCAGCTTCCCAAGTACTGGGATTATAGCTGTGTACCACTGTGTCTAACTAAATTACAACTATTTAAAAATGTTTAGTGTCAATAATCTCTCAACATTACTCTAGGAATCATTTCTATATTCAGTATATCTGTATTTGATTCATATGGAGTAAAAGCTTTATGCAATTGTCATTTTTATGAGAGTTGGTATTAGCAAGATTTTGTAAGATCATAGAAATATGGTAAGATATTTAAAATATGCTTATTTCTTTTCAACTGTATATATTGCACTGTTTAAGAAGTTAGATAAACTTTCTCTTAAAATTCTCTTTTGTGTTTTTTATGCTATAATGCATTTCCATTTCTATAAAAATTACGGTATTTTGATTACTGTCTGTCTACCATAGAGCATGGTGAAGTACAGAGTAATTTTTTGTTGTCTTCTGATCTTTCCCATCTGGTCATTTTTTAAAATCTGAAATATTCTTTGAATATTTATCTTTAATCATATATATAACATACAGATATAATATTCAAGTCTACGTTAATTTTATGTTTTATCTTAACAATCATACTATTTTATATATAATTGCATTGTACTTAAATACTACAGTAGTTCTTTAGTTCCTCAAATAGCTCAACTTTTTTTTTCATCATTTAAACTAAGTAGGAAAGTATCCATTTTGTAACTAAAGTAATAAAGCAAGAAATAGAAAGAGGAAGTCTGACTTTTAAAAACAAAATATCAATTTTAAATGAAGCTAATATGACTGTACACTAAAAATTTAACTGAAAAATTATTAGCATTAATAAGTATTTGGTAGAGTAGCCAGATACATAAACAGACATGCAAAATAAATGAAATTAAGTTAAATGATGTTATTTTCTTGCACTCCAGGCCAACTGAACGACAGATCTACTTGTGCTCATGTACCCAAAGAGAATGATTTCATCACCTTTCAAATTTTACCAACTCCTTCGTAGGATCCAAGCAAAGAGGTGGGACAAATGTCTTCTGCTCAGTTCTTTTCCTTTTCTTGGCTAAGCACATTTTTCTCAAATCTAACCTGGTCTGCAAAGGTACAGTTCTGTTATTCATATCATCATTGATAACTTCACTCAAAGGCTATTTCAGGATTTTGGAACTGAATCTTAAGTATCATTACTTAGAAGGGGTTGTGTATAACTAAAAAAGTCCACTAGAGTCTACTTTTCCAAAATGATAAAAAGAACCCCTCACCTCCAAATTATTGAGGAATATTTTATTTTTACTTATAGAAGCTTCAAAAACACTCTACTTTAGTATTCTCTGAATATCTCACATTTTATCACCATTGAGGAATTAGTTAACCTCACTTAGAATGAGATGTTAACAAATGGCAAAAAAAATGTCTTGAGACTCAAAACTAAACACCAGAAATCCTCAGGTGGATGACGTCTCTGTATCCCAACTCTTCCCTGTGTCCCAAGTGTGATGAATATTGGATTCTTCATCTGATACCTATGGAAGCATACATGTTACAAACAGAATTTAAGAGGTAGATTTGTGAACCCCCTTCATTCTACATCTTTTATTTGATGTTTGAAGCTCAAGGGTCCAAAGAGTCTTGAACACTTTCTTAAGATACTTTGAAGATAAATGAGGAATCTCAGAGTCACAAGTGGAGAGTTATCTCCCCTCTTCTCCTTTATGGAGAGAAATACTCAGCCATATTCTGAGGTCTAATCCTACTTTAAAAAAAATAAGGGGGAGAGTCTTCGGTAAAATGGAGAAACTTTGAAGCAACTCCATCGTAACTCATGGGAACTATACAAGAGGAAGGATTTGGATGTACCAAGGAAGCCATCGCTGGCCTTATTGCTGTGTTGTTCTGAGGTTGTGTAATAGTTTGGATTTAGAATGTCCCCCTCGTCCTCATGAAAACAAGGTAGCAATGTTCAAAGCAGGGCCTAGTTGTAATCTTATCAGTGGATAAATCCCTTGTAATGGCTTTACTGGGTGGTAACCTAGGGAGGTAGGATATGGCTGGAGAAGGTGAAACGCTAGGGTGTGGCCTTGGGAATTATATATGGTCTCCGATCCTCTTACTTCTGGTCTCAGCCTCTGTGATGTGAGGAGCAGAGCCCCTGTGCTTTCCTTCTCTCTGCCTCCCACTACCATGGCCTGAGCTTCCACTCTATACTCCAGCCTCACATGGACTGAACTCTGAGATTTCCCCAAAAATGTGAGCAAATAAATCTTCCTTCCTTTGAGTTGTGTGGTCAGGTTTATTGGGATAGAGTAGGGAGAATGCCGACTAAGACTGACTGGATCAGGAGAAGGCAGTTTTATTTCAAACTTTTCTCATTAAGGACAAAAGGGCATCAAGCACAAAAGAGAAAGAAGGTGGATGATCCACTGGGAGTTTAGTCAACAGCAGCAAGGAAGGCACTGGAGCATAGAGGAGGGATGCAGAAGACAGGAGGACAGGAGGAAGGATGTCTACAGCTCCTCTGTAGTGGGGACTGATGGACATTACTAAGAACAGAACACTGCATTTGTTTTTGATCATGTTTAAGTAAAGTCTATCTTTTGGTAATAGGTTAGATTTTATACTTTTATAGTTTTCCAGTAACATGGATGAAACTGGTCCTGCTTTTCTCTTTTCCTCACTCTGCTGCTGCTCTTCACATCAACAGAATGGGCAACCATTCCTTTATATATGCATGGTGAACAGGAGGAGAACATTTCTGTGCTCTAGGTCACTTGGTTCTCACTTTGCTACCTCAAAAGACAGGTTTCTGAATCACAGAGAGGTTTGATTCAGGTATACAGCACCCTTGGACCAATCAATCTGGAAGGAACAGAATCTGCTGGGAGGCTGGCTTAGACAGAGGATGGCACAATCTGGCTGTCTTACACCCCTTCCAGTTCAATGGCTAGAGATGAAAAGGGCATAAAAGAAAGGCATTAAAATTAATATTGTTGTTTAAGAAAGGAAACTTAACTCTTTAAAATTAAGAATTTTCAAGTTTCATACATTTTCCTACAAATGACACATTTTGTTCTTCGTTATGGCTGAATAGAACTCCATTGTGTGTGTACCACACATTTTCTTTATCCATTCATCTGTTGATGGGGACCTGCATTGGTTCCATAATTTGGCTACTGTGAACTGTGGTTGCTATAAACATGGGTATGCAAGTACCACTATAGTGCTCTAACTTTAATTATTTTTGAAAGATAACTCACTAGGTTGTGAAATTACAGTGCATGAATAAAATTATTTTTAAGAGGTTTATGTCATTGTCTAAAAGCATATAAAAATATAGAACTTCTGATCCAGCCCCTTACACCTGACATTTGAGTATATACTAAGATTTCTCTCTGGAATGTCTATGAGAATGAGTGGGAAATTCACCATTCTGTCTGAAGGTCTCCAGAATAAGTTGTTAACTGGAATGTGAATAATGAAAGAATGACGGACAATGACAAAGGGTGAAGAATGATAACATTAGAATCTACAACATCATGTATGTGATCTATATATCCACCATTCTTTGAAATGAATATGGGTTGTATGTTCTCTCACACATTCTTTCAAAACATTGCTAGATTTTCATATGTCCACAGTTGCTATGGTTTGTTTGTGTTTTGTCCCTCCAGGGTTCATGTGTTGGATATTTGACCCCCCACCACTAAAGTTTTCAACTTTAGTGGTGGGGCCTAGATAGGGAAGAAGGGCCTCAGGTCATTAGAGTCCTTGCTCTCAGAAGAGATGTAGGTATATCTTATGAGAACAGATTGTTAGAAGAGTGAGCCTGACCCTAGATTCACTCACTTGCAGCCTGTTTGGTGAGGTAATCTCTCCCTTTTACACACACACCTGCTATTTGTCATAAGTTTCTCACTGGAATCAAGCTGATGTCAGAACCATAACCTGTGAGTAAACTTTTTTTTTTTTTTTTTTTTTTTTTTTTTTTTTTTTTTTTTTTTTTTTTTTTTACCTGAGCATGGTGGAAAGTGCTTATAATTCCAGCAATCCAGGAAGCTGAGGCAGGAGGATTGTGATTCTGAAACCAACCTGGGCAACTCAGTGAGACGCTATCATAAAACCCTCTTTCTTTATAAAGTTATCTTGCTTCAGGCATTTTGATATAGTAACAGAATTGAGCTAATAAAACATCCATACTCACTAGACAGATAATTATCAAATAATGACAAATCATCATTAAGATCAAGGGAATATACATGCAACTGAAATTTAGTAGATTTGGGAAAACCATAGTAAGTTGCCAGATTTATGAGTCGGGACTTTTTTTTTTTTTTTTTTTTTTTTTTTTTACAGGGGAGTAAAACTTTAACAAATGTCTTTTTTGCCAATGGCGCTAAATACAAGTCATAGCTCACACACTTTTATGTGGGAAGAACAGATGTTTTTACATAAATAAAACTTCAAATCTGAGCAAGATTTCAGTATAATTAAAAGTATCTCCAACTTTTCATCTTTTATAAAATAAAGAAATCATATGGTGTTAAGTGTAAAAGATAGATGGATAATAAAATGAATTTGATAAATTTAGTAAGTTGTGCCCACTCTGTCTCTGTTAGGTCAGTTAGGATGAAACTTTTGATCCCTGGCCATGTAGGGATAACTGAAGATGAATCTTTTACCCTTCAGCAATCTTTAAGATAAAGGGATTGAAGTAATGGTGTGTGTGTGTGTGTGTGTGTGTGTGTGTGTGTGTGTGTAAGAGAAAGGGAGAGACAAGAGACAGAGACAGAGAAGAAATAAAGGAATTTACAAGAGACCCTGAGCACTGTTGGCCCTCCTTAGGGTGGTGTCTGTTTGTCAGACAACAGATCACACAAAAGAGAAATTTCCTTGGGCATTACTCAAGAAAGCGTCTTCTCAACGTTATTTGTTCTTGACAGTACAGGTCAGGACCACTAATGCCCTAAATCACCTTGTGAATTCTCACATAACTCCTGCCCACCCCTCATAAAATTCCCCTGCAAAGGAAGAGTCCTGTAATCCCAAAGTATCTTCTTTCCCTCTTGAGGTGGTCCAAATTCTTTCTTGAATATGTATTTCCTACTTTTCTATAATAACCTTTATGACACTGAAAACATTTTTTTTTTTTTTTGGTGGTAATGGGGTTCCTGGAAGCCTTTCTACCTCCGGGCTACACTCCCAGACCTATTTTATATTTTTGAAACAGGGTCTCTTAAACCAGCGCGGCTGGCTACGAACCTGCGCGATTCTCCTGTCTCCGCCTCCCAAGCGCGGGAATTACAAGCCTACACCACCATGCCTGGCGACACTGAAAACATTTTTTAAGGAAAAAAAAAAAAAGAAGTTAAAATTAAAGACAGATTAACCTAACCTGATTACCACATGATGGCAGATTTTCTCAAAATACCAATAAGTAATAACCTATAGGCTTTTAAAATGCTGTAGTTAGAATATTGTGCAAAGATAAGAATATAGAAGTGGTAGAAGAAAACTGAAGCAGTAGCTTTTTAAGCTAATTATACACACACAGAGAGAGAGAAGAGTGTTCCTTGTTGAAATACAGATGACTTGTATTGTACCTTTTAGGGAAATATTATAATTTTGGTATGGCCTTGACACGGATTTTTAAAACAGCCAATATTAAGAAGTGTCCATATATTAGTTGTGATAAATTAGTTGAGAGATGCAAATATTGCCTTGACTCTGATAAGAATTAGTTCTTCAACTATTCTCCCTGTTTATGAATAAGTTACTAAAATAAACAGAAATGCACTTAAAAATCACTACTAATAAATGGAAATAGAGTCATGCTGTCTGGCAAAAATAAAAAAGCGCAGCATTTTGGAAACTCACAATTTGTGGTTTAGGCTGTTTTTTAAGTCTCACCGGAAGTTAATTAAAATGTGCTCTTTTGTTTCCTTTTAAAGTTTGTTTTATCTTAAGTTTACTCACTTAGTGGCATATGCCAGAAAATTCCTCAGTTCACAGTCTTAATTGAAAAACAGCTCTTCAATCTGGACAGAGAGCTCAAGACATTCCTGATATCTCTTTTTAGTTGGATTAAAGGGTTTACAATCTAAATATCTTGACTTAGAAGAAATGTGAGGAATTTCAAGGTTTCCAACCTTAAAACTGTAAACAGGAGAGTTGGCCATGCTATGCTCATTTCTCCAAATTCTTTTGAAGCTCCAAGGGTGTGGTCCAGACTAAAGTGCCTGTGGGCAATGTCCAGGTTATACATACATAATCTGAGTATCTCCTATTTTACAAACATGCATATTAGTTCATATCCTGATCCCTTAAGGGAACCTTGGTTTGCTTTGATCAGTAAGTCTCCGGGTCTATGATATTTTTTCTGGTTAGCCAACTACTTAGACTTCTGCCCTTCAAAGAGACTGCTTCTGCTGGTGATTTGATGTATGGGTAAATTACCAGCAGTCATTTCACCCTGTGCACCTTGAGTATTTGTTTTGATATGGCCTCAGCCAATCTTTGAATTGTTGTCATTTTTGTATCAGGGTTATCCTAGACTTTTCTCAAAAGGGAGCAGCCTCGGTGTTGTAGCAGTTTGCTATTCATTGTTGTAGTCTACAAGTGCAGCTCTGTTTGAGATAGCTCCAGTGATTCCGAGGAGAGGGTTCTTTTTCCTTTTATTTTCCACCTGTGTGTAGTTCATGCCACACGAAGAAGACATTTGACTGGATAATATACTGGGACACATCTGAGTGGGTGCAAATTAGCAAAGCACTAGTTTTTTAACCCCCATAAGGGACCCAGGATATGCAAGGTAAAGCATTGGACTCTTCCTTCTACTGGAGTGGCTTAGTTGGACAGATAGACTGACTGGAAAAGGTTGGGGGAGGGGAGACAGAGACCCTGCAGAATGTCCTAGACTGAAGGAGAGTCAGTAGAAGTCAAAGAAGAAGGGAGGGTGATTTCCAAGGAAGATCAAAGCAAAAACAAGCTGGTCCATCTTCATTAAGTAAGAGGAAAAGTTTCAGGCAGGCACTGGTCAAGCTATGTATTGCTTAAGAAAGTAATAAAAATAGTTGTAATATGGAAACAGATTCCAAAATAAAAGCCATTTTCTGAACACTTGATTGAGATTTCTGAGTTTAATCATTTTCAGCTGCAACAACAAATGTTCAAACCACATAAGAAGCCTGAGTTTCACATATTTTAATAGGTTTCTCTTTCTCTCTTTCTTCTTTCTTTCTTTCTTTTTTCCTTCCTTCCTTCCTCCCTTCCTTCCTTCTTCATATTAATGAGTTATTTTTTTCCTCTAATTTTGTGATGCAATGTTACCATGTCTCCAGTTCAGCTGCTGGTACATAGTGGGTCACAGTGCGATGATGGCAAATATTTGGGTCAAGGATTAATATTTGAGTTTCCATTTCTCCTCTTGTGATTTCCATGTGACTTTAAACAAGCTGTGTTACCTCTCTGAATCTCAGTTTCCTTGCCCTTAAAATGTGATGTTATCCATAGAGTACCTCCCACATGTCTTCTACAACATAGGAGACTGTAGAAAAATTGTAGCTGTTTTTATCATCATAATTGCTGTTTTGAAGGTGAGGTTAGGTTGAAATAGTAGAGCATTTTTTGAGACTTTATAATAGAATAAAGGGAATAAAATAAAATCTAAGGGATCAAAATAGAGTAAAGGTGTGCTGCACAAAATGGAATCAGTCTAGTACACAAATTTTACAACTATATATTTTTTGTGTGTGGTACTGGGGTTCCTGGAAACCCTTCTACCTCTGGGCTACACTCCCAGACCTATTTATACTTTTTTTAAAATTTGGAAACAGGGTCTCTTAAGGCAGCAAGGCTGGCTTCGAACCTGTGTGATCCTCCTGTCTCTGCCTCCCAAGCGCGGGATTACAACCTTGCACCACCACGCCCTGTTTTTACAACTATATCTTATATTATCCCAGATGATTTCATTCTTGAGCTCAGCTGCATTCTAGTATATTAAATAAAGAATTCCTTTGGAGAGTGAGTGAAGTCTTCCAAAAGTTATTAATCAAAGTAATTAACATACACATAAGTTATGTGCTCTATTCTTTTATTAGCTAAGCGATCATCTGAGCTATGTACAACCTCTTAGTTTTCTTCTGGTTTCTCTGTGAGTGTGTGTGCCTGCCTATCTCATACCTGAGTTCAATGTGGAGAACGATTGATCCTTTTGCACTGATACTAGGATATTATCTAAGAAGAATGTAGCTGGAAGTGGTGGTACCTGCTTTTAATACCGGTACTTTGGACTGAGACAGGGTAATTGCAGGCTTGGGGCCAATCTCAGCAATTTAGAGACTCTCAGCGACTTAGAAAAACTCTGTTTCAGAAAAAAAAAATAAAATAAAAAGGGCCAAGGATATAGCTTGAAGTTAGAATGCCCGAGTTCAGTCCCAAGTATTCCCCTGAAATGTATACATTCAAAACACTCCTAAAATATTTTTAAAGAAGTATGTCACGAGCCAGATGTTGTGGCACACACCTGTAATCTCAGTATTTGGGAGGCTGAGAGAAAAGGATTACAGATTCCAGGCCAACTTCAGCAACTTTAGTGAGTCTGTTTCAAATGAAAAATAAAATAGACTGAGAGTGTGACTCAGAGGTAGAATGCCCCTGGGTTCAATCCCTAGCACCACACAAAAACGTACATCATGAGTTGGAGTATAGTTTTGTATCTTACTTTTGAGTATTTATCCAAAAGAATTGAAGTCAGAATCTCTAAGAGATGCCTGCACTACCATGTTCATTGCAGAATTAATCAGAATAGCCAAGACCTAAAATAGGATACACGTAAATACAATATTATTCAGTTTTAAAAAAATAGAAAATTCTGCTGTTATGACAATATATATGAGCTTAGAAGACATTAGGCTAAGACATATGCCAGACACAGAAAGACAAATAATGTATGATTCTGCTTATATGAGATATCTTTAATAGTAAAACTCATAGAAGCATAAAACACAATAATAATTTCCAGGCTGGTGGGAGGGTGAAGGAAATAGGGGGTTGCTGTTCAATGGATACACATTTCCACTTATACTAGATGAGGAAGTTCTAGGGATTTACTATACAGCACAATGCTTGTAGCTAATAAGATGGTACGATGTACTTCAAAATTTGTCAAGATGGTTGATCTCATGTTAAGTGTTCTTACCACAAAATCAAGCAAACTCAGAACAATGTGGCACAAGGAAACTTCAAGAGCTACTAGTTATGTAGTGATGGTAACAAGAGTGTCTGCATATGTTAAAACTCACTAAATTATACACATTAAATATATGCAGTTCTTTATACATCAATTGTATTTCACTAAAGCTATTAAAAAACCAAAGCCTTATCTGATTTAAATTTGTATATTAACCAGTCACTTTGTGGGAGTCATTTACTCAAAATTATTGCAGCCTACATTTTATTCTTTTGTGGTCCTGAAATAAGCATACACTTGCCGACACATGTTTCTATCACATTCTTTGCTTCCCCAATAGGCAAGTTCAGACCGAGAAGGTGAAAGTCCAGTGGAAAGTACCGGAACTGAGAGAAGAATATTTGCCTCTCTACCCCCGGGACCAAATGTTTTCTTGAAATTCACTGTGTGTTCAAGATCGTATCTTTCCCACATGTATGACTTTGACCTTTCTGCAAACCAAATCTGATCCTACAAGAAAATTATACTCACAAAAAAATTTGTTCTCTCAAGTTATATCAGATTCATTTTTTTTAAATGATCAGGCTAGTTTTAAAAATTGTAACCAGTTCCACATCAAGCATTTCACCATCTGTGGAATTTGGCTTTGCAAACTTAGGTAGCGAGGGCCTTATTTATTAAAAAGGGAACTTAAGGGTGGCTAAGAGCTAGATAAATGAAAGTGTGTGTGTGTGTGTGTGTGTGTGTGTGTGTGTGTGTGTGTATGTGTGCATATAAACAAATATATTTATGTTATGTATTTATGTTTATGGAACTGTCCTTGTGTTCATTCCTCAATCTGATATCTTTCCTGATTCTATCCTGCATTGAACCTTTGTTTGCTGCCTGTGACTTGTAACTTAAGCATAAGCTCTTTATAGCACATAATACTGCAACAGCCTATGCTATTTGACCCACTCAACATTCTCTCTGTGGAAATCGCTGCCATCAACTCTTATGACAGCACTCTTGTGTCCCTCTTCTACTTTTCCTGACCACCTCTTTTTTAGTCTTTGTTTTCTCCCTTGTTTACTTGACTTATACCTTAATCATTAGTGTTTCCCTGGGATTCCATTCTTCTTTTTTTTTTTTTTTGCGGTATTGGGGATGGAACCCAGGGGCATTCTACTTCCGATCTACACCCCCAGCCCTATTTTTTATTCTTTATTTGGAAACAGGGTCTCACTGAGTAGCAAAGGGCCTCACTAAATAGCTGAGGCTGTCCGCGAACCGTGATCCTCCTGTCTCAGCTTCCCAACTGCTGGGATGACAAGCGTGTGCCACCACGCCCGTCCTCATTCTTAACTTCTTTCTGTTATTTCTCTATATATTCCTTGAGCACCTTCCCCAAGTCATGTACATGTTGATGAATCCACAATTTCAATCTCTAGTTTTGTCTACCTGCCAGCCATGGACAACTGATTCAAAATTTTATAGACATTTTCAATTTGAAGTGTTCCAAAATCCAACAAATATTCTTCCTTTCTTCCCCCATCACTCTTATGCTTCTCTTTCTGCATTTTCTGTCTCACAATATCACCATTCATCTTGGAAACCATGGAAATTTTTAAAAATTTGAACTGTGCCAGACTTCTTTCCCTGTGGGAATTTTGCTCATGTTCTTTCTCTTTTTTGAACATCCTTAGACATCCCTTTATTTAATTAACTCCTATGCATCCTGCATATCATGTAAATTGTTAATTCTTCTTAGATGTTCTCTCAAGCTTACTTTTTCACATGCTGCTGCAAAACAGCCTTTTTATTCACAAAAGTTATTGTTTTTGGAAGATATACACATATTTGAGTAATTATTAAATATACAACTGCATTTTTCATGTCCCAACTGTTTTCCAAGGGTGCAGGTGTCATATTTGTTTGGGGTTGCCATTTTGCCTTTGGCAGCATGCACAATTGTAGCACCTGCATTGTTCTCAGAAAATCCTCTTGGATGTTGAATTAGTGACTTGGAGTCCCCAGATACTCTTCAGATTTAACCAGTCACTAATGTGTTTTTGATTCTCTAAAATCACATCTTCCAATTTTGCTTCTTTATCATCTCCAGGACATTCCTTGAAGGAGGTCTCCAGCATACCTTCTTGCATATCATCAGCTCTGGCTCTACTCACAAAACTATCAGTATTGTTGTTTTAGGCAAAAATATGATGTATTCTCTTCTAAAATCTTTAATGGCTCCCAAATTTCTCTATCAACAAACTTAAATTCCTTAACTCAGTTTATAGCCTGTCTGTCTATCTGCCTGCCTGCCTGCCTGCCTGCCTGCCTGCCTTCCTTCCTTCCTCCCTTCCTTCCTTCCTTCTTCCCTTCCTTTCTTCCTTCTTCTTCTTCTTTTTTTTTTTGTGGTGCTGAGGATTGAACCCAGAGGCATTCTGCTTCAAAACTACACCTCCAGCCCTATTTTATTTTTTATTTTGAAATAGGATCTCACTAAGTTGCAGAGGTTGTTGAGGCTGTTTGTGAACCTGTGATTCTCCTGACTCAGCCTCCCAAGTACTTGGATTACAGGCATGTGTAACACATCAGGCTACGGGGTTTTATCAATCTGATTCCAATTTCTCTCCTTAGTATCATCTTTTAATTTTATTCATCTTATAATTCAGTGATGGCAAAAGTCTCATATGCCCTGTATATCCTACACTCTTTTTGTTTGTATTCCTTCTGCTATTTTGAACACCTCCATCATGTGTCTTGAACTCTTAATATTTTTATGAATCTCACTCTTTATACAATTCTAAACTTGGCAGAGTATTAATCATTAGTTTTTGGGTACAATCGGCAAATGACTAATAGTCCTATTATGAGAGTAAGATCAACTTCCTCTGATTTTAGACTCTACCATCTTTTCAAATAAGGAAATCTGTAACTGAAAAATTTTTATGCAGGATTCCATTTCTTAGCATATACTCACATTTTGCTCCTAGTCATTTTTTTTATCATCACTAAAATTCGCCGACTGCATTCAAGTCATCTTTCCTGTATCACCTCTTTGTCTCTGCTCCAAGTATGGTCATGAAGAGCTCTGTGGTAAATAGCCTCTTATCACATGTGTTGATCTGAGTAACCCCATTTTCTTTCTTCTATACTGTACTGTTAGTAATGTAAAATTTCTAGATTAATATATCTTCTCACTCTTGAGAAAATTGTATTTGAAGGATAGGATGAAAGAAAATCCAGGTCTATCGTCTACATCCAGAATCAAATCTTTCAATTCCTACCAGGCAACATTTCTGGTCTGGGTTTGAACTTCTCAACATTTTATGTGAAGGTTAAGGCCAAAGAGGCCAGTTGTTAATTCCACTTCCTCCAAATATTGTTTTTATGAGGACCTTACTATACCCTCAACCAAAACAATATTCCTATTAAACTTCTTAGTTAAATGGCTCATTAAAATTATTCATAGACTTGAACCAAGAAATGAGAAGTCTAAATAGAAGAGACATCTTAAAATTAATGCAAAAATGATCCCAAAAGAATTAGCTTTTGAAATTCTAAAAGTATATTATTTTTGGTATTGGAAGTCTCAAATTGATATTTTCAATATATTTTCTGACATACATATTTGGATATCTAGTAATCTTTTCTTTTTACCTAAAGATATGATGAATGCTAGGCCCCACAGATTCTGTCAAGTTTGAATGAGCCTTGAGAGGACAGTCAAGCTAGTAGAGTTTTATTGAGACATTTAATGTTTTAGTTTTTGCTCTGTTGAAAAAGAGTTCTACTTGAGTATATGTCTGTATTTCTGTGCAGAATCATGCCAATGATATTTTGTACTATTTCTGAAATATAGGTTTTATCTAATATCATTCTGCTAGTGCTTTTTACTATAACAACATACAAGTAGAATATCATTCTTCTTGCACTAATGTTTTCTATTAGTTAACATTTTATGTAACTCATTATTCAGAATATATTTTACAATATTTTGGTTTTAGATCCTTATACTTGATTCTCATATGCCAGATTCAGTAGACAGATATATCAATGGGACATTACTATTTATATTAAGATTCTTCTTCTCTGTCCTGGAATTTAGCCCATCATTGAAATTACAGTTATGTCTAATGAACAGGCTAAATGTTCTAGCATGGAAACATGAAACTTCATTTGTGATAATGGAATTTGACTTGTATTTTTTCTCTCACTTTTAATAATATCAGAATGTTAATGCATCTGAATGTAATTAGCATAAAGAGTCTTAAGAAATGCTTTACTGTACCAGAAAATATGAATTAGCATTTAAATTACTATTGTTTTTCCAGACATTAAGTTTTGGGGCAAAGCCAAATGGATATCTGGTTCTTGGACTGTGCTAATCAATATAACTGTGGATGCATGTTTTCAAGATTAATTTTATGACTGCATTTTCTTAAGGGCAACAGCGTTTTCCTTTCTGCTGGTTAGCGGAGTGAATTCACTCTTTCTGGAAACAATAGAGGGTAAAAATGAGAAGGTTTCAAGTGAAAACATTTCTTTTTTCCTAATTTATTATTTTCCCATGCTTAATTCTTTCTCCTGTGGAAACAGGGAAGAAGGGCACATTCCATTTGCCTTGTTTCTTCTTAGGTAGACAGTGAAAAATTGAGCCAAAAGTAAATACTTTTTCACTCAGGAATTATTCATGTGAAGTGAAAAGGTAAGGAATAGATAGTATAAAGATTGCTCCCCAAAGGAATATTAGTTAAAAAAGAGGTAGGCCTAAATATCTTAACAAATAACTAATTGATTTGCATTTGAACAAAGTATTTTCTAGTTACGCAGATATAAGATGCTGATAAACAGTATTTTTACATGGTAGTAATTGCTTAAGGCAGAGCCTCATTTGGGAGAACCAGAACACAAAGCTTTCTGTGCCTCGGAAAATCTTTCAGATAAATTGGCAATAGCCTATGGCTTAACTGTGATTAGTTTAGTCCTAAGTAGAGTTTGAGGACTATCGCTGTACTTCCTCTTGGTATGGGAGTGAAATACATCTCTCACTAGCTGCTGTCTTTGCTATAGATGAATATCATGTTTATGGGTTGAACTACATTAGTTCATAAGTTATATCTTGAGGTTTCATAACTAATATCTGATGATTAGAGACCTTCAATTTAAAACTACTTGGCATTTTAAGAAATTTGTAGATTTCTGAAGAATCTTTTTTTTAGACCTTGGGAAATCTGAAGAACTGTGTATATGTATGAGTCCATGTGTGTGCCTGGACCTGTATTTTATGAGTATTTAAAAAGAAAGAAGAAAGAGAGAGAGAGAGAGAGAGAGAGAGAGAGAGAGAGAGAGAGAGAGAGAAGAAAATCAAAGGTAGGTACATATAAGGAACGGTGTGTATCTCAAAACTAAATGAAATCAAAGAAACAAACGCATTTTTTATAGTTAATAATAATTAAATGTTGAGTTTATTTTGTTGAATAATCTGAGCTGTCATTTCTAAAACTAGACATATTAACAATACCATCTGATTTAAAAATTTATACTAATAAAATTCCATTACATGCAGTCCTTAAATTAAGTATCTATTACATATATACATCCACTAAATTCCTGATATAGCATAAGGTATGAAATTACTTGTAACTTAATCAAATGTATTTGATTTTGAAATTAGCATACACTAATTATAGATTGATCAGATCTTAGATACCATGTAATCTTAAAATTGTAAATAGGTATATATTCCTGTGGTAACACTGGCAAAAATGGTAGTGGTAGTATACAACATTTTTTGAGGATTCTGGGGCTGCAGATAGCTTAGGGTAAAAGAGTTCTGCGATTGATTACTTACATCTGTATGTACCCAAATAGAGAATGATGGTAGGTGTATTTGGTATTTTGTAGCCCCAACTTATTTCAACATCTTGAATTTGCAGAAGAAGAAGAAGAAAAAAAACCCTAGGCATTTATATGACACTTCAGATTGTGTAACTTATCTATATATGCTGACAGTTAATTTTTACATTCCTGTAAAGTATGCAGTATTTTGAACCCCAAGTATAGATGAGAAACTGACCTTGTTCAAGTTCACAAGGCGTGTTAGTAGAATAAAGTCTTCTGTCTTCTAATGAGAAAAATATCCTTTCCACAATAAAGAAAAGGCAGTTCCTTTATGAGTTAGGAATTCTTTTGAGTGTAAAAGAAAGTCTGAGTAATGAATGATAGGTTCAAAATAAGAGTCAAACATGATGCATTAGTTCTTTAGTGCTAGCTGAATTAATCCTCACAAATTCAAAGAACACACATTTGTTATCTTACAGTTCTAGAGGTTAAACATATAAACTCAGTTACACTGGGCCCAAATTCAAGAGTCTACAGGACTGTGTTCCCTCTCAAACGACTATGAGGGAATCCCTTTCTTTGCTTTCATGGCTTCTAAGGCAGCCTGTATCTCTTGGCATGCAATCCTTTCCTCCACCTCAAAGCCAGGAGCTCAGCATCTTTTTTTCTTCTGACGTCTGCTTCTATCCTCACTTCTTTTCATGACTATACTCTTCTTTCCTCCCTTATAATTGCATTAGGACTATCTAAGTAACTCATACTGGTTTTTCCACCTCAAAACAATTTAATCATGTCTGCAAAATCCCTTGTATCATGTTATTCAACTTCTTTATTGGCTTCTAGGCTAAGGGCATGGACATTTGGGACTATTGTTTAGTCTATCTTTCATGAGGCCAGAGTAATAGCCTAAAGATGGCACAGTAACTTACAGGTACAATAGTCTCTCTCTCTCTCTCTCTTTTTCTTAATTAACTCTGCCTTATTTAAAGTTTTGGCTTACTAGCTCATGGTTGAATGGCTGCCATGGTAGGTGGAATACCATTTGGTTTTTTTTTTTTTTTTTTGGTGGTACTGGGTTCCTGGAAGCCCTTCTACCTCCAGGCTACACTCCCAGACCTATTTTTACATTTTTATTTGGAAACAGGGTCTCCTAAGCCAGCGAGCGCAGCTGGCTTCGAACCTGCGCGATCCTCCTGTCTCTGCCTCCCAAGTGCGGGGATTACAAGTGTGTGCCACCACGCCCAGCTTACCATTTGATTTTAAGATAGGAAAAAGATGAAAAAGTAAAGGAAAGACCTTTCCATTTTAAAAGTAAAGTCCTAGCCATAAGATTTTTTCCTTTGTCTTTGAGACCAGCATTACCTCAGGGGTCCCCTTAGCTGTAAAGGAAAATAGGAATTTGGAATCTTACTATTTCTTTCTTCATTTCTTTTTTTGGTGGAACTGGGGATTAAACCTGGAAGTGCCCAATCACTGTGCTACATCTTTAGCCTCTTTCATTTTTTATTTTGAGACAAGGTCTCACTAAGTTGCCCATGATGGCATCAAACTTACAATTCTTCTGCGTCAGCCTTTTGAATTGTTGTGATTGTAGGCATGGACCACCATGCCTAGCTCACTTTTTCTCTTTTTGAGGATGACAGAAAAGAGAGAATTGAAAAGAGGTATTCAGTGAGCCAGTATTTCTCTTGGTCAGGATTTCTAGTTACAAACAATGGAAACCACAGTATTTAATTTCAACAGCAAGATTTATTACAGAATATGTGGTTACAGAATCTCCAGAAGAAGTAGAGGACTAAGTTTACTGATAGCAAAGTCTAATGACCCCAAAATCATGTCCAATCTACCACACAACCTTTCTAGTACAAATTTCACAACAGTTAGCATCCCTGGTCAATACAGGTCATTAGTAGATATTGAATATGGATCCCATATTCAATACTATCTCCATTACAGAATCTGGCAAAAGATGTCCCCAATAATGATCATATTGCTTCTATTTATAGCCAGGCCTCTTGTGCATCTAACTTGTGCACATATCCATTCATAAATACAAAAGTGTCTTGGAAAGGTAAGTCTTTTAGACTAGTTATTCAGAAAGCAAAAGCCTTGGTAAGGATTTGAATGCTGATGTCTTGTGAATTGTTAAAGGGCATGTGTATATGCAAGTGTGTAGCCGTGCGTGGTGGCTCACGCTTGTAATCCCAGCATTCGGGAGGCTGAAACTGGAGGATCGGGGTTCGCGGACAGCCTCAGCTACTTAGTGAGCCCCTCTGCAACTTAGTGAGACCCTGTTTCAAAATAAAGAATAAAAAATTAGGGCAGGGGATGTGGCTTGGAGGTCAAATGTCCCTGGGTTCCATCCCCAGACCCACACACAAAAAAAAAAACCAAAGCAAGTGTGTGTGTATATATATATATATGTAAATAGATAGATATTTGATCTCTTATTTTCCCGACTGAAAGATCCACAAAACATCGTGTTGGAGAAAATCAGACACTAATTCTATCTATCATGTCTATACCTCTCCTGAGAGATATTTCCCTTCAATGACCTGGGAAGATGAATTTCCTTAATGAAATTAGTGGCATTTGCTGTTTCAGACTGAAATGGGATCTGCTGGCCTATACCAGCCAGCACGTTTGTAATCTATGCAATCTATGTTGTGGTCATTGCAAAAGTATTAACACTAACCCAGGAAAACAGGAAGCAGCATTAGAATGCTTTCTGTTCTAGTATTGCTTAGAGATGTAGCCTGAGATAATAAGATAGTACAATTTTTTAAAATATCAGAATACATCTTTTCTGTGGAGGTGAGGTTTGAAAAGCCCAAAGAAACTTGTTCATCACTTGCAGTTGATATTTTCCAGACACTCAGTATTTCAAAGGGTCTTAGAGTCAACCTATTTGCCCTTAGCTATTTTCTTGTTAATGGGAGAGGATAAAAAATAATTCTAGAAACCTTAATCGCATTTACCAAAATACCAAAGTAATCTGCACCTTATATCACATAATTATGTCTGAGGTAAGCTTACAGAATTTAGTTATTTGTTGAGAGTTGTTTTTCCCATAATGAAGTCTCCAAATAGAATTATCAAGTCTACTGAATGTTAATTTGTCAAGAAAAACAGAAGAGCTAATAAGGATAATGAAATTTATATTATAAATAGAGTATTATCTTGAAGGCTTCTATGGCTCCAAAAAAAGTATGACTGAAATATGACAGAGGGGAAGTCTTTTTTTGTGTGTGTGCTTAGAAATGAACTCAGAGGCATTCTACCTCCAAGCTACACCCCCAGTGCGATTTTATTTATTTGGAAACAGGGTCTCACTAGGTTTCTGAGAGCCTTCCTAAGTAGTTAAGGCTGGCTTTGAGGCTGTGATTCTCCTGTCTCAACCTTTCAAGTATTGAGATTACAAGCATGTGCTACCGCACCCAGCCACTAAAGAAAAGTCCTAATCAGCCAACCTGTAGAGTCATTTTCTCTTCAATGGACTACAGGATCTTGCTCTGGGCCAGTGTGAGGGAGAATGCACCCAGATATGCATGTCAAGTTTTTTTGTGATATAAAATAGTAGCCATAGAGAGTCCTGACTTTGAGATTCTTGTTGTTAGTTCAGACTTGTCTCCTGCAGAAAATACTTATTTACAGCATAGAGAAGAAGCGCTGCCTGGCTCCCTGGCTACTCTGGTGAAAGATAGAGATGGAAATATTGTTTCTGTCTCTGCACAAAGGTAGATGCCAACTTGCTGATAGGATATTTTTAAGAAATCCAAGATTTCCAGTATGGCTAAATATAGAATATACCCTGAAGAACTTATATATTAAAGTTTGGAGTTGACATAATTAAGTCATGAGGGTTATAATCTTACCAGTAGATAAATTCATTCTAATGGATTTACTAGGTGACAACCTAGGCAGGTGGGGTGTGACTGAAGAGAGTGGGTCGTTGGGGGTGTGGCTGTGGGGGTCCGTGCTTGGTTCTTTGAATCCTTTTGCTTCCTTGCTCTTTCTTTCTTCTGGCCTCCATGAAGTGAGAGTAGAGTTCTTGCGTTCTTCCTCACTCTGTTTCCCACCACCATGTCCTGTGTTCCTCAGACGTGGCCTGACATGAACTGAACCCTGAAATCTCCAAAAACTGTAAGAAAATAAATCTTCCATTTTCTATGTTGTGTGGCCTGTTGTTTGGGATCATAGCAGTAAGAATGTTGACCCAGATACAAGTGGACAAAGTAGTGATTTCTCCTAGCCAGTGGATGTTATTCACATGATAGTTCAACTTTATTGAACTTCTAGAAGTCTGGGAGCATTTACTTCACATCCTGTTCTGTTCAATTCTCCCATTTCTTGATTTCTACCCACAGTGTTTCTCCTTTAACATAAATATAATTTTGGAAAGTTAATCTGAGGTAAAATTTTATATTGCTTTTGTATAAACAATACCTTTTATTTATATCCTAGGTAAGTTATTTAAATTTTAGGGTAGAAACTTCAACTATTTTCTTTAGTAGACAATATCCCAAAAGGGGCAGGAAAAAAAGGGAGGAATTTGCTAAGAGAATGAGATTGGAGAGAAAGCTGCTGACACTAAGTTTCTTTGTCAGGAAAAATGAGAAAACTTCCCTGGTTCCGTTCCCATGGCCCCTCACTGATGACATTGCTCATGGAAAGTGTAGCTAGGTCAGCCACTTTTTCTTCCTCAAGTTTTCAATGGAAACAACTAAAAGCAGCAAGAAACTGTGTTGCAAATGCCCAAACTCAATCAAATATTCTTGAAGATCCACAAGCTAATTGGTCAGATTTTTGGTAACTGAAAAACCCACTGAAGATGCACATCTTCCCATGCCCTGGGCTGATTGTCCACATGCACTTTCTCACTGTTCTCTTCACTGCCCTGTCTGACTCTCTGTGCTTTTGCTGAACTCCTTCCTCTTCCATGTTTTCCTTTGATTCTCTCTAAGTTTTATATGGATTAATTTTTGAAATTACAAAACAAAACACCTATAATTCTCCTGCACAGAAAAATATCTTGGACATTTTTTTTGGTATTTTCTATGTATCTATATGTATTAGCATGGTGGTTTAGCAAAAATTGGAATCATTCTGCATATCTTTTAAACAGTATATGACAAATATTTCTCAGGTAAATAGTAGTTTCAATATTCCCTTCCTTCCTTCCTTCCTTCCTTCCTTCGTTGTAAGACCTTATCTACCAAAAATTCTTCAGAAAGGTATAATTTATTTTCACTTATAAGTATATAAATTTACTTGTGACAATGTTGATATTACTTGTTTTAGTACTGGGTTTTAAACCCTGAGGCATTCTGCCTCTGATTTATGCTCCAGCCCTATTTTATTATTTTTTTTATTTTGAAAAAGAATATCACTAAGTTGCTGAGAGTCTCACTATGTTGCTGAGGTTGGACTTGAACCTGTAATCCTCCTGGTTCAACCTTCCAAGTACTGGAATTGCAGTTGTGCACCACCACATGCAACTTATATTACCTTTTTATATTTCCTATTTAATAAAGAATGTTATGGCATTTAATTAGTTTTTTATTTCTGTGACAAATTGAATTCATTTTATTTCATTTGTTGACTATTACACATGTAACATATATTATATATGAATATATATTTATAGCTATTTTATTTTATGGCATTCTGATTTTAACATTTATAAATTTCATTTTTTTTCTTGTGTGGTACTGAGGATGGAACCCAGGGGCATTCTATTTCCAAGCTACTCCCCCAGCCCTATTTTTTATTCTTTATTTTGAAGCAGGGTCTTGCTGATTTGCAAAGGACCTCACTAGGTAGCTGAGGCTGGCCTCGAACTACAATCTTCTTGTCTCAGCTTTCCAAATGCTGGGATTACAAGCGTGAGCCACCATGCCTGACTAAATTTTATTGTTTATTATAACAGTAATTTAGTTATATAATTTAGCAGCAATTTAGTTATATAATTTTGGTCATTTTAAATAATGCTTAGAAAAGTCTTCCCTAACACAAGATGAGATAAATACTTTGATATATTTTCTTTGGTTTTGTTTTTTACACTGCACTACTCAATCTACTTGGAAATTAATTTAGAGAATAGAATATGATAGAAACAACATTTATCCCTAAAGATATAAAATTATTCATGCATTATTTGTGTGAAATTATTTTTTTCTATCTTGTGTGATATTATCTGGATATGGTAAATCAACAATTTCATTCCATTTCCTGTTTTCTCTAAGAAGGGATTGGTTTATATGCCTGGAGAATATAGTGACAGTTGGAAGATTTGGAAAAAGACAAGTGCTTGCCTCTGTCCTTATTAGAGATGATATATAATTATAGAAGGAGCTATATACTAAGGTATAAGAGGGGGACACAGGTGGTAGATCATCAGTCCATCTCTGTCAGTGCTCCAACAAAAGTAGCCTTCAAAACTGTTGCTATTATTTCAATAGTACTTATAGTCTAATACTACCACCTCTACCACTTAAAATTTGTTAAAATTTTATTATGTTCAAGAGTTTACTGATTATTATATATGTGTGTATGTTTCACTATATATATGTATAGATATTACATGTACATGAATATTACATATACATAAATATTACATATTTATACATACAATGCCTACTTTTATTTCCCCCAATTTAGAAATATACACATTCAAATTGAGTCTTAGAGAAATTAAGTGAATTGTTCAAAAGCTTAAAATAAGTATTTCTAGTCATTTTTCTGTATCTTTACAACTAAGAAAAATAAAGTGCTTTTGTGAAAAATGTAGTAAATGCCTAATGACCAGCAAGATGATTACAATCTTTAATACTGTGTACAGCTGTGCCTCACAGTGTCCTGATAGTCCTTGTAGGAATCTGTCTTCTTCTCTATTTTGTCCAGTTTTGAATAAGATAGTATTTTTGTTTTAAGTGGTTGAACCACATGCCTTTTTTTTGGGAGGGCAATAAAATTATTTTGAGTTTTCCTTAAAGTTTTATATCAAATTTCTTACATTAATATTACTATGCTTTCATGGATTGCAAACTGTAATAATTGTCTCTATATGGTTTTCCTGTTGTCTAAAACAAGAATATAACCCTCAAACAGAGGCTATCATTAGTCCATTTACCTGCTCTAACCTTTGGTGGCTGGTCTTCTTATCAAGTGTTATTAGAGAAAAATGATGGCAACTTTAAGAGCAGATCATGTGTACAAATTCAATTTGATGTGAGAATTGGTCAAGACATGTACATGTACAACTGTACCTTAGTTTATCTGTAAAAGAGGGATAATAATTCTCACTTCATTTGATTGTTTTGAGGAGAAATGATATTTTAACAATGTAATATGGAAGAATGCTTTTGAAACTTCAAAACACTATAAATCTATATAAAAAACAAACTAAGGTGATCAAGAGGGTGGCTGTTTATTTCTAGTGGTGTACTAGGTTGGTTCTGGTTTACTCCTAGTAGAGAAGACATTTACTCAGACTTCTGGTTGTGGCTAAATACTCTTTTACCCTTTTAAACAATTTATAAGTTTTAAATTGTGCATCATTCTGAGCAGGATGACATCAACACACCATCTCATTCTTACCTGCCTGGGACATGTATCATCTCTGTGTCCACCATATCCACTCTGTATGTGCCACTTACCATGCCTCTTACTAGAACTCTTATTTCACGTAATAATAGCTCCAACATGCAAGAGTAATGATACTGGCAATTTGAATATGTCAAAGAGAAGCCATAACCAGGCCTGATGGTGCACCCCGGTAATCTCAGTATTTGATTGGCTGAGACAGGAGGATTTCAGTTTTGCGGCCAGCCTCAGCAACCTCATGAGTCCCTCTGCAACTTAGTGAGACTCTGTTTAAAAAATAAATGAAAAGATAAATGAATAAATATAAAACAGGGCTGAAGGTGTAGCCCAGGAACAAAGAGCTTCTGGGTTCAAACCCCAGTACCATGAAAATGAAAACAAATAAAAGCTTTAAAATGCTTCCTTAAAGTATTATTTCAAGTTATCACAAGAAGAGTGATTATAGGAAATATATTTTGAGAGAGAGAGAGAGAGAGAGAGAGAGAGAGAGAGAAAGAGAGAGAATGAGAGAGCAAGAAAGTATATTCATATAACTTTTATTACAATATAATGTTATAATTATTCCATTTTATTTCAGTTGTCATTCTTTTACTGTGTTTAATTTATAAATTAAACTTTTGTCATGAGTATGTATGTATAGGAAGAACTATACTGTATATAGCGTTCAGTATTACACTATTTCAGGCATCTATTTTTCTTGTATTCTCTACAGATAATGGAAACTACTATAGTACAGTTATAGTTAACCTATTTCTGGAAGATTATTGATTTTTATTAGTTCAAGTCTTTATCTTTCAGGTTCAGGATTTAAAATCATCCACAGAATGGACCTTTACTTTGAAATTAAAAATATCACCATATAGAATTGCTGCCATTAAATTGTAAAAATTTTGCCAATTTTGCGTTTTCTTCTTTTTTGATCTCTCTCTCACTCACTCTCTCTCTCTACTTTTATTGGTGTATTGTAGTCTCACATCATAATGCAATTAAAAGTGGTGTTTTAGTTTAAGTCACACTTTTACTAAGTAACTTACCTGGCAGTCATGGACTACAGAGATACAAATGAAGTATAAAGTCTGCATTTATTTTATTTACTATCATTCTCCATTGCTTTTGTCAGTGCCTATTTCTCTTTCTGTGATTCATATAGGTGGCTCCTCTTTATAAACTGTCCATATACAATATACACTAGTGATGGCTTCATTTTTGTGGATTGCATCATATTTACCTTCCATTGATAAAAATAAGAACTAGGAAAAAGTGGCTATAGTATGTTTCATATATCATATTATTTTGATAAAATGACAGGACTGCTGTCATTTAGTCACAATCATTATTACCATTTCTGTTAGGAATGACTCAGAATAAATTTAAAATGAAAATGTGTTTTTTACAATAAGCATTCCATATCCATGGGTTCAATATCTATGCATTGAATCAAACTTAGATGGAAAAATATGTACATTTAAAAAATTTTTATCTGTACTGAACAGGCCCAAACTTTCTTATTATCATAATCTCCTAAATAATATAGTATAGAAAGTATTTACATATTATTTACCTTGTACTAAGTATTATAAGTATTTTAGAGATCATTTAAAATATTCAGGAGAATATGTACAGGTCATACTACAAATACTATTTTATATAAAGTAGTTGAGCATATGTAGATTTTAGTATCTGCAGTAGATACCGAGGGCAACTGTATTGAAACCATCGAGGAATGAACAAATCAATGTTTGTTGAGTTACTAATATTTCCAGGACACAGTATTTATGATTCTTAGGCAACAATATAATACCATGCATGAATATTCTGAGTTTGCCGACGACAAATATGAATTCAAATGTAGGCTTGCAGTGTAACTAGTTTGGGGACAATGGGTGGTACAGGGTTGAATTGATTGAACTGTTTATTTTCAGAAGTCAGTTGGTCCTGCACTGTACTTCTGAAGACAAGCATGGGGATGCTTTCCAACCAAATAATGGTTTATATATATCACCTTAAAAGGCAAATAAATATGTTAGAGGAAACATGAAAAGAAAGTAATGCAGGCACAAATAAGAAAAAAAAGCCAGTTTTGTCCTTCCCCCTAGAATTTTACATTTGGACAGTTTTCTTTAGTTTTGTAGTACTCTCAAGCCTGATTAACACATTTTTTAAAGCACATCTAGATTTATGTTTATGTCAGTCACATGTTTTATAACTATTTTAACAGATATTTATGATTCATTTATTTGGAAATAAGAAAAGAAAGCAGTGATTAATGGCATTTAGGAAGGGAAATGTATACTGCTCTCCAAGCAGAATGTGGCATGAAGATAAATATTCAGTGACTTACAACATGATAAAGCATGTAATCCTATTTCTACTCAACTGAACATTTATCATCTACTCCCTGAGCTCATATTTTTCTCTTATTGTGGAGGAAGGGGAGCCTGTGATGTGTGGCAAGGGAGTGGGGACACTATATTTAGGCCATTTGATTCAGAAGCACCACCACCTTTAAGACATAGCTGTCATTATTCCACTTGTTGGATGAGGCACAGTGCTTAGGAAAAGTTAGCCACTTGCCTTTTGTCAATTGGTATTGGGCTGAGGATTTGGGCTTCAAGTTCAACCTTCTGTACTTGCACTGTATACTGCTATTTTGGTATACTATACTCAAATATTTATTTTTTTTTTTAGAAATTTCAAGTTCTGATTTTAGGTGGGACAAAGTAATTTTGACTGTATCTTCAATTTATTTTCTTTATTGCTAGCCTAACCTACATATTATTTATGAGACGATGAAGAAGAAGAAGAAGAAGAAGGAGAAGAAGAAGAAGAAGAAGAAGAAGAAGAAGAAGAAGAAGAAGAAGAAGAAGAAGAAGAAGAAGAAGAAGAAGAAGATTTATGGCAGTGGGGATTGAATCCAGAGGCATTCTACTTCTGAGCTACACCCCCAGCCCTCTTTAATTTTTATTCTAAAACAGGCTGTTGCTAAGTTGTTGAGGGAAGCCTAATCTACATTTTAATGAATGTGAAGTTGTTGAACATTGAACCTTCTGGAAACCAACTCAAGTAGAATTATTAGATAGAACAAATATAGTGATTTATGGGGAATATCACAGACTTTGAAGACTTCTGCACATGCAAGTAAAATATTGCAAATTTTACATTGCCACTGAAAGCTGAAATAGGAAATAATTCATCTCACTGATACATTTTAGGATATTTCAGAAAAAACAGAGGTGGGAATTACTATGCTTCATGAACAAAGGATTTCATCCTTAAGGTAAAAAAAGGCAGAACACATTTTGAAAAAACTGTTACCCACAAAGTCAATCTTAGCTACCATTTCTAATATAAAATTTAAAATATTCTTTATTGCCATATTTATGCTTGTAATCCCAGTCCTTGAGAGGCTGAGACAGGAGGATTGTAGGTTCATCCTCTGCAACTTGGTGAGACCCTGTTTTAAAAAATAAAATAGGTTGGGGTGTAGCTGGGGTGTAGAATGACCCTGGATTCAATTCCCAGTACCATAAAAGATAAAAAAATTTAAAAATTGCTTATTGGAGCCGGGCGTGGTGGTGCACACTTGTAATCCCTGTGCTTGGGAGGCTGAGACAGGAGGATTGTGCAGGTTCACAGCCAGCCTCAGTTGGCTTAAGAGACTCTGTTTCCAAATAAAATATAAAATAGGTCTGGAGTGTAGCCCAGAGGTAGAGGGCCCCTGGGTTCCACCCCCAGTACCACCAAAAAAAAAATTGCTTATTGGTAAACTATAATTACACATCTTAGTGAGATTCAAATTTGTACAGACATGCACACAGATCTTGTTATTAATCCCTTCAGGTCCCACCCTCTACTCACTTCTCTCCACACATAACAGCTAGATTGGTAATTATACCTTCACACATGGTCATTGTATAATTTGGGCCATAGCATAATATAAAATGCAAGATTCTTCAATGTCCAAAAAAAGGTTTTTTTTGTGGGTCTGGGGATGAAATCCAGAGGCATCTGACCTCCAAGCTACAAATTTATTTATTTCAAAATAAATTCTTTATTTTGAAACAGGGTATCACTAAGTTTCAGAGAGCCTCACCAAGTAGCTGAGGCTGTTGGTGAACCGTGATTCTCCAGTCTCAGCCTCCTGAACGCTGGGATTACAAGCGTGTGCCACCATGCCCAGCTTCCAAAAATGACGGGTCCAGCCCATCAGCGGTGGGGCTAAGGGGGAAGGATGAGTGCCGACGGCCCCGAACAACAGCAACACACGGAGCCGGGAGCCGAGTCAAGCAGGAGCTCGTTCATTCTTCTTCAAGCAACATATATAGAGCACAAAACCACAAGGGGAATTTCCAATGAGGAAATAGCCTAGCCTATCGGGATAAAGGTCACCTCTTCACGGACCCAGCATGTAGCTTGCAGCCAATCCCAGGCCAGTACACGAGCCATTCATGTGTGCGGAAGCTCCTTTAAAGGTTAAAAAGGGAAAAGTTACTCAGTCTCCCCACCCATAACGAATGGGGAAACCATGCCTTCGTAACTTCCTCTAGGCGCTGTCTTAGCCCCCTTTCTGCGGAAGTTCTTAAACTTTACCTAAGGCTTACCCTGCAGGCCACTCAGGTCGAGGGAGGCTGCATCTCTTTAGGCACTGTGTGCACACACCCCAACACAAAAATGTTTGCGTGTCAATGTGATGGTGCAAGAGGAGAATTCAACACCTGGCTTCATGTGACACACAGGTCACAGTCAAAATGCAGACACTCTAAAAATATTGCATAAAATTACCTTTGGACTGTGTATATAAGGTAAGTATGAAATAAAGAAGTTTTGCATTTAGACTTGAGTCTGTGCCTTAAGATACCTTACTAGGTATTAGCAAATATTCCAAAATATGAAAAATTTAAACATCAAAACTTTGTAGTCTCAAGTCCTTCAGATAAGGGATATTTTACTCGTAGCAACTGATGAATTTTTTCAGCAATAAGAGATGAAGACGAATTTATCTGGAGTTATAATTAAGAGCCCTGCTTCAAGGAAGCAACTATTCTGCTGTGGTTCCATGGAGAAACATAAATATCATAAAATGTAGAAGTTCAGTTATGGACAGAATTAGAAAGCAAGAACTAAGAGATACCAAATGGGACCAGAGTGAAAGACCCCCCAACAGCAGTGTACTAACTGCTTTAATGAGAAGAGCATAGAAGTTAATACCATGACTTTTGACTATTCTTAGCTTCTGTATGCATATTTGTGTCTAAATTAACCATATAAAATAAATTGTATATCTCCCCTCTTATATTGTATCTCCTGCCATTTTATTGCCTTTATATGTTACTCCAAATTAAAGACTCTCTTCAAACACACTCAGATATTTGGGATAGGATTTTCTTGTGTTAAGCAGCAAAATTTTTGTTGTTTCTAGTAACCAGGTAAAACAATAGTACTCTTTATAGAACATTGCTGGAATAAGACTCGGTTTGCTTTGTTAGATTTTCCTAGATGCTGCACTATGGCACCAGAAAAACCATTGGATCATTAACATTATGAGCCTCTGAGTCACTCAACTGTTCAGAAGGAATGAAGGTCCCGTAGTCTCTGCCTGAGAGCAGTTCTCTGACCACAATAATGTGGTAGGTCTAAGCAGTACAGGCCAGGGATATGAGGGAATTAATCCCTCAGGAGTGACCCTCAGGGAGTGAGAGATGGGGGCTCTGCATCAATATCTGCCATCTTGCTGTCACTGAGGCAGCCTCAGGATTGTGCTGCACAGCTTCTTAGTGGAGCTCAGTGGGACTAAGCCCAGATTTCCACAGTGGTGACATGCTAATTAACAGTACAGGTGTTAGCTGCGTGGTGGGCTCCCTTCCTTCTTTGTTTTACTTCCTTATTCCATCACTCTTCTATCTGGGATCACTTCCTAAATAAATCACATGCATTGGAATTGTTGTCTCAGAGTCTGCTGACTTCATTTGATATTTTTCTACCTAATAATCTATTTATATCTAACTATCTATCATCTGTCTAATCTTTTTCATTTAGGAGTGGTAGTACAAACCTGTTATCTCAGTACTTGGGAGGATGAGACAGGAGGATTACAGGTTTGGGACTAGCCTCAGCAACTTAGTGAGGCTCTGATTCCAAATAAAAAATAAAGTATGGCTGGGAGTTTAGCTCTAAGGTACGGTGCACCTCAGTTCAATTCCTAGTAACACACACATACACACAAATACTTTTCCAAGCTGACATACATTTTTAAGAGATTATGTTTAGGAAATCTTGTAATGCTTAACTCTGTTGTTTTGGGGAGAGTAATAGAATTGGGGATAGGAACTGATGACCAGTGAATGACTAAGAAAATTTAATTTCTAAGAGGATTCCCAGGTGGATGTATCTATGACACATGCCATATGCTGGTGCTATACTTATTAGTATGTTCTCTGTGTGTGTATGATTGTGTGTGTGTGTGTGTGTGTGTGTGTGTGTGTGTGTGTGAGAGAGAGAGAGAGAGAGAGAGAGAGAGAGAGAGAGAGAGAGAGAGAGAGAAACCATCAAGCCATGCCAGGTTTGGACTGCACCTATACAAACTTGTTTCTGATCCAGATTTGGGGGAGCTTAGCAAAATGATGCCAGGAAAGTGACATGAGGCAGGTGACATGAAAACTGTGTCCCCTAATGTCTCTGCTACACTCAGTAAGCGTTAAAATCATGCTTTCAAGTTCACAGTGAAGGTCAGCATATCTGAATTAAAATGTAAAAAATCTCTCTTTTTCTAAGATGTATGTCTTTGTTTATTTGTTTATTATCAAAATCGACTGGTCAAGTTTACTTAGAACAAATACAATGACTTAATTTAAAAAGTTGAGGTACCTAGCGATTCATGAATTTTTAAGAGAAATGGTTTCTCAAAAAAAAAATCCAAAACATCCCAGACTTTCTACTGAAATTATGTACACATATAAGAATACCAATGCCAATCTCAGTATCAATATGGGGGGGAGGAGGGAGTGGAGATGGAGCCATGGGAGGAGCTCATCAAGTTCTGTGTGCATATATGTCCCTATCATTCTGAACTACATCATGATGTGAGACTACAGGGCACCAATAAAATTATATTTAAAAAGAGCATTTAAGTATGAAGACTTACAGAAAATAGTTATAATTAAAAGAAACCTTATTTCCAAATTATTATGAAGTATTGGAAATTGATAAGAAAGTGAGGTAAATTAAGTTTATTCTAACTCTTTTATTTTCTGTAATTTCAAGATTCAGACCTTTTCATTCTATTCCAGGAAGTGGAGTGGTATAAAAAATCATAAGTAACCTAAATTTCCATGAAATGTCCTACTTAAACAGTCCAATTCCTCTCTTTGAATTTAAACTAAGAAATCTTTTTCTTCCTGCATGAATGAAAGTTTTGGGGATAATTATTGGTAAATAAAATAGCTTAGAAATTTAAAATATTTCATACAAACTAAATTTAACAGCAATGATGTGAAAGTTTTCCCTCCCTACAAAAACAATTGAATTTATATTCTTACATGATCTTAAGAGATAAGAATTTAAAAAAAAACCTGAAAACCAACTGGAACAAAGGATTTGATTAGAAGTGACAGTAGTTTGGAAATTTATTTTTATAG
The DNA here is from genome assembly GCF_963383645.1 of Muscardinus avellanarius. Lineage (NCBI taxonomy): Eukaryota > Metazoa > Chordata > Mammalia > Rodentia > Gliridae > Muscardinus > Muscardinus avellanarius. The sequence goes on along the minus strand of NC_137795.1, from coordinate 34,282,237 downwards.
GACAAAGGCTAGCCTTTAATTGTTTACTTTAAGGCTAAAGAGTTTACATTATGGAGGTATTCATATCTTCGTTTTGTTCGTTTTGCTGTGACACACTTCCTGGATATTTCAAACCACTCTGTTTTGCAAGACTACTTTGCATTCTAAAGAGGTTTCCTGCCTAATTTAATTCCATCATCTGATTGCCATGGAAACTCTTGATATCCTTTCCTCTTTCTGGAATGAAACATTGGCTCTGTTTCAAATACAGTTTTTTTTTTTTTTTGGCACAGAAAATAGAGTAGGTTTCATAAAGTAAACCGTGTTGTCAAACGGAGGAGTGTCCCTCAGGGCGATCTTCTGGATGCAGCTGAACCACAAAAACACACTAGATGTGTAGATTAGAAAGGTAGCTTAACGATAACAAACAGATAGCAGTTTAGTCCGAATCACAGCAGAGCAATGCCTGATCAACTTCTAAATTTGAGAAGGAAGTTGAAATCAATCCTTTGTTGTATGTTAGTCCAGCAAAATAAAATACAAAACAATCAATGGTATCATGACCCTCAAATTTTATGATGCTGAACCAGTATAAATTTCTCAAAGGTGTTTCAAAAGAGATTAATTTTGAGAATATAAATAGTGGGGCTGGAAAAATAATTTGTATAATGAACTTTTATTTTGAACTCCAGGTACAAACTTTATTTCTATTACAAAGAAGTTGATAATTATAATGGCAAATTAAAAATGAAAGGGGTTCTGACATTGGGCTTTTAGGGGGAGCATAGGGCTGGTGCCATATTCCTGATCAGGGCAGAGTCCAGTAGGTTTCTAGTAAAGACAGGCAGCCTTGGCACTCCCCATTAAAAGGCAGTGAGGGCAGAGGAGCCACAATACCTACCAGGAACAGAAGGCAGCGACGCCTAACAACAAAGGAGCAGCTTCCAATGTAGCCCGGGCCAGCACCTCCAGCTTGATTCTTCCAAAGGTCTAGCTTCCCACACACACTGCCCATGGCCTGAGTACTTCACCAGGCCACTCCACACACAACAGAGGCCCAAGTCTGGAGTAAGTAGGGTGATGCTGGGAGAGCCTACTCCAAAGCTCCAATATTAGGCTTCCACAGGGCAGGGAATAACTTCACTGATGGCTACCAGATTTCCAGAACCACCCTCCTCCTCTTTCCACCAGGACTACAAAGCACCAAGAATCAGCAGTGATAGTATTTTGAAAGGTGAAGCCTTGGTGGCCAAGAAGCCATTGCTTCTACTTCACTGCTGCTATAAAGTACTAACAAAGCTGAAACACTTCCCAAAAACTTCCCTGCCAACCCTCTCTGGAACCTGCAAAATCCCACAGCATTCTCTCAAAAGACACAAAATGGCTATAACCTAGGAAAAGAAAATCTCTCCTGCCTAAAGAGCTAGAGAGGGTCTGCAGCCGCCCAAGTGCTTCTATGCATAGGTAGGGACCAGTGTGCAGAGTGAGCCTCTGTGCACACCATCACTCCTCCTCCCCTTCCTCCTCAGCATCCCCAGCTCCCTGTTGCTTTGGGGACTTGGCCTTTACAGTTCTCCTATGGTAGATGGTGGCTGCGGGAGTGACCCTGGAGCTCCTGCCTTTTTCACTCCTACCACTAGCTCCGTATCTCCCTCCAAGGAGGAAAGAGGGCACCAGGTTTTTTGGGTAGAGATTTTGAACTGGATAAACAACTGGAGTGTCCAAGGGCCATGGCCCCATTCTGGCTGGTTTAATTTGCCCCCAGATGTCCTAGCTATCTGAATTGTTCAGCTTCATGCACCATGAGGGCTGGCCAGCACTCAGGTCAAGGGCCTGACGTTGATTTTGATAGTTAGCTCAGGTATTTGTCATATGGTTAGTGGATCTGCTTGGGGGCAGAAGCTAGGTGGGTCCTTTAGCATTTCATGCTTGATATTATTCATGTTGGTAGGCAACAGATCTCCTTGGTGTCTGACATGACTGTTGGCAGCTCTGGTGAGGTATTTTGAGGCTGGAATCCTCTCTAGGAATCCCCTCCATCACAAAGTTATTTGCTGTGGCTGGGTGTTGGTCACATTGGTCCTGGTGATGGAATAGCACCTCTTCTTCCAGCTGTACCCCACAGAACTCACATGGAATGCTGCTGCTGTCTTCTACAGAGGGAGAATTGCTCAGGCCCATCAAAAAGTCTGACTGGTTACTAGTGACCTGCTGCAGAAAGTTTTGGAAGATGACATCAGGATTCTCTGCCTGTCTGGAGGAAGAGCTGCCAGTGTTGAGTGAAGGTAAGGCACAAGAAGAGTTACATCTCGTCTGATGCTCAATGAGCAGTTTCTCTGGGTAGCGCTCCTCACAAAATTCAGAAGGCAGCATGGTCTCGTCAGCTGCACACTTTATGTCATTCAGAAAACTGGGATCTGGAGACTGCTCTGTGTCACATACAGCCTCCAAAAGGCCGGGCCTTCATTTTGCAAGACTTAGGGCCAAAAAGAAGTCTAAGTTTGCAATGTCTTCAGCAACCTCCTTGGGGGGTTGTCGACCTCTATTTCTTTCCTGCCTTTCTTGTTCTTCAAAGAGATTATTCTGAATTGGAAACTGGGCTGCCATGTTCCTTTGGTTGGCAGTCCTATGGTGGAAATTTTCTGATTCAAAGGCTCGTAGGGGCCTTCAGGGGAGCCTTCATGGGTGGGTCCACAGCCTCAATCTGTCTGAGGAGCCGGATGCAATCCAGATTCCATTTTGACTCCAAGCCTCATCGTATGCATTGGAAGGTATGACAGACTCATTTCTCCTTCCCTCCTCCCTCTTTCACAGACTTTAGGGTGAGTCTTCAGATCTTTCACAAGGACATTGTGTCCACAGTTGTTACAAAGTTCTCTGGACACCACAGTAATCTTCATGTTCCTTCAATTTGAGAACAGAAAGTTCCAAATCACAGTGCTGGCAGAGGGCACTCCATCTCCTCATGCTTCTTCAATTGCCTCTTTTCAAACATCTTGTTACATTTGCAGGTCACCTAACAGTGTTCTGTAGCCATATGTATCTTCATGTCGTGTTTGGGAAATGGTTTCGTGCAGATAGGACACATATCAATGTTCCTTTGACAGTGGATCTCATGGATCGTAAAGTTAAACACAGGGATTTCTTTTTGGCAGTTGTCACATAGTTGAGTATCCTGGTCATCGAGAAATTCAGCCATCTTTAGCTCTTCCTGAAAACTGGGACAGGCTACAATGAACTTAAACACAAAGATCCACACATTTTTGCCATGGATTTGAATTCAATTTTATTTTTTATTTTTAATATGCTTTCATTGGTACATAGTAATCCCACATCATAATGTAGTTCAGAATGATAATGATACATAGATGCACACAGTACTTGGTGAATTTTCCCTAGCTTCCTCCCCACTCCCTCTTCTTCCCCATATATGATATTGAGATTGGCATTGGGATTTTCATATATGTATATGACATCAATGGAAATATCTTCTTTGTGAATTCTTCCTGCCTTCTTTTGGACCACCTCCTTTGTTCCATTGGGGTTTCTCTTCCATTGTCTAAGGTCTCTCTTTTATCCCAATTATTCCTAACATTCCACTTGTGAGAGAAAACATATCACCTTTCAATTTCTATGACTGGCTAATTTCACTTGACATAATCTTCCCAGGTCCATCCATTTTCATTATTTCTGAGTAGAGTTCCATTATTTATAAATTCTATAATTTCATAATCCATTTATCTGTTGATGGATACCTAGGTTGTGTATACAATTAGGCTATTATGAATTGTGCTGCTATAAACATGGATATGCATGTATAGCTATAATATTCTGCTTTCAGATCCTTTAGAAAGATGCCCAGGAGTAATATAGCTGGATCATATGGTAGAGCCATTCTCAGTTTTTTGAGGAATCTCCACACTGATCTTCATAGTGGCTATACTAATTCGCAATCCCACGAACATTGTAGAAGACTATCTATTGCCCCACATCTATTGTTGTTTGAATTCTTGATGATTGCCATCCTAATTGGGGTTAGATGAAATCTCAGTGTAGTTTTAATTTGCATCTTTCTGATTGCTAATGATGTTGAACTTTTTTCATATATTTATTGGCCATTTGTATTTTTCTTTTGTGAAGTGTCTAATTTACTTGCCCATTTTTTGATTGGGTTGTTTGTTTTTTTGGCAATAAGTTTCTTAAGTTCTTTGTATATTCTAGATATTAGTTCTCTATCAGAAGAGTATCTGGCAAAGATCTTCCATTCTTTGAAAAAATTATTTGAACTTTAAGAAGGGAATGTCAGTTTGTAATCATGGGAAGGAGGAAGGATTATGTTTAGTATGATTACCAAATTCCTTTGTGTACGTATCTGTGAGAAAAAAAAGTGTGTGACTATTTTTGTGTGAGTGTATACAACTGTTGCATATGACTGTATGTCTCTATATATTGAGTACAAACACTTGGCTGTCAGCATACAGATTGATTAAAAACCAAGTAAGTATTAGAAGAAAGAAAAACATTTTGTCTGATAATTTTCTATAAATTTAAAGATGGTTTTAATAGCTAAATTACTTGGTATTATGTTGCTTTTCCTAAAATATTTAGGTTTTGTTTGTATTTTAAATGAAATGAATGAATTGGAGTTAGTAATCTCTATCCCAACTTTAGTAAGCTCTATTTTCTCAAAGACATAAAAGTAAGAGAGAAGCAAAATTTTGATTCCTTGTAAAGCTTGGTTTTATCATTAAGGCACTTAATGATTGTTTTTCTTTTCTTTTTTATTTATTCCTTTCTTTCCTTTTTAGGACTTGAGGTTTGTCTATGCAAAGTGATTGGCTATGACTCTTTTTTCCAGGTGGGGTAATAGGCAAACATTTTTTTTTCACAATAAATATCCATGTCTAGAAAATACATTGCCTAAAAGTTTAATTAAAATGAAGATTCACATGTATTGAAATTACTTCCAAAAAGGAACACATGTTTAGCAAATCTACAAAGTATAAAAAAACTGTTTTACAGGTTCTAAATATTGCAGGTAACAGATTTCAAAAAGCAGTTTATAATTTTGGGGGGTTTTAATTTGATTTTTCAATTTAGAAAAGTAGGTGTTAACTTCAAATTAACTGGTGTTAGCTGCTTTGGCAAACTTGCAGCAACTGTTTTAATATTTAATCATTACAAAACAATAATTAGCACTGGTCTCCACTATATGTTGCTCACTTTCAGTATAATTTACTCTTAGGTGTATTGTTTGTAAAGCAGAGTTGAACAATTTTTGTTGTTAAAACAAATGCTAATGACACTTAAATTCATACCTATTCCTGAAATAGTGTTTTGAACTCACTTCTTTTCACCCTGCACTGATGATGTGAGTACTTACAGAAGGTTGCATGATGGAAATCTATGACTTAATTTTGCAATCAGGAGAGGTTTAGAAAACAGTGATTAAGACATTGACCTATATATTTCAGCAAAGCATGCAAATTTTGTGACCCCTTAACACAAATTAGGCTATTTATATTTATTTCCTTTTTTTAGATTTTTGTGTATTCTTTTTTTTTTTAAAGGCAGTCAATCATGTTGTATTGTCTCTTAAGTACAAAGATCTCTCCTTCTTGAGCAAGTCAGCTAGAGGCCATTTATTTTACCCACTGCTCTGTTTAGCTGCCAGACTTCTGTTTCTCTCTTCAGCAATGGTGAGGAGGATTACTTTTCCTCTGGGAAGAGAAATCCATGGTTTGATTCCTTTGCCAGTGATAAAAATGTTGGAGAGCTGAGTGGCAGAGCTTTTGCCATTGGTGTCTTTCACATGAATCACATCAAAATAGCCAGAATGTCTGTCTCTGTTGGTGTCCACACCAATTCTTCCCAAGTTGGCAAATCTGGTCACCATGTACAATCTACATGTCAAAGTTGATGAAATCAGTAATCTTGCTAGTCTCCAAATTAGTCTGAATGGTGTCATTAACCTTGATGAGTGGATCAGGATAGCAAATGGCAGAAGCATCATTCTTTTGTGCCCACGAAGATATTTCTCACTTTGCACAACTTGTACTTGGCCTCCTCAGTTGAAATGTGATGAACAGCAAAGAGACACTTGGAGAATAGGTCAGATGGAAGTTCTCTCCAGTCTTGCCAATCGTGATGACATCCAGAAAACCAGCAGCGTAGGTTAAATCAGTTCACACTTTGCCATCAATCTTAATAAGATGCTACATGCATATTTTCTTTACTTCATCTCCTGTCAGGGTATATTTAAGCTTGTTCCTAGGAAGATGATGAGAGGAAGACATTCTTTTAGCTTGTGAAGACCAGTGGATGGATGAGGAGCAAATACACTGGTAAGTTTACTCAAAATCCAATTCTTTGGAGCGATTACCCACTTCAGATGCTTCTTGGGACCATGAGCTGTGGCTGTACTAGGTAAGGAAAGAGAGATCGTTGCATATTCTAACAAATTCCTAAGTCTCTGTCTCCCTCTCCTTTCTGTCTCTCTGTCTCTGTCTCTGTCTCTGTCTCTCTCTCTCTCTCTCTCTCTCTCTCTCTCTGTCTCTCTGTCTCTCTGTCTCTCTGTCTCTCTCTGTCTCTCTGTCTCTCTCTGTCTCTCTTAATATAGCCTGACTTTTCCTTTACTGCAGGAGTTCGGAGTATGTGGGAAGTTTTCCTATGACCCATTTTTTTCTTAGAACCTAACTCAACAGTTTATGCACAGATTTTCTCTGTATAATGCATGAACATTATCACCAGTAATAACCAGATTTATACTAATGAAGTGATTCTTGTATGAGTTAAAAAGTACTTACCTGCCGGGCGTGGTGGCGCACGCTTGTAATCCCCACGCTTGGGAGGCAGAGACAGGAGGATCGCGCAGGTTCGAAGCCAGCCACTCATGCTGGCTTAGGAGACCCTGTTTCCAAATAAAAATGTAAAAATAGGTCTGGGAGTGTAGCCCGGAGGTAGAAGGGCTTCCAGGAACCCCAGTACCACCCCCCCCCAAAAAAAAAGTACTTACCTAAAATGAATATACCCTGGCACAGAAGTTCAATTTCTAGTTCTGGAAAAAACAGAATAGAGCAGACTAATAGAGATTACATGGATGCAGCTTTTACCTCTGCATAGTAAGTGGCCACAGGATTCTTGATTCATGATAAAGAGCTTCCTGTCACTTGAGTAGATCTTTGAGGTGTCAGTGTCATGGGGAAACACAATAAAGTTTGTGGGTTCTTGGCTTCCGTGGCAGAAAGAATTTCAACATGAGCCAGAGTTAAAGACAGAGGTTTTAATTCAAGTAAAGTAAAGATAAAGGTTCAAGGGAAATGCTGGCCATCTCAAAAATCATGAGAGTGGCTTTAGGGAGTGGAGCAAGAGCTACAAAATCTGCTCCAAAATGGCAAAAAAAAAAAAAAAAAAAAAAAAAAAAAAGGCAAAATGCCAAATGGCTCCTTGGCTAAAACGACTCCACGGCTAAAATGGCAAAGCACCACCAAATTGCTCAAAGCTCTACCTTTTTTTTTTTTTTAATGTGGCTTAGCAGAGAGGAGATGGCCAGGTCACAAGTTCAAGACCAGCCTGAGCAACTTAATGAAAGCTTGTCTCAAAATAAAAATATAAGGCATGTATGCCTCTATCATCTTGTACCCCATTAAGATGTGTGACTACAATGCACCAATAAAAAATTAATAAATTAAAAAATAAAAAATATTAAAAGGGCTGAGGATGATATTCAGTAGTAGAGTGTCCATGGGTTCCATCCCCAGTATCGAAAGAAAAAAAAAACATATCAAATTACTCTTTTGATCTCCTTAATTAAAATAAGACCTCTGAAGCACAGGCCACAACTTGGCCCCCGATAACCCACTTCTTCTTTCTCTATATTAACAGAAATTTTACTTTAGCATATGAACTGTCAGAACCCAGTCTCTATCATAGAAAAATGTCATGAATCTAAGATCTGGCCAATATGATATATGGTGACTTTCTAATGGCAATTTGAAGAAATCCTTCTTAAAAGAAAAATGGTGTGCCTTCTTTAGCCCTCTTCTCTTTTGTTTTTCATCTATTTGGTACCCGAATGCATGCTTGTAATTTTGGTTGTGGGGACAAGGGCCATACCCCAATGCCAGAATCGTGACAAGAGAGAGCTAAGGAAATCATGGAATAAAGCTCACATGGTCATCCAAGTCTACATTTCTTAGACCTGTCCTCTTTATGTAATATTATTTTATTAAAAATAATTGATAACAACATAATCCCAACTATAATGGACATTTTATAGGAATGCTAAAGACATTATATAGGAAGGCTAAAAACAAACTATCTCTTATTTGCTCTAAAATTTTCATCTTTCCCTCAATATTCCAGGTAGGCATTAATGTTTTCCCAGAATGTTTTATAAATTACAAATATTCTAAGTATTTTTATATGTTTTTCCATACTGAATCCCCATAGGTAGTATCAGGCTCAAACTATGAGTAAGAGTAGACTATTTTATTAGATAACTAGAAAAAAATTCAAGTCTTGAACTTAAACATAGACCTACCTGACTCCAAGCCCAAACTTTTTCTAATATTTTATAATGACACTCTAAGATACTTCCTCAGTTGCATATATCTGTGGCTAATAGATTAGATGGGACAGATTCAGCCAGTATGCTGTGATAGACAACTGCAGATTAGGGGAAGTTCATCTTAGTATATTATACATAGGTAATGACTGGTTTCCAATTTAAAGGGAAAATAAAAAGTGTGACTTAAAATGATTTGAACAGAAATTCTAGATCTCATTTTAGGCATGTCTGTAGTGTTGTTAAGTGAACAGTGTCAGATTTATTTCAAATTTCATAATAAATTTAATTTGGCTCATAATACTAAAAAATAACTAGTTGCTAATGTTTAAAAGTGAAAATCTGGACTTCTGGTTTTTCTTGACACATCACAAGATTTAGTAAAATTGGCATTGTCTTCCCACATGTCAACAGTCATGCTGGCTGTGTGAAGCTGCCCTTCACCTGTGGGTTTCCCAGAGTTGCTATTTGGCCTGCTCAACTCATTTTCATTACTGACCATTTTCTGTTAGACAGTTAGTTAGTTTATGACCCTTATGAAGGTACCTCTCCTAGAAGACAATTCAACATAATATTGGCATCAGTTTCCAAAAGTGTTTGTCAAATTAATCTGTCACTCCTAACTTTGAATTTTCATTTCTTATTTACATGCATACAATTGCAGAAGTCTACTTCTTACCTATTAGATTAACCTGGTGATCCACACACCCCTTAATTCTTGTTATAATTATTAACTTATTAATTGAACAGAGTAATGTGTTTTACTGCAACACTTCCAAACATGCATATGTTGTGCCTTGATTGTATTCATCCTGCTACAGAGACCCTTTTTAAGTATGAGGTCCCCTCAGAGTACCTACAAACTTCTTTAGAGCAAGTCATACATGAACCAAGTTTTCTCTACATTTTAGAATATAGAGTTGTATTATATCAAAGTCCAAAAGTTTTTTTTTCTTTTCTTTATAGTTCTATCTTTCTGATAGTCTTTGAAACTGGTTGGTATATGATCCAGCCAAAGGAGGACTCTTGCAATGTTTGGCATTTTGTCAGAATATTCGTTTTCTCTTACAACATGATGAAAGCATATTTTTCACTGAATATAGTTTTTCTCATTATTTTTTCTGAAACAGATAAAGTGCTAGCAGAAGTAGAGGGACTCTAGATATGGTTCTGAGTAAAAGGCGAGGGAGAAAGAATATATCACTATATTTTTGGAAATGTAGAGGGAAAACTTTAGTAAATATTGATGATGATCATCATGTACTGGCATTCTCTGGAGTAGTCAATTAACACTAATATAGTTGGACTAAAGCTCAAAAACCTATGAAAGGCATCCAGTCAGCCATTTAAACTGACTGTGTGAAAAGAAGTTAATGGCTACCGAAGTACAAGGACTTGTTAGATCTTTGTGCTCCATGGTTGTGATAAACATCACTGTTTTTGCCTTCACCTGTGATCAGGTAAATCTATGAACTTCTATCTCTAACACCAATAAACGAAACCAACAGTCCTGTGTAGTTTGGTTTTCTTTACAATGGATAAAGTTGTGGTAAGGCAACACTAAAAAATGACACCTGTTAGACATTTTAAGTTAAATAATATTTTGGTCAAATAAGATCCCTTTTGTCATGCCATTTTCATAACTAGATACTTTCCATATTTCTATTAAGGCAACCACTTTCAATGTAAATTCTTGATCAATGCTACCAGTCTTCTATGATCTATTTTACATATCAATCTAGACTTATTTTCTAATAGAAACACATCATGTTCCTTGTCTTGGAAATCTTGCTCTTCAATAAACTGAAATTATTTTTTTGCCCTCTATGACATAAATCCAGGATGTTCTTGGACCACTTCTCAGAATGCCATCACCTGGATAATCCCCGTCACATATGCAGGAGGGTGAATATGATGTGGTGATCTGGGGCCTAAACTTTGAATTCAAAATTTCTAGGTTAAAAATTTTTTTTTTTTTTCCACATGGCATGTAAAGTTTTAATGGCACGGCTCTCCTGGGGATCAGGGCGAGGCACCGTGAGGCCCGTGCGCCTGTCCGAAGCTTGAGGACGCGGGCTCTCCTTTTCAAGGTATGCATCTCGCGAGATGGGGGTTTACTCGCGGGAACGCCCAATTCTCGAGGGGGTTTCAGCCCCTCCCTTGCCCTGCAGAGGTCATGTGACACAAAGTCACAAGAGTGCAGGACCCAACTTAACATTCCGGCCTTTTGATGGTAGGGATAATGGATGACGTTGGACCCTCTAGCTTCTTCCTGCTGTCAAGGGGCGTCGTCAGGGGCCCCAGGCCGGGAGGAGTCGGGAGTCCAGTCCCCCAGAAGGGGGTGCAGGTGGGTGCATAGCTGCAGTGCGAATTGGAGGTTACCCTGGACAGCTTAGTGATGTGCGCTTGAGGAGGCTTGAACAGGCAAGGGCTATTAAAGAAAAAAACAAATCATGAGATTGAGCAGGCGACCAAAAAGGAGACTGGCTTACTCAGTACCTGGAGAGCTACCCTGAGCTGGCAAAGAGGATGGAGGTTGAGGGATCCAGGAGCCATCAGTCTTCAGCCAGGCTGAGTAGGGCCAGCGGCGGGGCCTGGTCTGGAAAGGTGCTCCCCCTGTGTTGAGGCACCTGGGGCTCATCCTTTTCCAAGGGCACTGTTCAAGTGGCCCTCCTGGCCGCACGCCGGGCACAGTCTGATTGGTGGGCGTGGCTTCGCCCCACTTCAGGCAGGCTCCTGGAGGTAGTCGTCATTGCAGTCCTCCACACCTAGGTGGCGCTCCAGAGGGCTGAGCCGCCACTGCCAGCCAAAGGGCAGCTACCAGGGATCTGCTTTTTGGCAAAGAGTGTACGCTCCATCTCCGCCTGTTTCTCTCTGGAATTAAAACTTAGATGCCATGTTAAGGTTCTGTCAGCTGCGACGGACCTATACTTACAAAGAGCACGTCCCGAGATGGGTGTCCAGCAAGAATGGCAACGCGGACTCCGCACGGGCAGACAGAGAGTGTCGCCCCAGCCCCGGCGTTTCCCACAGCACCTAGGGCGCGCCCGAGCGGGCCACCCAGCAAAATTGCAGTCTGGCGCAGGCCAAGATGGTGACTGTGACATCACCAGGCAGTGACTACGCGCCATCACAAAATGGCAGCTGGCGGGAAAATAAATGGAAGCTGATGGGGGAGAGCATTTGGAGGGATACCAGACCGCTTATAAAAGTTCCTAACTATTCCTGGGCCACCGCAACCTATTTCCCAACTCGTATCAAGGCAGACTGGCTCTCAGGGCATCTGCTAGTATAAAGGTTCGACTCCCCATAATTGGTTCACGGGCGGAAACGAAGAACAGGAAATGGGCGTCCCCAATTTCCCTGCTCAATCGTTCGGAAACAGAGGTTAAGAGATAGGGAAGAACGTCTTCATTCCTTCTCAAAACCGGAGGATGACCTGGTCATCCGCAGGGTGGTCCCAGTGGACCGGGGGACAATGGGTCACCAAGCGCTTGGATTTTGGGGTCCCAGTGGACTGGAAGACCCAAGTCCGGAACCCGCTAACCAAGGGAAGGAGGCAGTTTACCGGAGTGAAGTGTTGCCAGCCAGTGCTGGCTGCGACAGAAGCGCTGAGAAGCTGCTGGGAGCGTGGTGGAGCTGGGGCGCGTGGATGCCGGTGGCTGGTGTGGACGGCATTGGCGGCTGGCGCAGGCAGGATCAGTGGGGGTGCGCAGGCGGCATGGCTTGCCGGGCCCGCGGCGTGGAGACAAAATGGCTTCCAGGCACGTGGCAGTCGCTGAGGCTGGGCCCTGAGGAGCACCGCCAGTGAGCCTGGCTTGGGCGGGTGAAACGGAGCAGCAGCAGCAAGTAGAGCTACGCCTGGCGCGGGTGACTGTGGCGGACACCGAAGCCGGCTGTGCGCCGCCCAATGAGCCTGGCTCGGGGCGGGCAGGGCAAGTCGGCCAGAGGTCCTGGCGGTGACTGGAGCGCCGAGCTGGAACGGCGGTTTTAGGAGGTCCAAGCGGCAGGCAGAGGTCCTGGCCCGTGCAGGAGGTCGGCAAGCAGAACAGGTGCCAGCATTACCCAAGGAGCCTGGCTCCGGGCGGGTGGAACTGGCAGCCTGGCGGCCGGCGGAGCCTGCACGCCCCGGCGGTGGTGGCTGCGGCCGCGGTGGCAGTGGAAGATGGCCTCCGGTGCTCCAGAAGAGAGCACATGGGCGGGAAAAGATGGCCACCGGCTCTCAGCAGAGCGCGGGGCCGAAAAGATGGCTGCGGGCTCTCAGCAGAGCTCGGGGCTGGAAAGATAGCCACCGGCTCTCAGCAGAGCTCGTGGCTGGAAAGATGGCCGCGAGCTCTCAGCAGAGCCCGGGGCGGGAAGAAGGCCGCCGGCTCTCCCGGAGAGCGCGGGGCTGGAAAGACGGCCGTGAGCTCTCAGCAGAGCGCGGGGCCGAAAAGATGGCCGTGAGCTCTCAGCAGAGCTCGTGGCTGGAAAGATGGCCGCGAGCTCTCAGCAGAGCTCGTGGCTGGAAAGATGGCCGCGGACTCTCAGCAGAGCCCGGGGCGGGAAGAAGGCCGCCGGCTCTCCCGGAGAGCGCGGGGCTGGGGAAGAAGGTTTACGGTCCGGGCAGGCACGGGGCGGCAGGGGCGGCAGTGGCAGGAGCAACGCCTGCAAGTGGAGCGCTGGTGTGGGACCTCACAGTCGAGCTGCTGGCGGGTCAGAGAGTCCGGGGCTCAAAAAGAGAGTAAAAATAAAAAGAGAAAAAAGAAAAAAAAAAAGAAAAAAATGGGGAGGGACCCAAGAGTTCTCCCGGTTCGGCACCAAATGATAAGTAAAATAAAAAAATTAAATGCGAGTAAAATAAAAATAAGTGAGTACGGCGGAGTGTGAAAAACACGAGAGAGGTCCGGTACACATGGCATGTAAAGTTTTAATGGCACGGCTCTCCCGGGGATCAGGGCGAGGCACCGTGGGGCCCGCGCGCCTGTCCCTAGGTTAAAATTTAATTTTGGTCAGTTGCCAGCTTTGTGTAAGAGGTTAACTAATCTTACCTTGAAATTTTTCTTGAAATAATGAAAATTAATGTATCAGTTCTACAGGTTTGTTTGGAACATTAGCTGTGATAGTATGAGTTTCTGTTTTCTCATATCCTGGTTGACATTTAGTACTATTTATATTTATTTAATTAATCAATTATTGTAGTGCTGAGAATTCAACCCAGGATCATGCTACATCGAAGTTATATACCCAGCCCTATTTTATTTTTTATATGGAAACAGAGTCTCACTAAGTTGCTGAGGCTATCCTTGAACCTATGACCTTTTTCTATCTCAGCCTTCCAGAAGGTACTGAGATTACAGGTGTGCTCCATTATGCCCAACTTATTGTTTGTATTCTTTTTTTTTCCTGTGGTACTGGGGATGGAAACCAGGGGAATTTTACCACCAAGCGACACCCCCAGCCCTATTTTTTATCCTTTATTTTGTAACAACGTCTCACTGAGTTGTGAAGGGCTCACTAAGTAGTTGAGGCTGTCCGCGAACTGAGATACTCCTGTCTCAGCCTCCCAAGTGCTGGGATTACAAGTGTGTATCACCACACCGGCTTGTTTGAATTTTTGATAACTGCCATTTTAATTGGAATTAGATGACATCTTAGTATAGTTGTCAAATGAAAATATAACTCAAAGTTACAGGAAATGAAATCACCTTCTAGGGGCTGAATTGTCAGGAAAGGTTAAATATTGTCTCTCCAGTTTGTAAGATATTTTTAGCCATTCTCATAATTTGATCTTTTCTTCCTACCATGAACAATTTTCTTCTGTCTAGATAGAAAGCAACTGCAATTTTGCTTTTTTTGTTTTTTTGGTGGTACTGGGGTTCCTGGAAACCCTCTACCTCCGGGTTAAACTCCCAGACACCTGTTTTTTATATTTTTATTTGGAAACAGGGTCTCTTAAGCCAGCACGGCTGGCTTTGAACCTGTGCGATCCTCCTGTCTCTACCTCCCAAGCGCGGGGATTACAAGCGTGCACCTACACGCCCGGGGCAACTGCAGTTTTAATTATATTTTAAAATTTTGTTATCCCAAGGGTTCTTTGCATGCAAAATATTTTACTTTGCAAAACTTTAAGTATATTTGGTGATAGATAGGTACGTTTTCCCTGGCCTTCTAGAGGGAGATGTGGCATTATATTTATACTGTTTCGACCTTTAAGGTATATGCTTCCATTTTGACAATTATCCTTTCCTTGTAACAAATGTACCCCAGCTATCTTATGTTCTGCAGATGTTTGTCAGTTTTCAAAGACGTTTTGCATTAATGGTTCCTAAATAGTTTTCAAACAAGTGGAGTAGATGTGTTTGTTATGTGTCTCTGGTTAGCGGTATTTCCCAGCAAGAGGTAGTAAGTAGACTTATACCCCATTTCCTCATCTGAGAGGGGCTCAGTCCTTGAGTCAGATGGTAACTTCTATTCTTTGGTTTTAACACACACTAAATTAGGTAACTGTTAGCAGCTGTATCTCTTGGTATCTTCTCCATCAGCATCTACCTTCTCTTGAACAGAAATAGAAAAGCACAGATGGCATTACTACACATTGTGTATATTCCATTTGGCTTTAAAATAATTCATTGTATTTTCAAATGTCAAGCAAAAAAAAAAAAACATGGATAAAGCCCTTCTTCTGTTAAACTGCAGTGTAGCTTTTTTTTTTTTTTTTTTTTTTTGGCAACTAGAAATATATCAGCATGGGTCTATGTGCCTTTAGCTGGAGCATATGCTAGGATCTGCCATCATATGACCCAAGTTCATCAGAGTTCATTTGTTATAAAACAAAAATACCAAGTCCTTTTTGTGTTTTAATTTTTAAAATATAGCATTCTGAAACTCTACACTTAAATGAACTCTTGCGTTTATCTCAAAATATTCATTTTTCCCCCTATTGCAAATTAATTTATTTTGGTATTGTGTTTTATTTGCTGTACTGGATATAAGGAGTTTTCCATGTTTGCTTGATTGCTAAATAAAAACAGGGTAGCAATTGAGTTTAGGGCATGGAATCATTTTCTTCCATCTTTAGCTTATTTTGGCATCTGAAATAGTTCAAATGCTTTCAAGAACATTGCACAGTGAATAAGTCTGTATAAATTCAAAGTGGTGGTTTTCCAATTCCGGTGTGTTGGACAGCCATTGGTTTGAATGCACATTTACTATGAACTTAAGTGTGCTATTTAATCTTTGGGGACTTAATTTCCTCATCTGTTAGGCCGGGGAAAATATTTCCTATCTCAATGTGGCTGAGGTGAGAATGAAATTAGATATTGCATTTTTTTTTTCGGGTCTGGGGATGGAACCCAGGGGCATTTGACCTCTGAGCTACACCCCCTGCCCTATTATTATTCTTTACTTTGAAACAGGGTCTCACTGAGTTGCAAAGGGCCTCACTAAGTAGCTGAGGCTGTCTACGAACCACGATCCTCTGGTCTCAGCCTCCCAAATGCTGGGATTTGAAGAGTGCACCGCCACGCCTGGATCAATATTGCATTTTAATTCAGGAACTGGTGCGCAGTGAGCACTAAAGAAATGGCAATTATTACCTTACTGAGAGTCATGGAACATATGTATTTATTTACTTTTCATGGCACATATTTAAAACTCAGTGTTTCATAGACTGTGATTTTACTGGTGCTGTGACTAAAGCTGTGTACTATTTGTTCTATATTAGCAAGATTTGAAATAGGTAAGTCAAATTCATTCTAAATCAATGAGAAATATTGCCAACAGATATTTGTTCTTCAACCAATAATAGTAAAGAATTTCATTTATTTGGGACGTTATACTTATTGAAACATGTGTCCTTGCACATTATTATATAACTTTTAGAAGCCATATGTCTCTTTGGGGGAAGGACATTGAGGCAGAAGGGAGAGTTAGTGCCAACATCCTAAGAGAAACCAAGTTTGGCAAGTTCAGGAAACAGCAGGAGACCCATGGACCAAACTGGATAAGGGAAGAGAAATTGCAAAATATGACAAGAGAAGAAACTAAGGGCCAGATTGGGTAGGTCTTGGTTCAGTCTTTGATTTTACTTGAGTAAGTTGGGGGCATGGTGAGCGGTAAGACATAACATGATCTCATTTATGTTTTATAGAGTGTCAAGGAGCACTCTGGCTGCTTTAATGGCTGTATAAACGGCCAGGATGGAAGAGGGAGACCAGTTATGTCAACAAATAGCCTAGATCTGAAGTGATCAAATTATAGGTCTGCCTCAAAGGTAAAAGTCACAGGCTTTCTTGACAGATGTGGAGTTATGAGAGAATGTAAGACTCAAGACAACTCTAAGGTGTTTGGCTTGAGCAACTGCGGAATGGGATTCCCATTCTTCAGGAAAATTGGAGCAGGTTTCAAGGGAAACATCAGGAGTTTAAGATACTTACTAAGTGGAATTTAAGATGCCTTTCAGACATACAAGTATGTGACTATGTGAATATCCAAGGTAAAAGAATGGAGACATAGTAAGTTTATTGCTTATCTTAGAAAACAAATAAGTATAAGTTCTACTAACAATATTACTGCCTTAAGAAGAATTGTTTCAACAGGTCACTCAAAGTACTGAGTGGCAAGAATTTTATAAAAATTAGCAAAGAACAGAGAACTATTCACTTACTTTTCCAAATGGTTATCAGTTCTAGAGCAAATTGTGTTCTCCTTTGACAAACAGAGAAATCTATTACTCATGAGTAGCTAAGTAGTGAATACACAAAAATCAAAACCATGGTGGCTGCACATACCAATTATTCCAAAGGTAATACCCATATGCCAGAAGAAATTAAGATTTTCTTTTGTTTTATAATTTTCTAACTTTTATACGTTATTGGTACATTATAATTATGCATCATAGTGAGGTTCAAAGTGATAGAAACATACACAGACATAGCACTTGGTGTGTTGCCTCTGGATTTCACCCTTCTTCCCACACCCTATACACGTTTCTCCACTTCCCACTACCATGCTCTGAAATCTGTGGTCCCTGGCCTCTCATGGACCGAACCTGAAAACCATGAGCTAATAAATCTTCCTTCTTCTATGTGATTAAGTCTTTTAGATTATAGCTGTGGAAATGCTAACTAATACAGTGAAATTAGTAGTGATACCCTCACATATGGACACAGCATGATTTGAATTATTTCCTTAATCATGTCTTTTTTTCCCTTCTCTACCTTTCTCCCTTACTCTCCTTCCACTATTCTACTTGTCTTTCTCTTCATTTGATTGATGTCGCTATTGTTTTCTATTTTCTCTCCAGCTTCCACATATGAGAGAAAACATAACAAACTTTGATTTTCTGAGATTGGCTCACTTCTGTTAACATAATATTCTCCAGTTCTATCCATTTTCCTACAGATGATATAATTTTGTTTTTCTTTATTGACCAAGTAAAATTAAATTGGGTGTATACACCACATTTTCATCATCCATTCATCTGTTGATGGACACCTAGGATAAACACACATAAGGCTTCCAGCAAGAAGCACACAGATTTCCCAGATCACAGAAGGGCTTATCAACAACTGATGACTTCTGATCAGTATGCTCTGAGGCCATAAATTAACAAAGTTTGGCTGATAGTAAAGCAATTATCTCTCTTTGCTATGGAGCTGGAGCTGTCCTGGGAGAGAAAAGGTAGTGCTTCCAGTGCAGATACTCATATACAGTGAAAATTTTTCAATCTGAATGAGACAGCAGCATCATTATTACCTAAAGTTTGTATGTTCACATACAGGGAGTGTGGATGTGTCTGGTTGGAAATTTTATATGATATTTGTCTATTATTGCTAATATTTTATAGCAACTAAGGTAAAAGTCAAAATAGTACTATAAGTTTGTGGTTTGTCATTATGGGAAAAGTTGAGAATCTCATACTACCTATTCATGTACACCATGGCACATTGGGCCAGGGTGGAAGGGGCTTAGAGGACAGTGTTGTGAGGATAGGCAGTGTAAGATTAGATTTTGATATGAGCATTTGGCTCATAAAAAATGAAATTTGTTTTTGAATATTTTGTAAAAACTGAAGACAACTTAATATACATGTAATTATAGTTATTTAGTTTAAGAAATAATTTTATCTCTTTGTTGAAAAAGTTATCTTTTATATATGGTGTTATAAAGAAAAGCCTAAATTAATATACTTAGTATCTGTTTACCTTGATATAGATCTATATCCTTCAGTATTTATATTTAGATGTTTCATTGTCTTCTTGAACCAAACATGTTTTTTTTTTCTATAAGTATGTACTTTTTTCCAACTTCTTTTTATATGGTGTCATTGCTGTCCCAAGAATATTGGCATGAAAATAGAAAGCCATCTCTATATCATAATTCCTCTTCCATTTATTCAGACATTAAATCTTTGTTTTTAACTTCCCTAGTTATTTTGAAACAGGGACTTACTAAATTGCTGAAGGTCTCACCAAGTTGATGCAGCTGGCCTCAAACCTACAATACTCCTGTCTCAGCTTCCTGAGTACTGTAAATAGCTATCTACTGAGCATTCCTTACACTTATTTCATAACTTTTTCTATTTACTATATCACATGCAGAAAACTGCCTTTACTATGCCTGCCTCAGAATTCGACAGTATGTTCATTCCACATGACAGATAAGAGGAAGCCAAATGAAATTGATTCTTTTAGCAGAAGCATATAGGAAAAGATAGAAGATATTTTAAGGAAAGCTATGGCAGTTTTCTACATGTGGATATAATAAAATATAAAATAAGTTATCTAATATTTTCAAGTATTGAGTTCTCCATGTGCTAATATGGTGTTTGGGCTGAATTATACTTTATAGTTCTAGCTTTATACAAGTTTTTGAAATAGCACATTCTAAAAGAGCCATAGAGCAACAGTTCACAAAATTTCTTAAATAAAACATGTTAGAAACTCCAGAGATTATAAGGGGGAATTTTTGGAAAACAACATACTTGATATTCTTTGAATAGGTAAAAATTTAATTAAAGAGAGTTCAAGTGTTTAAAGTAAAATGGCATATAGGATATAGAGAAAAAATTGTGATATCAGCTACCCAACAATAAACCACACTTTTCTCCCAACAATGAGGGGATGAGTCACCAACTGACTGTGACCAAAAGTCATAGAGGAAATTCAGAAAGAGAAGCTGAGGTAGGGAACTGAAACAATCATCAAAGAAATAAAGATAAACATCCTAATTTTTCATAAGCTATGACATTCTTCAAATTTTTCATAAGCCACAACAATCTTTTCAAATTTAGGTGGTAACTGGTATCACTAATAAATAATTTGAGTAGCTGTGAAATAATAATCTTTCAAGAGATAGAAAATCTAAAGACTATTTATTCCTGATACCCAACCATTAAATATACTTGAGTCTGTTTATATACCTGCTGAGTGGAGGCCTGGCCTATTATTGGATATTCCCAGTGACTGAGATCTTGATATATTTGGTTGTTGTGGGTTTTTGTTTTTGTTTGGAGAAGGCGGTACTGGGAATTGAACCCAAGGCAATTCTAACTCTGAGTTACATTCTCAGCCTTATTTTATTTATTTTTATTTTTGGAACAGGATCTTGCTAGGTTAATGAGAGTCTCACTACTTGCTGAGGCTGTCTTTGAACCTGCAATCCTCTCATCCCAGCCTCACAGGTACTGGGATTACAGGCATGTGCCACCATACCCGGCTTTTTAAATTAGTTTTGAAGGACATTATATGTTCACAAAGAGGGCTACTTAATTTAAAGAGGTTATTATATAGCTTCCATTTTTGCTTATTTTCTTCAGAGTATGTTTGTCTGGCTTTCTCCCACTGGATGTGTAGTTGTCAATAACATTAGGGAAAATTACTTTCTGAAGGTGGGATTGCATGCCTATATTTCAAATATTAGCATTAATATGTGATACTTTTTTCTTTTTCTTTTTTCTTTTTTTGGTGGTACTGGGGTTCCTGGATACCCTTCTACCTCTGGGCTACACTCCAAGACCTTTTTTATATATATAGTTTTATTTGGAAACAGGGTCTCTGAAGCCAGCACGCTGGCTTCAAACCAGCGCGATCCTCTTGTCTCCGCCTCCTAAGGGTGGGTATTACAAGCGTGTGCCACCACACCCGGCAATATGTGATATTTCTGATTGTCATTGGACACATCTATATCATTTTAAGTGACTGAATACAGTTATACCAGATCATGGTACCCATCCCCACATGGGCCCATTGTATTCAACATCAAAATGGGATTATCCAGAGACAAAATACAGTTAACATATTTTGAAATAAAGCAAAATATCATCCAACTACCACGTGGAACAGAGTAGATATGAATCACTTCCTTCTTTCGCTTTTCTTCTTCTTATATTGTTGTAGAGAGTTTTTTCTGCAAGACTGAAAATTTACATATTAGAAAACATGCTGCAACATTGGGTGTCTTGCTGTAGAAATAAGAATAATATTTACTCAGATACAATTTACTCCGATTCTGTTTGTAAAAAATAGTTGAAGAAAGGGATACAAGTCGGGTATTTTCTTATAGAAAATGGCTAAAATTAAAGGGGGCCTTGATAATTGAAATGTGTAGCTGCAAGGGCCAGCGTGGGTGCACCTTCTACTTTTAGATGATGCTGATCCTGAGACCTTAGTCCTTGTGCAGCAGGAAGATATCCCTGCATTCAGTGCATTCCATGTGTTTTAGTGAAGTCATGCAATAGTGGGCATCAGATGTTTTTGAGTTCTTAACTAAAAATAAGCGACTCTTACTTAATATTTTTCATAACTTGTTTGCTTCCTATTGCAACATCATTTCTTTGTGAAAAAATATGATTTCACGGTCTCTCCAACTCAGGATTTTGCCTGTGATATTTAATAGAGTATTCATCCTATATTATGAGTAGAAGGCACATGGTTTTTTTTTCATTTATTATGTTGAACATAAACTCCAATGGAATTCATGATTGTTATATCTACAAAAGAGAGTTGTACTTTGCAGAGAGATTGTTCAACAGCTTCCCACACAGATAGCTCTTGACTTGGTTGTTAACCAGAGTCCTCCAGAGAGCAGTATCGGATTGGTAGTATACCTGTGAAAAATGCCTGTCACCTTTCCATCGCTCAAAGAAGTCCTCACATCTTGAATTTCTGTAATTTTTGATCATTTATTTTTAAAAATTTGCTCAGTATGTAGATCAACGTATAGAAGTTCTGCATATTTAAAGCAGAAAATCCTCAGGGTGTGCAGAATTGTGTGTAGAAATTTGTTACTATTTGGTTTGTGTAGTTTATCATATAAACCACAATGTGATTAACTTCAATTTATTGTGTGGTACTGAGGATGAAACCCAGGGGCATTCTACCTCCAAGCTATACCCCCAGCCCTATTTTTAATTCTTTATTTTGAAACAAGATTTCACTGAGTTGCAAAGGGCCTCATTAAGTAGTTGAGGCTATCTGTGAATCACATCCTCCTGTCTCAGCCTCCCAAATGCTGGGATTACAAGTGTGAACCACCACACCTGACTATAACTTCAAATATTAAAAGGCTATTGTATTGTGAAATCATTTCACCAACCTTAATCTGTTGCTTGATTATTTTGTTGGCTAAATTTGTGTTATCGTCAAAGTGTTCAATCAGAGAAAAAACATGTAATTTCAGCTTTATCTTCTAAAAATAAATAGAATACATTAGCAAATTATGTCATGCATAAGAAGGTGAGGTGAAAATGGAAAAAAAGTAAATGAACCAGGGAGATAGGTGTTCCAGGGGTAGGGAGGTGTGCTGGAATGAATGTACACAGGATCACTGGGAAAGGTCTCTTTGAAGTTTGGCAATCAAATGCATCAAAAGTAGCTAACATGGACGTATTTTAAATGAAACATTAGGGTGTGCTCCTATGCAATACTTGTTAATCATAAACTCTGGTCCAGTGTGTACCAGTATTGGGAATGGCTTAGGAAGATTTGAGAAAGCTCTGATTATTAATAGATATAGTTCAGAAATAATTGTGTCAAAATGGCAAACCTGGAGAGAGAAAGGCTTGGCTTTGGTCAGGAAGCAAACAGCTATTGAAACTTTGATTGACTTAGCTAAAAGTAATTAGCAAGTCAATAGGAGAGAGGAACTAGGCCTTTCTCTGTCTAAAGACAGATCTGCATGATTAGATAAGCTAGCTAAGATGGGAGGAGGGGTTGACCTTCATCAAAGGAAACACCTTTCCACACCTTGCTGGGGGAGGTACCTTACAGGGTAAGGGGAAGTACCATACAGGATGTTTACTACATCAGAATTACTAAAACAAGATGGAAGTCATGGGTATAAAAAGTCTAGTCCCTGTGCTATATCATTGGGTGGTGAATTGGCTCAAGCTCTCCCCCACATGCCATTGGCATGGGGCTGTAACTATCTTCTGTATTTCTATCTTTTTAATAAACTTCTTTAAATCTGAGCTATGTATACTTATCCTTAGCTTAGGACGAGAACCTGTGATTTTTCTGTTTTTGGTTGTTTTGGGTTTTGTTGTGGTTTGAGGGAAATTCTGTCCGGGACCCTAACAAGGGTCCCCGGGAACAGTTTCCCCACACCCGTAACATTTCCACACTGTAACATATTTCACTGTAACATATTTAACCATAACACAGTGCATAGAAAGGCCAGACTTGTCTGTGAGTGCGCTCAATATTTTCTCAAGAGGTAGAAAACATAGGAAATTCAGTCATTCATCAATTTTATCCTGGCCAATGTACAAGATGTATTAGAAATATTAAATTTTAGTAAAATGAACTAACTTCACTTTTATAATTTTTGTGGCAGTTACCTATCTCTTTTGTAGAAGTTGAAAAAATAAGTAAGATCCAGTGGCAGATGGAGAATAAAAAAGTATATAATCATTTCTAGAATACCGAGAGTTTCATAGTTAAACTGTATTGTTTTATTTATTTATTTTTTTTGGTGTTCCTGGAAACCCTTCTACCTCTGAGCTACACTCCCAGACCTATTTTATACTTTAAAAAAAAAATTGGAAACAGGGTCTCTTAAGCCAGCAAGACTGGCTTCAAACCTGCACGATCTGATCCTCCTGTCTTCGTCTTCTAAGGGTGGGGATTACAAACATGAGCCACCATGCCTGGCAACTGTGTTGTTTTAAATTACTCTTTTTAAAATGTAAAGGTCAAACCTGGTGTGGTGGCCCCCGCTTGTAATCCCCGCACTTGGGAGGCGGAGACAGGAAGATCACACAGGTTTGAAGCCAGCCTTGCTGGCCGAAGAGACCGTTTCCAAATAAAAATATACAATAGATCTGGGAGTTTAGCCCGGAGGTAGAAGGGTTTCCAGGAATCCCAGTACCACCAAAAAAAAAAAAAAAAGTAAAGGTCAGTATTTAGACTCAAAATTGAATTTCTTACTTTTATATTTGAGCAAATATTCAATCATGTTGTTTTATAAACCTTACTTTTTTCCATTTGTGCTATGCAACTTCGTTACAACAACAAAAAGTTATTAGAGTACCAAATCAAATCTAACCTAATAAAATATTTCAACACATCAGTTCTCACATCCATAAAAACACTAATTTTTTTAGTTCTTTTTTTTAGTTTTTTTTTATTTTGGTCACTTAAAGGGCCAACTGGAATGGGATCATTTATGTTAAATAAAAAGCAAGGAATCTTTGTAACTGAATATATCAGACACAGTTTGCAATTTAAGTGGACGTTCCTGGAATATATTAGTTCACAGATGGGTTTACTTAGGTCACTGTCCCAGCACTCTGGCTGAAAGCAGTTGCATTCAGAGAGCAGGATGAGAATAAAAACTTTTTATTGCATTTAGCTGTGGAACAACGCTTCCTAACAAATGGTGCTCACTGTGAATTAGTCCAGTTAACTCTACCTGAAATGGGGTCTATTTTGTCTCTTTTTTGTTGTTTATATTCAAGGATGGTTTTATTTGCAGTTATTTTCAAAGCTTTCTCTTAGCACAGCTCTCATCTGTAGTGCATAGCTGCAGGGATAGAGGACGTGGCGCACACAGTTATTGGCTCACTCTATCCACCAACTCAGGATTTCTTCTTTGCCCATTGAACACAAATTTGGTTCCGGTATTTACCACATGAAGAACATGATCCCTTTTCCATTTGAGGGGAAATCCTGATTTGTGTAATATTTAAGAAAATTCCTTTCTCTTTAAAACTGATTTGTTTACATGACCAAGTCTGTTCACTGAAATATGATGAAAAGTCTGTTTAGAGCTTATGAAACCTTTCTAGTTTTTAAAAGGAGCCATTTTGGTTTCTTCCTTTGGATATTGTATTGTTAGGACAGGATGCTTGGTGCTGTTGGAGCCAACATGTAACAGAAAGGTTTTTACTTTAGGATGAACCCCACGCAAAAGGTGACAAAGTAGAGACATGGCATAGTCCAGGATCTTGAAAATAATTTTTTACTAATGGATGCAAATTTGTATGTGTTCTACTTCTGGGCTTGTTTCTTCATTCACCCAAAATTCATTGAAGTGCTACTATGTTCCAAAAATTGTTCTACATTCTGGAGATATATAACTTTGAAAAAAGTAGAAAAAATTCCCATGCAATGAAGCTTACATTCAAGTTGGGAAAACCAGAATTCCATAGAACAAACCTGTAATTTATACAGTATATCAGAAGATGATAAGTATAATGAAAGATAGCCAGTATGAAAATGAGATGAGTTATGACATGGTACGGTGTTGAGACTGTACACAGAGTTATCAGGGAAGGCTCAACAGAGAAAATGACATGTTATCAAAGAGAGAAAGATGTAAAAGAATAAAATGCTGCACAATGAAATGTCTCTGTTATTTTTAGTCATCAAAATCATGGATAAGTTACTCAGGTCTTCACAGAGACCTGATTCCCTGTTTCTTAGGATGTGTGCACTTGCATTTCTTCACATTGATATTGTAGTTAATTCAAATGGCTTCTGTGTTATCTCTTCCCAAGTAAATGGTGGAGAAAATGCTTTGCTTTCTTCTATTTCTGAGTCAAATTCTTGCTTTTCTGGCCATTCAGGTTCTAGTAGAGTAGAAGGGGGACAATTTTCAGGTGGACATTGGAATTTGTGAATTTTATATTATCTATACTATTTTTCACCAAGATAGCAATAGCTAACATTGGTTAAGCATTTGATATGTTATGGCTAATATTCCAGAATATTAAGCCCTTTGAATTTATTATCTCCTTTCATCCCTCCAGTAGTCCTGTGGGGTACTACATTAGTATTACTACCATTTTTATTCGAACACCAAAGGCAAAGAGATTAACTTTGCAAAGGTCACAGAGCAGATGGTAGAGTATTAACTCACAGCAGGAATTGGAGTCCAGAAACTCACAAAATAGATATCAGATAAAAATTTTATTTGAATAATAATAACTTTTATAAAGCTCATGAAAGAATAAATGATCATTATTTCCTGAAAGGTTGCAAAGTCAGTTTAAATTATGAAACTCAGTAGTCCTTTAGCAAAATAAAGACCTAGGCCATCTGCAAGGCTAGCTGTGTTAGAAAAGGACACAAATATGTAGTTACAGGTTTGTTAAAACACACTATGATAAGTAATACTCACAAGTATAAATAAATGGTAGGGAATGTAAATTAGTACAACCATTGTGGAAAAACCATTTGGAGGCTTCCAAAAACATTAAAATAGAGATACCATATGATCCAGCAATCCTACTTCTGGATATACAGCCAAAGAAAGAAAATCAGTATGCCAAAGAGAGATCTGCCCTCCTCTGTTTATTGCAGCACTTCTAACAACAACCAAGGGAATAGAAACCACTGAAGTGTCCACCAGCTGATGAGTGAAAAAAGAAATTGTGAAATATAATAGATACCGGAATACCATTTATCTATAGAAGGATGGAATCTTGCCATTTGTGAGAACGTGGATGAAACCGGAGATCATTATGTTAAATGAAGTAAATGATATATAAAAAGACACAAACCACATGATCTCACTTACTTGGAATACAGAAAAATTGGTCTCGCAGAAGTTGAGAACAGAATGGTTGGTACCAGAGGCTGCAGAAGGTAGAGGGAAGGGAGAGATGGAGAAAAGTTAATCAATGGGTACTTAGTTAGAGTTAAATACAAATAAGTTCTGATGTGCTATTGCATAGTAGGGTGGGGATAGATGTGCAGTGTCAACCTCAATGTTCTGCATAGTTTCCCCGTGCAGGAGTAGTGGGGAGGGAGCTGGGGAAAAGCCCACCATGTGTTGTGTGCATGTATATCACTATCAATATGAATTTCATTATTGTGTGAGACTATAACGCATCAATAAAAGTATAAAAGATAAAATAAAGCTCCTTCCTCAAATAAAAAACTGAACATTATACAGTGTACCCTTGTATTGAAACATGTATATTAATGCTTACATTTTTATATCCATGAATTTAAAATAAATTTGAATTGAAAATAAAAGATTTTCCCATGAAATTACTTTCTAACTTATTCATCCATAGATCAAATGTATATTAAAGAAAACTAATAATTTTGGTTCAGTTGGCAATAAATTATGTGAGAGCACCATATGTATTTTTTTTAATTTTTTAAATTCTTTTTTTATTGAAAGTAAATGACATACATTTTTTTTTTTTTGGTACTGGGGTTCCTGGAAACCCTTCTACCTCCAGGCTACACTCCCAGACCTATTTTATATTTTTACTTGGAAACAGATCTCTTAAGCCAGCGCAGCTGGCTTCGAACCTGTGCGATCCTTCTGTCTCAGCCTCCCAAGCACGGGGATTACTAGCATG
Organism: Muscardinus avellanarius; assembly: GCF_963383645.1. Taxonomy (NCBI): domain Eukaryota; kingdom Metazoa; phylum Chordata; class Mammalia; order Rodentia; family Gliridae; genus Muscardinus; species Muscardinus avellanarius. The sequence continues at coordinate 34,254,893 of NC_137795.1, read as the reverse complement.
TGACCCAAACCCAGCTTAATGACATACATTTAAACTGTACTTGGTGCCCTCGTCTCCTCCCCTCATTTTCCCTTCCTCCTCCCAACAATGAAAGCCCAGGGTAACCATGCTATATTCATACTTTTACACATATTCAGAAGTAGCCCCTCATTAATCAAGTTCAGTCTTCTTCCTCTCCTAGCTTTCCATTCAAACTTTGCTGAGATTTCCTTTCCTATAACTGTAGTCCCTCTGGTATCCCCATACTCCCTAGTTTGGGCATGTTAGAGGAAATATATGTCCCTTCTCTTTCTGTGTTTGGCTGATCTCACTTAACATAATGCTCTCCAGGACTTTCCATCTTCTTGCAAATGACATGATTTTGTTCTTCTTTATAGATGAATAGAATTCCATCATGTGTATTTCCCATAATTTTGCAAACCATTCTTCTGTTGATGGGGATCTAGGTTGTTTCCATGTTTTGGCTATTATAAATTGTGCTGCTATGAACATAGGTATGCATATGTTGCTGTAGTTCTCTGATTTCAACCCCTTTGGAAAAATACCCAGGAGTGGTAAAACTGGATCATACGGTGGATCTATTCCCAGTTTTCTAAGGAATATCCATACACATCTCCATAGTGGCTGAACTACTTTGCACTCTCACCAACAATGTAAAAGAGTTCCTCTTTCCCCACATCCTTGCCAGCATTTGTTGTTATTTGATTTCTTTATGCTTGCCACTTTGACTGCAGTTAGATGGAATCTCAGCGTAGTTTTAATTTGCATCTCCCTGATGGCTAATGATGAAAAACATCTTTTCATGTATCTATTGGCCATTTGTATCTCTTCTTTTGTAAAGTGTCTATTCAATTAAATTGCACATATCTTGATTGGTTTGTTTGTTTTGCTAGTGTAGAACCTTTTGAGCTGTTTGTAAATTCTGGATATTAGCCCCCTATAAGAGTGGTGACTGGTAAAGATCTCCCATCTGTAGACTTCCTCTTCAGGTTCTTTTGATGAGAATTTCCTGAGCTTTGGAGGTTTTGTTGAGAAAGTTACTGCCTGTGCATATATGTTGTAGTGTTGAGCCTATGCCCTCCTCTAATAACTTCATAGTCTCTGGTCTAATTTCTAAGTCTTTGATCCATCTCGAGTTGATTCCTGTGCACGGTGAGAGGTAAGGATTTAGTTCCATCTTTCTACAAATGGATAGCCAGTTTTCCCAGCACCATTTGTTGAAAAGGCTGTCTTTTCTCCAGTGTATGAGTTTGGCCCCTTTGTCAAAGATTAATTGACTATAGGTGTGTGGATTTCTTTTATTCTGTTCCACTGGTCAGTATACCTGTTATTCTGCCAGTACCATGCTGTTTTTACTACTACTCATCTGTAGTATAATTTGAAGTCTGGGATTGTAATGCCTCCTGTGTGATTCTTATTGCTGAGAATTGCTTTGGCTATTCTGGGTCTTTTCTTTCTCCATATAAAGTTCATGATTGATTTTTCTAAGTCTGTGAAGAATGCCATTGGTATTTTAATGGGAATTGCATTGAATCTATAGATCACGTTTGGCAGAATGGCCATTTTGATGATATTTATTCTGCCTATCCATGAGCACAGAAGATCTTTCCATCTTCCAAGGTCTTCTTCTGTTTCTTTCTTTAATGTTTTATAGTTTTTGTTGTAGAGGTCTTTTACATCTTGGGTTAGGTTTATTCCTAGGTATTTTATTGGTTTTGAAGTTATAGAGAAGGGAATTGTTTGCTTTATTTCTTTCATTGTGGGTTCATTGTTGGTGTAAAGAAAAGCCACTGATTTCTTTAGGTTGATTTTGTATCCTGCAACTTTGCTGAATTTGTCAATCAGCTCCAGAAGTCTTTTGGTTGAGTTTTTTTGGTCTTCCAGATAAAGGATCATGTCATCTGCAAATAAGGATAATTTTAATTCCTCTCTTCCTATTTTATTTTATTTTTTAAATTTATTTTTATTGGTGCATTGTAATCATATATCACATTGGAATACAAGACTTGAGAGGATATACAAACACACATCATCCAATTAGCCCTCATCCAGTCCCCATCCAATTCCCTCCCCCTCCCTCAATCTCATGCTTGTTTGGTGATTAACTTTGATACATTTGTTTATGTACCTCCTGCATTTTAAACAGGCTCCATTCTCCCCTATTCCATACCCTCTGATTGGTCACCTTAATTGCTTCACTATAGGGCCCTTTCTATAACTCGACCTCTTCCTGTTGCCCCTTACCTCCTACTTATTGCTGATTAGGGGAAGCATCTGGTTTTTATTTTCTGCGATATTTCTCTGTGCATGCCGCATTGCAAGTACCAATCCCACTTTTGATGGCCCCAGTAGTGGCCTGGCTACCCGGTGGACTGATCCAGACCTCGCTTGCTCAAGCAGCGGCCTTGCCTTATGGGAGGCCCCGATTCTGGCCTTGCTGGCCCCGACATCAGCCTAACCCCTTGGCTGGCTCCGATCCTGGCCTTGGTGGCCCTAGCATCAGCCTTGCCTCATGGCAGGCTCCGATGCTAGCTGCTGGCCCTGGCATCGGCCTAACCCCTCAGCAGGGCCCTATCCCAGCCTTGGAGGCCCCAGTAATAGCCTTGCCTCGAGACAGGCTCTGATCCCGGCCTTGCTTGCCCTAGGACTGGCCTAACCCCTCGGCAGGCTCCGATCCCAGCCTCAGAGGTCTCAGTAGCAGCCTTGCCTCACGGAAGGCTCCGATGCCGGCCGCTGGCCCCAGCACCGGCTTAGCACCGGCTTAACCCCTTGGCAGGCTCCAATCCCGACCTCGGAGGACACAGCTACAGCCTTGCCACACGGCCGGCTCCAATCCCAGCCTCGTTGGCCCTGGCACCAGCCTAACCCCTCAGCAGGCTCTGATCCTGGCCTCGGAGGCCCCAGTAGCAGCCTTGCCTCACGGCTGGCTCTGATGCTGGCCGTTGGCCCCGGCACCAGCTTAACCCCTTGGCAGGCTCTGATCCTGGCCTTGGTGTCCTCAGCACCGATCTTGCCTCATGGCAGGCTCCGATGCTGGCCTCGCTGGCCCCGGCACTGACCTAACCCCTCAGCAGGCATCAATCCCAGCCTCCGAGGCCCCAGCACTGGCCTTGCCTCGTGGCAGGCTCCGATCCTTGCCTTGCTGGCCCTAGTACCGGCCTAACCTCTCGGCAGGCTCTGATCCCTGAGGCTCGGCCTCAGAGGCCTCAGCAGCAGCCTTGCCTCACGGAAAGCTCCGATGCTGGCCGCTGGCCCTGGCACCAGCTTAACCCCTTGGCAGGCTCTGATCCCGGCCTCAGAGGCCACAGTTGCAGCCTTGCCTCACAGAAGGCTCCAATTCCAGCCTCACTGGCCCCAGCTCCAGCCTAACCCCTCAGCAGGCTCTGATCCCAGCCTCGGAGGCCACAGTTGCGGCCTTGCCTCACAGCAGGCTCTGATCCCAGCCTCGCTCGCCCCAGCATCGGCCTAACCCCTCAGCAGGCTCTGATCCAGGCCTCGGAGGCCCCAGCACTGGCCTTGCCTCATGGCAGGCTCCGATCCCGGCCTTGCTGTCCCCAGCATTGGCATAACTGCTCGGCAGGCTCTGATCCCAGCCTCGGAGGCCCCAGTAGTGGCCTTGCCTCACAGATGGCTCCAATGCCAGCCGTTGTCCCCGGCACCGGCCTAATCCCTTGGCAGGCTCCAATCCTGGCCTCAAAGGCCCCAGCACCGGCCTTGCCTCACGGCAGGCTCCAATCCCAGCTTTGCTGTGTCCGTCACCGGCCTCACCCCTCAGCAGGCTCCAATCCGAGCTCCCTCTTCGCCCAACCAATTGTCCTACATTCTCGAGAGTGCATGGTGGTAGCATTCTGCCTCTCGGTTTATTACTTCAAAGGTTCCAGGTGTAATGCATTAGATCTCTGCCTCCCCTGAGTACTGGCCACTGCCATTGCCACTGCCTCCACCATTTCAAATCTTTCCCAAGCTCTTTTTCCACTCTGAATGTTGTCCAGTATTCCTAAGCATGCGCGACGGTAGCATTCGACATTTGGTATAATTTTCCAAAAAAATAAGGTTGGTAGGATTTGATTTCTGCTTTTCCTGAATACAAGTCTCCACCACCATCGTGGAGACCACTTTCAAAACCGCCTTTTTCCTAGGTCTCCGCTAAACTGTCTCCTTACAGGTGATGTCCAAGATTCTTAAGAATGTAGAGAAGAAGCAGTCCTCCTTCACGGGGAATTTTTCCAAAAGTTCCAGTTCATTTGGATAAGTTTTGTCTCCATATCCAGTATCCTGGCATCTGCCACAGCCTACTTGACCCCTCTCTGTTATTTTTCTTTTTCGTTTTTATTTCCCTTTTTTTAAATAAGAGAAGACAGTATGTGTGGTTTGAGGAGGTTGTGGGATCAGGCACTCAGTAGCACTGTGTGACCCAAGCCCGGCTTCCCCAGGGGTCCGGCGTGCCCAACGCGGTCTGGCCTGAGGCCCAGAGTCCTGCGACCCGGGCCCCGGCTCTTCCGGGGTCCGGTGTGCTCCGCCTTACCCCCGCCCGGGACCCAGGGTCTTACGACCGGGCCCCGTTTCTCCAGTGGTCTGGCATGCTCCGTGTGGTCCGGCCCGGGGCCCAGAGTCCCCTCTCTTCCTATTTTAATTCCTTTGATTTCCTTCTCTTGTCTTATTGCTGCAGCAAGAGTCTCATGGACTATATTGAAAAGGAGTGGTGATAGTGGGCATTCTTGTCTTTTTTCTGATTTTAGGGGAAATTCTTGAAGTTTTTCCCCATTCGATATAATGTTGGCTTTGGGTTTGCAGTGTATCGCCTTAATGATGTTGAATTACGTTCCTTCTATTCCAGTTTTCTGCAGTGTTTTTAACATAAATGGGTGTTGGATTTTGTTGAATGCTTTTTCAGCATCTATTGCTATGATGATGTGGTTTTTGTTCTTGGTTCTATTTATGTGGTGAATGACATGTATTGATTTGCATATGTTGAACCAGCCTTGTTTTTCTGGGATGAAACCAACTTGGTCATGGTGTATTATTCTCTTGATATGATTTTGAATGCATATGGCTAGTATTTTGTTTAGAATTTTTGCATCTATGTTCATTAAGGATATTGGTCTGTAGTTTTCCTTTTTTGAGGTATCTTTATTTGGTTTGGGGATTAATGTGATACTGGCCTTGTAGAAGGAATTTGGGAGAGTTCCATTTCTTTCAATTTCCTGGAACAAGTTATGAAGTATTGGCATTAGTTCTTCACTGAAGGTTTTGCAGAATTCAGCTGGAAACCCATCTGGGCCTGGGCTTTTCTTTGATGGAAGAATTTTTATCGCCAATTCTATTTGTTTGTTTGTTTCTTTGTTTGCTATTGGTTGGTTTAGGCTTGCTATGTCCTCTTGGTTTAATTAGGTAGGTTAAATGTACTTAGGAATCCATTAATTTCTTCCATGTTTTCTTGTGTATTGGAGTATAAAATTTTAAAATAGTTTCTGATCATTCTTTCAATTTCTCCACTATCTGTGGTGATGTCTCCTTTTTCATTTCTGATTTTAATAATTTCAGTTGATTCTCTTTTTCTTTTGGTTAGGTTGACTAGAGGTTTATCAATTTTATTAATCTTTTCAAAGAACCAGCTTTTTGTTTTGTTGATTCTTTGAATTGTTTTTTTTCTCTATTTCACTTATTTCTGCTCAAATTTTAATAATTTCCTGCCTTCTAATGGCTTTGGAATTAGACTGTTGCAGTCTTTCTAGGTCCTTGAGTTGTGTCAGTAGGTTTTGTACTTGGTGATTCTCTGTCCTTCTTATGTGGGCACTCAATGCTATAAACTGTCCTCTTAATACTGCCTTCATAGTGTCCCATAGATTTTGGTAAGTTGTGTCTCTGTTTTCATTTACTTCCATAAATTTCTTTATTTCTTTCCTAATTTTTGCTCTTACCCATTCATCATTCAATCTACATGTATTTGCATAGTTTCTTTTGAGTTTCCTGTTGTTGATTTCTACTTTCATTCGATTATGGTCTGAAAAGATACAAGAAATTTTATTACATCTTTTGAATTTGCTGGTTCTTTCTTTGTGTCCCAGGATGTGATCTATTTTGGAGAAGGTTCCATGGGCTGATGAGAAGAATGTGTATTATGTAGTTCCTGGTTGAAATATTCTGTATATGTTTATTAGGTCCGTTTGGTTTATAGTTTTTTTGTTCTAAAGAGTCTTTACTCATCGTTTTTGCCTTGAAGATCGATCCAGTGGTGTGAGAGGTGTGTTAAAGTCTCCCAGAATTATTGTATTTGAGTCTATTTGAGATCTGATATCCTGAAGGGTTTGTTTTACCAATGTGTCTGCACTCACATTTGAGGCATAAATATTTACTATCATTATATCGTCTTGGTGTATTGTTCCTTTTAATAAAAGGAAGTGCCCTTATTTGTCTCTTCTGATGTGTTTTAGTTTAAAGTCTGTTTTGTTGGATATCAGGGTTGCTACCCCTGCCCTTTTTTGTTCTCCAATAGCATAGTAAATCTTTTTCCATCATTTCACTTTCAGTCTGTGAATGTCTTTGGCTTTTAGCTGAGTTTCTTGCAAACAGCATATATTTGGATTATCTTTTTTGATCCACATTGCCAGTCTATGTCTTTTGATTGGTGAGTTATGTCCTTTGATGTTGAGTTATTATTGAAATATGATTTTGGTTTTCTGTCATTTTGTGTTCTGTTATCTGTTTGGTAGCTTTTTCTTTCTTCTTTATTTAGAAACCCCTCTGATAACCTTTCTCTCTTCTCTGGTTCTGAAGTCTGCTTCTTTTTTCATCTTTATGGTTCATTTCTTTAAGGATTTTCTCTTGTGTTGGCTTTGAGTTCATAAATTTTTTGAGATTTTGTTTATCTTGAACCACTTTTGTTTCTCCATCAATATTGAAGAGTAGTTTTGCTGGATATAGTACTTTGGGTTGAAGGTTATTTTCTTCCAGGGTTTGAATCATGTCATACCAGTCTCTCCTAGTATTCATGACATGAGTTGTATCATCTGGGGTGATTCATATTGTTTTGCCTCTGTATGTCACCCAACCTTTTGTTCTCACTGCTTTTAAGATCTTTTCCTTGGCATCTATGTTAGTCATTTTGACTATTATGTTGCATGGGGAGGTCCCTCGTTGATCTTCTCTTAATGGTGTTCTCTATGTCTCCTGGACATGAAGATATGTCACTTCTATGACATATATGTCATATGTCAATATGAAGATATGACAATACTATGTCACTTTCCATATTTGGGAAATTCTCTGAAATTATTTCTGTGAAGAGATTACAGATGCCCCTGGTTTGTACCTCTATCCCTTCTTCAATGCCTTTTATTCATAAGTTAGGACGTTTCATGTTGTCCCAGATTTGTTGGATGTTTAGGTTTTGTTGCTGTAATGACTTTTGTATACTGTTGACTGTTTACAGATTTGGATGAACTGTCTTTTAACAGTGATACTCTACTTTCCATTTAATCTAATCTTCCAGAATTTCTTTCTATTGCTGTCTTCATTTCATTTATTGACTCTTTCATTTCATTCCCGACCTCTTTCTGTTTCTTTCTTAGTATTTCTAGTTTGTCTTTCATCTCCTGTAGACTTGTTTTAAATCCTTTCATCATACTGTAGATTAAGATTCAGAACTTCCCTTCTTGCATTTCTTGTAGGTCAGTATTCGTGACTTCTGTCATCTCTTCACTATTCCTAGTTCTCATATTTTCAAAGTTCTCAGACCTGTTTTTCTGATGTCTTCCCATCATTTGTGGGTATTATGTTTAGTTCAGTCTTAGTAGTAGGAACTTAGAAGATTCAACATGTAAGCAGTACTTTTTTGAGTGTTGAGGGTTGGGTAATGGTGGAGTAGCTAGGGTGATGGGTGCAGGAGGCAGGTAAGGAAGAGGATATAATTAGGTTGTGGAAGAGTTTAAGTATAATAAGGTTGTATCAGGTTGAGAATGGGAGATTAGATAGTAAGACTCTTGTATTTATTGGAATATTTAAGTATGTAGATGTGAGAAACTTTGTGTATTAAACCAGAAGATACAGTTAGGAGACAAAGAGAAAGTTTTGAGAGAAGATAGTAAATAGCCTAAATTTAAGACTTTGTAGAATGAGTGGGGGAAAAGGAACAAACACAAATGGATAAAGTAACAAAATAATGTATAAAGGCTAACTATTATACATCACATATAAACAACAACATCGACAAAAACAAAAATAGACCACCAAGGGAGAACAAGAAGGGTTAAGAGAATAAACAGGTTAAAAATAAAATAAAATGAACTAACAACCATGTGGTATGAAGTGAAAGCACCAAAGAAGCCCAAATAAAAGTAAAAAAAAAGAAGAAAAAAATTACCCCCAAAACCAAAACCAAAACAAATCCAAATACCAAAAGATAAAACAAACAAAACAAAACAGCAAAAATAAAATATTAAATATTAAAAAAAAATAAAAAATAACAGTCCTACTACATTATGAATATACAGTGTATATGCCAATGTCTCGTATTTGCTTGGAGCACCCCTTGTGGCTCCGTGCAGATATCACACTGTAAGTGCCCTTCCTGTGACACTGGAGTTGAAATTGCCCCTCAGTGCACACTGGCGCCCACAGTTATCACCGTGTCTGGTGGCACTCATTGTATTCCTGCTGGCTCCTTTGGCTCATCTGAGCTCATGCTGTTACCTGGCAGCCCAGTCTGGGATTCTGAATTTCTGGCAGCTCTTCCATATACTGCTGAATCTCTGCTCGCATGGTTAGCAGATCTGCATCCGGGTCCCTGAAGATCTCCGGGCACCTCTGCAGGGGCCACTTCTGGTGGGCAGATGGTGCCGCTCAGGTGCTTGAGTGAGCTCGCAGCTTAAGATGTTGGTGCTGTATGGCCACTTTCAGACTCTAGGGCAATTCTCGCACTGCCATGGACTGTCGCATCCAAAAACCCTGATTGGTGGCCTGGCGGCCACCTGCCTAACAACCATCTGCATCTACAAATCACTTGTGCTTTCTTGCAGGTCAGAGTTACTGGATTTCTTCTGCCATAGTCCCTGAGTCTGTTTTGGGTCGTACTCTGAATTTAATTTATTTATTAAGATGCTGCCTTCTCAGTAGTTGAACTTAATTTGCTTCAGCTAGTGAGATATGCTGCATCTCTCCGTCGCCATTTTCTCCCCCCACCCAATGTATTTTGGTAAATCTATTAAGATAAATAATTGCAACCACAAAATTTCAAAGAACAATATATTTCACTAACTTGATGGCTTTAATCATCAACCCAGGCATTTGTAGTGAAAGTTTCTTGGAGACTAGTCAATGATTAGGTTATATCTGCTACTGAATCTGGAAAATTGAAGGGAAAAATGATTTCTGGAGATTTCTCTCCTATTTCTTGAGAATAGGAGAGAAGGTAAGAAGAGCTGAATTCTGATCAAATTGGGTCAGAGTCTAGGAGTGAAACAATCTCCCCCCAAGAAAAAAGTACAAATGAGCTCTAGGGTATGGTAAAGAATTCTCCAAAATGTCTGCAAGATATTGGTCCTCAGATGTTAATAGGTTTTCAACTAATAACCCAACAAAAGTTCAGGTCATAGAATAATTTCATGAAAACCCCAAGCAGCATATCTTTAATTTACTAGTTATATTATGAAATTTTACATAAGTAATCATGCATTTCCTAAATGGATTTATCCAAGGATAAATCAGCTCCCTCCTGCCTTCTACAAGGGTTCTACTGGGTTGCTGATTTGAAAACAGTTTTGAGGACTTACCCTTAGTTTTATTTTATTTATTTATTTATTTATTTATTTATTTATTTATTTATTTATTTATGGTACTGGGAATGGAACCCAGGGACCTTCTATCTCAGGGCTATACTCCCAGACCTATTTTTATATTTTTATTTGGAAACAGGGTCTCTTAAGCCAGCTCAAGCTGGCTTCAAACCTGTGCCATCTTCCTGTCTCTGCCTCCCAAGCGCAGGGATTACAAGCATGTACCAACATGCCCAGCTTACCCTTAGTTTTACTTGAACTATCACATAACCTTTTAAATGAAAAGGATGTGAACATTTATTATAATAGATTCAATAATGTCCACATGTCACTCATTTTCCCAGGGTTATTTCCCAGCTGACTGGTATGAGCATGTGTGTCTGTGTGTGTGTGTGTGTGTGTGTGTGTGTGTGTGTGTGTGTGTGCACGCACATGGGCCTATACATAAACATAAAACACATGTATGTTTGCAGCAGTGAACTTCTCAATGGGCCCTTTGGTGAAGTTTGACAAGCCAGAATTAGAAGATAAGTCCTCAGGCTCTCAGTTTGGGGAAAGAATGTGTCTGTTCACATATCTGTAAATATTTATAAACTGGTATTTGCATTTTCATAACAAATTAATGAAAGGTTAACAATTGTAAGATTATTTGCAGGAAAGGGACTATCCAGAGGGTATTAGAGTATTTTTGTAATCGATTCCAAACTATCACCGAAAGTTACCAAAGACATTTAGATACACACACACACACACACACACACACACACACTCACAAATAAGATGAGTTGTCGTACTCTGTCTTCTTAAGTATGCACTCACTATTGCACAGATTCATTAAAGGATAGAGAGTGTGATTCATATTTGAATCATGATAGTTTCTTTGGGCTGAGCATGGTGGCACACACTTGTAATCCCTGCGCTTGGGAGGCAGAGACAGGAGGATTGCGCAGGTTCGAAGCCAGCTGTGCTGGCTTAAGAAATCCTGTTTCCAAATAAAAAGATATAAAAAATAGGTCTGGGAGTATAGCCTGGAGGAAAAAGGGCTTCCAGGAACCCCAGTACCACCACCACTAATAATAATAATAATAATGATAATAATAATAATTATAATTATTATTTTATAATTATAATTATAATTATATATTATTATAATTATATTATATATTATTAATATATAATATATTATATAATATTATCATATAATTATATAATAATAATAATTATTATTATTATTATAATTTCTTTGATTGCTAAGATGAGGAACTATGAAATCTCCTTTGTTTGGCTAGCTTCAAGAGGAAATGATTGTCCTGAGATGTCTTCATTAAGCATTTTGTAGACTGGAAAGATCAAAACAATGAGAGAAGCTAATTAAATTTTCTAAAAATAAGTATTCTAAAAATAGGGGATTAATTTCACCCAAGTACTTGTCTCCCTGTTTTTGGCTCAGAGGAGAGGTGGGATGGAATGTTAAAGCAAAACTTGACATATTTACACATGTTGGGCAGGGATTCCATCCTCCTGGCTGCTGAACTGACCATATTCTTACAGCAAGCCTGACACAATAAACATTTTACCAGCTCATCACAGGGGAAGAGTAGAAAACAGAGCAGGTTGCTGAGGCCTTGAGGAGTAGGCTTCCTTTGGTATGTCTTAGTTAAAACATCACATGGCTTTCATAGCCCGCTCTCCTCATGTTAGCCTTCTTAGATCATAGCATATTGAGGATTTGTGTGGACCATTTTGATAGATTTTTGTTTTGCTCAAGGTTAAGTATTAGAAACATACGGGAAAAATCATGGAACTCAGGTCATATAAACCGCCACAGAGTTTCATGGGACAGAGTTAGGAGCCACATAATAATATCACGTTGAATCTAGGTTTTCTTTTTGCGGTGCTGGGGATAGAACCCAATGACATTCTACCTCTGAGCTACACCCTCAGTCCTATTTTTTTTAAAAACAACTTCTCACTAAGTTGAGGACGGTCTCACTAAGTTATGGATGGCCTCACTAAGTAGCTGAATCTGCAATCCTCCTGTCTCAGCCTTTCAAGTACTGGAATTACAAGTGAGCACCCACCATGCCCAGCTCTATGTTTGCTTTTTTTTTTTTTTTTTTTTTTTTTGGTGGTGGTGGTACTGGGGGTGGAACCCAGAGGCTTTCTACCTCTGGGCTATACTCCCAGACTTATTTTATATTTTATTTGGAAACTGGGTCTCACTAAGTTGCTGAGAGCCTCACTCAGTAGCCTCCCTAATGCGGGGTTTACAAGCATGTGCCACCACACCCAGATCTATGCTTGCTTTGTGTGTGTGTGTGGGGTGGGGTATGGGGATGGAACCCAGGGGCATTTGACCTCCAAACTACATCCCTGCCCTCTTTTTTTTTATTCTTTATTTTGAAACAGGATCTCACTAAGTTGCGGATGGCCTCATTAAGTAGCTGAGGCTGTGAACCACAATCCTCTGGTCTCAGCCTCCCAAATGCTGGGATTACAAGCGTGTGCTACCACGCCTGGTCTGTGTTTGCTTTTTAAAGCAGTTTAATTACACTGAGCCTGGATTAGCTAGTATATGACCAACTGTGTTACACAGTAAACCAGCTGTTGGCATGCCAGTGGTCACCAAGAGAAACACCAGGACATGTAATATACTCTGATAGCATTTAAACTGTTACCTACAATAGTATTGTTAATGGACTAGAAATACTGAAAATTTGTCTACAAAAGAGAACACTTTGTAATACAAATATTTATTCTCAAGGCACTAGTGATTCATTCCATGCATCACTCACTGAGTCCAGACACAGGGGCTGTAAGAACTAAAGTGCTCCTTAGCAGACAGACTCCAACCTCAATCAGCCTGGGCAGAAGGCAGAGGCAAATATATGTTTAGGTTAGGTCTGTGGGTTAGTGTTATGTTTAGAATTTTGGGTAGGGTTAGAGTTAGGGTTGTGTTGGGTTTGGGTTTTGTTGGGTTTAAAGTAATATACTGGTATGATTTCATGTAAAAATTGGATTTCAATGTTTGGGTGAGAGTTAACATTTTCATTGGAATGAGGCAAAATTATGTTCAGGCTAGATCTAGGGGTTAGTGATAAGTTGAGAATTAGGGCTAGGGGTAAGGTTCGAACTTAAAAATAGGTGTCAATGTTTGGGTGAGTGTTAAAATTTTCATTGGAATGAGGCAAAAGTATGTTCAGGCTAGATCTATATGTACTTACACATAGAATTTTGGCTAGATTAGGGTTAGGTTAGGGTTTGTGTTGGGTTTAGGTAACATACTGATGTGCTTTAAAGTTAAGGGTAGATGTCATTGTTTGGGTGAGTATTAAATTTTCATTAAAATGTGGAAAAATGTATTCAGTTAAGGTTTTTTGTTTGCATTATGACCAGAATTAGGGCTAGCTTTATGGTTAGGGTTAGGGTTTGTATTAGGTTCAGAGTAACATACTGGTGTGATTTAAAGTTAAGAATGAGCTGGGTGTGGTGGTGCATGCTTGTAGTCCCAGAACTTGGGAGGCTGAGATAGGAGGACCACGTAGGTTCAAAGCAAGGCTTAGCTATTTAGTAAGGCTCTTAGGAACTTAGTGAGACCCTGTTTCCAAATAAAATATAAAATAGGCTCGGGAGAATAGCCCAGAGGTTGAAAAGTCCCTGAATTCCAACCCCAGTATCACACACACAAAAAAATAATAATAATAAAGTTAAGGATGGATGTCAACATATTGGTGAGAGTTAAATTTTTTATTTGAATAATGCAAAAACAAGTTTATGTTACATCAAATTAGCGTTAAATTTAGAAATGTGGATAGAGTTAGGGTTAGGGTTTGTGTTGTGTTTAAAGTAATATACTGATGTGGCTTCACATAAAAATTGGATCTCAATGTTTGGGTGAGTGTTAATATTTTTATTGGAATGAGGCAAAAATATGTTCAGGCTAGATCTATGTGTAAGTATTAAGGAAAGAATTTTGGCTAGATTAGGGTTAGGGTTAAGGTCTGTGTTGTGTTCCGAGTAAAATAATGGTATGCTTTCAACTTAAAAATAGATGTCAATGTTTGGATGAGTTTTAAAATTTTCATTGGAATGATACAAACGTGTTCAAGTTAGTTCTGTGGGTTAGCTTTAGATTGAGAATTATGACTAAGGTAAGAGTTAGTGTTAGGGTGTGTGTTGGTTTAATGTAACATACTGGTATGTTTTCAACTTAAAATTAGATGTCAATGTTAGGGTGAGTGTTAAAATTTTAATTGTAATGAGGCCAAAATATGTTCACGCTAGATCTGTAGTTGAGTGTTAGGTGTAAAATTAGGCTAGGGTTTGGGTTAGAATTATGTGTTTTGTGTTCCAAGTAACATACTGGAGTGTTTTCAACTTAAAAATAGATGTCAATGTTTGGGTGAGTGTTAAAATTTTTATTGGAATGAAGCAAAATATGTTCAGGTTACATCTGTGTGTTAGCGTTAGGTTTAGAATTAAGCTAGGGTTAAGGTTTAGAATTAAGCTAGGGTTAAGGTTAGTGTTTGTGTTTGTTTCAAATATACCAACTGGTGTGATTTAAAGTTAAAGATGGATGTCAGTGTTTGCGTGAGTGTTCAAATTTTCATTGGAATGAGGTAAAAACATGTTCATGTTATGTATATTAGTTAGCATTAGGTTTAGAAACACAGCTAGGGTTAGGTTTAGAGTTTGGGCTTGTGTTGTATAAAAGGTAACATGATGGCATGATTTCACATAAAAATTTGATGTCATTGTTTGGGTGAGTGTTAAAGTTTTCATTGGAATGAGGCCAATATATATTCAGGCTAGATCTTGGGATTATTGTTAGGTTTAGAATTACGGTTAAGGATAGGGTTAGTGTTAGGATTTGAGTTGGGTTTAAAGTAACATAATGAAGTGATTTCATGTGAAAATTCAATGTTAGTGTTTGGGTTAGTGTTTCATTGGAATGAGGCAAAAATATGTTCAGGTTACATCTGTGTATTAGTGTTAGGTTTAGAATTAAGCTAGGGTTATGGTTAGTTTTAGGGTTTGTGTTTTTTTGAAAGATACTAACTGATGTGATTTTAAGTTAAAATGTGGTCATGTTATGTAAAATATTAACTGTAGGTTTAGAAATAAGGTTAGGGTTAGATTAAATTTGGGCTTGTGTTGGGTTTAAAAGGAACATACTTGGGTGATTTAATGTGAAAATTCAATGTCATGGTTTGGGTGAGTGTTAAAAGTATTGGAATTAGGCCAAACTATGTTCAGGGTAGATCCGGGGGTTATTGTTAGATTTAAAATTAGGGATAGAATTAGGGTTTGAATGAGGGATTGTGTTGTGTGTGGTTTTTTTGTGGGTTTTTTTTTTTTTTTTTTGCAATACTGGGGTTGGAACCCAGGAGCATTCTACCTCCCAGCTATGCCCCAACCCTATTTTTTATTCTTTATTTTGAAACAGGGTCTCATTGAGTTGAAAAGGGCCTCACTAAGTAGCTGAGGGTGTCTGTGAACCCAGATTCTACTGTCTCAGCCTCCCAAATACTGGGATTACAAGTGTGCACCATCACGTCCAGAGTGTTGTGTTCTGAGTTACATACTGGTATATTACCAACTTAAAAATAGATGTCAACATTTGGGTGAGTATTAAAATTTTCATCCAAATGAGGCAAATATATGTTCAGGTTCAGTCTTTGGGTTAGCATTATGTTTAGAATTATGGCTAGGGTTAGGGTTTGTGTTGGGTTTAAAGAAACATACTGGTGTGATTTTATGTAAAAATTAGATGCCAGTGTTTGGGTGAGTGTTAAAATTTTCATTGGAATGAGGCCAATATATGTTCAGGATAGGTCTGGGGGTCAGCATTAGGTTGAGAATAAGGGCTAGTTTTAGGGTTAGAACTAGGGTTTGTTGTGTTCGTAGTAACATACTGGTGTGTTTTCAACTTAAAAATAGATGTCAATGTTTGAGTGAGTGTTAACATTTTCATTGGAATGATGCAAAGATATGTTTATGCTAGGTCTATGTGTCAGCATTAGGGAGAGAATTTGGGGTAGGGTTAGGGTTAGGGTTAGGGTTTGTGTTGGGTTTAGGTAACATACTGGTGTGATTTAAAATAAGGGTGGATGTTGTTGTTTGGGTGAGTGTTAAAATTGTCATTGGATTGAGGCAAATATATGTTCAGGTTATGTATGTGTATTAATGTTAGGTTTAGATTTAGGCTAGTGTTAGGGTTAGGGTTAGAGTTTGTGTTTCATTCAAAGTAACACACTGGTGTGATTTAAAGTTAAGGATAGATGTCAATGTTTGGGTGAGTGTTAAAATATCCATTGGAACAAGACACAAACATGTTCATGTTATGTCTCTTAGTATTAGATTTAGAAATACAGCTAGGCTTAGGGTTAGGGTTAGGGCTTATATTGGGTTTAAAGTAACATACTGCTGTGATTTCATATAAAAATTGGATGTCAATATTGGGTCATTGTTAATATTTTAATTGGAATGAGGCAAAAATATGTTCAACCTAGATCTGTGGGTTAGTGTAAGGTTTAGAATTAGGGACAGAGTTAGGGTTAGGGCTAGGGTTAGGGATTTTATTGGGCTTAGGTAACATATGGGTGTGATTTAAAATTTAGGATGAATGTCAATGTTTGGGTGTTATAATTTCTATTAAAATGAGGCAAAAATAACTTCTTTTTAGGTCTCCGGGTTAGTGTTAGGCTTAGTATTTTAAGGCTATTGTTAGAGTTTGTGTTGGGTTTAACATAACTATATACTGGCATGAGTTAAAGGGAAAATTAGATGTTATTTTTTGGGTGAGTGTTAAAAATTTCATTAGAATGTGGAAAACATATGCTCAGGTAAAATGTCTGTGTTAGTCTTATGATGAGAATTAGGACCAGCTTTAGAGTTGTGTTAGGATATGTGTTGGATTTAACGTAACATACAGGTATATTTTAAACTTAAAAAATGGATGACAATGTTTGGGTGAGTATCAACATTTTCATTGAAATGAGGCAAAAATATGTCCAGGTTACATCTATGTAAATATGCTTAGGCTAAATCTGGGTGTTAGTGTTAGGTTAGAATAAGTGGTAGGGTTAGGGTTAGAATTATGGTTTGTGTTGTGTTCCGAGTAACATACTGCTGTGCTTTCAACTTAAAAGTAAATGTCAATGTTTGAGTGAGTGTTAAAATTTTCATTGGAATGAGGCAAAAACACATTCAAGTTATGTCTGTTAGTTAGCATTAGGTTTAGAAATATGGCTAGTGTTAATTTTAAATTTCGGGTTCGTATTGAGTGTAAAGTACCATACTGGTATGATTTCACATAAAAATTAGATGTCAATATTTGGGTGAGAGTTTAATTTTCATTGGAATTATGCAGAAATATGTTCAGGTTAGGTTTGTGGGTTAGCATTAGGTTTAGAATTGTGCTAAGGGTTTAAAGTAACATATCAGCATGATTTCACATAAAACTGGATGTCAATGTTTGGGTGAGTGTTAAGATTTTTATTGGAATGAGGCAAAAATATGTTCAGGCTAGATCTGGGTGTTAGATTTAGGTTGAAAATTAGGGCCTGGGTTAGGGTAAGAATTTGGGTATGTGTTGTGTTCTGAGTATCATACTGTGTGTTTGCAACTTAAAAATAGATGTCAAAGCTTGAGTGAGTGTTAAAATTCTCATTGGAATGAGGAAAGAATATGTTCATGTAAGGTCTGTTAGTTTGTGTTAGGTTTAGAATTAGGGCTAGGTTATAGTTAGGGTTATTTTTTGTTTCACATATTCTAAATTTTGTGATTTAAAGTTAAGGATGATGTCCTTAACTTTAAATGTTTGGGGAAGTGTTATTGTTATTGAATTGAAG
Source organism: Muscardinus avellanarius (assembly GCF_963383645.1). Taxonomy (NCBI): domain Eukaryota; kingdom Metazoa; phylum Chordata; class Mammalia; order Rodentia; family Gliridae; genus Muscardinus; species Muscardinus avellanarius. The sequence goes on along the minus strand of NC_137795.1, from coordinate 34,237,267 downwards.
CAAAAACATGCTCATGTTACGTATGTTAGTTTACATTAGGTTTAGAAATTGGACTATGGTTATATTTAGGTTCAGGCTTCTGTTGGGTTTAAAGTAACATACTGGCATGATTTCACTTAAAAATTTGATGTTGAGGAGGACCAAAATGGCAGCGGCAGCAATGGCCAGTATTTGGGAGAGGCAGGTAAATTCATTCTAATCCACCTTGAACTTTTGAGGAAATCTCCCCGAAAGTAGACTGCACCTGCCCCACATGCTCAGGAACTCTGGACAACGTACTATGTAAGATAAATGTTTGGGGTGCATCAGATGGAGCCCCACATAGTCGGGTCTGCTCGCATCATGCATCCTGGGAGCCAAGGGTGCTCCTGGACGCTGTGCTCCTCTGTGCAGTGCTGGGGCTGGGTGCACTCAGAGCAGCAGAACCTGCTCTCCATGGAGAAGAGGTTCTGCTCTTGGCAGGGGAATAAAACACATTGCTACTAAGTACTTGGGACCCCAACTCCTACAAAAGACATATACTGTTTTCTTTTATTAAAAAATATTGAAGAGGGAAGAAGATGGCAGCAGCTGCAGTTGCAGCTGCAGCGGCAACTACGGCTCAGCGGTGATGGTTATGATGGTTAGCAGTGGCTGAATAGAATATGCATCCCTCTGAGAAACCCTGGGAAATGGATTTTGATTTAATAGCTGATTGGAACAACACACAGAAACATTTCCAGTCATGACTTTTTATCTGAAATAGAGGAGAGAGAGTGGAAAATGGCGGAATTAGAGGCAAGACTGCAACGCGGCGCCCATCACTGCAAGAAAAGTGATTTTTGGAGGGATATACCAGAAGAGATCAGAAAGCAAGTAGACTGCTCCTATCACACATGCACAGGAATACTTAACAACACCATACTCTAGGAGAGACTAAGAAGGAGGTGGTGGTGGCCAGTATTCAGGAGATGCAGACAGATCCAACTAAATCTACCTTGACTTTTTGAAGAAATCTCTCCAAAAGTATACTGTTCTTGCCTCACTTGCTCAGGAACTCTGAACAACATACTATGTAAGAAAAAATTTTGTGGAGATGAACCAAAATGGCGGTAGCGGTGGCAGCCAGTATTTGGGAGAGGCAGACAGATCCAATCCAATGCACCTTGAATTTTTGAAAATATCTCCCCCAAAGTAGACTGCTCTTACCACACATATGCAGGAATTATAGACAACATACTATGTAAGAAAAATGTCCAGGGCAAGTTGGAGAGAGCCCCACCCATATTGTTGGGCCAGTTTGCTGAGTTGGGTGTCAGCTCATGGCCACTGCACTCCTCTGCACTGCGCTGAGGGTTAGAGTGTGCTTGGAGCAGCAGATCCCACTCTCCATGGTGGGGCTGTGAGTATCCACTTTCAGTGGGGAGATAAAAATCCATTGCTGCTAGAAAATTGGGCTCTCAGCTTCTGAAAATGACATGTGCTATTTTCTTCTATTAAAATATATGTGTAAGAAAAATGGGAACCTCTGTAAATGTCATGCCCACAGTGACAGGAACTAGAGCCTGACAGGCGGCAAGGGCGGGTCTGGAGCCAGCGAGGCTGGGCCTGGAGCCTGCCATGCAGCAAGGCCAGGTCTGGAGCCAGTGGGCCAGTCCCAGAGCATGCCACGTGGCAAGGCCAGGTCTGGAGCCAGCGAGGCTGGGCCCAGAGACTGTTGTGTGGCAGGCCTACAACTGGGGCCTACTTCACAGCAAAGGGCCAGCAGATTTCTTCAACTGTGTGTCCAGGAGGCAGTAGAGCTGCTGCTGCCTCACCTAATCTCTTAGCAGAGTTCCAGATCCAAGTGACCTTTATTTTTTAAAAAAATTGGTTGTGAATGGATCATCCTGTCAAAGTTACTCACCTTCTGGCTTTCAGGTTTTCAGTAAGTGGGAATAAGTGTGGAGAATTGGAAGCTCTAATACATTGTTGGTGGGATTGCAAGTTGGTGCAACCACTTTGGAGAACAGTATAGAAGATCCTCAGAAGAAGGAAAATGAATTTACCATAAGATCCAGCAATACCACCTCTGGGTATCTATAAAAAAGAATGAAAACCCAAATACCAAACTAATGCATGAACAACCATGTTCATAGTTGCAAAGTTCATCATTGCCAACCTTTGGAACCAGCCAAGATGTCCTTCAATTAATGAGTAGATTTCAAAACTATGGGATATGTACACAATGGAATTTTGCCCAGCCATAAGGGAGAACAAAATTATGGCATTTACAATGAAATGTCACAAAAAATAAGAAATCAGATGTTTTTCTTAATGTGCAAATATTAGGGAGAAATGGGTAACAGGAGGAACTCTAGATGAAGAAGGGATCCTATATCAAGGTGACATATCTGAAGGGATAAGGGGAAGGATAAGGGAAACTCTTTAAAGCCCATGATGTACTGAAACATATCAAAGTCAATCAGGAAGCCAAGCATGGGTAGGAGAGAGGGGAAGAGAAAGGGTTAGAGATTGGGTAGGGGCTGATTGGGTGATGTGTGCATGTATATCTCCACAGGTTTTTTTTTTTATCCCATTGAGATGTATGACTACAATGCACCAATAAAAATTTATTTTTAAAAATTTTGATGTCAATGTTTGACGAGTGTTAAACTTTTCCTTGGAATGAGGCAAAAATATGTTCAGGTTAAATCTGGGAGTTTGCCTTTGTTTTAGAATTATGGCTATTTCTGGCCAAATTTCTAAACCTAAGGGCAACTAACATAATATAAGGGTAACCCAAAACAAATCCTAGCCCTCACCCTAACCTTAGCCATAAATCTAAGCCTAATGTTAATCCAAGATCTAGCCTAAACATATTTTTGCTTCATTCCAATGAAATTTTACACTCACTGAAACATTGACATCCAATTTTTACATGAAATCATGCCAGTATATTACTTTAAACACAACACAAACCCTAACCCTAACTGTAGCCCTAATTATAAACCTAAAGATAACCCCAAGATCTAGCCAGAACATATTTTTGCCTCATTCCAAGGAAAATTTTAAGAATCACCCAAACATATCCAATTTTTATGTGAAATCAGGCCAGTATGTTGCTTTAAATACAAACCCTATCCATCACTGTAACCCTAGCCATAATTCTCAACCTAATACTAACCCCAGATATAGCCTGAACATACTTTTGCCTTATTCCAATGAAAATTTTTACACTCACTCGAACAGTGACATCGAATTTTTATGTGAAATAATGCCAGTATCTTACTTTAAACCCAACACAAGCCCAAACCATAACTCTAACCCTAGCCAAATTTCTAAATCTAATAGTAACTAATATACATAACATAAACATGTTTTTGTCTCAATCAAATAAAAATTTTAACACTCACCCAAATACTGACATCCATCTTTAATTTTTAATCACACCGTTAGAATCTTTAAAAAAAAAAACACAAACTCTAACACTGACCCTAACCTAGCCCTAATTCTAAACCTAACAGAAACCCACAGACCATACCTAAACATATTTTTGCCTCATTTCAATGAAAATTTTTACACTCACCTAAACATTGACATCTATTTTTTGGTTGAAAACACACTAGTATTTTACTTAGAACAAAACAAAAACTAAAACCTTCACTCTAACCCTAGCCATAATTCTAAACTTAATGCTAACTCAGATCTAGCCTGTACATATTTGTACCTCATTCCAATGAAAATTTTTATACTTACCTAAACATTGACATCCAATTGTTTTTAAAGTTAAGAACACACAAGTATTTTATTCAGAACACAACACAAACCCTAATTTTAACCCTAACCTGGCCTTAATTCTAAATCTAACCCTAACCCCAGATATAGCCTGAATGTATTTTTGCCTCATTCCAATGAAAATTTTTTTTAATTTTTATTTTTTAATTTTTTTATTGGTGCACTGTATTCATACATCATAGTGGGATACAAACTTTTGTAGACATACATGCACACATCACCCAGTCAGCCCCTACCCGATCCCCACCCCATTCTCTCCCCATCCCTCCTTCCCATGCTTGGCTTAGTGGTTGACATCTAGTATTATAGCAATTTATCCAAAATTAAAAATGATAATCTCACATAACAGTTTCATTTGTCTGATACAAAGCTTTTGATGACTTAAAGATAATGTTTCAATATTTCTTTTTGCTTTCTTTCTTACCAGAGAATATTTTTTTTCTATTTTTTTAGGTGAAACTATCATATATTTATATATTTATTTTTCAGAAAAAAATCTATCCTAATATGGAATATGGACTCTAGATACCCACAACGATCTTGAAAAAGAACAAAGCTAGAAGATATATATTTTCTGATTTCAAACCATATAAAGCTACAATAATTGAAACAGTGTAGTACTGTTCTAAAGGCAGATATATAAACCATTGGAGTTAAATAAAAGCCTAGAGCTAAATTCTTCCCTATATTGTCAAGTTACTTTTGACAAGGTTTCCACGAACATTTGGTGATGGAAATAATAATCTTTTACACTCTTGAAAACATTGACATCAAATTTTTATGAAAAATCACACTAGTATGTTACTTTTTTTTTTTTGGTGGTACTGGGGTTCCTGGAAATCCTTCTACCTCCAGGCTACCCTACACTCCCAGACATATTAATTTGGAAACAGGGTCTCTTAAGCCAGAGAGGCTGACTTCGAACCTGCACAATCCTCCTCTCTCCACCTCCCAAGCACGCGGATTACAAGCATGCACCACCACACCTGGCATTAGTATGTTACTCAACAAAAGCCCAAACCATAACCATAACCCTAGCCAAATTTCTAAACCTAATGGTTACTCATATACATAATATCAACATGTTTTGCCTCAATCTAATGAAAATTTTAACACTCACCCAAACATTGACATACATCCTTAACTTTAAATCATACCAGTTGGAATCTTTGAAACAAACACAAACACTAACAATAACCCTAACCTAGCCCCAATTCTAATCCTAATGCAAAACCATAGACCTTACCTAAATATATTTTTGCCTCATTGCAATGAAAATTTTAACACTCATCTAAACATTGACATCTATTTTTACATTGAAAATACACCAGTATGTTACTTGGAACACAACACAAACTCAAATTCTAACCCTAACCCTATCCCTAATTCTAAATCTAAAAATAACCCCAAGATATACCCTGAACATATTTTTGTCTCATTCCAATGAAAATTTTAACACTCTTGAAAATATTGACATCACCAGTATGTTACTTACATCCAATTTATATGTAAAATCATGCCAGTATGTTACTTTAAGTCCAACACAAACCCTAACCCTAGCCCTAATTATAAACCTAAACCTAACCCCAGATCTAGCCTAAACATATTTTTGTCTCATTCCTATGAAAATTTTAACAAACATGCAAACACTGACATCCAATTGTTATGTGAAATTACACCAGTATGTTGCTTTAAATCTAACAAAACCCTAACCCTTACCCTACCCCAAGCCAAAATTTTCTCTTTAATGCTAACACATAGACATAGCCTGAACATATTTTTATCTTTTCCCAATGAACATTTTAACTCTAACACAAACATTGACATCAATTTTATGTGAAATCATACCAATATCTTACTTTAAATGCAACACAAGCTTGAACCATAACCCTAATCCTAACCAAACTTTTAAACCTAATGGTAATTAATATACATACATGAACATGTTTTTACCTCAATCAAATGTAAATTTTAACACTTACCCAAACATTGGAATCTATTTTTAAGTTTAAAACACACCAATATCTTTCTTTAAACCCAACACAAACCATAACCCTTACTCTAATCTTATTTGTAATCCTTAATCTAAAGATAACCCACAGATCTAACCTGAACATACTTTTGCCTCATTACAATAAAAATTTTAACCCCCACCCAAACACTGACATATAATTTTTATGTGAAATCATACCAGTATGTTACTTTAAACCTAACACAACTCTAACCCTCACCCTAACACTAGTCATAATTCTAAACCTAACACTAACACCCAGATCTAGTCTGAACATATTTTGGCCTCATTCCAATGAAAAATTTAACACTCACCCAAACACTGATACCCAATTTTATGTGAAATAATGTCAGTATGTTACTTTAAACCCAACAAAAACCCTAGCCCTCATCCTAACCATAGCCATATTTCTAAAACTATCAAGAACTAACAGATTTAATATTAACATGTTTTTGCCACATTCCAATGAAATTTTAACACTCACACAATCATTGACATCTATTTTTTAGTTGCAAACAAACCAGTATGTTATTCAGAACACACACACAAAAAAACCCTAACCCTAACCTAAATCCTACCCTTAATTCTAAAACTAAATCTAAACCTCAGATCTAGCCTGAACATATTTTACCTCATTCCAATGAAAATTTTAACACTCACCCAAATATTGACATCAAATTTTTATGTGAAATCACACCAGTATGTTATTTAAACCCAACACAAGCTGAACCCTAACCCTAGCCAAATTTCTAAACATAAAGATAACTAAGATCTGTAACATAAACATTTTTGCCTCCGGGATCAGAGCTTGCCAAGGGGTTAGGCCAATGCTGGGACCAATGGCCGGCATCGGAGCCTGACAGGAGGCAAGGCTGCTACTGGGGCCTCCGTGGCTGGGATTGGAGCCTGCCGTGAGGCTAGGCCGGTGCTGGGGCCTCCGAGGCTGGGATCGGAGCCTGCCGAGGGGTTAGGCCGGTGCCGGGGCCAATGGCCGGCATCGGAGCCTGCCATGAGGCAAGGCCACTGCTGCGGCCTCTGAGGCCGGGATCAGAACCAGCTGAGGGGTTAGGCTAATGTCGGGGCCAGCGAGATCAGAATTGGGGCCTCCCATGAGGCAAGGCCGCTGCTTGAGCCAGCAAGGTCTGGATCAGTCCACCAGGTAGCCAGGCCACTACTGGGGCTGTCAAGAGTGGAATCGGTACTTGCAACGCGGCATGCACAGAGAAATATCGCAGAAAATATAAATCAGATGCTTCCCCTAATCAACATGAAGAGGTTGAGCTATAGAAAGGGCCCTATAGTGAAGCAACTAATGTGACCAATCAGAGGGTATGGAATAGTGGAGGATGGCGCCTCTTTAAAACGCAGGAGGTACATAAACAAATTTATCAAAGTTAATCACCAAACAAGCATGGGATCGAGGGAGGGGGAAGGAATGGGATGGGGGCTGGATGAGGGCTAATTGGATGATGTGTGCTTGTATATCCTCTCAAGTCTTGTACTCCAATGTGAATGATATATGACTACAATGCACCAATTAAAAAATAAATTAAAAAAAAACATTTTTGCCTCAATCCAATGAAAAAAACATTTTTGTGTGTGGGTTTGGGGATGGAACCCAGGGGCATTTGACCTCTGAGCTACACCCCTTGCCCTACTTTTTATTATTTATTTTGAAACAGGGTCTCACTGAGTTGTAGAGAGCCTCATTAAGTAGCTGAGGCTGTCCGCGAACCACAATCCTCCAGTCTCAGCCTCCAGAATGCTGAAATTACAAGTGTGCATCACCACACCCAGATAATCCAATGAAAATTTTTAACACTCACCTAAATATTGACGTCTATTTTTAAGTTGTAAACACACCAGTATGTTACTCGGAACACAACACAAACCGAATTTCTCAACCTCACCTTAACCTTCATTCTAAAATGAAATATAACCCCCAGGTCTAGCCTGCACATATTTTTGCCTCATTCCAATGAAAATTTTAACAATCATCCAAATACTGACATTCGGTCTTTATGTGAAATAGCACCATTATGTTACTTTAAACCCAACACACACTAACTCTAACCCTAACCCTAGCCCAATTTCTAATCTTAAAATAAACCCAGTATTGTAACCTGAACTTATTTTTGCTCATTCCTGTGAAAATGTTAACATCAAACATTGACATCCAAATTTTATGTGAAATTATGCCAGTATATTACTTTAAACCCAACAAAAAACCTAACTCTCACCCTAAACCTAGCTGTATTTCTAAACCTAATGCTAACAGATGTAACATGAAGATGTTTTTGCCTCATACTCACGAAATTTCAACACTTACCCAAATATTGACAACTCTTTTTAAATTGCAAAAACACCAATATGTTACTCAAAACAAAATAGATACCCAAATTCTAACCCTCACCCTATCCCTAATTTTAAACCTACATTTAATCCTCTGGTCTAAACTGAACATGCCCCATTCCAATGAAAATTTGAATACTCACCAAAAAATGACATCTTTTTTTAGGTTGCAAACATACCAGTATATTACACAGAACACAACAAAAACCCATATTCTAACCAGCACCCTAGCCCTAATTTTAAACTTAAATCTAACCCCCAGGTCAAGCCAGAGCATATTTTTACATCATTCCAATGAAAACTCTTTTTAAATTGCAAAAACACCAATATGTTACTCAAAACAAAATAGATACCCAAATTCTAACCCTCACCCTATCCCTAATTTTAAACCTACATTTAATCCTCTGGTCTAAACTGAACATGCCCCATTCCAATGAAAATTTGAATACTCACCAAAAAATGACATCTTTTTTTAGGTTGCAAACATACCAGTATATTACACAGAACACAACAAAAACCCATATTCTAACCAGCACCCTAGCCCTAATTTTAAACTTAAATCTAACCCCCAGGTCAAGCCAGAGCATATTTTTACATCATTCCAATGAAAACTTAAACATTCACCCAAATATTGACATTCAATGTTTATGTGAAATAGTGCCAGTATGTTACTTTAAACCCATCACAAACCCTAAGCCTCAAGCTAACCCTAGCCATAATTTTAAACCTAATGCTAACTAACAGATATAACATGAACATGTTTTTGCCTCATTCCAACAAAATATTAACACTCACCCAAACATTGACATCTATTTTTAAGTTGCAAATACACCAGTATGTTACTCAGAACACAACAGAACACGGATTGTGTTGCGTTCAAAGTAATGTACTGGTGTGATTTAGTATTAAAATTATATGTCAATGTTTGGATGAGTGTGAAAATTTCATAGGAATGAGACAAAAATATATTCATGTTAGGTCTATGTGTTAGCGTTAGGTTTAGAATTAGGCAAGGGTTAGTGTTTTTGTTGGGTTTAAATATATGTACTGGAGTGATTTAATGTTAAAATTGGATGTGAAGTTTGGGTGAGTGTTAAAATTTTCATTGGAATGAGGCAAAAATATGTTCAGGCTAGGTCTGGGTGTTAGTGTTAGATTTAGAATTAAGCTAGGGTTAGGGTTAGGGTTAGGGTTAGAGTTAGGGTTAGGGTTTGTGTTGGGTTCAAAGTAACATACTGTTGTGATTTAATGTTAATATTGGAAGTCAACATTTGGGTGAGTTTTAAATTTTTAATTGGAATGAAGCAAAATATATTGATGTTAGATTTTTTTTTATGGTCCTAGGGTTGGAACCCAGGGGCCTCTACCTCCAGGTAGAGTTCCCTGACCTATTTTATATTTTATTTTGAAATAGGGTTTCACTAAATTGCTGAGAACCTCACTAAGTAGCTGTGGCTGGCTTCGAACTAGTGCGATCCTCCTGTCTCAGCCTCCCAAGTGCTGGGATTACAAGTATGCACCACCACACCCACATGATAGATCTTTTTGTTAGCGTTACCTTTAGAATTACGGCTAGGGTTAGGGTTAGTGTTAGGGTTTGTGTTGGGTTTAAAGTAACAAACTGGCATAATTTATTGTTAAAACTGGATGTCAATGTTTGGATCAGTGTTAAAATTTTCATTGGAATGAGGCAAGATATGTTTATGTTAGTGATAGGTTTAGAATTTCGGCTATGGTTCGGGTTAGGGTTATTTGGAAACAGGGTCTCATTAAGTTACTGAGATCATCACAAAGTAGCCGAAGCTGGCTTTGAACCTGTGTGATCCTCCTGTCTCAGCCTCCCAAGTGCAGGGATTATAAGCGTGCACCACCACTTCCAGCTACTGGCATGATTTAATGTTAAAATTGAATGTCAAATTTTAGATGACTGTTAAAATTCTCATTGGAGAAAGTGTCTGGATACAAAATCAATCTCAAAAAATGACAAGCTTTTCTGTACACCAACCATAAATCCACTGAAAAAGAAATTCAGAAAATACTTCCACTCAGGATTTCCCCCCAAAAATAAAATACTTGAGAATAAACTTAACCAAGGAGGTAAAAGACCTCCACAAGGAGAATTATAAGACATTGAAAAAAAGAAATCAAAGAAGATCTTAGAAGATGAAAAGATCTTCCATGTTCCTGGATAGGCAAAGTAAATATTAACAAAATGGCCATACTTCCAAATGTGATCTACAGTTTCAATGCAATACCCATTAAATTGCCAAGATCATTCTTCACAGACATAGAAAAATCAGTTCTTAAATTCATTTGGAACAACACACAACACAGAATGGCAAAAGTAGTTCTCAGCATCAAAAACCATGCAGGAGGAATCACAATACCTGACTTTAAACTATACTACAAAGCCATTGTAATAAAACAGCATGGTATTGGCACAAAAACAGATACATAGACCAATAGAGCTGAATAGAAGACTCAGAAACAAATCCATACAAAACCAGTTAAGTGGAAGGATCAGAAATTGTCAGGTTTGTGATTCTTCCATTATAGCACACTGCCACAGAAGAAAAGAAACAAAATCAGAAAGTAAATATTTGAAAATATTTTCAATTCTCTTCAAAAGTTCTTGGGAAGTGTGTGTGTGTGTGTGTGTGTGTGTGTGTGTGTGTGTGTGTGTGTGTGTAAGAGAGAGTATTTTTCAAAATTAGAATAATAATTACATAGCATCTCAGACCTGGTATCAAGTTTAGTGATTTAGTGATGGAACTGAATAGAAAGGAAATAAGTAAGTTTTTTTTTTTTACTGTATAAAAGAATCCTCAAAATATGTCCTACATGTGTTCTGGCAAAATTTTTCACATCCTTTTTATTTTTATAAAAAAACCAATGTGGAAATATTGTTTGAAAATTTTTACATCCTATTTCACAAAACTGTTTACTCTTTGAGAGCACAAAACATGATTTTCTTTTAAAAAATTAAAATGACTAATCACATAAAATGACATGCCATTGTATTTTGAGTTCTCCCCTTGCATCACCAGCACATAGGGACAGATGATATCACATAACTAGTCAAGATCTTCTTGGCTTTACCTCTGATTGCTGACAAAAAATCTCAGCCCCCTACAGAGAGCCCTTTGGTTTTCCTGGGAACTGCCCACCCCCAGATTTCCCTACATAGACTAAAGGTCAAGTCTGCCTCTTGGTCCTGGCCCAGCATCTGCTGAGTGCCTCCAACACTTGCAGCAGGGAGGGTACTGGAAGCTGACAGGTTGGGTCCCTCTTCGCAGGGTCGGGACCTTAGAGAAAGAGGAGACTCTGCTGGGGGGGATATCACTAGGCAGGCGATGTCATGAGAGGGGAGTGTTCCTACGCGTAGCCCCACCCACAAGACGTAAACTTTAAAAACAGGGGCATTTCCTCTCCAGTGGAGAGGGGTCGTAGATCTCCAGGAGCGGTCCAGCCCCTAACCCCGAGAGACCACATTAAAATTCTTCTCAAATACCTGGTCTCTCTCACCTTTTTACTGCACCAAACCTAACAGAAGCCTTGTGTGCTAAAGCAGCTAATGCTTTACTTTAAGTGAGAAAGACCTCTTTTAGGGCCATCAAAGAACTGCTGCATCTTTCCAAAACCCCTAAGATGTTAAAAAAGATGCCATTTGGCCTTTTCTTTCCTTATGACAGTCTAGATGACAGTCTAGCAAGGCTAGAATAACAGATACATCCAAGGAAGAGATCTCCCCTCACCTTCAGTGAGAAAAACCTTCTGTTGAGTTCATTGTTCCAGGCTCACTCTTTCTTTCTATTTTAAAATCAGAAAGAGTACTCTTTTGCAGGATACCCAAACTTAGTCCTAGAGAGTCCACCTGACAATTTTATAACCATGCCCCCTCTTAGTCTCAAGATGGGATTTCCTATGACAATATAATGCTTACTTGAAGTTAAATATTACACTTTATTGTATGCACTCTCCACAACTATTTCATGAAAAAAATTACTTCCATGAGTCAGCTGGATCCAAAAGAGGTTGAGTTATTTTTTTTAAGGATATGGAGATTAAATGACAGAGATTGAACACTTACAACTTTAGACTCCGAATTTGAGATCCTTCCCATCAAAACAATGTTTTATGGTTAATAATTTTTTTAGTTTTTTAAAAAACGGTATCCAATCAGGCATGGTGGCACATGTCTATAATTCCAGTATGTCAGAGGCTGGGACAGGAGGATTGAAGATTCAAGACTAGCCTCAGCAATTTGATGAGGTACTTAGCAACTTAGCAAGACCTTGTTTCAAAATAAAAATAAAAATTGGTCTGGGTGTGTAGGTGTAGCTTGGAGGTAGAATACCCCTGGGTTTAATCCCCAGTATCAAAAAAAAAACAACAACCCAGAAATCATCATACTTATATATTCTAGAATGGTATCTATGGAAAATTACATTTTCAAGTAATGCAAAGATCCCAAATTCAGATAAAGTAGTATTCAATTATACTTCTAACACCATAAGTTCTCATTTCTACTTTTGTATTCCTAGTGTTCACATGTGGTAGGTAAGGTATCAGGTTTGAAGGAAGGAGTTAATAAAATTGAGTTCATCGGGCGTGGTGGCGCATGCTTGTAATCCTTGCGCTTGGGAGGCAGAGACAGGAGCATCGCGCAGGTTTGAAGCCAGCCACTCTGGCTTAAGAGACCCTGTTTCCAAATAAAAACATAAAATAGGTCTGGGAGTGTAGCCCGGAGGTAGAAGGGCTTCCAGGAACCCCAGTACCACCACCACTAATAATAATAATAATAATAATAATAATAATAATAATAATAATAAAAAGTAAAATTGAGTCCAAAAGGAAGTCTGGGATGCATTTCTCAATGTATGGAGTCAGAGTTGTCCTCCTAAGCCTCTGTATTATAGTACAATTTCCTATGTAAATTGGGCTATGTACTGAAAGATTTTAAGACCAAAGATCTTAAAAATAAAAAAAAAGCTGTAAAAATATTCATTATGCAATGAATTTGTACAGTAGGGTTATTGAATTATATGAGAATTTGTGTCTCGGTGAAGTAACAATTCATTACATATTACTATTAACAATGACATCAAAGCCAAGAAAGCACTGTACTTGTTTCCAGTTATACATTGTATGTGATGCTATGTGTGCCTCAGAATGCTTACATCTACATGCACACTATGGGGTTTAGCAGTATATCAATGTTTTGTATGAGTGTTCTGAGACTCCTTAAATCAGAAATCATCATACTTATATAATCCAGAATGGTAAACCACTTATTCAAATCAACCTATTGGTTCTCTCTCTCTCTGAGCCTGTGCTAAATGGACAAGGTAATAACCATCTTGAGATTTTCTGCCTAGTGCTTTGTCTATACAAGAAGCTACTAGAGTATGGGAGGGGTGGTATTAAAAATGTAAATCATTTGCTAAAAGGCTGAAGGACAAGATCATACATTTGATTTTAAAATAAAAAATAACATGTTATGAACCTAGTCTGCAAAATATTTTCTCCTGCTGCCTGCTACTACACACACACACACACACACACACACACACACACAGTATGACATTATGATATTGTTTTGGTAGCAAAACTGCAAATCCACCTTCTTTTGTAAATGCTACTTAGTAAATATACACATGCACCTTCAGCCAACACCTGACCAATTTCTGTTCAAGCAGCCCACTCTCAGCCTATGGTAACCACCATTCTACTCTATTCTGCTATGAGTTCAAGTTTTTAAGATTCCACATATGCATGAGAATATGAGGTGTATTTGTTTTTCTGTGTCTGGCTAATTTCACTAAGCATTATTTTCTCCAGTTTCATCCATATTGTTACAAATATCAGAATTTTCTACTTTTACAAATCAGAATAGTATCCCATCATCTATATATGTCACATTTTTTTTCACCAGTGCATCCATCTCTGGACATTGAGGTTGCTTTATATGTGGGGCATGTGAATGATGTTGCAGTGAACATGGGAGTGCATATCTCTCTTCAGCATACTGCTTTGCGTAATGACTATACTAGTCTACATGTCTACCAACTCTGTATTGGGTTACCTGTCTCCAATTCCTCGCAAGCATTTATTATCGTGTTTTGTTTTATTTTTATGTTAAATATAGTTTATTGGTTTTTAGAATTTTCTTATCAATCCAAAACAAAGAATGGGGAAAGTCAATCATGATTTAAAATTTAATGTAAATACAAACAACAATGACAATATAAAAGTAAAAGTAATACTATAATGGAGGAAATTTTAGGGAAAATGTGGAGAAGAAAAGCCATTTCCTTGTGGTTTTAATTTGCATTTCTCTGGTGATTAGCTATGTTGAGGACATATTCATATGTCTGTTGATGTTTTTTTAATGTCTTCTTTGAAAAAGACCTCTTCAGGTCCTTTGCCCATTTTCAATAGGGTTCTTTGTTTCTTGTTACTGAATTGTTTCAGTTCCTCATGTGTTCTAAATATTAATCAGATTTGTGGAAAATATTTTCTCCCATTCCATAAATCATCTTTTTTTTCTGTTGATTGTTTTTTGAACTATGTGGAAGTTTTAAGTTTGATGCAATCTATGGGCTGATTTTGCTTCTGCTGTCTGTGCTTTTAAGATTCTTAATTAATTACATGTAAAGCACTCTCTGCATCTGTGGGAACTCATGTCACATTCTAAGTCATTGTGGCCAAGAGTCAGGATCCAGAGATGAAGAGCTAGCTAAGCATTTTCTGCCTGTAAAACTTGGACTTTACCTCTCTGAGTCTCAGTTTCCACATTTGCAATATGAAAGCAATAATATTTAGGCTATGGAATTTTTGTGAAAGTAAAATGAAATAATATATATGAAATTGTCTTTTAATTTGTAAATAAAAATTCTAATATTATTTGTTTTTATTGTTTACTGAACTTTGGGCTTCATAAAAAAATAAAAGCTCATAGGAAAGGTTGGCTAAAAATTCAGCAGAAATTCATTCAGTAGTGCATTAATATGAATATATTTAAAAATGTTTCTGGATTCCTGTGAACATTTTTGTTCTCTTGCAGTGAGTTAAAGAAAAAGACAAATTAGTCATCTGAGGTTATGCCTACAATCCACTCTTACAGGTCAAGATGGAGACATTTTAATGGAGAAAAAATAGCATTTATTTACAAACACTTCAGTTAACTGAAGAGGCTCTGTACATAGTTAGCTGAACTTAGAGCTCCCAGAGGTCACTATACATAGAAAAAAAATTAAGTAACCATCAGGATTAATCATACTGACGCCTGTTTGTCTGATGTTTTTTAGAATGTTGTGGGAAGCTTACATCAATGACATTTGGTAACTGATTTGTAGTGTGTGTTTGTGTGTTACAAAATGTGGCCTTCAAACTGGTAGTTAAACTTTGGCCCAAATTCAGATCTGTAGAATTCTGGACAAACCAACTGTCCAAATATAACAAATTCCAAGCACCAATACATGAAAGAAAAAGAGGTGGTGATACATGTAATATTCACACATGCTCTGGAATTTTAGAAACTTGTTGTCCACTAAAGAATAACTATACTAGGTTGCTCATAAATGGTGATGTTCAATACCAGAGCTTAGGTGGAAGAGATATATTTTTATATTCTTTAATTGAATGATTAGTGTTATTTATAATTGAAAAATTATGCAAGTCTTACTCTAGATCACTTTAGGTAAGAAACACTATCTGGATGTCTTCAGAAATATTAAGATAGGGTTCAGGGCTATAAACCATAAATAAAACAATTTCTATTTTTAAAGAGATGAAAAGTACAGTCTTTTGGGAGTGGAAACAAATATTATTAGAGCTATGAATAGCAATGAAAATTATAAATGTCAAGATGGTATGAGTTCTCATTTGAATGGATAGTCAAGATACAATAATAATGAAAGTCTCTCCAGCCGGGTGTGGTGGTGCACGCTTGTAATCTCTGCGCTTGGGAGGCTGAGACAGGAGGATCGAGCAGGTTCGAAGCCAGTCTTGTTGGCTTAAGAGACCCTGTTTCCAAATAAAATATAAAATAGGTCTAGGAGTGTAGCCTGGAGGTAGAAGGGTTCCATCCCCAGTAACACCAATAAATAAATAAATAAATAAATAAATAAATAAATAAATAATGAAAGTCTCCTGATTAACAATTACATAGAAAACAAAAAAGCTTTAGACATTCTATGAATTATGACAATCTCTGGGCAGTTGTCTCTGAAGGAGCTCTTAGAATGAAGGCTTGAAACCCAATACTTCACAGAGACAACCATTTAGAAGAAAAACTTTTATAATAAATTAAAGAAGCCCCAAAAGGACATTTGTATCTTCCACAGTGCTTAGAAGATTGTGGGTTTTTTTTTTTTCATTTTAAAATAAATCTACTACTCTCTTTCACAAAAATACGGAGAATATTCCTAGCTGGCATAGAATAATGGGAGGATTGGATAGGAAGCAACGGAAAATGGCTGCTCAATTCTCTCTAGTGATTCAAGTTTATAAAATCATCTTCTCTCCCTTTGCCTAAATGTTTCATTTATTCACATTATTAGATTCAGCTTTTATTCTTGAAATTATCCTTATAATTCTTCTATAAATGTACTTCAATCTCTCTCATTTTCTGGCAAATTATGCAGTGAAAAGCAGAACAGACATTTTTATTAGTTTTCTGTGATTAAAAGGTTTTGTTTTGTTAACAGGAATAAAGGTGTTCAAATGGCTTCAATATAACTTTCTAAAGTTTCTGTTAAATAAGATGCTAAGACATTCTAATAGGAACTCAGTGCAAATTCATGAGACTTTAGTATAATTTACCCCTCTGGACACAATAATAAAATATTTCCTCAATTATATTAAGAAAGTGATAGCTTGATTTGGATAGTGGCATATTAAGATACTCAGATACTACCTTTTAATTTTTTGTATGGTAATAAACTAGCTTGTCTCAAAAAGGTTTTATACAGCTAGATTGAACCATTCAATTAGAAGTAAACACAGACTTCAGAATTTACCAGTGGAAACAAATAGCATAGCTGTCATCTCTAATTCATTTCAAGTGACTGACTTCTATTGAAGGTGTTCTTGTGAGCACTGATGCATCCTGCTGGTCTATAAAAACAAGCAGTTCAGTTCTTTGGGGCATATTTTTCAGAGCTCAAAAGTACTCAATTTTGAAATCATGCTGTATGTCTTACCATGTATACAAATTTATTTCTAACTTTAAAGCCTGTCATTTTAAGATTGCTATGAAATGTTGCCTTAAGGGAAACCAAGAACAGAAATGGGTAGAGATCAAAGATGAACATTACATGTATTTTTAGAATTATTTGTCAGTACTAGCTTCTACCCTTTCAAACTATAAAATATTATTTATTCCCAAGAGTAAAAGGTATTTCTGAAAGATTTCCCCACATCTTGTAATGAAGCATACTGAGAATGTATTATTTGTAAATTTCTAAAAAGTACAATATCCATTGTCAAAAATGCATACAATTAGCAACATTGGATTTTGATTTTTTTTAAGTGTTGGGATATCTATGTATATATGAGACAACTTGGGGGTGGAGCCAAGTCTAAACAAGAAATTCACTTATGGTTTTATTTATTTAGCCATATTGCCTAAACATAATTTTATTTGATTTTTAATAATCTTGTATATGAAGCAAAGTCTGTGTAGACTGAGCCATCAGAAAGCAAAGCTGTCACCATCTGATCCTCATGGACATAAATCACAGTAATTCTTAACTCTGAATGTCTAAGCTATCCATAAACCATCATTTCCTCACACTTTCCTATTTAGACACTGATTAATAGTGAGTTCAGGGTATCTGGCCAGCACAGGAGCATCACCAGCAGCAACAAACAATGGCAGCCTCCAGTTTCCACCTACCGTGCTGTGTTTCAAAGGTTGTGCATCACTGTATTTTAGTTTTCGGGGAGAAGACACATCAGAAGTAGTGCAAGAAGCAGGAAATGGCTCACTGGGGATGCGGAAGCATTCTGCTGGGTGGCTTTTTAAAAATATTTCCTCCAGGGTCATTTGCCTCATTAGTGGTGGTTTGCCTCTGCGAAGTCTCTCTTTGGTTTTGTGAACTGACAAGATTTCTCGTTCTGTTCTGAACGCACACTTCTCTAATTCCTTCAATAAGCCATCACACATTTTCACCATGGTATCTGTAAGCATTTTTTTTCTGCAGTGTTAACATCATCTTCATTATCACTATTATCACAATCATCTTGATTCAGAACCACTTCCGTGATTGAAAAATTGGAGAAATAACTAGAGTCACGTCAAAGTTAAGAACTTCTTCCAACCAGGCGTCATGGAACATGCCTGTAATCCCTGAAATCTAAACAAGAAATTCACTTATGGTTTTATTTATTTAGACATATTGCCTAAATGTAATTTTATTTGATTTTTAATAATCTTGTGTATGAAACAAAGTTTGTGTACATTGAGCCATCAGAAAGCAAAGCTGTCACCATCTAATCCCCATGGACACAAACCACAGTAATCACACAATTTCTTGCAGGTTTGCAGCCAGCCTCAGGAGATCCTGTTTAAAAATTAAAGAAAATTGGGCTGGAAGTATAGCTCAGAGGTAGAATATGACCTGGGTTCAATCCCCAGTGTTACAAGCACAAACAAACAAAAAAAACAAACTTCTTTTATATCTACTTGTGGTTTACTCTGAAGGTGAATTTTTTAATATATGTAGACAGACATCATTTTTCTCAATTGATATATGGAATCCTTCAGAGTCATCAGCTTATGTATCATCATCATCGAACATAGTTGCAGGTCAAAACTGATGCCAAACATGCACAACTGTGTCTTTAGCAACTGTGATCTATGTGCTGGCAATAGCACACACGGCGTCCTTCATGCTAAACTCCCTTTAAAAACCTGCCACACCCAACACCTCTGGCCACTGTAGATGACCAATGGGCACAATGTTTTCAGGTTATGCTGGCCACAGGGCTGAAGTAATGAAGTCTTGTTGGAGAAAAGGACACTGCATAAACATGATATTTAAGGAGAATTTCAGCTGGAGGATGAGCAGGGCAGTTGTCCAGGAGTAATAAATCCTGCAGTTTCCAAGTGGTGTACACAATGTGTGTGAAAGCAACCAGAAGAGATGTACCCAGGATCTGTGCTTTTTTATCTGGCATAATAATGAACTCATAAAAGAGGTATTCCTTTAAAAAGGCAAGGATTCAAGCTTTTGCCCATCACAGCAAGTCTATGCACTTAGACATGCCTGAGATGTTAGCACATCCCTGCACAGTCCTTCTATTTCATTTATAATTCCTACTGGGGCTGTCTCATCAGCTGTGGTCAGTGTCTTTCTGGAACAAGAATACCAAACCAGTCTTTATCAGCATCATAGGCTTGTTTTGGCATCAGATTCTCATCAGCGATCACCTTAGCAAACTTGCCGGTGAATTTCCCCACTGCTTTGTGGGGAAATTTTCTCCACAATTCTAAAAATGAAATGCTGTGTCTTTTCCTGCATGTATGTATCCAACTATTTATTTATTTATTTATTTATTTAATTATTTTCTAACTATTTATTTCTTTATTGGCACTTAGTATCAAACCTGGAGCATTTTACTTCTGAGCTACCCCCCCCCCAAAAAAAAAAGCTCTTTAAGAAAAACTTTGTTATTTTGAAATGGTCTCACTAGATTTCTGAGAGTCTCGCTACATTTCTGAGGCTGTCCTCAAACCTGTGATCTTCCTGTTTCAGCCTTCCAAGTACTGGGATTATAGGCACAGACCACCAGCTGCAGCTGCAATCCAGCTCTTGAATGTTTTTTCTTTCATTTTCAGTTGTTTCCAATAGATCTTTTTTTTTTTTTTTCATGAGCAAATACCACTAAGGAGTAGATGCTTACTGTGAGGCTCAGGGTCTCATTCCTTCAATGTATAATAGAGATCTTCATTGTTAGCGTTCTAGTTCTTATGAACATACAAGTTCATCATTTTTAGCTCACAACTTCAACAGCTTCTCCTTCTGTTGCTGTTTTCTCAGGTGTTGGCATTTCTCCTTTGAAATAATACCTGAATGGATGCAGAATGCGCTCTTTTTTTTGCTCCTGGAATCAGTCAATCTTAAATCTTATGTCCAGTCTCTGTGGTGACTGTCTGATTGTCCTCTCTCCTCCAATTGCTGACCCGTAATCTTTTGAATTACTTATGCATATGCTCATTTATTATAAATATTTGAAATCACTGCTCTTCATTTCACTAATGTATTCTCCATTTCTATCACTTCGTCATCTTGATAATGTTATATAAATTGAATCCTGTAACATGTAACATTTTAGGAGTTTTTACTCAGCATAAATTTTCTAAGATTTATTCAAATTGTTGCATGTATTAGTAATTTATTTCTTGTTATTGCAGAGTGTTATTCCACAAAGTTTGTTTAACCATTCACCCTTGAAGGACATCTGGTTTGTTTCCAGTTTGAGACTATTGCAAATAATGCTGCTATAAACATTTGTGTATAAGCTTTGTGTGAACATAAGTCTTCATTTTTCTGGGATAAATGTCCAGAAATGCAGTTGCTGATTCATAGGGTACTTGCATGTTTATTTTTTAAAGAAACTGTGAAATTGTTTTCCCAAATAGCTGTACAATTGTACATTTCATCCAGAAAAATGAGTGATACAATGTCTCCATGTCTTCAACAACATTTAGTCTTTCAACTTTTTAAAGAAATTTTATTCATTTTAAAAGATATGCTGCAACATTTAATTATAGTTTTAATTTGCACTTTTCATGTGAAAATTAAATGGCTAGTGATACTGATCATTTTGTTGTATGTTTATTTGTCATATATACATTAATGAAGTATTTGTTCATGTCCTTTGACAATTTTATAATTGAATTATTTGGAATCTTTCGCATTTGAGTTTGGACATTTTTTTTACATATACTAGATATTAACTTTACATTTTTTTACATATACTAGATATTCCTTCCCTCCCAATACTAAGTGCCCAGACTGACAATGTTATGTACACATGAATACACATAGTAGAAGGTAGCATTTCCATTAATGAACCCCAGTCTTCCTCCTCTACTATTCTTCCTCCCTGGATCCATAGGATCTCCTCATTATCTGGAGTCCTTCTGGTATCCCAAGTACTCCCTAGCTCCAGCATATTAGAGAAAACATATGTTTTTTCTCTTTCTGTGCTTGGCTAATCTCACTTAATATAATGTTCTTCATGTCTTCCCATCTTCTTATGAGTAATATAATTTTGTTCTTCTTTATTGCTGAGTAGAATTCCATTGTGAGTATTTTCCATAATTTTGTAATCCATTCACCTGTTGATAGACCCCTAGATTGGTTCCATAGTTTGACTACTATGAATTGTTCTGCTATGCATGAGTATGCATATATTACTGTAGTTCTCTGGTTTCAATCCTTTTGCAAAGATACCCAGTAGTTGTATAGCCAGATCATATGGTGAATCAATTCCCAGTTTTCTAAGGAATCTCCACAGTGTCTCCATAGTGGCTGAACTAGTTTGCACTCCCATCAAAAGTGTAGGAGAGTTCCTATTCCCCACATCCTCACCAACATTTATTGTTATTTGACTTCTTTATGCTTGCCACTCTGATTGAGGTTAGATGGAATCTCAGTGTAGTTTTGATTTGCATCTTCCTGATGGCTAATTATGTTGAACATTTTTTCATGTATCTATTGGTCATTTGTATCTCTTCTTTTTTGAAGTATCTATTCAATTTAGTTGTCCATTTCTTGATTGGGTTATTTGTTTTTCTAGTGTATATTCTGGATATTAGCCCTCTATCTGAGGGATAGCTGGAAAAGATCCTCTCACATTCTGGAGGCTTTAGATTTTTTAATAATTTCTTTTGATGAGCAGAAACTTTTTAGTGTGATGCCATACCAATTTCTAATTCTTGTTTTAATTTCCTGAGCTTTGGAGGTCTTATTGCGGAAGTTACTACCTATGCCTATATGTTGGACTGTTGAATCTATGCCTCTTCTAATAGTTTCACAGCTTCTGGTCTGATTTACAGGTCTTTTATCCATCTGGAGTTGATTCTTGTGCAGGATGAGAGGTAAGGATTTTGTTCTACTTTTTCATAAATGGATAGCCAGTTCTCCCAAGCACCATTTGTTGAAAAGGCTGTCTTTTCTCCAGTGTATGTATTCAGCCCCTTTGTCAAAGATCAATTGGCTGTAAGTGTATGGGTCTGTTTCTGTATCTTCTATTCTGTTCCACTGGTCTGTTTTCATTACTATAACTCTAGTATAATTTGAAGTTAGGATTTGTGATTCTTCTTGCATGGTTGTTATTGCTGAGATTTGTTTTGGAATTCTGGGTCTTTTGTTCCTCCATTTGAAATTCATGACTGATTTTTCTATGTCTATAAAGAATGTCATTGGTATTTTGATAGGGATTGCACTGGTTCTGTAGATCACTTTTGGCAGAATGACCATTTTGATGATATTTATTTTGCCTATCCATGAGCAAGAGAGATCTTTCCATCTTCCACAAGCAAAAATTTCTAATATTGATAAAGCTCAACTTATTGATTTTCCCTTATGGATTATGCTTTAGGTTTTAATTTTAAAAACTCTTTGCTTAGCTATAGATCCCAAAGATCTATGTTTTCCTCTAAAAGTTTTGTAGTTTTATAATTTAACCTTAAGCATGTGATCTTTTGTGTGGTTATATTTTATATTGTAAAATTTGATATTTAGGTCAAACTTTATTTTTTCTCTTCCATCGTGTATGTAAGGGTTATTTAATTATTGCAGTACCATTTTAAGAAAAAAACTATCCTTCATACACTGAATGGCCTTTGTAATTTTGTCAAAATAAAGTTGCATATATATAACTAGATCATCCTTGACTTTTTTCGTGAGCATATTGTTTTTGGCATAGAAGTTCTGTATATATTTTCATAGAATTACACCACATTAATCTTTTAAATAATTTTATTGGTGCATTATAGCTATACCTCACAGTGAGATTCAAAGTGACACATTCATACATGCACATAGGACTTGATGTGTTTTCCTTCCCACCCCTCTGATCTCTTGCTGCCCTGACATATTAGTGATATTGGTAGTGATACCTTCACAGTATTATTTTAACTGTTTCCTCAATCATGCCTCCTTTTTCTCTTTCCCTCAACCCCTTTCCATCTTCTTCAACTATTCTACTGGTCTCTTTGCTTTTTTATCTGAAGTTCCTTCCCACCCCACCACCATTTTCTTTTTAGTTCCCACAAATGAGAGAAAATGTATGACTCTTGACTTTCTGAGACAGGCTGATCTCACTTAGCATAATATCCTTTGTTACTATAGCTCTGCAGTATAATCTGAAATTAGATATTGTGATACTTCCAGCATGTTTTCTTTTCTCAGACTTGCTTTGGCTTTTCTGGGTCTTTTGTTCTTCTGTATGAATTCTAAGACTGATTTTTGTAGTTAAGTGAAGAACGACTGGTATTTTGATAAGGATTGTGTTGAATCTGTACATTATTTATGGTAGAATGGCCATTTTGACAATATTTATTCTGTAATAAATCCAAGAAGAGGGGAAGTCTTTCCATCTTCTAATTCCTTCATTATTTTTTCTTCATTGTATTTATAATTTTCATTATGAAAACTTTTTACCTATGGTAAGATTTATTTGTTTTTGAGGCAATTATAAATAGAATTGTTTTCTGGATTTCTCTTTCATAGAATTTATGCTTATATATAAGAGCTATTGATTATTGTAGGTTGGTATTTTTTATTTGGCTACTTTGCTAAATTTGTTTAACTCTAGAAGTCTTCTAGTTGAGGTTTTTTAGTGTTCTACATATAGGATGATTTAATCTGTAAACAGAGATAGTTTCACTTCTATTTGCCTGTTTGTATTTCTTTATTTTTCTCTTCTTCCCTAATTGTTCTGGCTAAAATGTCATGTACTATATTGAATAGGAGTGGGGATAATGGGCATTTTTTTTTGCCTTGTTCCTAATTATAGAGGAAATATTTTCAGTGTTTCCCCATTCCTTATCATATTAACTTCAGGTTTATCATATATTGCCTTTATTATGTTAACATAAGTTTCCTTTATCCCTATTTTTGTCGGTATTTTAACATAAATGAATGTTGAATTTTGTCAAATGTTTTTTCTTCTGCTTCAGTTGAGATAGGCATGTGATTTTTGTCCTGAAAATGTTGGCTTTTTAAAAATATGAACAAGATTAATAAACTAATCTCAAGTGACTACAAATGCAGTTGTTTTATTTATTTATGTATTTGTGTATGTATGTATGTATGTATGTATGTATGTATGTATGCATGTATTTATTTATTTTTGTGTGTGGTGCTGTAAATTAAACACAGAGCCATAAGCATGCCAGGCAAGTGCTTTGTTAGTTACATTTCCAGCCCTAAAATTCTATTTTAAATGTCTGTTCCTATTGTTCATTGTTAGCATGTAGAAATGCAAGTGGAGATTTTTTTGTCTACCTTGTATTTTGTGAACTCGTTGAAGTTACTTTATGTTCTAGGAAATATATTTTTATAATATTTGAAATTTTCTCTATATATGTTGTCATTCATGTGTAATAGTTTTATCTTTTTCTTTTTAATATATATTACTTTATTTCTTTTTCTTGCTTTATTGTACTAGCTAGAACATAAAGAACTATGTGGAAGGTTAATGAGGGCAAATATACTTTCATTTTGTTCTTGATCTTACAAAGCAAAGTCTTTCATTCATAAATATAATTTAGCTGTAGAATTTTGGTAGCTTTATTTATCAACTGGAGAAATTCTCAATTTCTACTTTTCTGAGTTTTCTTAAAATACAAATTGGTGGTAAACTTTTTAAATTTACTTTTCTTCCTAGATTATATGATCATGTGATTTTCTTATTTAGCATGTTATACAATAGATTTTATAATATTTGCTCTATTTTACTATGTTCATATTCAAATATTAGGTTAGTTTTAAAATTTACTTGGTCATGGTGAGTCATTTCTTTTACATATTGCTGAATTATATTTGCTAATTTTTTCTAGAGTTTTGCATTCTATTTGTGAGAGATATTAGTCTGAAGGTTTGTTTGGTTTTTGGTCCTATCTTTTGATTTGGTATGATAATACTTGCTTCATAAAATGAATTGTGAAGTCTTCTGTGTTCCATAACAATTTATATGAAATTGGCTTTAAATTTTCTATAAAATATGGTAGAACTCTCTAAAAACTCTTTGGCCTGGGTATTAAATAAGGGGCAAGAGGCCTGAATTTAATTTTCCTTAACAGTTATAGATCTGTTCAAATGATATATTTTATATTGAATGAACTGTGGTAATTGTGGTTTTGAGGATTTGATAAATTTATTTAAAGGAACATCAGATTCTGGTAACCAGTTGTCATCCTTTTGTTGTCTGTGGGGTCTTTTTATTCCTAATATTGGTCATTTCAATCATCTCTGTTTTTATCTTTTTCAGTATTTTCAGGCATTTGTCAATTATATCAGTCCTTTCAAGAAAAGGCTCTTTATTTTATAAATTTTTCTCAACTTTTAAAATTTTCAACTCCATTGATTTCTGCTCTTATCTTTATCATTTCCTCTTTTATAATTACTTTTATATTATCTTCTCTCCTCTGCTTTTCTTTATAATGTAAATATTTTACCGATTCTAACTCAGATCTGCTGAGTTATAAACTCTGGGTGAAGCCAGGCATGGTGGAACTCCCTTGTAATCTCAGTACTTGGGAGGCTGAGACAGGAGCTCAGCTACTTAGAGAGGTCCTCTTCAACTTAGTGAGACCCTGTTTCAAAATAAAAGATGAAAATAGGGCTGGGAGTGTAGCTCCCAGGTAGAATGCCCCTGGGTTTAATCCCTAGTAACCCCCCCCCCAAAAAAAAAAAAAAACAACCAAAAACAGAATAAGTGAGTAGTAGATGGGACTGAGATTGGGATAAATGAGACTTAGCAGAGTTTTGGGTAATTCTTTCAAAGCAGAAGAAACTATCTTATGTCATGATATCTATGAAGTAAATATGACCCAATCTAGGTTATCAAAATCAGTATAGTTGACAAGAAGAAGTTAGCTTTTTGCTTGTGGATTATTTCATAATTCCCCCAAATGAAACAATAATCAAAATGTACCAAGAATTAGAAAATCAATGAAAGACAGAATTTAGGGCAGCCTAGAAAATTAATGGAAATATAGATGTCAGACACAGAGACTACAGATAGAAAATGCCAGACTTAAGTACAGTAAGAAAGTGTCCCAAAGCATACTCAAAGCTCATCTAAGCATGAGCAGTATGCCTAAATCTAAAAATACCTCTCAAGAAAGTCTTGTCCAAGATATTTTTTGACATCTACAATCTCAGTACTAATAGATTAGGTGGACCTACAAAGTAGCTACTCTTTTCAATTATTAGGTTAATGTTTCCAAAATGGAGTGAAATTTCACAACAGTTATATTCCAAAAGGTTATAGATTGGAATTGGTACATAGTTTTGGGGAAAAAGTGTTTTCTTTTATGCAGAGAATTAGTATTGGGGTGAAATTGATTATCTCAGAAAGAAGAAGAGCCTCATTTAAAAGTTTACAAAGTCAGGAGATTAATTTTTGGTCAACTTGTTGAAAAATCTCTTGGTAGTTTTAGCAGTATGTTTTTTTATGAGGTTACTCAGCTAAAGTGTAGGGATTTAAGTTCATTCTCAAAACCAACTCATCCCAAGTGTTGTGTACATGTATGCCAGTATCAATATGAACTACATTATGGGCTGAGACTAAAATGCAGCAACAAAAGTATTAAAAAATTCTACACAAATAAAGAAAAATATTATTCCCCTAATTAATTAAATTTACCGGTGCATGCAATAGTAAACGTGTTAATGCAACCAAAAAATCTCCATTTTTAGAGGAGGGGTACTAGGGATTGAATCCATGGCTATACCTTCAGGTCTTTATTATTTTTTTTTTAAGTTGCTGAGTCTGACCTTCAACCTGCAATCCTTCTCTCTCAACTTCCCAAGTACTGAATTATAATACTTTCCCATATCACCTGGCAAATAAAAATTCATTTTACATAATATCTTTATCTATAGGCATTTTTTTACATGAAAAAGAAAATCCTTCCTCAACAAGTAGATTTCATAGAATTAATATAACTTTGTTAGTTAAAATTTAATTATATATGTTTGATTATGTATATAACTAATTATATCATATAATCCTTTTGCCCTGAATACAATGGGTCAATTGTATGCCAATTTGTTTGATTATTTCTCAGTAACTCTGCAAATGGCCCATAGTTAGTGAATATATTACTATTAGGTTGTTGTTCTTTTTTTTGTGTGTGTGGTACTGGGGTTGGGACAGTACCAGTAGCTGTAGGGCCATTCTACCTAGGAGCTACACCCTCGGCCTGATTTTTTATTATTTATTTTGAAACAAGGTCTCAGTGAGTTGTAAGGACCTCACTAAGTAGCTGAGGCTGTCTACGAACCACAATCCTCCTGCCTCAGCCACAGAAATGCTGGGATTACAAGTATATGTCATCATGCCTGGCTAGGTTGTTGTTCTAAGTGTTCGCAGAATCTAGCTAGAATCCTAAATTCCTTACTGCAATTCTCATATATACTATCTGAATTATTTGACCCACTTTGTTGGACTGAATAGACCAAAATCCTTTACTACTTAGTGACCAAAATAGAAAAAATATGTTTTTTGGCTATAGGATCTATTTTGCATGTATTTTTTTCTGTGTAAGAAATTTTAGAATTTATAGAAACTTTAAAAAAATCATTTATGATAATAGAAACTTTTATGTCATATATATATATATATATATATATATATATATATATATATTAAACTTCAAAATTTAATTCTCAAAAAACAATATAGGAGATTATGAATCTTATTAGAAGGCATATTATAGAATTCTTGAAACTATGACACATATTTTAGCAACTGGCAACATAGTCTATGGGGAACAGCCCTGGGGAAAGATTCATGTGGCTCTGAACTATTTACCAGCTAGAATCACTGGGTGAGTAATGGAGTCACCTTAGTCTTATTTTCTTATCTGTAGATGGGTACAATAAAAGCTTCTTTAGTGAACTTGTGAGGTATATTTGAAGGATTAAAATAAAAAAGTAAAAGATTTTTTAAAAAGTGTATATTATTTATATACAGCCATTTTAGCATAACAGATTGGGCCGCATTGATAATTGTTAGTTTGGCTGTAAAACTTTAAATGATGTAATAATTAGGATAAATGGCATAAATATGAGAGAGAGAAATGGTGGCCCTATGATGTCTTCCATCCCTCACTTCCTTTACCTTTGTATAGCTTCTATTTCTAACATTACCCATGTGAGTTCTAAGCCCTTGCATCTGTCTTCTCTGCAGGAGGAACAAGGATGGTGAAAAGGGTAAAGGGACTTCTCTCTCAACTGAATCACACACTGTAGAGGACACTCCTAGGAGAGACACAGTGATTTCTGCTTGGTTACTCCATGGGAGTTAGGAAAATGTCATCTTTTAGCAGAGTCATTAATAATTTACTATGGTCTATAAAGCAAAACAGCAAATTTCTGCCTTTTAACAACAACAACAACAACAACAACAACAACAACAACAACATGTGAAGAAAAACATCTATACTTCACTCTTGAGATTTAGTGTATCCTGCCCTGACCTCACAGCAACCCCAGCTCCCACTCACCTTAGCTAACTAATTATCAGTACACAGAGACGGAATCAGAGCTGAACTGATGCACAAAGATGCTCCAGGCATATGCACTCAGAAATAAAGAGAATGATTTTTATGCAGTTGTTTTGTAACTTGAAAACACTAGGTGCTCATTTGGCTCATTAATTTTTAGTATATTCTTACTGAGCATCTACTATGTGGTGAATATGACATAAAATGTTCAGATGATAAGCTTAAAATGTAGGTGCTTCAGAAACACTAAAAGAGGGTAAAACTAAGACCAGGAATGGGTAAGGTAAAGGGACAGTGTTTAGATGGGAGGGTAGGCAGCAGAATTTGGAATAAGATCAATGTATTAGTTAAATTTTCTTTGAGGAACAGAAGCCAAAGGCCATGTATATTATAAAAAGGATTTATCATCTAGGTGTGGTGTGGCACATACTTGTAATCCCAGCACTTGGGAGGCTGAGATCGAAAAATTGCAGTTCACAGACAGCCTCAGCTACTTTGTGAGGCACTCTGCAACTTAGTGAGACCCTGTTTCAAAATAAATAATAAAAAATAGGCCGGGCGTGGCAGCCCATGCTTATAATCCCCGTGCTTGGGAGGCAAAGACAGGAGGATCATACAGGTTCAAAGCCAGCCACACTGGCTTAAGAGACCCTGTAGACCCTGTTTCCAAATAAATAAATTATGTATATATATATATATATATATATATATATATATATATATATATGTGTGTGTGTGTGTGTGTGTGTGTGTATAATAGGTCTGGGAGTGTAGCCCGGAGGAAGAAGAGCTTTCAATAACCTCAGTACCAAAATAATAATAATAATAATAATAATAATAAGGCAGGGGGTGTAGTGTAGTTTGGAGGTCAAATGCCCCTGGCCTCCATCTCAAGACCTGCAAACATTATATATATATATATATATATATATATATATATATATATATATATATATTCTATCAAATTAGCTTCCACACTCAGGAGATGTGCAGTTCCCAGATGGCTACCAGAGAACTGGAGGAACTAGTAGCTACTCAGGCCATGAAGCTGTAGCCCGAGGACTTCCGGGAAAATGGCGACTGAGAAAAGTAGCATTTACGAGTCCTGCTAACACTAGATCTCTATTGCCACAAAATCAGCACTTCTCATAGCCAGGAAACACTATCAGCAGAGAAATAAAAAATGTAAACACAAGGGATAGAGAAAAAGAAGACTAGAAGAATAACCAGAGACCAGAAAAGAAACCAGCTTGCATTGTGGCACCATCTTTCTTCACAGCATCAGGCTCCAGAGAAGAAAGGTAAACAAGGAGCTGAAGTGAGCAGCTGCAGATCATTTGGGTGTAGTTCAGCAGTTTTATCAGCACAAAGAACGTCTAAAACTCCCAGTGGTCAAGCTTATCACGCCTTCCAATGACTCAGAATGGAGCTCAAAACCAGAAAAGAAATAACGTCAGCCTCATGGCCAAGGGCATGGCAGCGGTGCCATATTGCCATCCATCTGCTGCTTACAAGAAACACACTTTACAAGTAAAGATAGTAACAAACTAAAGGTAAAGGGCTGGAGCAAGGTAATTCATGTTAAGTAGCCATCCTAACAAATGTAAAGTAGTATTTCACTATGGTATTTATTTGTACTTCCTTAATAATTAGTTATATTATGATAATAATGAGTGATATTCATATATTTATTGGTCATATAAAAATCTTAGGAGACACTTCCAGGAAGATGGCGACCGAGAAAAGCGGGGCTTAAGAGCCCCGCTAACAACCAATCTCCATTACCACAAAATCAGCGCCTTTCATAGCCAGAAAACACCATCACCAGAGAAAAAAATCACCAGGCTCCAGAGAAAAAGACGACTGAGAACAGAGCTCAGAGCCACAGAGAAGATACACGCACCCGAGGACGCAGCAGCAGCGCCATACTGCCGGTGGCAGCGGCGACTTCACCAGACGGCTACAGCAAGCTGAGGTCAGCCACTGTGGAACAGCCAGGCAGGATCTTTCGGTGCAGGAAGCATCTAAAGCTCCCAGTGGCTGATCTCAGCACATGCTTCAGGGACTCAGAGTGGAAATCAAAACCAAGAAAAAATACGCCAGCCTCACAGCCGAGGGCGTAGCAGCGGCGCCATATTGCCACCGGCGGCAGCAGCAGAGAATTCACCGAGTACAGTACAGCTACACCTCCGTACTCAAGAACAGTGAGTCAAATTGCGGGCCACAGAGGAGAAATCCCAGTACTGTACTCCCTGGGACTTGACCCAGTGGAAGAGGGGCGGTGGCAGAGATATCACACCATAGGAGAACGTGAAACCTGGCACCCCCCATAGTTTAAAGCAGCCTCTATCGACTCCCTGGGTCGGAGACTCTGTGATACAACCCAGTAAAGGAGTAGTGGGGTCTGAGATACTACAGACTCGAGATCCAGAGCACCTTAAGTGAAGCCGTAGTGACCCAGGGAAGAACCCAGAGAAGGCACAAACTTCTGAAATCATGGGAAAGAGGAATAACACTGGAGCAATGAATGCCCACAACCCCACAACATCAGAACCCAATAAAAAAGAAAATCAGAGATTTCTAGAAGATCAAATCAGGAAAATAACTGTAGAAATATTAGAGGTGCTTCGAAAAGAACTCAGAGAGAGCCAAAAAGAGATAAAGGATGCAATTAATGAAGTAAAGGACTCAATTCAGAGCACGAACAACCGATTAGACCACATGGAGAACAGAATCTCGCTCTTAGAAGATGATCATTCCAAAAATGAACGCATAGTTTCTAATCTAGGAAAAAATATCTGACAGCAGGAATCTGACATTGAAGAAATATGGGCCCATTTTAAGGGAGCTAACCTAAGAATAATTGGAATAGAGGAGGGAAAAGAAGGTGAAACCAAAGGGATCATTAATCTCTTCAAGGAAGTAATAGCAGAAAATTTTCCAAACATAGAGCAAGAGGTTGATACACAGGTCCAGGAAACCTATAGAACTCCTTTTAGACAGGATCGGAGAAGAGGATCCCCACGCCACATAATTGTCAAAATGACCAATGTGGAAGCCAAGCAGAGAATCTTAAAGGCAACAAAAACAAAGGGCCAAGTGACATTCAGAGGCAAACCAATTAGAATCACTCCAGACTTCCCAAACCAAGTCATGAGAGCCAGAAGGGCTTGGAGTAACATATTCCAAACTCTGAAAGAAAACAACTTCCAGCCAAAAATTTCCTACCCAGCAAAACTTTCTATCAAATTAGATGGAGAAATAAGAAGCTTCCATGACAAACAAAAACTGAAGGAATTTATGTCTTCAAAATCAGCGCTAGAGAAAATACTCAAAGAGATTAACCACAAAGAAGAAATAGGTAAAACACACCAGAACCAGAGAAACAAGAGTTTCCATCCAACAGTCAACTAAGATTGGTTATCTGTGGAGATTCATTATTTATGTTAGTCTTTTACCTATCTCTAAATGGTATTGTTTGCCTTTATTGTTGTTAACTTTTAGGATGTCTAGTTGGAATATTAATATACCTTCAGATATAGCATTTGGAAATGTTTTATCCCATTCTATTAGTAACTTTTAACTCTGTTTACATTGTCTTTGGATATACAATATATATATATATATATATATATATATATATATATATATATATATATATATTTTTTTTTTTTAGGGAGTTTCTATACTCTTCTGTTGCCTGTGCCATAGAAATCATATCCAAGAAATCACTGCCAATTTCAATGTTGTGAGGTTTTATGACCCAGATTTTCTCCTAAAAGTTTATAGTCTTAAGATTTATATTTAAGTCTTTTATCTATTTTGAGTTAATATTCATATATGGGATTAGGTAAGGGTCCAACTTTATTCTTTTCCATGTAATTATTATTTTTCAACAATATTTAGTTAAAATATTATTATTTCTACCACCAAATGTTCGTGGAAACCTTGTCAAAAATAACTTGAAAATATAGGGAAGAATTTAGCTCAAGGCTTTTATTTAACTCCAATGTTTTATATATCTGCCTTTAGAGTAGTACTACACTGTTTCAATTATTGTAGCTTTATATGGTTTGAAATCAGAAAATATATATCTTCTAGCTTTGTTCTTTTTCAAGATCATTTTGGGTATCTAGAGTCCATATACCATATTAGGATAGATTTTTTTTCTGAAAAATAAATATATAAATATATGATAGTTTCACCTAAAAAAATAGAAAAAAAATATTCTCTGGTAAGAAAGAAAGCAAAAAGAAATATTGAAATGTTATCTTTTAGTCATCAAAAGCTTGGTATCAGACAAATGAAACTGTTATGTGAGATTATCATTTTTAATTTGGATAAATTGCTGTAATACTAGATGTCAACCACTAAGCCAAGCATGGGAAGGAGGGATGGAGAGAGAATGGGGTGGGGATCGGGTGGGGGCTGACTGGGCAATATGTGCATGTATGTCTACAAAAGTTTGTATCCCACTATGATGTATTAATACAGTGCACCAATAAAAATAAATTAAAAAAATCTTAGGAGATTCATTATCTATTTTATTCTTTTACCTATTTCTAAATTGTATTGTTTGCTTTTATTATTGCTAATTTTTAGGATTTATATTTGGAATATTAATATACCTTCAGGTATAGCATTTGGAAATATTTTATCCCATTCTATCAGTAACTTTTAATTCTGTTTACATTGTCTTTGGATATGCAATTTTTTTTATGAAGTTTGTTTGTTTATTCTTTTTTTGTCTGTGCCTTTGGAATCATATCCAAGAAATCACAGCCAATTTCAATGTTGTGAAGTTTTATGACCCAGGTTTTCTTCTAAACGTTTCTAGGCTTAAGATTTACATTTAGGTCTTTTATCTATTTTGAGTTAATATTTGTATATGGTGTTAGGCAAGGGTCCAATTTTATTTTTTTCATGTAATTATTATTTTTCAACAATATTTAGTGAAAAGTTTATTATTTCCTGTACCAAATGTTTTTGGAAACCTTATCAAAAATAACTTGACCATGTATGGAAGAATTTATTTCTAGGCTTTTTATTTTACTCCACTGGTTTATATATCTGCCTTTATAGCAGTACTACACTGTTTCAATTATTGTATTTTTGTAAGGTTTGGAATCAGAAAATGTACATCTTCTAGCTGGGTTGTTTTTCGAGATTGTTTTGGGTATTTAGAGTTCATATGTCATGTTAGGATAGATTTTTTTCTGAAAAAAAAAAGTATGATAGTTTCACCTTTAAAAAAAGAGAAAAATCCTATAGTAAGAAAGAAAACAAGAAAGAAATATTAAAATGTTATCTCTATGTGATCAAAAGTTTGATATCCGACAAACGAATCTGTTATGTGAGATCATTTTTAATTTTGGATAAATTGCTATAATAATAAAAATAATAAAAGAAACATCTTCAATCATGAAAGGTGGCTTATGGCAGGAAAAATGAGTGATAACAACCAGGTCTATATAAAAAATTCTTATTTGATCTTTTAGTACTTAGTCTACTAATGATCACTTCATGGGATAAACTGATGATTAAACCATATTAATAGAGCATTAATAACATCCCATGAAAAACTCAGTAATATTTCAAATAGATCCCTATAGCATGGGAGAGAATGCCAACTACAATGTGCTTCCATTTTACTTACAAGAAAATGATGCCACTTTGACCTTAAAATCATATTTTTCTAAATTATATATGAATGTAGTTATATTTTTTGTTACCAATGGTTGTTTGCCTCCTCTAAACCTGACTTTCTTTTTACCTTGAGGATTTGGATTCCATTTAAGTTCTATTAACTATTTTCTTTTCTTTTTTTGATGTTTGAATTTATCATTTCATCATTTTATTTTTTAGTAATTTTTTATTGGTACATTGTATTCATATATCTTAATGAGATTAAAAACTTGTGGAGATATACATGTGTACATCACCCAATCAGCCCTTACCCAATTCTTAACCCCTTTCCTCCCCCTCCCTCCTTCCCAATCTTGGTTTCCTGATTAATTTTGATATGTTTAAGTATATCATGTGCATTATAGAGTTTCCTTCTTGCCCTCCCATCCCCTCAGATAGGTCACCTTAATTGTTCCTCTAAAGTATCCCTTCTTCATACAGAGTTTCTCCTGTTACCAATTTTTCCCTAGTTTTCTCACACTAGGAAAAGGATCTGATTTCTTCTTTTTTGTGATATTTCACTGTTAATGCCATAATTTTGTTCTCCCTTATGGCTCGGCAAAATTCCATTGTGTACACATCCCATAGTTTTGTAATTTGCTCATCTGCTGAAGGACATCTTGGTTGGTTCCACAGTTTGACAATGGTGACCTGTGCAGCCATGAGCATGATTGCTCATGCATTAGTTTGGTATTTTGGTTTCCATTTTCTCTGGTAGATACCCAGAGGTGATACTGCTGAATCATATGGTAAGATCATTTTTCTTCTTCTGGGGATCTTCCATACTGTTTTCCAAAGTGGTTGCACCAACTTGCAATCCAACCAACAATGTATTAGAGCTTCTATTTCTCCATATCAAATCAATTACAGTTTCTTTCTTTCTTGGAAGTCCTTGTTTTAATTTTCACACTTATTCCCACTTACTGAAATCCTTAAAGCCAGAAGGTGAGTAACTTTGGCAAGATGATCCACTCACAACCAATTTTTTTTAATAGAGATCACTTGGACCTGGGAATCTGCTGAGATGAGGTGAGGCAGTGACAGCTTCTAGTGCTTCCTGGTCACATGGTTGCAGGGACCCGCTGGCCCTTTGCTGTGGAGCAGGCCCTGGTCCAAGCCATGCTGTATGACCAGATCCAGGCCTGGCCATGCTGGTTCCAGACCCATCCTTGTCACACTACAGGCTCCAGTCCCTATCACCCTGGGCAAGATGTCTATAGAGGTTCCTGTTTTTCCTTTCATAATTTTTTTTTTTTGGTGGTGGTACTGGAGTTCCTGGAAACCCTTCTACCTCCAGGCCACACTCCCAGACCTATTTAATATTTTTATTTGGAAACAGGGTCTCTTATGCCAGCGAGGCTGGCTTCGAACCAGCACGATCCTCCTGTCTCTGCCTCCCAAGCGCGGGGATTGCGTGCGCCACCACGCCCGGCCATAATTTTTTTTTTTTAAGTAGGAGAAAATAGCATGTGTCATTTTCAGAAGCTGGGAGCCTGAAATCCTATCAACAATGTATTTTATCTCCCCACCTAAAGTGGAGGCCAACAGCCTCACCTTGGAGAGCGGGATCCGCTGTTCCAAGCACACCCTGGCCCCCAGCAAAATGCAGAGGAGCATGATGGCCATTAGAGCCAAGGTCTCCTGGGACTCCCGGCACAGCAAGCTGGCCCAGCCATACAGGCAGGGTTCCCTCTGATTCGCCCTGGACATTTTTCTTACATAGTATGTTGTCCAGAATTCCTGAGCATGTACAATGGGAGCAGTCTACTTTCAGGGAGATATCTTCTAAAATTCAAGGTGAATTGGATTGGATCTATCTGCTTCTCCTGAATACTTGGCTCCACTGCCGCCATCTTGACCCATCTCTGAGAAACATTTTCTTACATAGTATGTTCGAAACTCTAGAGAGTTCCTGAGCATGTGTAGCAGGAGCAGTCTACTTTCGGGGAGATTTCTTCAAAAATTCTAGGTGGTTTGGATTGGATCTGTCTGCCTCTCCTGAATACTGATCACCACCGTTGCCTTCTTTGTCTCTCCTAGAGTATATCGTTGTTAAGAATTCCTATGCATGTGCATCAGGAACAGTCTACTTTATGATCTCTTGTAGGATGTCCCTCCAAAAATCACTTTTCTTGCAGTGGCAGGCACCACGCTGCCATATTGCCTTTAATTCCGTCATTTTCCACTCTCTCCTTTATTTCAGATAGGAAGTCATGACAGGAAATGTCTCCATATGTTGTCCCAATCAGCTATTGAACCAAAATCTATTGCCCAGGGTTTCTCAGAGGGATGCATGTCCTATTTGGCTACTGCCAACCATCACCGCTGTGGCTGAGGTCGCTGCTGCGGCCACAGCCACCACCATCTTCCTCCTCCTTCAATAGTTTTTAATAAAAGAAAACAGTATGTGTCCCTAGCAGAAGTTTGGGGCCCGGGCACCTAGCAGCAATGGGCCCTATCTCCCCACCAAGAGCAGAGATCCACAGCTTCACCATGGAGAGTGGGTTCTGCTGCTCCGAGTGCACCCCGGCCCCATGCGCTGCGCAGAGGAGCATGGCATAGAGGAGCGCGGCATAGAGGAGCACCCTTGACTCCTGGGATGTGTGGTGCCAGCTGACCTGGCTATGCAGGGCTACATCTGATGCACTCCAAACCTTTTTCTTACATAGTATGTTGTCCAGAGTTCCTGAGCACGTGGTGCAGAAGCAGTCTACTTTCGGGGAAATTTCTTCAAAAGTTCAGAGTGGATTGGATTGGATCTATATGCCTCTCCTGAATACTGGCTGCCGTTGCCACCACCACCACTGCCACCGCCACCGCCACCGCCATCTTGGTTCTTCTCCCAAGCACTTTTCTTACATAGTATGTCGTCCAGAGTTCCTGAGCATGTAGGGTAGGAATGTATTTTCAGGGATATTTCTCCAGTAGTTCAAGGTGGATTGGATTGGATCAGTCTGCGAATCCTGAATACTGGCCATCACCGCCACCATCATCTTGGTCTGTCTCATCTCTCTTATATTTTAGATAGAAAGTCATGGCTGAAAAATATTTCTGTATGTTGTCCCAATTAGATGTTAAACCAAAATCTGTGTCCGGGGTTTCTCAGAGGAATACATGTCCTATTCAGCCGCTGCCAGCTATTGTTGATGTGGCCGCGGCTGCCTCCATCTTCCATGCCTCTCCTGTTAACTATTTTCAATAACATAACATTTCTACCCAGCAGTCACAGGACACTTACACTATGCCACACATTGTACTAATCTAGTATGTGATACATTAAACATTTAGTTTCAAAACACCTAAAGAGCCAGATAGAGGCCGGCTTTCTTATACCTACCCACCCCGCTCATCATGGCATATTTGTGAGACTATGATCACATACTGCCTAACCCACTGAACCAACAGGACAATTTCCATTTCAACCTGGTCTGCTGTCAACAATTAATGTCTCCTTTTATAATGAAGAGGTGCTGGGTATATTCACTTCCAATAATGATCTATGTTTATGGGATGAATTTGCAATGTCTTGGCCTATGTCAAGAAGTAGAGCTTTTATTAATGGCCTCCAGGGCTAGTAATTCACCTGGAGATTGATTCATCTCCTTGCCTGAGCTGTCTTTGGCCTGACCTGTGTTTGAGAGGAGGCTTCTTGGATTGGAGTATGCATGGTTTACAGAGCCTAACATGAACAAATAAGTGTCAGTAACCACCACTGTGTTCCTCTGCTGGGTACTTATTGTAACACAGCCTGATCATTATCACCTTTCTGGCAGGGCCAACTTCAAAAGAGCTTTGCTTGTGATTTAAAGGAAAGAAGCCCAACGAAAACACATCTAGAAAAAAAAATAGTGAGCATTGGTTTGTGTGATTTGGCCTCAGATAACTCCCATAAAGGAAGAGAGGGCCTTGTAAAATGGTCTCAGACATTGCAACACGATTGTGGTTAGAGAATGTTGGGATGTTTCTGCTTCATACAAGTATGCACTAAATGAATTATTACAGTGTAAGAAACACACACCATAAGGGATCAGAAAGATGTAAAAGATGAATAGCTGATCTTCAGTGAGCTGCAGTTTCATTGGGGAGATAAGATAAATATACATGAAATAGGACAAAAGACCAGAGTTTATGATCAAGAGTTAAATAACTAATGTGGTTTGTGGTGTAATTGCTGTGAGACCTGGGGCAGGTTTTTTCTTAACGTTTACACCATGATTTGTTCAGTTTGTGGATCACAGCAGAAGCATTGCTATACATTTTCACAGGTGATTGAAAAGCAATGTCACATACTCATTCAACAAGTGTTTGTTGAATGAATGACTTGGTATTTACTCAGATTCCATAGAGGTAACACCTATGATACATCACACTGTGACCTATATTACATTAGCTTTGTCAGGTTTTATTTTATAAATTAAAATTCTCAGCAAGCTAGACAGGTGAAGGGGACTGAGGGTGGGTTTGGGAGGATGATAGCTAAAGAGACCACCACCCCTCCCCTTCTCCAAACAGGACATTGAGATTGACATTGGTGTTCGCACATATGTACATACTGTCCATGGACGTGATTCCTTCATTGATTCCCCTCTCTTCCCTCTCCTCCTTCTCCTAGACCACTTTCCTAGCTTCCCTGCAGTTTCTCCTCCATTTTCTGAAGTTCCTCTGGCATTCTGATTACTCCCTAGCTTCCACATTTGAGAGGAAACATATGGCCCTTTATTTTCTGTGCCTGGATAATCTTACCTAACGTAATATTCTCCAGGTCCACCTCTTTTCTTAAAAGTGACATTATTTTGTTCTTCTTTATTGCTGGGTAGAATTTCATTGTGTGTCCATCCCATAATTTTATAATTCATTCACCAGTTTGATAGACACCTAGGTTACTTCCATAATTTGACTATTGTGATTGTCAGGTTATTTTAAGAGAAGACAGAAATGAGAAATTGGAGGTGAAATCCTCTATCATTTAAAGCACTCTTGTGGGTTGGATAGACGTCCTTGGCTATATATACTTTGCAAGCCCGTGCTGTGGGCAACATGCTGTGGTTTCTGGGAGATGTCCCTGTGGGGTGCTCTGAGCAGCAGCATTTTTCCATCCAGCTTTTCTGATCAACACTGTGTAGCAACAGTAAGATTGTAACATGTCCTAAGAAAACATTACATTGCAAGTTGAGTACAGAGCCACAGACATGTAATCCCAGAACTTAGTGTTGGAGAACAGCGTAGAGACATCTGAGCAGACCAAAAGAAGAAACCAAATAGAAAATATTATTTAGTTTTTACTTCCTGTAGGGAAGACTTTCATTAAAATTATTTCTAAGTACTTATCTGAAAATGGCAATGTGAGAATAATTTATTCCATCAGGCAATAATAGAGGAAGGCGTGTATTACTGTGGACCTATGATTATCTCAAAAGAGGGCCTGGGGACTCTTTAAGATCCTAATAACTCTAGTTTTCCTCAGGGAAATATTAGGATTTAGCATAAATTTGTTCCATCTGTCATTCTATGCATTTAGCTTTTATTTAACAAACAAGGGCATTGTAGCCTGTGACCAGGAGAACAATGTCATGAATAGCATGAAAAGACCCAAAGTGGAGCCCAGACCTGGGTTCTAGGCTGAGTGGCCACTAAGTATCCTTTGTAACTGTTTAGGGGACGTCCTGAGGATGAGCCCAGAGACATCATGCACAGTCGTTGCCCTCACTGCAGAACTGTGAGGCTCGTGCCAAGTCTTCCCTGCATCACTGCTCCAGCTGCTGCCAAGCAGCTTCATCTCCTACTATTGTTTTCCAGAAGTATACAGCTGCCTTTCATGGCTGCAAGCTACGCTTTGAAGTGCCACCACACTGGGGTTTTCCTGTTTTATCTCTCTGTGCCCAGATTCCAGGAATCCAAAGGTTATTTTCTTCCTAGAGTCTTAAAGTGAAAATTTGCCAAGATATGCCTTGTTGAATTAAATGAAGATCGGCTTTCCTCTGCTACTGAGTTTTTTTTTTTTTTTTTTTTTTTTTTACTTTTATCGCGATGGAAAAAGGAAAAAGATATTTAGATCCTCAAGTCCAAAATCCAATTTAGTTTGCCATTTTTCTTCCCTACTTCTACAATGAATATTGAGTAATTCAGT
This sequence comes from Muscardinus avellanarius, assembly GCF_963383645.1. NCBI lineage: Eukaryota > Metazoa > Chordata > Mammalia > Rodentia > Gliridae > Muscardinus > Muscardinus avellanarius. The sequence goes on along the minus strand of NC_137795.1, from coordinate 34,196,581 downwards.
ACATTCTAGATTCCTCTCCCTTCTTTTCTGAGAGGAGGAGGCAACACTGTGGGATGGCCAAAAAGAAAAAAAGAAAAAAAAAAAAGACAGGTGTACATTAGAGATGAACAGACTGGATTTGTTTTTTGTTTTGTTTTTGGTGGTACTGGGGTTCTTGGAAGCCCTTCTACCTCCAGGCTACACTCCCAGACCTATTTTATTTTTTGGAAACAGGGTCTTTTAAGCCAGTGCAGCTGGCATCGAACCTGCGTGATCCTCCTGTCTCCACCTCCCAAGCGCGGGGGTTACAAGCGTGAGCCACCGCGTCCAGCCGATCAGACTGGATTTGAATTATGAAACGCATTTTCACATCTGTCACTTTCTGGGCAATCTGGTTCCCTTGAAGCATGAGGACAGAGCCTGAGAGAGCCTAGAAATCTAGGAATGAGAATCCCCCAACAACAGAAGGTATTCTGGAGGAAGTTATGGCAGGTCGCGATTACTGCATAGTCATGCATAATTGCTTTTACCAAATAGATTTTTGATTGGGAAAAAATACTAATCTAAGGGCAGTAAATTTTGAACCATGAGTTTAAAAAATACAGAAAATAAGTGAGGAGAACCACAAATTTGTATAATATTTATAGAGTAATTTTTATGTATATGAAATTGTACAAGATGCTAAGTTTAAATTATGGACTCACTGAAGTCCTCAAGTTGTTCAGACACTACATTGTGGACTCTATAGACATAGGTAGCCTTGGCTATATTTTCACAACTTTTATTGGAAGATTAATTAAGCATAACACAGGCATTGTGGATATTGTTCTTGTGAAAGTGAAGAAACAGGGTATAACCTCATTCCCTCTATTTTTCTTTGGAATTCAGATTTTCAAAATCTTTTTTCTTTCCTTTCTCCCCAATGTAAAAATTACAAATCAAATGACTTTTTCTTTAATGTAAAGCATATTTGTTAAGAAATAAGCTACAAGTTTATCTTTAAAAAAAGAAAAGTAACACGGGCATGGTGTCACATGCTTGTAATCCCAGTACTTGGGAAGCTGAGACAGGTGGATCTCAGGTTTGTGGCCAGCCCCAGGTACTTAGTGAGGCCATTTACAACTCAGTAAGACCCTGTTTCAAAATTAAAGGATAAAAATAGGGCTGAGGGTGTAGCTTGTAGGTGGAGTGCTCCTCGGCTCAATCCCCAGTACCACAAATATTTTTTAAATAAAAAAAATAAAAATATTGATTAAAAATTTATAGATGTGAAATCATTATAAAATAATTGTCTTTATCTTTATAATATTCAGTAAAAGTATTCAAAGGGAGAGATTTAGGTGAGCGTGTTTCAAATGTTGGGGATTTTAGAGACTTAAATACATTCTCCTCTCATGTTCACTTTTCTAAAATTGTATGATATGGGTATTCTAATTATAATATAATTAGGGTTGAATTTTTAAATAATTTTTGCTGTGATTATTTGAGATTTACATATGTTATGGGAGATTTGTAGATAGTAAAATATTTACTATGGTGATGTAGATTAGCATATCTGCTATCTCATATAGCTACTTTTTGTATAAAACCAGCTACAATCTATTTATTTTTTTAATCTCAATTACAATTTTTTAATTTTTATTTTGCAGAACATAAAATCTTATTGGATAGTACTGAGAAATATATAAATTTATATTCAATCATTAGAATAAATGCTTAGTAGTAGCAATAGTAGCCCCTTTCCAGATACCCTACCACATAAAATTTCATAATTAAATTGCACCTGAAAGAGGTGAGATAAGCCAAATTGTCTGTCATCTACTAAATATAGTGATCTACATGTAAATATATTGAGTAACTATGGAGGGAACAAGTTTAGCTTAGGCCAGTGGCTTCAAATTTTAACTTCAGGTAAGAATCAATTATATAATTAAAATTATAGTCAATCTGGGGTGGAGACTGAATGTCTGCATTTGACAGGCACCTGGGTTCACTGATCTTAGAAAAGTCCCCTTAGAATAGTATAGTCAGGACTGAGGGACACAGTACTCCTCAGTAGCTGAAGCAAATAAAACTTCAGATACTTAGAAAGCTGTGTCTTAATCAACAAAATAAATACATACCAGGAACCAAAACAAATCCTGGTACCTCGGGGGAACTCTGAACTTGAAGAAGAAGAAGAACATAGACCCGACACCGGACCAGCTGCAAACGCTGATCGGCAGCCGCGGGCTGCTTTCGCGGGCCCGCGGAGCTGCCTGCCCGATAGTCCCGCAGCAAGATAATCCAGGACTGAAAACAGCGAGCAGCTCCCACGTCAGAATTCTGTGTGCTCACCAGCGACTGGATCACAACAGCATAGAGACTCCCATGAATCCTGAACCAAGGAAGACAGGTACCTGCGGGCGCCCAGGGAAGCACGGACCCTAGCGTGCGCTGCACTCCAACCCCCCAGCACACCCAAGCCTCAGACCCGAGCACTCCCCTCTGCGCACCTGGTCTGCGCCCCGGTTCCCTGCTAGCAGTCATTGCCTGTCCCACTCTCTCCACTAAATTGGAGCCTACCTGGGTGTCTAGCCCCCCCGCCACCTTGCCAGAGACTGCATTCAAGGCTGCGAAAGCCCTGTGTAAACCGGAAATCTCCTTGGGGCACCCCCAGTTTCTACATCCCGCGGGAGGCAGAGACCATTACTGGGCACCACGCACTGGATCCTTGAGCACCTATCCTGCACTCCTGGCCCACTGCTGGGTGTTCCCACCCTCCTGCTAGCCAGAGGCTTAGTGCTAAGCGAGAACTCAGCTCAATACACCTTGGAAGAGCATACCAGCAGCAACAGACAGCTGCATCCACTCACTCCTGGGTCCAGTAAAAGCAGCACACCCAGCCTGCACCCTTGGAATAGGCAGAGCTCTGGCAGCAAGCGTGGGCACCCAGGAACCAGCACCCATTTGCCCAGGGTACATCTTGGGACCACACCGGCTAACCCAGCTGGAATTTCCAGAGACACAGGAAAATCCATCGGGCCACAATATCTGCACAGGACCTCAGGGGAAGGTTCCAATTATACTTTGGTCATTCTCCACCCCTGCTGTAGGGAAGCACAGGCAGGAGTCTAGGGTGGTGAGTGCAGAGGTGCTGACCACAGGTTAGAATTTCGCAAAACCTGTGAATTGTACAGAATCAAATAAAAGTGAAACCAGATATCCGGACACATAAACCTAAAGCAGCTAAAGGAGAGAAGGTGTCCAAACACCCAGAGTGACCTAAGAAGATAAAAAATAGAGTACAAAGAAAATTAAGAGACATTGGATGGTATTCTGAAAGTTACCAAAGCAATCAGATACGCACATATTATATAGACCTGACCCCATATGCGTAAATAAGGAGGACCGTTTATTTTATTTTTAATGTGGATGTTTTGATTTATATTGCTTTTACAGTGCTTTTGTTTTGGTATGGTTATTGCTGTGTTATTTTTTTTTTCTTTCAACCCACACTTCTCTTACTTTCACATGTTGTTTTTTTTTATATATATTGGATAGTTTGCCTTATTTTTTTATTTCACACAGATGCTAGCTCCTTTTATTTTATTCTTGTTCTTTTGTCCTCTTTCTTCCTCTTTCCTTCCTTTATTTTCATTCTCCTCCTTTGATTGGTCTTCCTCCCTTTTTCTTGGATTACATAATAGTCTTGGTATCTTGTGTGGATTTCTTTTTCTATTCTTTTTCTATGTCTGTCTGCTCCTTCCATCAACCCTATTTACAAACCTTCCCACACTAACCCTACATACTTTTCTCCCCCAAAACTTTTCCACATAATATACCTCCTGGTCTAATACTCTAAGTATTTCTTACATTCATAATTACTCCACGAACGACAAGAGTCCTAGTAGTTAACTCTCTCTCATTCCTAGCAAGATTTCACCTTACCATACTTAAAGTCTTTCTCAACCTAAACATATCCTCTACCTAATCCGACTCCTTTACTAATCACCCCAGCTCCTCCCACATCACCCACCCTCAACACTGGAAAGGCTCTGCTGACTAGCCAATACCCCAACTCCTAATATTAAGATTTGACTAAGCATAATACTCACGAACGATGGGTAGAAACCAGAAAAACAGGACAGAGAACGCTACAAATATGAGAACCAGGAATTATGAAGAGACAGCAGAAATCACGAATACTGACCTACTAGAAATGCAAGAAGGGGAGTTCAGAATCTTGTTGTTCAATATGATGAAAGGATTCAAAACAAGTATAGAGGAGGTTAAAGGTGAAATAGAAACACTAAAAAAGAATCAGAAAGAGGTCTGGAATGAAATGAAAGAGGCAATAAGTGAAATGAAGACAGCAATTGAAAGAAACTCTGGAAGATTGGATGAAATGGAAAACAGAATATCAATATTAGAAGACAGTACATCCCAAACCGAAAATACAGTCAGCGATATACAGAAATCTTTACAGCAACAAAACCTAAACATCCAGCAATTATGGGATAATATAAAACGCCCTAATTTACAGATAATAGGCATTGAGGAAAGGATAGAGGTACAGACCAAGGGCATCTGTAATATCTTCAAGGAAATAATCTCAGAGAATTTTCCAAATATGGAAAGAGACTTCGATCTTCAAGTCCAGGAGGCATACAGAACTCCACTGAGACAAAACCAAAGAAAGACCACTCCACGCCACATAATAACCAAAATGACCAATATAGAGGCTAAGGAAGGAATCTTAAAAGCAGCGAGAACAAAAGGACAGGTGACATATAGAGGCAAAACAATAAGAATCACCCCAGACTATACAACCCAGGTTAGGAATGCTAGGAGAGACTGGTACGACGTGATTCAGACCCTGGAAGAAAATAACTTCCAGCCCAAACTAATCTATCCAGCAAAACTACTATTCAAGATCAATGGTGAATCCAAAATCTTTCACGATAAACAGAATCTCAAAAAATTCATGAATTCAAAGCCAACACTAGAGAAAATTCTTAAAGAAATAAACCATAAGGAAGAAAAAAGAAGCAGACTTCAGAATCAGAGAAGAGAGGAAGTTAATAAGTGGGCCACCTAAGTAAAGAAGAAAGATCACACCACCCAAGAGTAGACAGAACACAAAATGACAGAAAACAAAAATCATATTTCAATAATATCTCTTAATGTCAAAGGACTTAACTCACCAATCAAAAGACATAGATTGGCAATGTGGATTAGGAAACATAATCCAAATATATGCTGTCTGCAAGAAACACACCTCACAGCCAAAGACATCCACAGGCTGAAGGTGAAAGGATGGAAAAAGATATACCATGCCACCAGTGACCAAAAAAGAGCAGGGGTAGCAACCCTGATATCCAACAAAACAGACTTTAAACTAAAACACATCAAAAGAGACAAATCAGGGCACCTCCTTTTACTAAAAGGAACACTATACCAAGAAGATATAATGATAGTAAATATTTATGCCCCAAATATGGGTGCAACCACATTTGTAAAACAAACCCTTCTGGACATAAGATCCCAAGTAGACCCAAATACAATAATTCTGGGAGACTTTAATACGCCTCTCACACCACTGGATCGATCTTCAAGGCAAAATATGAGTAAAGATGTTTTAGAACTAAAGGAAACCATAAACCAAATGGACCTAATAGACATTTTCAGAGTATTTCAACCAGGAACTACAGAATTCACTTTCTTCTCAGCAGCCCATGGAACCTTCTCCAAAATAGATCACATCCTGGGACACAAAGAAAATGCCAGCAAATTCAAAAAATGTAATATAATTCCTTGCATCTTTTCAGACCACAATGGAATAAAAGTAGAAATCAACAACAGGAAACTCGAAAGAAAGTATTCAAATTCATGGAGAATGAATGATACACTATTGAATGACGAATGGGTAAGAGCAGAAATTAGGGAAGAAATAAAGAAATTTATGGAAACAAACGAAAACAGAGACACAACCTACCAAAACCTATGGGACACCATGAAGGCAGTACTAAGAGGAAAGTTTATTGCATTGAGTGCCCACATAAAAAGGACGGAGAACCACCAAGTAAAGAACCTAATGACACAACTCAAGGATCTAGAAATTCTGCAACAGTCTATCCCCAAAGCCAGCAGAAGGCAAGAAATCATCAAAATTAGAGCAGAAATAAATGAAATAGAGAACAAAAAAACAATTCAGAGAATCAATAAAACAAAAAGTTGGTTCTTTGAAAAGATTAATAGAATTGATAAACCCCTGGCCAACCTAACCAAAAGAAAAAGAGAATCAACTCAAATTATCAAAATTAGAAATGAAAAAGGAGATATCACCACAGATAGTGAAGAAATTCAAAATATTATTAGAAACTACTTTAAAAATTTATACTCCAATAGACTTGAAAACCTGGAAGAAATTGATAGATTTCTAAGCACAGTTAACCTTCCTACACTTAGCCAAGAGGATATAGCAAGCCTAAACCAACCAATAACAACCAAAGAAATAGAAATGGCAATAAAAATTCTTCCACCAAAGAAAAGCCCAGGCCCAGATGGGTTCCCAGCTGAATTCTACAAAACCTTCAGTGAACAACTAATACCAATACTGCATAACATGTTCCGGGAAATTGAAAGAGATGGAACTCTTCCAAATTCCTTCTATGAGGCCAGTATCACATTAATCCCCAAACCAAATAAAGATACCTCAAGAAAGGAAAACTACAGACCAATATCCTTAATGAACATAGATGCAAAAATTCTAAACAAAATACTAGGTATACGCATTCAAAACTATATCAAGAGAATAATACATCATGACCAAGTCGGTTTCATCCCAGAAAAACAAGGCTGGTTCAACATACGCAAATCAATACATGTTATTCACCACATAAATAGAACCAAGAACAAAAACCACATCATCATAGCAATAGATGCTGAAAAAGCATTTGACAAAATCCAACACCCATTTATGTTAAAAACACTGCAAAAAATTGGGATAGAAGGAAAGTACTTCAACATCATTAAGGCAATATACTGCAAACCCAAAGCCAACATTATAGTGAATGGGGAAAAAATGCAAGAATTTCCGCTACAGTCAGGAACAAGACAAGGATGCCCACTTTCACCACTCCTTTTCAATATAGTCCTTGAGACTCTTGCTGCAGCAATCAGACAAGAGAAGGAAATCAAAGGAATTCACATAGGAAGAGAGGAATTAAAATTATCCTTATTCGCAGATGACATGATCCTTTATCTGGAAGACCCAAAGAACTCAACCAAAAGACTTCTGGACCTGATTGACAAATTCAGCAAAGTCGCAGGTTACAAAATCAACCTAAAGAAATCAGTGGCTTTCCTTTATGCCAACAACGAATCCACAATAAAAGAAATAAAAACAACAATTCCATTCACTATAACCTCAAAACCAATAAAATACCTAGGAATAAACCTAACCCAAGATGTAAAAGACCTCTACAACAAAAACTATAAAACATTAAAGAAAGAAATTGAAGAATACCTTGGAAGATGGAAAGATCTCCCGTGCTCATGGATAGGCAGAATAAATATCATCAAAATGGCCATTCTGCCAAAACTGATCTATAGGTTCAATGCAGTTCCCATTAAAATACCAGTGACATTCTTCATAGACCTAGAAAAATCAATCATGAATTTCATATGGAGAAAGAAAAGACCCAGAATAGCCAAAGCAATTCTCAAAAACAAGAAACACGCAGGAGGCATTACAATCCCAGACTTCAAATTATACTATAGAGCAATAGTAGTAAAAACAGCATGGTACTGGCACAAAAACAGATATAATGACCAGTGGATTAGACTAGAAGATACAGAAACAAACCCACACATCTTTAGTCAATTAATCTTTGACAAAGGGGCCAAACACATACGCTGGAGAAAAGACAGCCTTTTCAACAAGTGGTGCTGGGAGAACTGGCTAACCATTTGTAGAAAGATGAATCTAAACCCCTATATCTCACCAAACACAGGAATCAACTCAAGATGGATCAAAGACTTAGAAATTAGACCTGAGACTGTGAAGCTAGTAGAGGAAAGCATAGGTTCAACACTACAACATATTGGCACAGGCAGTAACTTTCTCAACAAAACCTCCAAAGCTCAGGAAATTAAAGCAAGAATAAACAAGTGGGATAACATCAAACTAAAAAGTTTCTTCTCATCAAAGGAAACTATCAATAACCTAAAGAGGAAGCCTACAGAATGGGAAAGGATCTTTACCAGCCACTATTCTGATAGGGGGCTAATATCCAGAGTATACAAAGAGCTCAAAAGACTCTACACTAGCAAAACAAACAACCCAATCAAGAAATGGGCAAATGAACTAAATAGACACTTCACAAAAGAAGAGATACAAAGGGCTAATAGATACATGAAAAGATGTTCTTCATCACTGGCCATCAGGGAGATGCAAATCAAAACTACACTGAGATTCCATCTAACCCCAGTCAGAGTAGCAAGCATAAAGAAATCAAATAACAACAAATGCTGGCGAGGATGTGGGGAGAGAGGAACTCTTTTACACTGTTGGTGGGAATGCAAACTAGTTCAACCACTATGGAGATCTGTGTGGAGATTCCTAAGAAAGGTGGGAATAGATCCACCATATGATCCAGCTATACCACTCCTGGGTATTTTTCCAAAGGAGTTGAATTCAGAGAACTACAGCAACATATGCATACCTATGTTCATAGCAGCACAATTTGTAATAGCCAAAATATGGAACCAACCCAGATCACCATCAACAGATGAATGGATAGCAAAACTATGGGAAATACACACAATGGAATTCTATTCAGCCATAAAGAAGAACAAAATTATATCATTTGCAAGAAGATGGAAAGCCCTGGAGAACATTATGTTAAGTGAGATCAGCCAAGCACAGAAGAAGAAGATACATATGTTTCCTCTAATATGCCCAAACTAGGAAACACAAAGAATACCAGAGGGACTCCAGATATTGAAGGGGAAATACTAGCTAAGTTTGGATGGTAAGATAGGAGAGGAGGAAGGCCGGTCTTGATTAATGAGGGTCTACACCTGAACATGTGTAAAATTATGAATAAGACATGGTTAACCTGGACAACCATTGGTGGGGGGGGGAGGGAAAATGGGGGCGGGGGGGAGAGGGCACCAAATATAGTGTAAATGTATGCTATTTATGTTCAATAAAAAATTGTTATAAAAAAAATAAAAAAATAAAACACTATGTTTTTCAAAGCAAAAAAAAAGAATAGTATAGTCACTACTTATGTAGTACATATAGTTTTTATAGCAAAGCTGAACGTCATTCAAATTTCAGATCTATTGTTTGCTATCTTTGTAAGTATAGTTATGTAACCTCTTGAACACTTTATAATGCTTGATAATTCTGGTAAAACAAATGAACGGCTTATACATCAAAAAGAAATCACTGAGGGGAAATTATATATTATATATAATACATATATATGCTTCTTTATATTTTGTGCCCTTTTAAATAAAGCAGATAGCTATTAATTCTAATAGGAACATATATTGTGAATGTGTTAGGAACATTGTTAAATTAGATTCAGCTCTTTAATTTCTGTATGGAGTGTCCACTCAGGAGTAGAAACCTTAAAAACCAACATCTGGTAAGAACATGGTGTCAAAAGGTATCATTTACTTTTGAATCAGACAACAGGCTTTCTTTAATGTTATGGTAGACAAATTAAAGAAAAGGTATAATTTAATGCATTTCACGGCCCTAAATTATAATAGAAGATCAACGTCCTCATCTATTTCTGGTTTTGTAGCTCCTTTTAAGTCGAAGTGTGATTTCTCATCAGAGTCAACTGAGGCAACCAGTCAAGCACTTAATACCTATAAATTCATCTGCTTGGAAACTTCCTAGTTCCTGCTGCAAAAGGGGGTAGAAGCTGAAGGATTCAATAAACAGGTTGTTCTGGGGGCCAGCCCAGATGCAAGAGTGTGCTTTGTTGTACCCTAAAAGCCATGAGGGAGGCTGCCAAGGGGAGCCCAAGCCTTGGTAATATTTGCTGAGACGTTATTGACTGGAGGCTACACTGAAAACCCTGCGGGGCGGGGGGGCGATGCTCTAGAGGATGATGCTTCTCCAATACCTCTGTTGCACTTGATCTTTGCACCTCCACAGCCATGTTCACACACTGGCCTTGACTGTTTGCACATCCGCCTCCCACTGAGGACACAGACTGCTGTTTTCTCCCTTTCACACAGCCAGGGCTTGAAAGAATTAATAAATAAATGATTATCCATTGCCACATACCCAACGCCTGGACTGAGAAGTTCTGTCCTTTGTTAAGTTTCTACACGTAATTTTACAAACATTGTGGCTACCTATAAAAAGTTAAATTGGTTCCATTTGTACAGGTAGTTCCCATAAAGTTAAGGAATTGTTTTATACACAGATGCTTTAGCTTCTCAGAGAAGAAAATTATTGCCCCATGATGTGTTAAAATAAACATTTGCAAAAAAATCTTTTGTTTTCTACTGTGTACTGAAGGACATGTTTCAGATCACAAAGGTCCAGAAAGTACTTTATGATAATTTCAGGTTTACTCATATGAGACTTTTCAATAACTGAGTCCATAATTATCATGAAGAAAATTGTTTTCAGGCCCTCCTACTAATGCTATACCCAAGATATATGGAAAAGGACTATTGCAATGATGAAAAATTTTAACTTAGATAAATAAAACAGTGATATATTTTTTATAAATGTCATTTTGGAGTTTATTTGTTTTGTAAAGGTATTATGAGTGCTGAAGCCATTTATGTGGATTTAACCTAGAGCCAAGTGATAATATGCCAGAAGAAAGTTTCCTTTTTCTGGAGAACATTCTTTCTAGCTGTGAAAAAGCTATTCTTAGGTGCAGTATGCTTGAAATAAAGTCAGGTTGACTTTTCTCTTAGACTAATAGGATGCTCCAACCCTCAGAGGAGAGGTTTATTTGGGCTCATGGTTTTAGATGTCTCAGTCCAGGGTCAGTTGGCTCCCGCCCGTGCTTTGGGCATGAGGAAAAGCAGAATATCATGACAGAAAGGCATATTAAAGGAACACTGCTCAGCACAGGGTTTGTCAGTGAGCAGAGAGAAGAGTAAACCCTTCCGGGGCACGCCACAGTAACCTCTTTTCTCCAAGTGTTTTCCAACTCCCAGGACTCCATTCAGCCCCCAAGGGACTGATCCATTGCTGAGGCCAGAACACTTCTGACCCAACCACTTCCCAAAAAACCATACTTCAGAACACGAGACTTTGGGAGAGAGTCTAAATCCTAACCATAGCAGCAAGGTTTAGTCATTTTTATTCAGTTTTTATTTTATTTTTTATTTTTTGCAGAACCGGGGATGGAACCCAAGGGTATTTTACCTCCAAGCTACACACCCAGACATTTTTTTTCTTTATTCTGAAACAAGGTCTTACTACATTGCAGAGGGCCTCACTAAGTAGCTGAGGCTGGCCTAGAACCTACGATCCTCCTCTCTCTCAGCCTCCCAAGTCCTGGGAGTCCAAGCGTGCACCACCATGCCCAGCTTGGTTTAGTCACTTTTAAAAGGACAAGTAAACCTCAGGTGTAATGAACAACATCTTTGATAGCTCTCTTTAATTAGGATAATATTGGCCCTAGGCCTCATTATTCTATTTTTCACTTAAACAATAACCAGTTGTACTTTTAAGCTTTTCATATACAACTCCAGATAATAAATTTGGAAAAACATTAAAGGAAGGAACAAAGTTTGCTTACATAAATTATAAGGATATAAGGAAGCATATTAGAATTCATTGAGAAATCATCCAAGAAAAGATTTGGGCAGGAACATGAGACTCTCAGGAGTGCTGTGATGATAAATGGCAATATCTTTACAGAGGAAGCTGGTTATGGTAAATCGGTGTTGAGTATGTGCCAAGGCATGAATGAGCACCGAGCAATTTCCACTTAGAAAATGGTAAACCAAAAATGAACCTTAAGGCCTTTAGATAAGAAACAATACCCTTGAACATCATCAGTGCATACGATCCATTATCACTCAGTTATATTGGATTCACATGTGGACTGAAAGTTATTTTTACTGTGGTATACTTGGCCAAAAAGAACACTAACAGCAGGGATTATTTCTGTTTCTCATTGAGAGTTGGGATATTTCCAAAGAATTTTCCAAAAGAAATATCCAGTGGTGAATTGTTGTGAATATAAGTATACAAAATCACTTGAGTATGGATCGTTGGAAAATATTTTTAAGTTAACTTATTATTGCAGTACAGAATAGATACTGGAAAATACTCAAATCATATGTGTACAGCTTATTGTTTTTTTTTTCCACAAAATGATGACATCTGTGTGGACCTAGCAGCCAAATGAGGAAACAGACCATCATCATTTAGTAGCTTTAGTTATCTCTTCTAAACAGTAAGAGTTCCACCTGACTCATACCCTCTCCAACTGGTGGTACTGCATATCTTGTTTTTAGTATACTTTCCTTGGTTCATTGTAATTATAGGTTATAATAAGATTCAGAGTGATAGAAATATTCATGCACACAGCTCTTGATGGTTCCCTCCAGATCCCACCCGCTTGTTCCTCCTCCCTGTGTATATTATTGATATTGGTAGTGGTATCTTCATATATGAACAGAGTATCATTTGAGCTACTTCTTCCTTCAAGCCTCCTTTTCCCTCTCCCTACTTCCCCCCCCAACCCCTTTCACTATTTTACTATCTGTATTCCCCCTTTTCCCATTTTCTACCTAGCTTCCACATATGTGAAAAGATCTGACCCTTAACTTTCTGAAACTGACTAATTTCACTTTATATAATATTGTCTAGTTCCATCCATTTTAATTCAAGTGACATAATTTTGTTTTTTATGGCTGAGTAAAATTCCATTGTGTGTATATATCATATTTTGTTACCCATTCATCTGTTGACAGGCATCTAGGGTGATTTCATAATTTGGCTATTGTGAATTGCGCTGATATATACATGAATGTGCAAGTAGTGCTAAAATATTCTGAGTTTAATTCTCTTGGAAAGATGCTAAGGGATGGTATAGCTGGGTCATGTGTAGATTCCATTTCTAGTCTTTTGAGAAAACCTCTATACTTATCTCCATAGTGATGGTATCAATTTGCAGTCCCACTAACAGCATACAAATGTTCCTATTTATCCACATCCTTGGAAGTATATAATATTGTTTGATTAATTTTTGTATTGGTGCATTGTAGTCATACATCTTAATGTGGTACAAGATGGTAGAGCATACATGCACACATCACTCCTTTAGTCCTTACCCAATTCCCTTCCCACTCCCTTCCCCCTCCTCCCTTTTCATGTTTGGCTTAGTTATTGACTTTGATATGTTTGAGAATGTACATCATGTAAGGGAATTAGGGAATCCCTTCTTTTTCCCTCCCATCCCCCTTAGTTAGGTTGCCTTATTTGTTCATCTATGGTTTCTCCTTCCTCATCTAGAGTTCCTCCTATGACCCTTTATCTCCCTAGCTTATTAGGGAGAGCACGAATTTCTTACTTTATGTGACTGACTAATCTCACTTAGCATAGTGTTCTCCAGTTTCACCCATTTCCCCACAAATGACATAATGTTGTTCTTATTATAGCAGAATAAAATTTCATTGTGTACATATCACATAGTTTTATAATCCATTCATTTGTTGATGGACATCTTGGCTGGTTCCATAGTTTGGCAATTGTGAATTGTGCAGCTATGAACATAGATACCCGTGCATTAGTTTTGGTAGTTTGGTTTCTATTCTTTTGAATACCCAGAAGTGGTATTGCTGAATCATATTGTATATTAATTCCCATTCTTCTGAGAATCCTCCATACTGTTTTAGAAAGTGGTTGTATTAATTTGCATTCCAACCATCAATGTATTAGAGTTCCCACTTCTCCACACTCTCTTCAATATTTGTTGTTTGTGTTTTGAATGACTGCCATTCTAATTGGAGTTAGATGAAATCTCAGGATAGTTATTTTATTTTATTTATTTATTTTTTATTGGTGCACTGTATTAATACATCATAGTGGGATACAAACTTTTGTAGACATACATGCACACATCGCCCAGTCAGCCCCCACCCGATCCCCACCCCATTCACTCTCCATCCCTCCCTCCCATGCTTGGCTTAGTGGTTGACATCTAGTATTATAGCAATTTATCCAAAATTAAAAATGATAATCTCACATAACAGTTTCATTTGTCTGATACCAAGCTTTTGATGACTTAAAGATAACATTTCAATATTTCTTTTTACTTTCTTTCCTACCAGAGAATATTTTTTTTCTATTTTTTTTAGGTGAAACTATCATATATTTATATATTTATTTTTCAGAAAAAAACTCTATCCTAATATGGAATATGGACTCTAGATACCCAAAACGATCTTAAAATAGAACAAAGCTAAAAGATATATATTTTCTGATTTCAAACCATATAAAGCTACAATAATTGAAACAGTGTAGTACTATTCTAAAGGCAGATATATAAACCATTGGAGTTAAATAAAAGCCTAGAGCTAAATTCTTCCCTATATTGTCAAGTTATTTTTGACAAGGTTTCCATGAACATTTGGTGGTAGAAATAATAATATTTTAACTAAATGTTGTTGAAAAATAATAATTTCATGGAAAAGAATAAAGTTGGACCCTTACCTAATCCCATATACAAATATTAACTCAAAATAGATAAAAGACCTAAATATAAATCTTAAGACTATAAACTTTTAGGAGAAAATCTGGGTCATAAAACCTCACAACACTGAAATTGGCAGTGATTTCTTGGATATGATTTCAATGGCACAGGCAACAGAAGAGTATAGAAACTCCCTAAAAAATAAAAAAAAATATTGTATATCCAAAGACAATGTAAACAGAGTTAACAGTTACTAATAGAATGGGATAAAATATTTCCAAATGCTATATCTGAAGGTATATTAATATTCCAACTAGACATCCTAAAAATTAACAACAATAAAGGCAAACAATACCATTTAGAGATAGGTAAAAGACTAACATAAATAATGAATCTCCACAGATAACCAATCTTAGTTGACTGTTGGATGGAAACTCTTGTTTCTCTGGTTCTGGTGTGTGTTACCTATTTCTTCTTTGTAGTTAATCTCTTTGAGTATTTTCTCTAGTGCTGGTTTTGAAGACAAAAATTCCTTCAGTTTCTGTTTGTCATGGAAGCTTCTTATTTCTCCATCTAATTTGATAGAAAGGTTTGCTGGGTAGGAAATTTTTGGCTGGAAGTTGTTTTCTTTCAGAGTTTGGAATATGTTATGCCAAGCCCTTCTGGCTCTCATGACTTGGTTTGGGAAGTCTGGAGTGATTCTAATTGGCTTGCCTCTGAATGTCACTTGGCCCCTTGTTTTTGTTGCCTTTAAGATTCTCTGCTTGGCTTCCACATTGGTCATTTTGACAATTATGTGGCGTGGGGATCCTCTTCTCCGATCCTGTCTAAATGGAGTTCTATGTTTCCTGGACCTGTGTATCAACCTCTTGCTCTATGTTTGGAAAATTTTCTATTACTTCCTTGAAGAGATTGTTGATCCCTTTGGTTTCACTTTCTTTTCCTTCCTCTATTCCAATTATTCTTAGGTTAGCTCTCTTAAAATGGGCCCATATTTCTTCAATATCAGATTCCTGCTGTCGGATATTTTTTCCTAGATTAGAAACTATGCGTTCATTTTTGGAATGATCATCTTCTAAGAGCGAGATTCTGTTCTCCATGTGGTCTAATCGGTTGTTTGTGCTTTGAATTGAGGCCTTTACTTCATTAATTGCATCCTTTATCTCTTTTTGGCTCTCTCTGAGTTCTTTTCGAAGCACCTCTAATATTTCTACAGTTATTCTCCTGATTTGATCTTCTAGAAATCTCTGATTTTCTGTTTTATCGGGTTCTGATGTTGTGGGGTTTTGGGCATTCATTGCTCCAGTATTATTCCTCTTTCCTATGATTTCGGAAGTTTGTGCCTTCTCTGGGTTCTTCCCTTGGGTCACTATGACTTCACTTAAGTGGCTCTGGATCTCGAGTCAGTAGTATCTCAGACCCCACTACTCCTTTACTGGGTTGTATCACAGAGTCTCTGACCCAGAGAGTCGATAGAGGCTGCTTTAGACTGTGGGGGGTGCCAGGTTGCAAGTTCTCCTATGGTGTGATATCTCTGCCACTGCCCCTCCCCCACTGGGTCAAGTCCCAGGGAGTACAGTACTGGGATTTCTCCTCTGTGGCCCGCAATTTGACTCACTGTTCTTGAGTACGCAGATGTAGCTGTACTGGATTCGGTGAATTCTCTGCTGCTGCCGCCGGTGGCAATATGGCGCCGCTGCTATGCCCTCGGCCATGAGGCTGGCGTATTTCTTCTTGGTTTTGATTTCCACTCTGAATCCCTGCGGTGTGTGCTGAGCTCAGCCACTGGGAGCTTTAGATTTTACCTGCAGCGAGAAATCCCACCTGGCTGTTCCGAAGCGGCTCTCCTCGGCTTGCTGTAGCCGTCCGGTGAATTTGCCGCTGCCGCCGGCAGTATGGCACTGTTGCCGCGTCCTCGGGCGTGAGGCTGGTTATCTCCTCTGTGGCTCTGAGCTCTATTCTCAGTCCGCTTTCTCTCTGGAGCCTGGTTATTTTTTTTGTTTCTCTGGTGATGGTGTTTTCTGGCTATGAAAGGTGCTGATTTTGTGGTAATGGAGATTGGTTCTTAGCTGGGCTCTTAAGCCCCGCTTTTCTCGGTCGCCATCTTCCCGGAAGTCCTCTCAGGATAGTTATGATTTTCAGCTTTCTGATTGCTAATGATGTTGAACATTTTTTCATGCATTTATTGGCCATTTGAATTTCTTCTTTTGTGAAGTGTCTATTTAGTTCACTTGCCCATTATTTAAATTGGGTTGTTTTCTTTACAGGTGAGTTTCTTGAGTTCTCTGTATATTCTAGATATTAGTCCTCTATCAGAGGAATAGTTGGCAAAAATTTTTCTCCCACTGTGTCAGCTCTCTCTTGAGGTTCTTGATAGTTTCCTTGATGATTACCATTTTACTTTCAGTTAGATGAAATCTCAGTGTAGTTTTGATTTGCATTTTTGGTTACTAATGATGTTAAACACTTTTTCATATGTTTATTGATCATTTATGCTTCTTATAGCAAAAATTAGTAAAATATGTATTATATTTTGATCAATTTGGAAAGATTTGAACAATATTGAGTTTTACAATTAATGAACATGTTTTTCTATATAAATTCATATATTACTTTGATTTCTTCTATAATGTTTTGTAATTGCACATATGTGTTAGATGTATTACTATCTAATTAGGTGTTAAGTGGATTTATTTTAATATTTTAATTTCATTGTTTTTATTTTGAAAGATAAAATATTACTGATTCTAAGTATTGATCTTGTATCTAGAGATTATATCCAGTTAAGTTAATTTCACTGTTTGAATGTTGATTAGAGGTCTTTTGTTGCTGTTTTATATGTATGCTCTCAAGTCATTAAAAATAATCGTAGTTGTATACCTACCTTTTCAATCTTTTTTGCTTATTAAAAATTCTTTGGCTGGGCATGTTGGTGCATGCTTGTAATCCCCACACTTGGGAGGCTGAGACAGGAGGATGGTGCAGGTTTGAAGCCAGCCTCAGCTGGCTTAAGAGACCCTGTTTCCAAATAAAATATAAAATAGGTCTTGGAGTGTAGCCCGGAGTTAGAAGGCCCCTGGGTTCCATCTCTAGTACCACACACACACAAAAAAAAACCAACAACAAAATAAAAACTTTGTTTTATTGGACACTTCTTTCTCTAGTATACTACTGAATAAAAATAGTGATAGAAGATAAGTAATATTTGTCTTTTTACTGATCTCCAGAGAAATTTTTCAATATTTAAGCATACAGTATGAAGTTTGATTTAAGAACTCCATGAAAGATATCTGATTTTTAAAAAAAAATTTTTGGTGGTACTAGGGGTAGAACCCAGGGGCATTCTACCTCCAGACTATTCTCCCAGATGTAATTTATACTTTATTTGGAAACAGGGTCTCACTAAGTTGCGAGAGCCTCGCTAAGTAGCTGAGGCTGGATTCAAACCTGTGCGATCCTCTTGTCTCAGCCTGTTTCAGCCTCCCCAAGTGCGGGGATTACAAGTGTGTGCCACCATGCCCTGATATCTGATTTTGAAAGTTCTATTCCATACTTAGTTTGCTAAGAGTTTATATTGAAAATTAAAAATATGTGAAATATTTTCCATGTATCAAGAAAACCATGTAGTTTTTCTTCTGTCAATGTGTATTAACATTAATTGAATTTTTCAGTGTTAAAACACTTGCATCCCTGGGGTAAATCCACTTGCTTCTGATGGATGAACTATCTTTTCAAATAAAATTTTTATATAAAAATTTACTTATATGCTTGAAAATCACTGGATCAAGTATTTTTATCTTTTAAAATAGATTGAATTGTTTTTGACAGCTTAATTTTTGATGTGTTTGACTTTTTAACTTTTTCATAATTAAATTTGAAAATATCCACTTATTCTGCATATAATTGTAGAACACTAGCACCTATAGGTAATATCATAGGACAATTGTTTCAAGCACTACTGTATGCTAGGATAGTGACAATCTAGAATCTTCTAAAAGGTCCAATAATTATATTTCACAGGTTTAAGTATAGTTTGCTTTCTTTTGCTATCTCTCTTTCTATAATTTACTTCTGGATTACATGGCTTCAAGAAACATAAATTCACTTTAGGAAGCAGAGGGTGAATCATTGTTAGGACACAAAAGGAAACTTAAGTCATCCAAGAAATAGTGTAGAACTGGAACTGTAAAGTTTAAATGTATCTATCTATCCTACAAAAGTATAAAGAGGCATGTATAAGAGTGATCATAATGGCAGCATATATAATAGTTAACCTTGAAACATATTAAGTATATGTGAACAGGAGGAGGTATAAAGTGCACAGTAGAACACTGTACAGCAGTAACACTGAATGCATTTGAGATTCATACACCAACATGGGCCAATTGCACAGAATGTAAAGAAGAACACATTGAGCTGACTGTATTTATAAGTATTAACTGTAGCAAAAATATGGAAACATAAACACTAAATCTAAGATAGTGTTTTTATATTGGAAGAGAGAGAGAATAATAGAAACTAGTTAAGTATTTTCTTTTTTAAGAAGAGAGTGCACAAATAAATATTGTATTGCAGTCTATACATTTTTTATGTCTTAAGACTTTAGGTCCATGGGAAGACTTAAGGTTTTAGATCCATGGGAGACTTAAGGCTTTAGGTCTATGGGAGTGAAATTGAGAATGAGAATGGATATGCATATGTTACTGTAGTTCTCTGATTTCAACCCCTTTGGAAAGATACCTATGAGTGGTATAGCCAGATCATATGGTGGATCCATTCCCAGTTTTCTAAGGAATCTCCACATTGATCTCCATAGTGGCTGAACTACTTTGCACTCTCACATACAGTGTAAAAGAGTTCCTCTTTCCCCACATCCTTGCCAGCATTTGTTGTTATTTGACTTCTTTATGCTTGCCACTCTGATTGGGGTTGGAGGGAATCTCAGCGTAGTTTTGATTTGCATCTCCCTGATGGTTAATGATGTTGAACATCTTTTCATGTATCTATTGGCCATTTGTATCTCTTCTTTTGTGAAGTGTCTATTCACTTCTGTTGCACATTTCTTGATTTGATTGTTTTGTTAGTGTAGAGTCTTTTGAGCTCTTTGTGTATTCTGGGTATCAGACCTCTATCAGAGTGGTGGCCGGTAAAGATCTTTTCCCATTATGTAGGCTTTCTCTTTGGGTTCTTGATGGTTTCCTTTGATAAACAGAAACTTTTTACTTTGATGACAACCCACTTGCTTTAATTTCCTGCATTTTGGAGGTCTTGTTGAGAAAATTACTGCCTATATGTTGGAGTGCTGAAGCCTATGCCCTCCTCTAATAGCTTCACTAACCTACAGTAACATGCATACCCATGTTAATAGCATCACAATTCATGATAGCCAAAATATGGAGCCAATCTAGGTCTCCATCAACAGATGAATGGATTGCAAAATTATGGGAAATACACACAATGGAATTCTACTCAGTAATAAAGGAGAACAAAATAACAACATTTGCAAGAAGATGGAAAGACCCGGAGAACATTATGTTAAGTAAGATTAGCCAAGCACAGAAAGAGAAGGAGCATATTTTTTCTCTAATATGCCCAAACTAGAGAGTATTAGGAATACCAGAGATAGTTCAGATAATGGAGGGGAACCTCAGCAAAGCTAGAAAGGAAAGGTAAGAGAGGAAAAAGGGTGAAGTTAATTAATGGAGGAGCTACATTTGAATATGTGTATAAGTATGAATGTAGCATGGTCAACCTGGACACTCATTGTTGGGATGGAGGAAAGGGGAAGCGGGGGGGGGCACCAAGCACTGTGTAAATGTATGTCATTTTCAATATGACCCACATAAAAAAATAAAATAAAATAAAAAATACAAAAAAAGAAATAGAGAATGGAATAAGATGGCAAATGAAGCCAAGTAAGGCTATATGGTTTCAGTTAGAAGACAGTGTCACCCCATCTCAGGGGCAATGGGAGTCTGAGTAGGACCCAGAGCTGATCTCACCTTGAGGCAGGAGCAGACTTTCATGCTCCTAGGAAAGTCAGTGACTGACCACTGTCTGTCTCCAGTAGGGGACAGGAGAACTCCTTTTTGGCAATAGGCAATTCTTTAGAGACAAACCAGCTGAGCTTCTAGGGATGGGTGCCACTGCCTGATAAGGTTATATGAATATGCCACTACCCCAAATGTTGATTGGTAACCTTATAGTAACTATATTTTTTTGGCACTTTTCTGCTTTGGTCCCTCTCTGTGTCATGCTGTTGTATCACTGTTTCCAACTTTTATTGGTGGTGGGGATCGAATTGAGGGCCATTGTGTCTCCAAGCTACACCCTCAGCCCTTGTTATTTTGAAACAGGGTCTCACTAAGTTGCAGATGCTGACCTCAAACCTAAAATCCTCTTGTCTCAGTCTCCCAAGTAGTGACATTATTGGTGTGCACTACCATTCCTGGCTTACTGTCTCCATCTTCTGGGCTACTGAATCTATTTTTGCTGCACACTTATGATTTCCATACTAATCCTGATCTTCTAGGAATCGTTGTGTCTTCTGATCATGGGGACCACCGCCTGTCACTACTCCTATTGTATACCACCTTTTATTTGTTGCCAGGACATGTCAACTCCTACTGCCGATTCCACAGTTTTTTGGGCATTAAGTTCTGTTTAGGGTCAAAGCATGAGAGAAAGTTCCTTGTATTTTATTTCATTCTGATGGTTAAGTATTCAGAAGCAGAGAAACATGTACTTTAATGCTTTTGAGAGTCAATTACAGGAAACTTTTTTTCTTATCTATTTAGAGCAATATAAAACCAACCACTACTCAGACTTCCATCTTCCCCAATGACTGTTCTGTTATTGAAACCTTATGATCTTTCCAGCTTTCTGCTTCCTTAGGGTGAGACCCTTCCCCAATCCCTCTTGCAAATGCATCTGGGGTTAGTGTGTATCACCAAAGCTTCAGACAAACAAACATATTTTAATTCCAATAGTGGCACAATCTAAGCTGCATATACAAAACATATTAAGACTAGATTATTTGAATTGCCGAATCTGTAGTTCACTATGCCATGACTGTCATAAGGAAGCACCATGTTAGATTCTGTGCAGAATACCCACATAAGTATATTCAGTATTTTTTACAATATCTGGATCTTCTATACTCCTAAGAAAATGCAGAACAGCCAATGAACTATGAGTGGAAATGACTTATGGAACGAAGCATTGAACTACCAGTGTTATTTCCAGGTTGAAATATTTAATTATAGCAAGTACAGAGACGGACTTGTGGGCAGATGGTTGAACTAATGGTTGAAGTAAGCTGCTTTGCATAAAGGAAGGTTATTTTGACTTTCTCAGACTCATGGCAGAAGCTGCATAAATGAGAAAAATGAGAAATGGGTCTTTTTTATAGTTAAACCATTGAGATTTGGTAGTAAAACCTCAAATGTGCTAACCTTCCCTCACTAATAAAAAGAACCTTTTCAATTCCCCATTCAACCCAAAAGTATGGTCACCATAATGAAGGATTTGGGTATAGACTACAAACTAGAAAAATTCACACTGATAGATTTTTATTTTGGTTTCATTATTATTTTTCTCTGCCATCTTCTGTCTCAGTGTGTCAAGTACAAAGAGATCTGTGATTAAGAGAACGGTTTGGCCAAAAAATTACTGAACATAAGCAGACTGCAATTGGTTAATCTGCCAGTTGTTAAAATAAGTGAACTATCTGAGTGTCTCTGTCAGCATTACCACAGCTATCATCCAAAACAACTGTCCACACAACTTAGAGGAAGGAAGACTTATGAGCTCATAATTTTTTTGAGAATTCAAGATTCAGTCCATGTGAAGCCGTAGTCTGTGGAGCTTAAGCCAGGGTGGCTGGAAGCAGAGAGAGGAAGGGCAAGGGCTCTGCTCTCACATCACAGAGGCTGGAAGCAAAGAGAACAAAAAAGCAAGAGGATTCAAAGACAAAGGCACAGCCACCCCAACAACCCACAGCAACCCACTTTCTCCTGGCACATCCCACCTGCCTACATTAATGAGAATAAATATATCACCATCTGTCTATCCATTGATGAGATTACAACCCTCACAACTCAATTCTACCAACTTTGAATATCAATACATGAGACCTTCAGGGCCATTCTATATCTAACTTAACACTGAGTTACAAAATAGCATAAGAAATGCACCAGCAGTGAAATAGGTTCCATGGCACTAAGAAGCCAAATTTTTTTACTTTATGTATTTATATTTGAATGAAGTTGGTAAAAGCATATTTTTAATTAAAGTATTTGTTATGGGAAGTCTGGTAACTAATGCTGAAACATATAAATAGTAAAATATGTTTCCTCTGGAATCCCCCCAAACAACCTTCAGAAACACTTTTGTTTACACCCTGTGCTTAGTGAACTACATTTAAACAAAAAGAAAGAAGAAATTAGACACATTCACATAAAACAAAATTTTTCTTATAGAATATTATTGCCAAGATATTGAATAATTTAATGTAAAATATTCTGGATGTATAGTATGTATGATATGGCATTTACCACTTATCTGAACATATCTATTATTTAGAAAAGACAACATAAAACTTGGCTGATAGTAAAATTTGCTTCATTTAAATCTCATGACTAAAATCTGTTTCTGTCTTATGTTGATAAATTAATCTATTCTGAATTTTTATTATGAAAAATTTATTTATTTATTTATTTATTTATTTATTTATTTATTTGGTGGTCCTGGGGATGGAACCCAGGGGCCTTCTACCTCTGGGCTACACTCCTAGACCTATTTTATATTTTATTTGGAAACAGGGATTCTTAAGCCAGCCTCAGCTGGCTTCAAACCTGCATGATTCTCCTGTCTCAGCCTCCCAAGTGAGAGGACTACAAGCATGTGCCACCATGCCTGGCTAATATGAAAAATTTAAAGCATAGAATACATATGATTGTTGAGATGATGATAACAGGTTGATAAAATAGCTACTGAGAAGGATGCATAACATTCCAAAATCAAACAGCTTATCTTGATGGCCAGAGGTATTGGCAATCATTCTGAATTTTTCCTTCCTGTTGGCAAATTATAATATCATATTGCAAAGTGGCTTTTCTGGTAGAGAAAGAATATGTATTATGCAGTCTTTTTACAGAAATACATTTCATTGTGGTAATGAACATGTCCTATTTGTTTAAAATTGTTGTTTGGATAATCTGATCATGAACTTTAAAAAGAAAAAATGAAAAAGCATCTATTTTCATGATCATTATTTATAATGGTAGGATATGAATGATTAAATATAATATTTTTCAAAAACATGCATAACAGCAACTAAATGTTTACTGAACATGAATAATTTGTCAGGTATTATGTTCTACATGAAATTTTTTCATGTAATTTTCAAAATAATCCATTTAGTTAAATACTATGAACAGTCCCCATTTTAACAAAGTAGAAAGCCCAGATAGGCTAAGTAACTTATTCAAGGTCAGAAATTTGGTCATTCATTATACATGAACTGAACAAACATTTTCTTGGCACTAGAATTACAGAAATGAGTGAAATGTGGGCCCAGTCCCTGAGGAACTTACTGGGAGAGACAGACATGTGAAAAGCAATTCAAAATGGCATAAAAAGAACTGCACACTTGAAACAGGAACTGCGATTTGACACAGAGAAAATAACATTTGAGCTGAAAACAAGATTTATCAGAAGAAAGGGGAAGGTCATTTCAGGCCCCACAACCTGTGCGCTTGTCAATAGAAGCATTAGAGGCCATAGAACATTGGGAAATGCTGCTGAATTTGAGTGGCTAGAATGGAATGTGTGGGAAGGAGAAAAGATCTTCCTGCCTAGTTGACAGAGCTCGAATCATTCTCTTAGTCTTTGATGCAAACACTTTCACCATTTACTGCCTTTCTCAGTCCATTTTATTCTTTCTTATTTATATTTACTATTTCCACAAGTCTTTCTTCTATTTCCACAAGTCTTTTAAAGCACAAAATAGGACCATCAAGATAATATACATGAGCAAATGCTGTGTAATAGATTCTGGGACTTGAAAAGGTGAAAAAAAGGGAAAAGAAATATCATTTCATTAATTAAGCCAAAATTAGCTTCTAAAAATAAATACTGAATATAACCACGAATAGCCAGGATAATCTAAGAGAAAGAAAATAAAAGATACTGAATTACACACATAGTTTAAAATTCTAATTTCTGAGTATCAATATCAAGCCCACTCGTGAGGTTGGAAAATCCCTAAGGTTATCTAGGGCATTTAAAATACACCACAGCTCATAGGGAAATCCCTAAACAACAGCAAATTTACTTTAGAAACACCAGGCCTTTCTGAGCTGATGTTTAAAGATGCTAATGTAATTTTTTAATGAAGAGTTTATTTTTAATTCAGAAGGCAGGATGCCAAAATATAAAGAAGAAGTAAAACAGAATAAAAAACTTTCTGAAGTTGTCCAGAGCTTGTGGAACACTTCACAAAGACATACAATGCATTTTCTACAGATGAGAAAGGGCTAAATCATGAGTCATGGGGTATGTTTCCTACCAAACAATAATGAAATAATGATGGAACAAACACTGTTGGTTTTTTTTCTAACCCTTTTCAATGTGAGCAAAACCTGCTGTGGAAGCAAGGAAGCCAAGGCATGAAAGATAAGCATGTATAGCCCAACAAGCAAAGGCCTGCAGGAGCCGTGCAAGTAAATGCATGTCTCACTTGTTTACCATTCAAGAACAAAGCCATTCAGGGAACACGCTTGGCATAATACATGGTGGCAAAGGCTGGTAGAACTGGCATTTTATGCTTGGATCTAATAACAAGACAGCATTAATTAAAATTAAGATTGCATATATATATGTATATATATATATATATATATATATCACATACATATGGGTATGTGCACATGTACCCTATGTATGTGTGATATCACATCCATCACATATATAAATTACAGTATTTACATAGAAGTCCTAATTCAAGTGATTTCAAATAATAAAAAGGAGGTGGAGAGGAGAAAGAGAGAAAGGAAAGAGGAAGGCAGCGGAGATGTAGATGTAATTTATTTTTCCAAAAATGCTTATGTTTTGAATACATCCCCTTGAGAGATGGAGTGTATCTTTCTTCCCCTTTAATCTAGATAGCTCTGTGTCTAGGAGTTTGCCATATGATTTCAAAATGTAGGTCATAAGAAATTAGTTTTGATTGGCTGTCTTTGGGAACTCTGCTATGGAGCTCTGAGCTGCCATGATGGCTTGAGGTTGCTGTGCTGTGAGGAAGCTCAGGTCACACATGCATTATCTGGTTATGTGTTCCAGCTAAGGTTCCTGCCTGCATTCTGCATCAACTATCAGGTGTGTGAATAAAGATGCTTCCAGATGATTTCTGCTCCAGGCCTCCAAGTCCTCCAGCTTACATCTCACACGACATGGAGCAGAAACAACTGTCCTCACTTTTCCTTTTCTCAGTCTCCAACCTACAAAATCCATTGTCATTAAATGGGTACTTTGAGCCACTAAATTTTGAGACAAACTTATTATGCACAAATAAACAACATTATAAAGTGGCAATCATTTTTACTGATAAAAGTATTGACATTGAACCTGCTCCTTTCTAGTCATGTCCTTGTCAACTAATATCTAGAAGTGACATTTTTATTTTTTTAATTTTTATTATTATTATTTTTTTGGTGGTACTGGGGTTCCTGGAAGCCCTTCTACCTCCGGGCTACACTCCCAGACCTCTTTTTACATTTTATATTTGGAAACAGGGTCTCCTAAGCCAGCGCGCGCGGCTGGCTTCGAACCTGCGCGATCCTCCTGTCTCTGCCTCCCAAGCACGGGGATTACAAGCGTGCGCCACCACGCCCGGCTAGAAGTGACATTTTTAGATAATGGGATCTGAGTATCTTAAATTTTACTAATTCTCATCAGGTTTCCACGAGCAATGTATACCAACAACACTTAGGTTTAACAAAATAGTAAGTTTTGGCTGGGCATGGTGGTAAATGCTTGTAATCCCAGCATTCGGGAGACTGAGACAGGAGGATCATGATTCGCAGACAGTCTCAGCTACATAGTGAGGCCCTCTGCAACTCAGTGAGACCTTGTTTCAAAACAAAGAATAAAAAATAGGGTTGGGAGTGTAGCTTGGACGTAGAATTCTGTTGGGCTCCATCCTCAGTACCACCAAAAATAAAATAAATAAATTACATGAGAATACATACTTAAAATATGAAGATCTCTTTTAATCCACCAAATTCCAGCCCTTATTTTAAGCATTAGTGATATAACAGTGAAAAGAAAATATAGAGTCAAAGTTATTGATTTTGTCCTTCCAGAGTTCCTATGGTTACAGACATCAGGTGCATATGTGCAGAGTCAAAGAACACAAATGTCCACAGCAATGACATGCGTTTTGAAAAGTGGTTCCTCCCAGAGAAGGAGGAATGCAGAAGGGATAGGTGATAAATTAAAGCGTAGCTTATTTGTGTTTTATTTGTTTAAAAAGTGAAATATAGTCAAATGTTAATGTCTGCAAAATGGTGGTAGTAGTAATAATACATTATCTACTATGCTTTTCAGTTTGTTTGAAATGGTTAATTTTAAATTAAAATTTTAGTAAATCAATATCATTATAACATAGATTCTGGTCTTCAGCTAATGGGGAAATACATTTCTTGCCTATAGGCTACATAAATGTGTAAAAATTTAAAGTTTAAAATGTAGTGGGATTTGTGGTGATACATTTCTATACACACAAAACTTTTTATATTATTTTATTAAAAGACATACTTCAGGCTTACAAGATGTATCAAAAGAATAGTGGAAGGGGTTGGGGAACTGAGATGGGGGAAAGAAGTACTGATAAAGGAAACAGTTCAAATTAGGCTATGTCCATGTATGAAGGCATCACCACAAATCTCACTATTGGGTATGGGAAGAGGTGGTGGTAGGGTGGGACTGGAAGGAAAACCCACAAAGATCTGGGTACATGTATTTTTGTATGACTTTGAATCTCACTATGATATATAATTATAATGCACCAATAAAATTATAAAATAGAAGTAAAACCAAGCAACAAACAAGCAAACAAAAAAACATATCAGTATCATTAGGTCTTAAATCAAAGGGAGTCTATATGCTTCAATGGGTAAAGTTTATATGAACTCTAAGTCTAGATAAACTCGAGTGAAAATTTCATTGTATTCATAAACTTGAATGAAAATTCTATTTTTTCCACTTCCTGGTATCAGTGGACGAAGTGCTTGACCTTCTGGAAGCTGTTTCCTAATCTAAAGATGTGGTAATCAAACAAACTTACCTTTATGGGATTCTGTTTTTATCAGAGATAAAGTAGATAAATAGCTAACTTTTATTGAATGCTGTTACTTGGCAAGGCAGTGTTCTCAGTGTTTTACATAAACAACTCTTTGATTCTCAAATTGCTCTCTGGAGCATGGAAGCAGACTCACAAGGCCTTTGTAGAACCTTCCAGATGTTTGAGAAGAATGTTGTGCTACTTGATATGTACTGGGCATTGCTTGATAGTCTGGCTCAATGTAGTTCACAGTTTCCACTTTAGATCCTGTCATATTCCTTGGACTTGTGTTCTTCTATCTTTCTGAAGCTTTGTTTTCTGCAGTTGTGGAAATAAAACACAATGTTCAGGTTAAAAACAAAAAACTCTTATGTGGGAAAAAATTGAGGTTGGTTGTTTCCACTGTGATTCCAGGCTTGGAGACATTGATGCCCAGAACACACATATATCTTAGTTAAAAAAAAAAAACCTAAGAATAAAATAAAAATAGCATTTTCTTTTAATTTATGTGCATTATATTTTCAACTGGCTACTATTATAAGTTGTCAGGACATAAAATTATTAAGTTGTTTAGGCATAATATGTGGAACTATTAGGTGTCTCTTTTGGCATAGTGAAGATAATTGCAGGGACATCATGGAAACTGCAAATAAAGAACATTTGGGCCAGTGGTGGTCGTGCACGCTTATAATCCCAGTATTTGGGAGGCTGAGACAGGAGGATAGCAGGTTTTTGGCCAGCCTCAGCTACTTAGCAAGGCCTTCCACAACTTAGTGAGACCCTGTTTCAAAATAAAGAATAAAAATAAAAATAAAAATAAAAACCAGGGCTGGGGGTGTAGCTCTGCAGTAGAATGCACGTAGGCTCAATCCCCAGCACCTCAACTAAATAAATAAAATAAATAAATAAATAAATCTGGGCATTCTGAATTAACACATCTAACCTTCATATCATCCGAAGGGGGATGCTTTATCGTTATCTGACTTTACAGGCACTGATGCACAGAGGTTTAATATCTTGTCTACATATGTTAAGAGAATTGTGCAGGATGTGAATGTAGTCAGTCTGACATCAAAGCCCAGGCCCCAAACCAGCACATTTGCAGCTTTCATGTTCCTGTATAAATAACATGAAAGTGTCAAATAAACTACATTGACATACCCGGAGGGAAAATGTAATTTTAGTTAAAGTATTAGGAGTATATAATTTCAAACTAGAATTAGAAAAAATATTATATTGGTGCATGCCAATTATACAGAATGGTGGAATTGATTGTGGCATATTTGCACATGCATATATTAAAAAAATAATTTGACTAATTTCACTCCCCAACACCCCCACCCATTTTACCTTCCTGTCTCCCATTCCCGTCCTTTACCCTAATGTGCTCCCTTCTACTTTCATTGCCTGCTTATTTTCCCTCTAGCTTTGACATATGAAAGAAAACATATGCTACATTTTCCCTCTGAGTTTGACATACTTTGCTCAAAATTATGGTCTCAAGTTCCATTCATTTCTCTGCAAAGGACATAAATTTTTATTCTTTTTTATGAAAGAATAAAACTCCTTTTTTGGGGTGTGTGTGTGTGTGTGTGTGTGTGTGTGTGTGTGTGATTACATTTTTAATCTATTCATTTGTTGACAAATACTTAGGTTTGGTTCCATAGCTTGGTTAGTATGTATTTTGCTGTGACAGACATGGGTATGCATATGTCTCTAAAGTATGCTAACTTTAATTCATATATATATATATATATATATATATATATATATATACACATATATATATTAATGTATATATAAAAGAATTAAAGTCAGCATATTTTAGAGAAATATATAATATATCTATATCTATATCTATATAGATATATCTATATATATCTAAATAAAGGTATAGCTAGATCATATGGTAGTTCTATTTTTAGATTTTGAGGTTTTTGAGAAACTGCCTTACTGATTTCCATAAAAACTGTACTAATTTAAATTTCCATCATCAATGTTTAAGCATTCTTTTTTCTCTACATCCTCGCCAGCATTTATAGTTATTTGTATTCTTGATGACTGTTATTCTAACTGGAGGGAGAAGGAATCTCAGTGTAGTTTTTTATGTTTTTTTATTGGTGCATTTTAGTCATACATCTTAATGGGATAAAAGACTTGTGGAGACATACATGCACACATCTCCCAACTAGCCCTTACCCGATCCCTACCCCATTTTCTCCCCATCTCTCCTCCCCATGCTTGGCTTAGTGACTGACTTTTATATGTTTGTTTAAGTACATCATGTGCTTTAGAGAGTTTTCTTCTTTCCCCCTCCCATCCCCTCCTTTAGGTTGTCTTGTTTGCTCCTCTATAGGATTTCCTTTTTCATCTAGAGTTCCTTCTATGACCCATTTCTCCTTAGCTCTCACATATTAGAGAATGCATTTGATTTCTTATTTTTTGTCACTGACTAATCTCACTTAGCATAATGTCCTCCAGTTCCATCCATTTCCCTGAAAATGATGTAACTCAGTTTTTTTAATGGCTGAGTAAAATTCCATTGTGTACATATCCCACAGTTTTGTAATCCATTCATCTGTTGATGGACATCTCGACTGGTTCCATAGTTTGGCTATGGTGAATTGTGCAGCTATCACATAGATAAATATGAATTAGTTTGGTGGTTTGGTTTCCTATCTTTTGGGTAGATACCCAGAAGTGGTATTGCTGGATCAAATGGTAGAATTGTTCCCATTCTTCTGCGGATTCTCCATACTGTTTTCCAAAGTGGTTGCACTAATTTGCAATCCCACCAACAACGTTTTAGAGTTCCCACTTCTCCACATCCTCACCAGCATTTGTTGTTAGTTTTGATTTGCATTTACCTAGTGGCTAAAGGTATTGAACATTTCTTCATATAGTTAGCCATTATTACTTCTGGAAGAATTTTTTTTTTATTCATTGTACAAGTCCTGATGAGTCTCATAGACAAACATGTTTGGTTACAGGCAGAGTCAGAGTGACAACCTGACTCCTTGTCCCCAGTTCTTGGTATCCCCGTGTTTTAACTGGAGAAGTTCTCTTCTGAAGTGTTCATCAAAGATATGCAAGTACTTACAACACCATGAGAGGACACAGAAAGAAGCACCTGGACTTGAAGAACAGTGACGTGGTCAGTATCTTGGTAGTAGATGGGACTCTTTAGATTAAAGGTCAGGCATTTTCCATCTGAACTGGGAATTTACAGTGGTCATTCTAAGCACGTGGAAAAAATGCTGCTATTGGATAGTAATTGTCATTTTAAAAGGCTGTTATTTGAGTTCTCTGCTTTTGTAATCTGTAAAATGCTTCCTTCCTTTGTGCTCCACAGCAGACAACAAGTATCATTTCTTTATCTGTCTTCCTTGCCAGCCCTGGGCTTCTGAAGGTCAAGGACAATCCCTTTTGCTTCAAACAATATCTTCAGTATCAGCCAAGAGCAGTTACTTATAAATAGTAGGAGCTTAAAAGTTCTTTGCTAAGTTAATTCATAGTAAATATATGTTGGCAGAAAGCTATATATGAACTATTATGTCATTTATTTAATCAGCCCAAATAATACTCATTTCCAATTAGAAATAACTGACTTGGTCTTTATATGAACAAGAAACAAATGTCTATATTGTTAAACCAGTGAGACCATAAGCTTATCTGTTATAAAGGACACTGTTACTCCAAACAACACACCTATTCTATAGCTTAAAATAATCCTGTTCTTCTTAAACCAAAACTTTATCAAGTGTCAGTCTTTTTCTCAAGCAAGCTCATTTTTAGCCATGTTTCAGATTCCTCTGTGCTCTGGCCACACTGGCTGGTATGCAGTGCCTTCTCAGTGCTTTAAGACCTCGACATCATTATTTCCTCCTCTCTTTCTTTTCTTAAACCATTCATGTTGCTTGAGATACTAAGTTTCTTTCTACTTCCTATCTATCCAAATCCTGCTTTTATTTTCATTTTCTAGTTTAGGCTGATATACTCTGTCATACTTTCCTAATAGTTTTGAACTCCACTGATGCACTTTCCTTGACCTTTAATTGCATAACCACTCTGGACTGTACCATCTGACTCGTGAATGTTATTTTTGCTTTACTCTTATTTGATTGTTAATCTAGACTTCCCAACCAGATTCCAAGCTCCTTGAATAGAGGAATCAATCATTACAGTTTCACTGGGTCAAACATGGTTCTAAACAAATTGTAGTTATCCAATATGTCATGATTCATTTCTTCATTGATAGCAGCCTCACATATTGCTTAATGACAAATGATTCAACAGACTACAGATCTGATTCAATGGTCATATTTCATAAGGCGCTAAGCAAAGCAGAAGTTGGTGATACTAAAGAAGAAAGGGGGAATCACTCATTGGACACTCAACATATTAAAACATCTACCAGACTTCAGTGTGTGAAAGTTCAGACACAGTTCATGGTCAAATCTGAGAAAGTTAGTAGTTTTAAGGAAATAAAAGCACCAAAACAAGAGATCAAAAGAAGTGAGCCTTGGATTGAGTTGAATTAAGCTGTTTGCTTTCCACGTATCCCATTTGCAAATATCTGGACTTTGTTTAGATTTGGCATCAGAGAATCATATGGTTGTCAATGCTTAAGTGATAGATTCTTCCATATACCGTATATTCTGAAGTTGCAATCCTGGCATTCATGCCAATATCAGCAGTGACATGGATGCATTTAGATTATTCTAGGATTATGATATATGTGAGTTTGGATCACTGTATATGGCTGTATATGGTAATGATATCAGGATGTCTCCTCCTAAAATCAATTATTTTGATGCCATTGTATGTGGCTCATTAGCTACGGACTCTGTAGTATACAGACCTATCATGAAATCACTGCTGAAAGATGATGTTCAAGGAGGCACCACATTGCGTGAGGCAAGGGCCTCCACTTGGGCTTCAGGGAGACATTTTGGCTGAGTGTGTCTTTCTAAGGGAAGAGAATGAAACACATGCCCTTTCTTCTCCAAATCGCACAGCTAAATTATCTTGAAAGAATAAGCATTAGCATGTTTTAGGAAAGCCTAGAGTGCTGTCTATTGTCCAGCTTTATTGGATATGACAGTTTCATTACTCTCAAGGAAGATATAAAATAGATCCTTGGACTAAGGGCACAGTAGGGAAAATACTGTGTTTGCCTATAAGGTAGAAAAGGGTCAGCCTTCTGCTTCGTAGTATTATGAAGCAGATAGAGAAGAAGAACTTCTCTATCTCAGGACAACGCAACAAGTATTCATCTACATGATGAACACATTGTATGTGTTTTCTCCAAAGTATGGGCAAATGTGCCTTTTTGCTATAAATAAACAGACTTATTGACGCTACATTTTTCATTGACCACCACAGGTTTCATAGTATCACTTGATATTGAACATCTCCAACGACATGAGTAGTTGTATGCAATCAGAGAGGTAGGAATACTGAAAGAGTGACTTAGCCATCTCTTTGCCTTCTGGTCTGTATTTATATCACACTGAAAAGTGGAGATTTTATTTGCATTTTCCAAGTAGACTCCACATTGCTATTTTATTTTGAAGATTTAAAGAAGTTTATTAGAAACATAGAAATACAGAGGATAGGTACAGCTCCATACCAGACTGGCATGGAGGGGTGACTCGAATGAATACACACCATATTGCTATTTTGGATTCACATTAAGAGATACTGTAGAGATGCCAATTTAATAGATATTTGCATTATGGGGAAGATTATAATAGATATGTTTACTGATATCTTTCATTCCCTAGACTCTATTCAGCTCTGTCAAATTAATTTCTTATTTTGAGATTTTAATTTTTATATTTTAATTATTTTTTTTTGGTGGTACTGGGGTTCCTGGAAGCCCTTCTACCTTAGGGCTACACTCCCAGACCTATTTTATATTTTTATTTGGAATCAGGGTCTCTTAAGCCAGCGCAGCTGGCTTCGAACTTGTGTGATCCTCCTGTCTCTGCCTCCCAAGCGTGGGGATTACAAGCATGTGCCACCACGCCCAGCTAATTTTTATATTTTAAAAATACACTATATTATACTTTCATATTCTGACATGTGGGGCAGGGTGAGGAGACAGGAAAGGAAAAGGCTTCTATTTGTTTGTACTATTCATTTAAGTATCAGAAACAAGACAGGGAAAGGAAAGCTGCTGAAGCACTGGGTGGCAAGCCACCTGGCAAACTGTGAAAACAGAAACCCCACTGTGACATGAGCTATGTCTTCTTCAACTGTGCCTGATGTCTGACATCCTATTTTGCTACTGGTACATGACAGCTAGCTTAACCTCCAGATTCCTGTATGAACTGTGTGAGAACTCACTAAAATCATTCTCTGATCATACAGTCGGCTCCAGGAAAGACTGCTGAGCTTTAATGGAGGCATGCATGCAGGGAAAAATCTCCGATACCTTACTTAATAAACAAGACTAACAGTCTTCTCTCCGTATTGTTCTTGATGACATTTAGAGAAATTTGTAACACAATGGGACTAGTATGGCAGTAGAATTACTTAACTCATTCTCTTATGTATCACAGAAAAGAGATCTTTAAGTTGTAAAATGTCTTATTATGGGCTTGGCATAACCAGTTTTTGGAATATAATTGTATTATTTCAAAGTACTTCATCACTTATAAAAATGTCTTTGTTATACTAAATTATATACTAGGTGTTTATACTAGGTGATGCAAACTTGCATTGGTGCTCAAGGCTTATAGGAAGTGTAATTACATACTCCTTTGTTTGCTTCACAAGACTTCCAACAGAAACTAGCACATGCACATTTCCCAAATCCCTGAACACTGAGCAGTAAAGGTCTTCCTGTGAATGCACTTCTGGACCAGATTTCTTTACCTCTGGGTAGACACATGTGATGCAACAGGAAGTCACTGTGGGGTTTCTGTAGTGAAGAGCTGGAACTGTGAAGAACAAATAGCATGACCTGCTCCCGGGAGCTTGTATGTGATTCATTGCCATGTACATAACCTTGACGCTGGCATCTTCCATTCTAAAGTCCAGCACTACATCTTGCCTAAAAGAGCTGTGATTAGTTTGAGAATACAGCAGGTCTTAACTCACAGCTTTTATTACTTTTACCCTTGCTCTATCCCACTAACTATCTTCTTAAGAAAAAATTCAACATCTCAAGCATAGTATCAGCTCTACTAATCAAGAAATCCTTTTGAGGATTTTCCAGTGGAAAGCATGCATGGACAGTTAGTGGTAGGAAAGAAGCAGGTCAGGGATATATTGGAGGAATCTTTAGGAAATGAAATGAGCAAATTTGCCAATTTAATGTGAGACTTCAGGAAAGCATTCTCAATCTTTTTGTTAATTTTTTTAATTGGCGCATTGTCGTCATACATCTTAATGGGATAAAAGACTTGTGGAGACATACATGCACACATCATCCAATTAGCCCTTAGCCTATTCCCACCCCATTCTCTCCCCATCCCTCCTTCCCATGCTTGGCTTAGTGATTGATATGTTTAAGTACATCATGGGCTTTAGAGAGTTTCCCTCTTTTCCCCTCCAATCTCCTCAGGTAGGTCACCTTATTTGTTTCTCTATAGGGTCTCCTTCTTCCTCTAGACTTCCTTTTGTTACCCATTTCTCCCTAGCTTTCGCATATGAGGGAAAGCATCTGATGTCTTCTTTTTTGTGACTGACTAATCTCACTTAGTATAATGTCCTCCAGTTCCATCCATTTTCCTGAAAATGATGTAATTATGTTTTTCTTTATGGCTGAGTAAAATTCCATTGTGTACATATCCCACAGCTTTTTAATCCATTCATCTGCTGATGGACATCTTGGCTGGTTCTGTAGGTTGCTGGGTAAAGATAACATTCCCAACAACAAAATAAGCACACTGGTAGAAGATTTAGTTTTAGAGTTTATATGTTTGGGATGTCTATAAGAGAAAATAAGTGGGGAGCAACTATTGATGTGTATAAATCTACAATTGTGCATTTGTGATGAGTAGAATCATGGCCCCCAAAGAGGCCCCTGCTTTATTTACCAGAACTTGTGTTGCCTTAAATGACAGAAGACACTTTGTATATGTGCTTAAGATTAAAAAGTTTAAGATAGGGAGAGTAGCCAGAATTTATAGAGGGGCTTGATCTAATCACATGGCACCATTAGAGAAGGTTTGGCCAAAGAGGATCAGAGAAGGCAGCATGAGAAGGATCTGACCTGCTGTTGCTGGCTTTGAAGATCAATAAAGGTAATTGTGGGCCAAGGAATAGCAACCCCTAAAATAGACTGAAAATGGCAATGGAAAACCAGTAAAACAACCACCCCTTCCCCTCCAAATGAAAAAGCTTTCACTTATGGATACCACTCTCTTAGGCCACCTTGGCCACAAAAGAAGAAAATTCTACCCCTCAGTTCTTGTCAGTCTGCAAATTATTTGCTTCATTGTTGGTCTTGGGTCTGGCTTGTCACTGACAGATTCTGATCCTCAGAGCTACTGAGTGAACTGTCAGGGTGAAATATGCTTTGGCACACAATAAGAAGTGTGAGACCTTTTGACCTCCTCTCATTCACAAGGTGAAAGCTAGACTTCTTGAAAGAGAAATTGACACTGTGTCCCAGATACTATTCTTAACGGCTAGCAGTTTGGGTTTCCCCCATCAATAGCGAAACTCTTCTGCAGCTTCCTCAGAAGCCAGGTGAGTTGGGGAGTTGGGGTCTGGGGATATCTAAGCATGGCTGTGTTTAGAACTGATCATATAAGTAGTACATTTTTCTCTTTCATTTTGTTCTTTCTTGTTTAATATTAAAGTCCAGTTCAAGTGTGAAGAATCAGTCTTGCCATCTTGACAAAGAGCTAAAAGGAATACCACCCAAGGCACGAGTGATGGTAGTTGTGATCGGGCTGATGTTTTCTCATGATTAGAAGGGGCTAAGGAATTGGAGGTGGAAGACAAGAGTTCCTTATTGAGGAAAGATGTAGATGGTATTCTGGATCAACTGGCTGGAGCAAGGTTGTCAGTTTTCTCTACTATAAGGTTATATCCCCCTTTCTTTCCATATTATAATCTTTGGAAGGCAGTTACTATGTATCTCTTATAAATGGAGCGGGTTAGGTTCTGTCTTCTTGAGTAAGAACTAGCTACAAAAGTTATAAGAATTCTTCACACATGGAAAGTTTCTTCTCTATTTACTTGTTCAGTTATTTACAGTGCTATTATCTGATGGATATCTATACTTTCTTCACAATCTAATACTACTTTATTTACTTATTTATTTACTTTTCTTAAGTTATTCCAGCTTTGACTTTTGTGTGTGTGTTCTTTCAGTTGGTTCTTATGTTCGTTTAAAATACCATCTTCGATGTGATTTTTGTCTTGAGCACCTCTTTACTTTCTGGTACTGCAAGGCCCATCATCTTGTATATTGTCTTTCTTAGTCTTGGGTCATGTTCTTTTGCTTGAGAAGGTTTTTTTGTTTTTGTTTTTGTTTTTTGGTGAATGGTATGAGGAACCAAAATACGGTGTTAAGTATACCCAGTGCTATTTATTGGTCAATCTTTGCTTCTATGCCCCTCAGCTAGCAAAATAAGGAAATCTGTCAATATTAGCTTATTTATATATCTATACATATCTATACATCATTTTATATGTAATCATATTTACATTTAGCAGAAAAAAAGACTCCAGCTCTAATCCATTACCACATGGATCATTGTAGGCTCTTCTCTTTACTTTTTGTAACTTCCAAATTAAAAATTTTAAAAATGGTTCTCACCATTACCATCAATTTGCTTACTCATTCAATTTCAGTCTGTATCTATAGTGGTTTCAGAACTGTTACTCCCATGGAAAACGACTTCATCAGCTACAATGCTGTACTTATGTAATGTTCCTTTTGACTGTAGTCTTCCATACCTTACTCATTTTCAAAGTTAATTAGGTTGCCACCTCTTCCCTTAACCTTCTTCCGGGAGGTTGTTTTATGTTAGTTTGATGCCTTTATCATGTTATTAATTCAATCCAATTTCTCATGGCTTCTTAAATAATTTTAAAAATGTGCATATATATACACACATTTTTGAAATTATTTAAGAAGTCATGTGTAATATATGTATATTATATAATTGTATATATCATATATATATATATGTGTAATATATGTGCGTAAATATATATATCTATATATCTATATCTATATATCGGTTTTTTGCGAATCTGGGGATGGAACCCAAGGGCATTCGATCTCTGAGCAACACCTCCTGCCCTATTTTTTAGTTTTTATTTTGAAACAGGGTCTCACTAAGTTTCAGAGGGTCTCACTAAGTAGTAGCTGAGGCTGTCCACGAACAGTGATCCTCTGGTCTCAGCCTCCCGAATGCTGGGATTACAAGCATTCGCCACCACGCCAGGCTAAAAATATGCGTATATTTAAGGATTCATTTTTTTTTTTGCTGTAAGTTCTATATTTTGGCAAATGTAGATTGCCACATACCCATGATTATATTTACATATATATTTATTCACCTACCAAAATTTTGTGCTTTATATATTTAACCATCATCTATAAACACTGGTTTGTGCAGATGTATTTCTCTGAACAATTTATTTCTTACTGTTTTAAATTTCCTTTCTAATATATTTCATCTTCATTTTCTATCATTTATATGTGATTATCTTTCATGTGAGACACGAATTCATTTTGTGACCTGCTTTTTTTTCTCCTTATAAAGTAGCCACTTTTAGAGTCCTTTCACTCCAATTCATATAAAACAGTGATTTTTTTCCCTAATTCACTAGAACGAAGTAACAATATACCTCACTTACAGTAACCTGCATTGAAATACATGCTATAAAATCCATGAAGAAATATCAGCATGACTTTTCTTTTTAACACTCTATTTCCTTATCCACTATATTTTTGAAAATTTCCATTTAGATTGCTCAAGTGTAAGGTACAACAGCACATGCTTGTAATACCAGGAACTTGGAAGGCTGGGATGGGAGAACCACAGGTTTGAAGCCAGTGCACAATAATTTAGTGAGAACTTGTTTCAAAAATAAAAAGGGATGGGGACGCAGTTCAGAGGCAGAGTACCCCTGGGTTCAATTCCCAGCCCTTCCCCCCAAAAAACGACTGCATAAGCACTATTATTATTAGAAAGAAATTTATAGCCTATCTACTGGTATTTAAGTTTATTGGAGAAAAATAGGACTGCAAACATTCTATAAATGGAAAAATACCTGTTATAACAGTAGAAAGAACAAAGCTTTAATTTTTAATTGAGCAAAAAAAGTTTTACTCAATATATATTTTTCTGAAATGTAGAAAAAGTAATATTCCTTTAGTCCTTGATTTGAGCAGACTAATATGTGATTTCTGCTAATATCAAGGCCTGAAAGAACATAATGTTTCACATTTCAGTTGGACACTTTGAGCACTAATTATTATAGTATATAAATTGTTACCTTGAGGATTTTACAATCTGAAGGAGAATGACAAGTACCAATGCAACTGTAACATAAGGCCAAACATAATCACTACCACCCACAAAATAAATATGAAAGGCTAAGGAAGTCCATAGACAGACAATGATTATGTCTGATTGGAAGAACTAGGCTAAGCTTAAAGGAGGAGGGAGTGTTTAGGTTGTACCTGAAGAACTGATAAAAATTTAACTGAAAGAGATGGCACTACAAACACAGGTAGAGGTCAGAATCAGTGATTTTTAAGAAAGATGGAATGGCCTGGCATAGGTTTTTCATAGGCTAGGAAATGAAAGTTTTGACTATATTTACCTCTTTTTTCTAAAGCTTTAAAAGTCAGGCAAACATAATTCATTAGAATAA
This sequence comes from Muscardinus avellanarius, assembly GCF_963383645.1. NCBI lineage: Eukaryota > Metazoa > Chordata > Mammalia > Rodentia > Gliridae > Muscardinus > Muscardinus avellanarius. The sequence goes on along the minus strand of NC_137795.1, from coordinate 34,156,726 downwards.
GAAGTAGTCCTTAAATAATTTTAAAGAAGACATTTAAGGCAAATTAGATGAACTTTTAAAAACATGATTGGGAGTTAAAAGGTTATTTCAGTGGTCTTTTTAGGTCGAGATTCCTAACTTCAGTGTGCATGAGAATTGTGTGTGAAGCTAATTAAAAACCAGTGCCTTGTGAACTAAGACTGTGGTTCATTTCACAAGTGGCCCCAGGTGCTGCTGTGCACAGTGAAGTTGGAGTAAGTGAAAGTGAGAGCCCACCATTGAGTATGCGCAAGAAATGACTAATGGGCGTGGAGGAGACCGGCTGGCACCCTGCCTACAGAACTCCAATTTTTACGTGTGACTCAGTTTCAATTCTGAGGCTCTCTTAACTATAGCATCAAAAACAATAAAGGTTTCCTAAACTACAGTGCAAATTCTAAGAATTGCTTCCTTAAGGTGATGGGGAAACTGAATAGTACCTTCACAAGCATGGTTTGTGGCTAGATCTAAGAAGTTGGGACTACACTGAGAGGACTAGAGTGTCCCCACTTGTCTTTCTAGTGTCTCAAGAGACTAGGGGGCCTGATGAGAGAGATTACAGAAGAGATTTCTAAGGCAGGAATAATAATCAACTCATCTCAGCAGGATCAGTACGTGCATGCGTGCGTGTGTGTGTGTGTGGGGGGGTAATGAATAAAGGAATGGGTGAATAAACAGGGAAAAATTAATAACATTATGTTGAAGGTTTATAAGGCAGCAATTCAAATTAGAATTTGTAAAACTACATCCACAGTGTCATAGTAGCAAGCATTTATAAAGATTACAAGTGTTCTTTCAGGAAGACTTTGTAACTTCCTACCACAACTGAAAGCAAAGGTAAGAAGAACACAGAAAGAGTCCTCTGGTGATTTCTAGCCAGTAACAGTCAACAGCTCAGAAATTTCTCGAGACGAGAAGAACCCTGAGGAAACTGTCTGTCTCTTTAGGGCAGTATTCCTTTCTGGTACCATATTGTCCTACTCACCCTTAGGAAACACCAAACACTGACATGAAGCTCTCTCAGAAAAGAGACTCAAGAAGAGATTGGGGTCACAGGACAAATTTTATTTGGCTCAAGAAATGTAGTTGTGAATAAACTTTGCATGAACAGGATTTGTAAACACTCCTCCACTTAATGGTGAAAAGTTTTTGGATGATAAGAATCTGTCTGTCTGGACAGTGTACTAAATTCTGGAAAAGAACTATTTTCTGAGCGATTTACTAGAAAATAACTTTGTGTGTGTTGGGGGAGGGTACTGGGGATTGAACCCAGGGGCACTCTACCACAAAGCTACATGCCCAGCCCATTTTCTTTTATTTTTTATTTTGAAATAGAGTCTCACTGAGCTACCATATGCCAACCTTGAGCTTGCAATCCTCCTGCCTCAGCTTCCCAGGTACTGGGATCACAGATGTGCACCACCACACCTGGCTTGAACATAATTATTGTGACAATATAATTAATTATGGACCACTTTGTAGTAGTGAGAATCCTTTTAGTTCAATGATTACTGGAATAATTTATTCTGTCAAAAGGACAATAAGAGGCCAACAATAAATATAGCATGATTTTAAATTAGCACTTATCAAGTATTTATTGTTCTAGATTCTTGAGATTTGTCACATAGAATAGCCATATATTCCATTTGAATCTGACTAGCTGGTGTTTCAGGTTCCAAAATATCATATTCAGTATAACATTTAATTAATTAATTTATTTATTTATTTATTTATTTTGTGTGTGTGTGTGGTACTGGGGTTTCTGGAAGCCCTTCTACCTCCGGGCTACACTCCCAGACCTATTTTATTTTTGGAAACAGGGTCTCTTAAGCCAGAGCGGCTGGCTTTGAACCTACGCGATCCTCCTGTCTCCGCCTCCCAAGCGCGGGGATTACAAGCGTGCGCCACCACGCCCGGCTCAGTATAACATTTTAAATTGAAAAAATTTAGATGGGAATCTAGGAAGTATTTGATTTACATTTAAACTAATATAATTCCTTTCTTTTGTTATAGTAGAATATTAAAATTATTATTAATAATAACTTGAAGTAATATTTAATTGGCTTTTACTAGGATTATGAAAATGGCACTGCTTTGCTACAGAAGAGAATAGCCTACTATGACAAAATAAATGCATTGGTAGCCACAGTATCACTGCACACCCTTCCTTGTGCTCTGTAGATTCTATTTAATAGAAACAAGGAATCCAACACAGACAAGGCAGCTATAGTCTAAGGCCCTTGAGTCATCCTCACATCAAAGCAAATACAGTTACTAACTTCAATCATAACCAAAAGGAATTTTAAAAACCTTAGTCTCTAACTCCATGATAGCATGTGTGTGTGTGTGTGTGTGTGTAAGTGAAGATCAGAAAAAAATTTAGACTTGAATTCCACATTGACTGACATTGCCAACTTTGCCTTTTAGTAATAACTAGATAAAATGTCAGAACTGCATCTTGTATGGTCTTGGTTATAGAATTAGGCAGCTAGTAAAATGATGCAGAGTATCTCATTATAACAACATTTAATTATTACTTTGAATTTCATGTAAAAGAAATTTTTATATAAAAATATTTCATACTAAACTGTCATATTTATTTCTTCTGGATGGATTACAAAATTGACCTTGCATAATTAGTCACTGGCAAATTATACTTAAAGATATTTCTGGAAAATTAATCTCAATGATTTTTGAGATAATAATAATATTTACCATATGTTTATTCTCCAAACATACATTATAGTGTTCTGTAAAAGTTTAATGGATTTTTAACAGTAAGGATAGAATAAAAATTTATCTATTATATTTGTTTAGAATTGTACTCAACCCACTAGACTTTTGGAAGACAGACAAAATGAATATAAACTTAAATTTAGATTAAATACAGCAGCACACTTTAGGCCCCAGCCACATAACTAAATTTTTGACAAAAAAATGTATGAAGACAAGCAAAGGTAAGATTTAAGCAAGAAACACCCTTCAAACATTGGGCTTACATTGAACTATACTTGTATTTGACATTTTGGTGTTTGTTTCATTAGGAATTTAAACTTCATTTGGATGTTTTATATGTGTTATTTATGAATTTGAAATATTTTGACTTTTGTATTCTAGATAATTCTTCAAGTGAATCCCCTGAAGGACTGTGGGAAAGTTTTAAGTTGTAGTACTTTCTAACATAAGAAAAACTGGGAATTCTAAGAAAAAGATGATTCTGTAAGCTGCTTCTGCTGAATAGAATTTTCTTACTAGTTTTATCGAAAGTACCAAAACATTGTATGGAAGCAATCCAAATATCAGTGTCTTAAAAGAAAAGTCACTCATATGAAACATGTGGAGACTTTTTGCCTTTACTGATATTTGTTAGTGAAGTGTCAAGATGGCATTAAGTTTTATGAGAGGAAAATATAAGAGCTGCTAGGATTTGAGGACACACTTACATAACAGATGTTATAGTTTCTGCAAGTTGTTAACTCATCCATCATTTGTTTCGACACTTATTCAATATTTATATACTAAAGTCAGGGGACTCAAAAGGAATCTTTGTCCTTTGGCCTAATGGAGCCAATACAGTGCTTTCTTTTGCCTCCGTGTTGCAGAGTTACTAGTGAACACACTTGTTTCTATTATGCTTTTGTCAATATAATTATAAATCAGAATGAGATTCCAAGTGATACATACATGCACACATTCCTTGGTCTTTTATCATCTACATCACAGCCTGCTCCCCATTATTTCTCCCTATACATGTTAGTGATATTGGTAGTGGTATCTTCATGGATATAATGTTATTTAAACTGCTTCCTTTCATCCTTGTCTTCCCTAATATTCATAAATGAATCCAGGCTGTGGATGATGTCAATAGACATGAGAATACACACACATGATGTCTATCTCATGTAACACATTTCTCCAATAAGGAAATCTTTCTGAGGCTCTCAAAAGAAATAATAAATTGATTACCAGCATGTTATACTACCAGATCACCCTCACCCCAAACAAGATGACACTGGGTAGAGTTTAGGCTGCACTGGAGATATTCTATTAAAGTTAGGTTGGGAACCAGCTTATGTCCATCAGCAGATGAATGAACTATGAAATTATCACACACACACACACACACACACACACTGGAATTTTACTCAGCCACAAAGAAGAATAAAATTATGCCATTTGCAGAAAAATGGGTGGAACTAGAAAATATCATGCTAAGTGAGGTCAGCCAGTCTCAGAAAGTGAAGGATTCTAAGTCCCTCATATGTGGAAGCTAGAGAGAAATTGAAAAACAAAAAAGACTTTATATAAACGAGGTGTCAGACCAGCAGAATAGTGGAAAGGGATTAGAGGAGGAAGGTGGGGAGAGGAAAAGGGAGACTTGATGAAGGAAATAGTTCAGTCTTATGTACATATGGGACGTTATCCATACCAACTTCAATATTATGAGCTGGGAGGGGTTGGCTTGAGAGCTACAGAGAAAGCCTGGGTGCTCCGGCATGGCATGCATGTTTCTAGTCTATCACAGTAAACTTAAGTACAGTGTGTCATTATAATGCACTAATAAAAGTATATATTTTTCTGTTATATTTTTATTTATAAACTTTTATTGGTGCATTGTATTCATACATCTCATTGGGGTATAAAACTTGTGGAGATGTACATGCACACATCACCCAATTAACCCTTAACCAATCCCTATCCCCTTCCCTCCCCCTCCCTCCTTCCCATGCTTGGCCTTGTGATTGATATGTTTGTTTAAGTACATCATGTGCTTTAAAGAGTTTCCCCTTTTCCCCCTCCCATCCTCTCAGATAGGTCACCTTGATTGTTCCTCTATAGGATCCCTTCTTCATCTAGAGTTCCTCCTGTCACCCATCTCTCCCCAGTTTTCACATATTAGGGAAAGCATCTGATTTTTTATTTTTTGTGATATTTTCCTATAAATGCCGTAATTTTGTTCTCCTTTATGGCTGGGTAAAATTCCATTGGGTACATATTCCATAGTTTTATAATCCACTCATCTGTTGATGGAGATATTGGCTAGTTGCATAGTTTGGCAATGATGAATTGTGCAGGTATGACCATAGATACTCATGCAATAGTTTGGTAGTTTGGTTTTCATTCTTTTGAGTAGGGCCTCCAAATAATTGAGGCACTATACATCTATACATAAATATGCAAATAAGTACACAATGTATTTGGTATAACAATTTCATAGGGGCTTAGGATAAGAAAGTCTAGAAAGACTCCTTTGGAGGAACTATACTAAAAAGGTTAAGGAACAGCATTTTAAGGATGACAGCTTCCTGTTGTCTTTTATTTATTTATTTATTTTTTGGTGGTACTGGGGTTCCTGGAAGCCCTTCTACCTCCGGGCTACACTCCCAGACCTATTTTTACATTTTATATTTGGAGCCTACCATAAAAAAGCCCAGATCCAGATGGATTCCCAGCTGAATTTTATTAAATCGTTATAGAAGATCTAAGCCAAAACTTCTCAAACTATTTCATGAAATAGAAAGAAACAGGATTCTCCCAAACACATTCTATGAAGCAGGTATCACATTAATACCTAAACCGAAAAAAGAACACTCAAGAAAACAAAATTCCAGATCAATATAGTTGATGAACTTAGACAGAAAACTTCTTAATAAAATACTAAGATCACACATTCAAAACCACATCAAGAAAAGTATATACCACAACCAAGTTGGGTTCATTCCAGTGCTACAGGGCTGGTTCAATATATGAAAAACATGCAAGTAATTCATCACATAAACAAAACTAAGTACAAAAATCACATGATCATCTCAATAGATGCTGAAGAAGCATTTGGCAAAATCTAATACCCATTCATATTAAAAAATACTGCAGAAACTTAATATCATAAAGACAATATACAATAAATTTACAGCCAACATCATATTGAATGGGAAAAAAACATGAGAATTCCCTTTAAAATTAGGAACAAGCTGGGCATGATGGTGCATGCTTGTAATCCCAGTACTTGGGAGGCTGAGACAGAAAGATCCCAGTTTGCAGACAGCCAGTTGCAGAGTGAGGCCTTCTGCAACTTAGTGAGACCTTGTTTCAAAATAAAGAATAAAAATTAGGGTAAGGGTTGTAGTTCAGAGATAGAATGCCCCTGGGTTCTATCTTCTACTCTCACCACTCTTAATCAATATAGTACTCAAGACTCTAACCAGGGCAATACGGCAAGAGAAGGAAATCAAAGGACAACAAAGAGTCAGAGAGACATGATCTCTATTTGCAGATGACATTATTCCATACTTAGAAGATCCAAAAAACTCAATCAAAAGACTTCTAGATCTGATTAACAAATTCGTCAGTCTCTGGATACAAAATCAATCTAAAAAAAAAGTGAAGATTTTCTTTATGTCAATTATTAATTCCCTGAAAAAATCCAGGAAATAGTTCCATTCACAATAACCTTAAAAACAATAAAATACTTAGGGATAAATCTAAACAAGGAGGTAAAAGACCTCTACAATGAAAGATATAAAATTATAAAGAAAGAAATTGGAGTGCCGGGCGTAGTGGTGCACACTTGTAATCCCAAGCATTGAGGAGGCTGAGACCAGAGGACCGCGGTTCGTGGACAGCCTCAGCTATTTAGTGAGGCCCTCTGCAACTTAGTGAGACCCTGTTTCAAAATAAAGAATAAAAAATAGGGCAGGGGGTGTAGCTTGGAGGTCAAATGCCTCTGGGTTTCATCCCCAAACCTGCAAAAAAAAAAAAAAAATTGGAGAATATCTTTGAAGATGGAAAGATCTCCCACGCTCTTGGATACACAAAATCAATATCATCAAAAAGCCCATCTTACCAAAAATGATTTATATATTCAATGCAATTCCTATTAAAATACAATGGCCATTCTTCACAGATCTAGAAAAGTCAATCCTAAACTTCATATGGAACAGCAAAATACCCAAAATAGTCAAAATCTTTCTAAGCAATAAGACCCATGGAGGAGGCATCACAATACCTGACTTCAAATTATACTACAAAGTCATAATAATAAAAACCAGTATAGTGTTGGCACAAAAACAGACACATGAGCTAATGGAGCAGGATGGAAGATTCAGAAACAAATCCACACATGTATAGCCAATCATTTTTTTTTTCCAAAGGGGCCAAAAACATGTGCTGGGAAAAACTAGCCTTTTCAAAAAATGCTGTTGGCAAAACTGGATATCCACATGCAGAAAAATGGAAAAAAAAAAAAAAAACACTTTCTCACCCTGTACAAGAGTCAACTGAAGATGGACCGAAGACCTGAGTGGAACTCAGAGCAGAGACTTTACAGTTACTTGAAAAGGACATAGAACCAAACACTCCATCATATAGGCATTGACCGAAACGTCCTCAACAAGACTCCAAAGACAGAAGAAATTAAAATGAAGATTAATATATGGAATTGCATCATACTAAAGCCTACTGAATAGGAGATCATTGTCAGCTACTCCTTTGGTAAAGGACTAATGTCAAAAATATGCAAAGAATTCAAACTTACTACCAACCAACCAACAAACAAACAAAAAATAAAAAATGGGCAATGAATTAAATGGATACTTCAAAAAAGAAGAAATGCAAATGGCTAGTAAATATAAGAAAAAAAATTTCAACATCATTAGTAATTAGAGAGATGCAAATTAAAACTACTGTGAAATTTTACCTAACCCCAACCCAATTAGAATAGAAATCATTAAAAACACAAATAGATATCTGGGCATAGTGGTGCACACTTGTAATTCCAATACTTGGGAGGCTGAGACAGGATGATTTCAGGTTTGTGGCCAGCCTCAGCAACCTCATGAGACCCTTTGCAACTTAAGTGCGACTGTTTAAAAAAAAATTGGTTTGAGGGTGCAGCTCAGTGGTAGAATGCTCCTGTGTTCAATCTGCAGTACCACAAGAAAAAAAAAAAACCACAAATTTTTCTTATACTCAGTTTCAGCCAGTCAAATCCTCCCATTGGCTCTCTTTTTAACATGTTCAGACTTCACAGCCTCCTGGGCACGTCCGCTGCTAACTCTGGCTTGACCCAGTGCCCTGTCTTAACTGGGCTTCTACCCTTGCCTCCTGCTTGGGCTCCTGGCTTTCTATCTATCAGTCTTACATACCTTTTCAACACACATCCAGAGTAATGTTTATCAAGTGGAAGGCAGCCTATGGCCCTTCTCTATCTGAATCTCTGCAGTGACTCCTAAGTTCCCTTAAGGTAACAGCCACAGGTTTGCAATGGCTCACCTGAGCTGTCTTGCCCCATTACCTCCCTGTCCCTCAACACTCTCCTATCACTGGGTCCTACGCAGCCACTGGGCCTCCATGCTGCTTCTCAGGCCTCTGCCTCAGCTGAATTTTCTGCCCGGAATTTCCAATTTTTCGGTAGCCACATGTTCCACTCCCACACCTCTCTCCCTCCATATCTTCTGCCAAGTCTTGACATCCCTTCTCTTGCCCCATTTTCTATTTTTTTAAACAATTTTTTTATTGAACATAAATAGTATACATGTACACTATATTTGGTGCCCTCTCCCCCCCACCCCCGTTTTCTCTTCCCCCCTCCCACCAATGGTTGTCCAGGTTAACCATGTCTTATTCATAATTTTACACATGTTCAGGTGTAGACCCTCATTAATCAAGATCGGCCTTTCTCCTCTCCTATCTTTCCATTAAAACTTAGCTAGTATTTCCCCTGTAATATCTGGAGTCCCACTGGTATCCTTTGTGTTTTCTAGTTTGTCTTGCCCCATTTTCAACGGAAGACTTAGCTCTTATGTCTTTTGTTTTATTTAGACAGAATTTTCTGTTGTTTTTTTTTTAAATTTTCTGTTTCTACCTATTAGATTGTAAACTCTATAGGGCATGATTGAGATTTTTTTAATCCATATATCCTAAACCCATAGAAGAGTGCCTTACACATAATGAAAACATATAATTGTGTGTGTATGTGGTACTGGGAACTGAATCCAGGGTTGTTCTTACTCTGAGCTGTGTCTCCAGCTCTATTTAATTTATTATTTTGAAATAGAATCTCACTAAGTTCCTCAGACTGGCTTCAGATCTGTGATCCTCTGGTCTCTGCTCCCCAAATACTGGAATTACAGGCACATGCCACTACGCCTGGCCCCATTTAAATATTTTGTGAATGAAAATAATTGGAAACTGATTATAGCAACAAACTTGTTTGGCTAATAAAGACATTTATATGTGTAAGTATATGCATCTATGTGTGTTCTTTGGCTATTTTTCTTGGCTTACAACACTACAGTTATCGTGTCTTCAGACTACAGTAGAACCTTCCTCTGTAAGACCACTTCCCCTCTGTGCCCCTGAGATCATTGTTCACTCAGCCTTTCTTCTAATATTTAATGCAGTATTTCCATGACACATTATTTTGAGAGCTGCAGATACTCTATGGTCATCTATAAGCCATATCATCCAATGAAGTTCACTGCTTTTATTTTCTTCGGTGACCTTACTATTTTATTGATAGACTTGTCCTAGATTTAAATCTTATCTATATCTATGAGTTCTCTTGCTAAAACTTAGGTCTTCTTCTGGGAATAAAGTTCTTTAGAAAGTAGAGCCCAAGGCAAGGATTCATTGAGGAGGTGAAACAACAGTAAGGCAAAAAAAAAGGGAAACACACTGTAAAAGACTAATGTACTGGCTGCAGAAAACTAGGGAAATTCAGTAGGCATGTACTGGTGTGAAGGATTTCTTTGAAAGGACTGCAAAGAGCATACAATTCAAAACAGTCAAGCAAAGGGATAAAGAAAGGAAAATGTGTCTGCCAGGACTTTTCTGACTCTCACTTCTCGTTGGTCAGTGCTTTCTCCACAGTTGACTTCCTTATAGTTCTTCATACAATTTCTGGCTAGCAAGGACAAGCTCAGCATGTGGGAAAGGAGGACCACTCAGCCTAGTATTGTAAATCTGAATCAAGCCAACTCTGAAAACCACTGCTAGTCTACAAGGAGGACAGACCACTCAGAAATAGGCAATTGAGAGGAAATGAGGAGGTGCACAACGTACGCACTAACCCATCGACTCTAGTTTTTATCAGCTTTGCTCAGCTTCGGGTCATCCTCAGAAAAAGGCTCTTTGGAGGAATTGAACAAATTCCTCCAAGGCCTTTAGCTCTATTTGCTCACAATCTTCCAAATACTTGTTCTCTCATCAGCCAAGCACAGAAAGAGAAGGGACATATCTTTCCTCTAATAAGCCCAAACTAGGGAGCAATGCGGATACCAGAGGGAGTCCAGATAATGGAAGAGAAATCTCAGCAAAGTTTGAATGGAAAGGTAGGAGAGGAAGAAGGCTGAACTTGAATAACGAGGGTCTCCATCCGAATGCATGCAAAAGTATGAATATAGCATGGTTACCCTGGACAATCATTGTTGGGGGAGGAGGGAAAACGGGGATGGGGAGGAGAGTGCACCAAGTACAGTTTAAATGTATACCATTTATTTTCAATAAAAAATACGTATATAAAAAGACTTGTTATCTCGCTTGGAGTTGTCATGCTCCTAACCCTGCTCCTGACCTGCAGCCTTGGGCAGCTCTTTGATCTCAAGTCTTCTCGGCTCCCCTTCAGTCTTCCTGACAAAAACCTATAAAGAAACTGGGTGTGGTGGTCCTTGCCTATAATTGCAGTATGATTGGAGGCTAAGACAGGAGGACTGCAGGTTTGAGGCCAGCCTCAGGAACTTAGCAAGACCTCATTACAAAACTTAAAAGTAAAAAGGATTGAGGGCATAGCTCAGAGGTAGAATGCCCCTGACTACCAAAATTAAATAATAAAATACCAACTGTATAAAGGAATGTTCTACAAATTTATACTATAAATATAGCCATAACTTCACTGCTGTTTTATAATCCTTTTAACTCATATCAAATGGATACTCTAAAATATGTTCACCAGCAACTATAAACACTTTATTTTCTCAACTTCAAGTTCCAGTTTATTATCTCACTTCTTTTTTTAATTTTATCTTTTATGGTAAGAACTTATGACATAAGATTTATCCTTTTAATAAAAATATACGCATACAATACAGTATTGATAACTGTACAATGCATATTTCCAGAAAGTATACAACTTGCATTAATTGAAACATTTGATCCATTGACCTCCAGATCCGCATTCCCTCCCTCCATCCTCTCGTAGAAGATTAAGTTTACTGGTTTATTCAAGAACGTTAAAAATGGATCTCCCCTACATTGAAAACTTGCGTAAGCACATACCTTTCCTAAGAGTAATATTTCTACTAATGACCTGATTTCATCCTGAGTCGTCTCATCTAGAAAATTGTCTTTCCAATCAGCCACTCATATCTTTACCCTTTCTCACCGTCCTTCATTCATCTTCTCAAGCTGCTCACCAGGGTCTCTGCCATCGTGAAACTGACACAGAGAGAAATGAAACACGGCAGTGAGTCACTCTTTCATTTCATTTTCTTGGTCAGTTATAATCTAATACAGGTTTAGCTATATAGAAAAGACAATGTTTCCATCATTTGTTTTTAGAGAGACATAGAGAAGATATAATGGGGAAATGGAAAAATAAGAAAAGTACAAACTTCAGCTTTTACTGTGTGATTCTATTCCCATAACTAAACCCAAAGAGGCAGATTCAGGTGTTAGTAGTAGAAGCAATTTGAGTAAGTGTCTAGGAAGCATAGTTCAGAAAACAAGGTCATGCTTCTTTAAAGAATAAACATGAGTTAAGATGAACCTTTAATATTATGTAATTATAGTCAGGTCAGGCATGGTTGTATATACTTATAATCCCAGTACTTGGGAGGCTGAGACAGGAGAATCCAGGTTCATGGCCAGCCTCAGCTACTTAGGCCCTCTGCAACTTAGTGAGACCCTGTTTTAAAATAAAGAATTAAAAATAGGGTTGGGGGTGGGTATAGCTCAGAGGTAGAATGCCCTGGGTGTAATCTCCAGTACTAATGAAAATGTAATTATAACATTATTTTTCTTACACTGATCAAATAGCACTTAAGGTCAGTAATATAGATAGATAGATAGATAGATAGATAGATAGATAGGGAGGGAGAGAGAGAGAGATTGTACTAGGAGGTTTCCCTGCTCTCCCTAGAGATCTTAATTATGGAAGTAATAAAATTCTTTCATACCATCAAGTATTTATATTTTCTGGTTTGAAATTATTTATATGAAAATAATAATGGTAGCACTTTAGGACCATGGTATGAGAAGCTCTGAAGATCTACTTCCCAGTGAAATAACTGTAATTAGTAAAAAAAAATATGAACAGCAACTATTTAAAGTGCCTATAAATTATTTATTCTAGTGGCATATACCAAAAGGAGAAAAAGAAAGATTTAGTCAAGAAAACATTAATCTTGATAGAAAGAGGGAGAGTCTATAGCTTTTGAGCCACAACCCCACCTCCAATAGCATATTGGGGAAGTTCTACTCTGGGTGGTTGTCATCAAGAACACAGGGCTCCTTTTTCTTCCATATCTTATAGTACAGGGAAACATTTTCTCCATAGGAGAGACAGGCTCTCAGTCTGAAAAGGCTACATACTGTATCATACTAACTATATGATATGGAGAAAAGCTATAGAGAGATAACGAAAAGATCTGTGGTTTCTAGAGAGTTAGGGGGAGTAATGAATAAGTAGAATATAGAGATATTTAGGATGCTTAAAATACTCTAATGATACTGTAATGGTAGATACATTACATTTCACATTAGCCCAAACTGCATAACATGAAAAAAGAACCCTAAGGTTCCTAACGTAAACCATGGGCTTCAATTCATAATATGGTTCATTTTATAATATTGGCTCATCAATACTAACAAATGCGCTCTCAAATGCTAGTGATTGATAATAGTGAAAACTAAGGGAGGGAAAAGATTAAGAAGAGAGGGAGTCTGAGGACCTTTATGCAGTATCTCAATTAAATCTAAAAATCAAAGAAACAAATACAGGCAGTGGCATATAATCAAAGGCATTCTCAGAATACCCTGCCATACTCACATCCATTGTCCTTCTAATTGCCTATAGTCAGGCTTGAGAGGTCACACATGTGATTTTAGCTTGAAGTGAATTGCACCAAATATTTAAAGAAGAATTAATTCCTATCCCTACAAGCTTTTTCAAAAAATAGAAGGCAAATCTGCAAATTTTGTTATGAGGCTAGTCATACGCTTATGCATAAAATAGACAAGGCATCATAAAAAAAAGACAAATCAACATGCACTAAATGTAAATGCAAAATACTCAATAAAATACAATCAAATGAATCCAGCAATATGCCCCAAAATAGTTTACATGTCAAGGCCGAGTGAGTTATTCTAGGAATTTATGGTTGGTTTAACATCCCAAACCAAATCAGTGTAATAAACTGTATATCACAATAGATGGGGGGGAAAAGCATTTGAAAATGCAAATATTCTTTTAAGATGAAACCATGCAACAAACTGAGATGAGATGAGAATTTCTCAAAAAAAAAAAAAAAAAAAAAAACAATCCTCTACAGAAAACCCATAGGTAGGTAGCATGATACTTACTGGTGAAAGAAAGTTTTTCCTTTTGGGTCAGAAATAAGGCAAGGATGCCCACTTTCTTTACAGTTCATCATTGTATTTGATACTCTATCCAAGGAATAGGCAAGAAAATTAAAAATAATCTAGATAGAAAAGGAAATAATTTAATAATCTCTATGCACATATAAAATGATTATATATCTATATATCTATATATCTATATATCTATATATCTGTATATATACATATATATACATATATACATATATATATATATGTGTGTGTGTGTGTGTGTGTGTGTGTGTGTGTGTCTAAGGAATATGAGAAAACAACTCTAAGCACTAAATAAATGAATTTGACAAGATTTCAGCATAGAGCATCAATATATAATGTATTTATATATAAGTAATAATCACAAAATGAAATTAAGAAAATATCCAATTTATAATAGCATCCAAAAGAATAAAATATTCCATGATTAAATTTAAAAATAAGGAAATTTAAGACTTGTAAATTGAAAACTATAATTAGAAAACATTGTTGAAAGAAATAAAAGAACATATACATAAATGGAAAGACATTCTGTGTTGCTGTATTAATTTATTAATGGAAATACTCTTGATATTAATTTCTAGGGATAATTTAATAAATCACAAATTTGGTGATTCAGAATAAAGGAAAAATATGTCAGTGTATCTTTTTGCAGAAACTTACAAGATCATCCTAAATTTCAAGAGAAAAATTAGGGACTCAAAATATCTAAAATAATCTTCAAGTAGCAGAATGAATTTGAAATAAGACTCCCAATTTCAAGACTTATTATGAAGTTATAATAATCAAGACAGCATGGTACTGGCATAAATACAGACATGTGGGTGAATGGAATTAAATTGCGAGTTTAGAAATAAATTCACTCATTTACAGTTCATTTATTTTTGACAAGGGTGTCACAACCATTCAATGGGGAGAGAAGAATCTTTTCAACAAATGCTTTGAAGACAACTGTATATCTACATAGAACGAGGTTGTACCTAACACTCTATGCCAGTATCCATCAAAATGGATCATAGTTAAATGTTAGAACTATTATTACAAATTCTAAGAATATATTTAACAGTAAATCTTCATGACCTCAAGTTTGACAATAATTTCTAAATGACATCACTGAGAGAGCAAAAAGCAATTAACTTACTATTTTTCTATTAAATATATGATTAGAGACTTGTATCTATTATGTGTAGTAACTCTCTGTGTGTGTGTGTGTGTGTGTGTGTGTGTGTGTGTGTGTTACCAGAGAATGAACCCAGCACTATATTCCAGCCCCAGGATGTATAATAACTCTTATCAGTAAAAAAAAACAATTAAAAATGGGTAAATAATATGGACAATTCTTTAAAGAAAATATAAGCATGTGTTTATACATAAAAAGATAATCAGCATCATTAATCATTTAAGTAATGTAAATTCCATGTATATGGTGAGATAGAACTTCTGCCTATTTAAATGGACATTAGTATCATGACATATATAACTGGTACTAGCAAGAATGGAGCAATTAGACCACTCATATACTCCTATGGGATTGTAAAATGATATATCCTTTTTGGAAAGCAATTTTTTAAATCCTCAAAATTTTTTTTCCCACGTGAATTTTATAAAACATTTATAGAAGGGCCAATCCCAAAATTCTTCTATCTATATCATGAAATAAAAAGAAACAGGACTCTCCCAAATACATTGTATAAAGTCAACATCTCATTAATACCAAGAACAATAAAGACAGCTCAAAGAAAAAAAAAAAACTACAGGCCTATATAATTGATGAACTTACATGCCAGACTTCAAAACAAAATTCTAGCAACACTCATCAAGAAAATCATACACAATACCCAAGTAGGGTTCATCCCAGAGATGCAAGTGGGTTCAACATGTGAAAATCTATCCACGTAATTCATCACATAAACAGAACCAAAGACAAAAATCACATGATAATTTCAGTAGACAGTGAAAATCTATTTGACAAAATTTAACATATATTTATACTAAAACCACTGGAGAGAATTGGAATAGAAGAAACATACCTCAACATCATAAAGGCAATCTACAGTAGGCCCAAAGCCAACATCATATCAAATGGGAAAAAAATTGCAAAAATTTCCCCTAAAAACAGAAACAAAGGTGCCAGGATGTAGCTCAGTGGCAAAGCATCTGCTTTGCAAGTGTGATGCCCTGGGTTTTATTCCCAGTTCCCAAAAGACACACACACAAAAAAAATCCTTTAAAAAAAAACTGGAACAATACAATTATCACCACTTCTTTTCAATATAATTTAAATTTAATTCATTTTTTGGAAAAGTGATTTGTTTTAATCACATAAAAACAATACAATACAACAACAAATTTTCTTTGTCATCTACAAGTTATTTTCAGTTATAGTCTAACATTCTTAGGTCAATCAGATAGCCTCCAGCCCAGCAGCAGAGGATTGTGGTGAGATTCTGAAGACATAGACTTCCATTAAAACACATTCCAAGGCTTTTTGTTTTGGTTTGTTAAAGAAAATGTTTTATAGGAAGTTTTTTTTAAATTTATTTTTATTGGTGCATTGTAATTATATATCACCCAAAGAACTCAACCAAAAGACTTTTGGAGCTGATTGACAAATTCAGCAAAGTCGCAGGTTACAAAATCAACCTAAAGAAATCAGTGGCCTTTCTTTATGCCAATAATGAATCCACAATGAAAGAAACAAAGAAAACAATTCCATTCACTATAACCTCAAAACCAATAAAATACCTAGGAATAAACCTAACCCAAGATGTAAAAGACCTCTACAAGAAAAACTATAAAACATTAAAGAAAGAAATAGAAGAAGACCTTGGAAGATGGAAAGATCTCCCGTGCTCATGGATAGGCAGAATAAATATCATCAAAATGGCCATTCTGCCAAAACTGATCTATAGGTTCAATGCAATTCCCATTAAAATACCAGTGATATTCAGAGACCTAGAAAAATTAATCATGAACTTCATATGGAGAAAGAAAAGACCTAGAATAGCCAAAGCAATTCTCAACAATAAGAAACATGCAGGAGGCATTACAATCCCAGACTTCAAACTATACTATAGAGCAATAGTAGTAAAAACAGCATGGTACTGGCACAAAAACCGATATACTGACCAGTGGATTAGAATAGAAGATACAGAAACAAACCCACACATCTTTAGTCAATTAATCTTTGACAAAGGGGCCAAACACATATGCTGGAGAAAAGACAGCCTTTTCAACAAGTGGTGCTGGGAGAACTGGCTAACCATTTGTAAAAAGATGAATCTAAACCCCTATATCTCACCAAACACAGGAATCAACTCAAGATGGATCAAAGACTTAGACATTAGACCTGAGACTGTGAAGTTAGTAGAGGAGAGCATAAGTTCAACACTACAACATATTGGCACAGGCAGTAACTTTCTCAACAAAACCCCCAAAGCTCAGGAAATTAAAGCAAGAATAAACAAGTGGGATAACATCAAACTAAAAAGTTTCTTCTCATCAAAGGAAACTATCAATAACCTAAAGAGGAAGCCTACAGAATGGGAAAGGATCTTTACCAGCCACCATTCTGGTAGGGGGCTAATATCCAGAATATACAAAGAGCTCAAAAAACTCAACACTAGCAAAACAAACAACCCAATCAAGAAATGGGCAAATGAACTAAATAGACACTTCACAAAAGAAGAGATACAAAGGGCCAATAGATACATGAAAAGATGTTCTTCATCACTGGCCATCAGGGAGATGCAAATCAAAACTACTCTGAGATTCCATCTAACCCCAGTCAGAGTGGCAAGCATAAAGAAATCAAACAACAACAAATGCTGGAGAGGATGTGGGGAAAGAGGAACTCTTTTACACTGTTGGTGGGAATGCAAACTAGTTCAACCACTATGGAGATCTGTGTGAAGATTCCTAAGAAAGGTGGGAATAGATCCACCATATGATCCAGCTATACCACTCCTGGGTATCTTTCCAAAGGGGATGAATTCAGAGAAATACAACAACATATGCATACCTATGTTTATAGCAGCACAATTTGTAATAGCCAAAATATGGAACCAACCCAGACCACCATCAACAGATGAATGGATAGCAAAACTGTGGGAAATACACACAATGGAATTCTATTCAGCCATAAAGAAGAACAAAATTATATCATTTGCAAGAAGATGGAAAGCCCTGGAGAACATTATGTTAAGTGAGATCAGCCAAGCACAGAAGGAGAAGGTACATATGTTTCCTCTAATATGCCCAATGTAGGAAACACAAAGGATACCAGCGGGACTCCAGATAATGGAGGGGAAATACCAGCAAAGTTTGAATGGAAAGATAGGAGAGGAGAAAGGCTGATCTTGATTAATGAGGGTCTACATCTGAACATATGTAAAATTATGAATAAGACATGGTTAACCTAGACAACCATTGGTGGGAGGGGGGAAGGGAAACCGGGGGCGGGGGGGAGAGGGCACCAAATATAGTTTAAATGTATACTATTTATGTTCAATAAAAAATTGTTAAATAAATAAATAAAAGAAAAAATAAATAAAAATAAATAAATAAATTTATTTTTATTGGTGAATTGTAATCATATATCACATTGGAATACAAGACTTGAGAGGATATACAAGCACACATCATCCAATTAGCCCTCATCCATTCCCCATCCCATTCCCTCCTCCTCCCTCGATTCCATGCTTGTTTGGTGATTAACTTTGATACATTTGTTTATGTACCTTCTGCATTTTAAACAGGCTCCATCCTCCCCTATTCCATACCCTCTGATTGGTCACCTTAATTGCTTCACTATAGGGCCCTTTCTATAACTCGACCTCTTCCTGTTGCCCCTTTCCTCCTAGTTTTTGCTGATTAGGGGAAGCATCTGGTTTTTATTTTCTGCGATATTTCTCTGTGCATGCCGTGTTGCAAGTACCGATCCCACTCTTGACGGCCCCAGTAGTGGCCTGGCTACCCGGTGTACTGATCCAGACCTCACTGGCTCAAGCAGCGGCCTTGCCTCATGGGAGGCCCTGATTCTGGCCTCACTGGCCCCCACACTAGCCAAACTCCTTGGCTGGGTCCAATCCCAGCCTCGGTGCCCCCAGCACCAGCCTAGCCTCAAGGCAGGCTCCATCCCAGCCTCGCTGACCCTGGCGCTGGCCTAACCCCTCAAGAGACTCCTCTCCTGGCCTTGGAGGTCCCAGAAGCAGCCTTGCCTCACAGCAGGTTCCAATCCCGGCCTCACTGGCCCCAGCACTGGTCTAACACCTCGGCAGGCTCCGATCCCGGCCTCAGAGGCCTCAGTAGTAGCCTTGCCTCACGGAAGGCTCTGATGCCAGCTGTTGGCCCCAGGACCGGCTTAACCCCTCAGCAGGCTCCGATCCTGGCCCTGAAGGCCCCAGTAGCGGCCTTGCTTCATGGCTGGCTCCAATGCCGACCGTTGGCCCCGGCACCGGCCTCACCACTCAGTAGGCTCCGATCCCGGCCTCGGAGGCCCCAGCACCAGTCTTAGCTCACAACAGGCTCTGATCCCGGCCTCGCTGGCCCCGGCACCGGCCTAAACCCTAGGCAGGCTCCGATCCCGGCCTTGGAGGCCCCAGCACCGGCCTTGCCTCATGGCAGGCTCTGATCCCGGCCTCGGAGGCCTCAGTAGTGGCCTTGCCGCATGGAAGGCTCCGATGCCGGCCGCTGGCCCCGGCACCAGCCTAACCCCTCGGCAGGCTTCAAATACGGCCTTGGAAGCCCCAGCACTGGCCTTGCCTCATGGCAGGCTCCGATCCTGGCCTCGCTGGCTGCAGCACTGGCCTAACCCCTCAGCAGGCTCCAATCCCGGCCTCGGAGGCTCCAGCACCGGCCTTGCCTCATGGCAGGCTCCAATCCCAGCTTTGCTGTGTCTGTTGCCAGCCTCACACCTCGGCAGGCTCCAATCCGAGTACCCTCTTTGCCCAGCTATTTGTCCCACGTTCTCAAAGGTGCGTTGTGGTAGCATTCTGCCTCTGGGGTTATTACTTCAAAGGTTCCAGGTGTAATGCATCAGATCTCTGCCTTCCCTGAGTACTGGCCACTGCCATTGCCACTGCCTCCACCATTTCAAATCTTTCCCAAGCTCATTTTTCCACTCTGAATGTTGTCCAGTGTTCCTAAGCATGCGTGACGGTAGTATTTGACATTTGGTGTAATTTCTCCAAAAAATAAAGTTGGTAGGTTCCGATTTCTGCTTCTCCTGAATACAAGTCTCCACCACCATCGCGGAGACCGCTTCCAACACCACCTTTCTCCTAGGTCTCCGCTAAACTCTCTCCTTACAGGTGATGTCCAAGATTCTTACTAATGTAGAGAAGAAGTAGTCCTCCTTAGTGGGGAATTTTTCCAAAAGTTCCAGTTCATTTGGATAAGTTTTGTCTGCATCTCCAGTATCCTGGCATCCACCATGGCCTTCTTGACCCCTCTCCGATATTTTTCTTTTCTTTTTCCTTTTTTTTTTTTTAAATAAGAGAAGACAGTATGTGTGGTTTGAGGAGGTTGTGGGATCAGGCACTCAGTAGCACTGTGACCCGGGCCCAGTTTCCCCAGGGGTCCAGCGTGCTCCGCAGGACTCTGCCTGGGGCCCAGAGTCCTGCGACCTGGGCCCCGGCTCTTCCAGGGGTCAGGTGTGCTCCGCCTGACCCCCGCCCGGGCCCAGGGCCTTTCAACCGGGCCCTGGTTTCTCCAGGGGTCTGGCATGTTCTGAGCGATCCCGCCCAGGGCTCAGGGTCCTGCGACCCAGCCCTGGTGTCTCAGGGGGTCCGGTGTGCCCTGCTTGACCCCTGTCTGCGGCCCCGGTTTCTCCAGTGGTCTGGCATGCTCCGCGCGATCCCGCCCAGGCCCCAGAGTCCTGCGACCTGGGCCCTGGCTCTTCCTGGCTCCGGTGTGCCCTGCCTGACCCCCGCCCGGGGCCCAGGACCTTGCGACCGGGCCCCGGTTTCTCCAGGGGTCTGACGTGCTCTGTGCGGTTTGGTCCGGGGCCCAGAGTCCTCTCCTCAAAAATTTAAACATAGTATTGCTAAATGACCTAGCAGCTACAGACACAAAAACATATATCCATATAAAAATGTGTTCATAATGTATATTTATGAGAATTTTATTTGTATATATGTATAAATGCATATTATGTAATATTATTTGAATATAAAAAGGAATTAAATACTGATGTATACTATAATATAGACACTTTATTATTCTGACTGGAACATTATTCCAGTAAAAGAAAACAGTCACAGAAGAGTGCATATTGTAGTAATCTACTTATATGTAAGGTCAAGTGCAGGCAAATCTTGAGAAAGAACAGAGATTAGTTTTTGCCTAGGGCTATGGGTGTGATTGACACTGGGTACATGGCTTTTTATTTTAGGTGACAAAAATATTCTAAACTTAGGTTGTACACGTAGATTGTTGTAATGGTTGTACACTTCTGAACTACACTAAAAGTTACTGAATTTTATACTTAAATTGGATAATTTTATTGTATGTGAATTATATTTTAATAAAAAATGTTGTGAAATAGAATAACCAGTAAAATAAAGACCCAAATAATAAATGTATAACTTCCAAATTAGTAAAATGGACAAAAACCTCAATTAATCTGACAGAAGTCAAAAGGGAATAAAAATTAAATGAAAAATTAATGTATAAAATAGAATTCAGAAACCAATGAAAACATACTAACAATTAAAACATTGGTAAATGGGCTAAACTCACTACTGATTTAAAAACTCAAGCTCCATGATGTTTATGGGAGATACCTAAAATTTGAGCAAAATACACACCAAGTATGTATTAAACAGAGGAAAGATAATGATGTTATAATAACATCAGGGGAAAATACAATAATTATTAAAGATAAAGTAAATCTCTACATAATAGTAGACTTAATTTTACTAAGAACATGTAATAATTCTTAAAAAAAAACCTTGCCAAATACATAAAGCAAAAGTTGACATAATTACTAGAATATTTTGACAAACTTCCATCACAGGGGTGGTATTAATAAAAAATTCTCAGTAACCAATAGACCAGAAAATACTCTGCCATAAAGCAATGACAGCAGTGTTCAAAGCAATTAACGATGAAACTACATATGTTTTACTGATTTGTACATAATAGATAATAAAACAGAAAGAAGTTATATTTGAAGTACATTTCTATCTGGTGGAAAATCTTAGATTGGCTGTTTTGTTTTTACACTTGATTTTCCAAAACTATTTATTGCAGAGAGGGAGCATACATTTATCAAATGCCTCATGTGTTCTAGGCATTTCAATTCCAGACAAATTCATGGCAAAATGATCATCTTCATTTTATAAAGAGGTAACAGACTTAGGAAAGCTAAGTGTTTTTCCTAAATTAAGGTAAGTGGTAAAGTTTATGCTTAAACTCAGATTTGTCTGGGCGCAACTTGTTTCAACATCATGAAAACAATATAAGACAAACAAACTCAAAGCCAACATCATACTGAACATGGAAAAACTTAAAATATTTTCTTGAAAATTGAGAATAAGACAAGAATGTCCGAGACTTCTGGGAATATGGCGACCGAGAAAAGCGGGGCTTAAGAGCCCCGCTAACAACCAATCTCCATTACCACAAAATCAGCGCCTTTCATAGCCAGAAAACACCATCACCAGAGAAACAAAAAAATCACCAGGCTCCAGAGAGAAAGCAGACTGAGAATAGAGCTCAGAGCCACAGAGGAGATACACCGGCCTCATGCCCGAGGACGCGGCAGCAGCAGCGCCATACTGCCGGTGGCAGCAGCAAATTCACCGGACGGCTACAGCAAGCCGAGGTGAGCCGCTGCGGAACAGACAGGCGGGATTTCTCGCCGCAGGTAAAATCTAAAGCTCCCAGTGGCTGAGCTCAGCACACGCCACAGGGATTCAGAGTGGAAATCAAAATCAAGAAGAAATACGCCAGCCTAACGGCCGAGGGCATAGCAGTGGCGCCATATTGCCACCGGCGGCAGCAGCAGAGAATTCACCGAATCCAGTACAGCTACATCTGCGTACTCAAGAACAGTGAGTCAAATTACGGGCCACAGAGGAGAAATCCCAGTACTGTACTCCCTGGGACTTGACCCAGTGGGGGAGGGGCGGTGGCAGAGATATCACACCACAGGAGAACGTGCAACCTGGCACCCCCCACAGTCTAAAGCAGCCTCTATCGACTCTCTGGGTCGGAGACTCTGTGATACAACCCAGTAAAGGAGTAGTGGCGTCTGAGATACTATTGACTCGAGATCCAGAACCCCTTAAGTGAAGTCATAGTGACCCAAGGGAAGAACCCAGAGAAGGCACAAACTTCCGAAATCATAGGAAAGAGGAATAATACTGGAGCAATGAATGCCCACAACCCCACAACATCAGAACCCGATAAAACAGAAAATCAGAGATTTCTAGAAGATCAAATCAGGAAAATAACTGTAGAAATAATAGAGGTGCTTCGAAAAGAACTCAGAGAGAGCCAAAAAGAGATAAAGGATGCAATTAATGAAGTAAAGGCCTTAATTCAAAGCACAAACAACCGATTAGACCACATGGAGAACAGAATCTCGCTCTTAGAAGATGATCATTCCAAAACTGAATGCATAGTTTCTAATCTAGGAAAAAATATTCGACAGCAGGAATCTGATATTGAAGAAATATGGGCCCATTTTAAGAGAGCTAACCTAAGAATAATTGGAATAGAAGAGGAAAAAGAAAGTGAAACCAAAGGGATCAACAATCTCTTCAAGGAAGTAATAGCAGAAAATTTTCCAAACATAGAGCAAGAGGTTGATACACAGATCCAGGAAACTTATAGAACTCCCTTTAGACAGGATCGGAGAAGACGATCCCCACACCACATAATTGTCAAAATGACCAATGTGGAAGCCAAGCAGAGAATCTTAAAGGCAACAAAAACAAAGGGCCAAGTGACATTCAGAGGCAAACCAATTAGAATCACTCCAGACTTCCCAAACCAAGTCATGAGAGCCAGAAGAGCTTGGAGTAACATATTCCAAACTCTAAAAGAAAACAACTTCCAGCCAAAAATTTCCTACCCAGCAAAACTTTCTATCAAATTAGATGGAGAAATAAGAAGCTTCCATGACAAACAGAAACTGAAGGAATTTATGTCTTCAAAACCAGCACTAGAGAAAATACTCAAAGAGATTAACTACAAAGAAGAAATAGGTAACACACACCAGAACCAGAGAAACAAGTGTTTCCATCCAACAAACAACTAAGATTGGTTATCTGTGGAGATTCATTATTTATGTTAGTCTTTTACCTATCTCTAAATAGTATTGTTTGCCTTTATTGTTGTTAATTTTTAGGATTTCTAGTTGGAATATTAATATACCTTCAGATATAGCATTTGGAAATGTTTTATCCCATTCTATTAGTAACTTTTAACTCTGTTTACATTGTCTTTGGATATACAATATATTTTTTTTATTTTTTAGGGAGTTTGTATACTCTTCTGTTGCCTGTGCCATTGAAATCATATCCAAGAAATCACTGCCAATTTCAGTGTTGTGAGGTTTTATGACCCAGATTTTCTCCTTAAAGTTTATAGTCTTAAGATTTATATTTAGGTGTTTTATCTATTTTGAGTTAATATTTGTATATGGGATTAGGTAAGGGTCCAACTTTATTCTTTTCCATATAATTATTATGTTTCAACAATATTTATTTAAAAGATTATTATTTCCACCACCAAATGTTCATGGAAACCTTATCAAAAATAACTTGACAATATAGGGAAGAATTTAGCTCTAGGCTTTTATTTAACTCCAAAGGTTTATATATCTGCCTTTAGAATAGTACTACACTGTTTCAATTATTGTAGCTTTATATGGTTTGAAATCAGAAAATATATATCTTCTGGCTTTGTTCTTTTTCAAGATCGTTTTGGGTATCTAGAGTCCATTTTCCATATTAGGATAGATTTTTTTTCTGAAAAATATATAAATATATGATAGTTTCACCTAAAAAAATAGAAAAAAATATTCTCTGGTAAGAAAGAAAGTAAAAAGAAATATTGAAATGTTATCTTTAAGTCATCAAAAGCTTGGTATCAGACAAATGAAACTGTTATGTGAGATTATCATTTTTAATTTTGGATAAATTGCTATAATACTAGATGTCAACCACTAAGCCAAGCATGGGAAGGAGAAATGGGGAGAGAATGGGGTGGGGATCGGGTGGGGGCTGACTGGGCAATGTGTGCATGTATGTCTACAAAAGTTTGTATCCCACTATGATGTATGAATACAGTGCACCAATAAAAAAAAAAAAAGAATGTCCACTCTCACCATTTCTGCTCAGTATAATACTTGAAATTTTATCTAGAGCAATGAGGCACGAGGAAAAAAACTAAAAGAATACAAATAGGAAAAAAGTGGTGAAATTATCCCTGTTTGCAAATGATATGATTCCATACTTAGTAGACCTCACCCCCCTCAAAAAAAACTTTATAGGAAGACTTCTAGAGGTAATAAATTCAGCAAAGTAGCTAGACACAAAATCTACATAAAAATTAGTCACTTTTCTCTATGCCAATAATGAATCTGCTGAAAAAGAAAGCCGGAAAACAATTCTATTCACAATAGCCTTATGCATAAAAATAAATAAAATACCTAAGAATAAATCTAATCAAGAAAGTAAAAGACCTCTACAATGAAAATTATAGAAAATTATAGAAAGAAATTGAATGATTACTAGAAAATGAAAAGATATCCCATATTCTTGGATAGGCAGAATAAATATTGGCAAATTGGTCGTATTACCAAAGGCAATCTAGATTTAATGCTATCTCTATCAAAACACCAGTGGTGTTTTCCAGAGAACTAGAAAAAACTGTCCTAAAATTTATTGGGAAAAAATAGATTAACCAAAGTAATTCTGAACAATAAGAACAACACAGGGGTATCACAACACCTGATCTCAAATTATACTACAAAAATATAATAATAAAAATAGCATATTATTGACATAAAAACAGATTCATAGACCAATGAAATAGAATAGAAGATACAGACTAATCGACATAGTTACAGCCAGCTGGTCCTTGACAAAGGTGCCAAAAACATATGTTGGAGAGAAAAGACAACCTTTCAACAAGTGGTGCTGGGTAAACTGCATATCCATAGACGAATGGGATAGACTCCTGTCGCTAACCGTGCACCTTGAAATGAATCAAAAACTTAGAAATTAGACCAGAAACTTTGCAATTACTAGAGGAGGGGATATGTCTAATTCTTCAGTCTACCGGCATAGGCAGAGACTTTCTGTATAATGCATATTTTAGAAACAAAAGATTGTTTCTTTCTTTTTTTTTTTTCCCCTTTTGGTACTGGGGATGAAACCCAGAGACATTCTACCTCCAAGATACACCCCCAGCCATACTTTTTATTCTTTATTTTGAAACAGGGTCTCACTGAGTTGCAAAGGGCCTCACTAAGTCACTGAGGCTGTTCGCAAACCGCGATCCTCGGTCTCAGCCTCACGAAAGCTGGGATTACAAGCCTGTGCCACCAAGTCCGGCTCAAAAGATTGTTTTCTAACTAGGTGCCTGAGTGCTTCTTTGAAACTAGGCAATACATTTGGACCACAGGTTTTACATAATTGTGCCTTAAACAGTAATTCATATTGAGTTCTTCCTTTTGTCTCTTAATGTTTATATGAACTCTGAATCATTGTAAAAACTGAAGAGTTAACACCATATCCACCATTGTAAAAAATTTTTTCTTGCAGTTTTAGTCCAGAAGAAAATGGAAACTCACTTTGCTGATGTAAGTTGAATAATAAGATATGAATGCTTATCAGATGGAGCTGATCTTGATTTAAGTAAGAAATGGTATGCCAAAAGAATAGAAAAATTGAAAAGAGGGGAAAGTTTAGAATTGTTAGAAATGTGGGTATATCTTCTATAGGGAGTACATTAGCTAATGTTTATTTAGCCAGGCTCCTTGCTTTCAATATATGATTGTATCTATCTCATAAAGCCTATAAAAAGTTATTATATTTCACATTTGATAAATCAGACAAAACCAAGGCTTGGAGCTGAGTATCTGTTTGACTAGTAGTGAGAGAGAAAGAGCACACACCATGAGTTCATGTCCATACTGCATATCCTACCTTACCTCAAAGTACATACATATTTTCTAAGAGGAGCAACATTTCTCTGGTGAAAGCAGATCTTTCTGCCTGTATTTTCTTCTATTCGTTTTTTCTTTTGATCTAGATCCTCACCTTAATTTCAGTCAACCAGGTTATTGGGTGACTTTGAGCTTTTGCAGGTTTCTTTTTTTTTTCTTTTGGCAGGAACAGGCAGGATATAAGTATGGTCCATGCATGTAAAAGTTTTTTTTTTTTCCTGCTGTCAAAATTCTAGTTTCTTATTCTTATAGTAAGTGGTCTACAGATGCAGGATTAAAAAGAACATGGTTCAAATGAGAAAATTTGGAGAGAGAGGGAAGATATAAGAGGCCAAAGCTATAGAAGACTGATGTCTAAAAAAAAAAATCAAAGGCATACATATATCAGCTTAGATAAAAGAAGGAGAGGACCAAGGAAAAAGGAGACTTAAATGTGGATTAAAAAGCAGAGTATTAACTATCCCTGTTCTATAATAAACATATGGCATAGAATAAACGGGAGGACTTTAATCTCAATCTGACTCAGAAAGTCAAATGCTTTTTGATTCTCCCTCAGTTTCTAGAAAGGAACTAAAGTCAAGCGATTTGAGCTGTATGTGAAGTGTGTGAGAGATTGGGACCACCAGAAGTTTGCTGTGTTTGAATTATATGTTCTTCTGCTACATTTGTAGGACACAGAGTGTCTCCTCCTGGGTGCTGTTGACTCAATTGGTTCTAGAATTTTGAGCCCTGGACTACATCAGTTATTGCAATGCTAGCTATGGAAGACTCTCAGCTTTCTTGTGTTTCCATAGCTGGGTCAAAGAAGGTATAGAATTCATAAGCAAGGTCAAATGCTGCTCCTGCTTCAAACATTTAACAGATAAATGAATAATATTTTTAAGCATTTATAAAACAATTTAGAATATAGTTTCTGGATTGGAAATCTAAAAGATTCAAACTAATGCTATACTAATGCTATTCACAAAGAATTTACCTTTATTGGCTTTTTTCTTTATCAATAAAAATTGAAAATATAATTATTACTTTTGTTTAGAACTAATAATTTTTAGGTGCAATTATTATTTACTGAAAAATAAAATCAGTGCTATATTAAATTAAAAATCTAATGAACTTTTTTTTTTTTTTTGCGGGTCTGGGGCTAGGACCCAGGGGCATTTGACCTCTGAGCCACACCCCCTGCCCTATTTTTTATTCTTTATTTTGAAACAGGGTCACACTAAGTTACAGAGGGCCTCACTAAGTAGCTGAGGCTGTCCATGATCCACAATCCTCAGGTTTCAGCCTCCCAAATGCTGGGATTACAAGCATGTGCCACCACGCCCGGCTCTATGAACATTTTTTAAAAATCTACCAGTGACAATTAAAAGAATATTAAAATAGAAGTTGAAGTGTGGGAGCCTCATTGCCTCATAGGTATTTCTTTATATTATCCACAACACCCCAAATAATATATTTTTCACAGTTTTTATTCATAACATATTACTTATTTCCATAGAAGATTCAAATCCCTTTCAAATCCCTGGTTCAATCTGTTTAATAAAAATTTGCTAGGTGTTTGTGTACTGATGCTAAAAAAACCTACTCATCGTTGTTGACGATGTGGGTATACTTAGTTATAAATTACAAGCATAAAAGAGTCTAAAACATTCATGTTTTAACCAGTGATATATAGGGGCAGTTTTTCTGCTTTATTCTGGAGAAAAATCTTTAACTCATTTTGTTTCAAAATGACTTTGCAGACAGAGTGAACATTTTAGTCTTCATTCATTTTGACTCTCAAATTGGCAGTAAATCACAAGGTCCCTTCTTAGAAGCACAGAAATTATAAACTGGAAATCACCTTTGAGATTAGCTCCACTATTTTGCAGAGGAAGAAACAAAAAACCAGAAAACACGAGGGTGTTTTTCCCCACCCAGGGTAATTTAATTAGTGACTGAGCCAGATCTGGAGTCTGTGTTCGTTTTATTCTACCTCCTGTGTTGTTTCCCACCACATACAATACTGTTTTACACACATCATACCCAAATAATTGTCAGTTCATAAAAAAACAAATTCAGATGGTTATTTGAGCTGTTCTCCTGTAATGAGCTCTATAAAATTCTCCATGATTTTGTTACATGGTGTCCACCTCCTGAAGACATTCAGGAAAAGGTGGACTATCCCGGCTTTTGAATAAAATATACTGTGTCTTATTCTAAATATCTTAATTCTATCTTAGAAACACTGTGATTCCAGAAATGATCAATTTTCCCTTTTTTACTGGCTGCTAGAAAGCTAAGTGCAAATGTGTGGGCTTAATTCTCTTAGTATAGAGGAGGCACTTTATCATGAATTATTATAGTATCTTTAGTCCTGGTTTTATATTCATATTCTTTATTTTCTTATTTTGTTTTTATACTTACTTTTATTTTGCACTATGTTGTTTGATTTGACCTTGAAACTTAATTCCTTTTAATGGCAAGAGAAATGTAAATAAATATATGGGACTATTTTATTATGTGACTTTATGATCAAAGATTGTTTTGCTACTTATATCATAGTTCGCTTTGAACATTTCTAGAAAGTCTTTTCTATCTCAGCTTGATTAGCTTACCCTCTTCAACCTTGGGCTACTCTCATTTTGATAAGTTTACATCATGAAGATGACATAAGGAAATTAAATTATTTTATAACTTGTTTACATAATTTGATTTGCCTGAACTACATCTGAACCTGAATTTAAATCTACGGAAGATAAATAACAGATTTACCATAAGAAGTATCTCATATAAATGTGAAGAGATGCTAATTATCATTAGTTTTTGAAGTCTTTAAACCAGGTAAAATGTTTGCTGTAGTGGGGGTTTCTTTAAGCTGTTCATACAGTAAAAAATTTTCCAAGAGCTCAGTGGTATGTACTTAAACTGTGAAGGATGCTTTTCCCCAATATACCACATATGTTAGCATTTAAAATCCACCTGAAGATGCATAACAGATTATAGTAGCTCAGAATTTATGTAACAATCCCAGTTCATGTTTGAAAATTTCTCAGGACCTAATAATCTGGTTTTGTTTGAAAGTTAATTTACTTTATAAAATACGGTTTGCTGTTTCTGATTATTTTATTCACAAGGTAATAATGACCTCCAAGGTAAAATAATTTTTGTTCCTTCCTGAGCCTCTTCCTTAAGTTTTTCTAAATATTCAGTGGTGATCCCTACTTGATTGTTGTATCTATGGTGATTTTTTATGCTTTTATTGGGATTTATAGACTAACATCATAATGCAAGTCATAGCAATAGTGACATACATACACATAGCACCTGATGGGCTTTTCCTCAGCTCCCTTCTCACTTTCCCCTTTCCCGTAGAGGGTATTGAGATTGACATTGGTATACTCATATATGCACCTAATGTCAATGGAAATGATTCCTTCATTTATCCCCCATCTCCTTCCTGTCCCCTTGACCACCTCCCTCTGGCGCCACTGGAGTTTCTACTCCATTATTTGAAGTCCTTCTGGTATTTGGATAATTCCTTAGCTTTTGCATAGGAAAGAAAGCATATGACCCTTCATATTCCTCAGAAAATTGGGAATGAATCTATTATATAACTCAGCTATACCATTCCTGGGTATCTTTCCAAAGGGACCAAAATCAGAAAATTATAATAATATGTGCATATCCATGTTTATAGCAGCACATTTCACAATAGCCAAATTATGGAACAAATTTAGGTGTCCGTTAGCAGATGAGTGGATTACAAAATTGTGGAATATATACACAATGGAATTCTACTCAGCAACAAGAAGAACAAAATAATGTCATTTGCAGAAAATAGATGAACCTGGAGACTATGATAATATGTGGTGATATTATTACTTGTATGTATTGCAAAGACCTGAAAAAAATAAACGTGTTGTAAAGATTTCATGATTTTCAAAATACTTTTATCTATATATTTTAACTATATATTTTAATTATACATCATAGTGAGATTCAATGTCCGACAAACAAACATGTACACAAGTGTTGATATGTTTCCCTTCAGGTCTCACCCCAAACCCATCCCTCCCCATATATAATAGTGATTGTAAGTGACATCTTCATACATAATTATAGCATCATTTGAATTCTCTTTCATCAATTCTTCCCTTTTTCCTACCCACCTTCTTCTTTCTATCCTCTTCTACTATTCTACCAGTCTATCTCTTCAAGTATCTAATGTCTTTTATATTTCCTATTTTCTTCCTAGCTTGCACACATGAAAGAAAGCTTTGAACCCTTGACATTGTGAGACTGGCTGATCTCACTTAGCATAATATTCTCTAATTCCATTATTTTCCTGCAAAAGACATGATTTTTTTGTTCTTTGCGGTCGAGTAAAATTCCATTGTGTATATGTACCATATTTTTATTATCTATTCATCTGTTAACAGACATATAGGTTTGGTTCTATAATTTAGTTAATGTGAATTGTGCTGCTATAAACATATATATCACTAAAGTAGTCTGATTTTAATTATTTTGGAAAGTAGGAGTGGTATAGATAGATCATATTGTGGGTCTATATCTAGTCTTTTGAAGAACCTTCTTACTGATCTACATTGGTGATTGTACTAATTTGTAACCCCATCAGCAGTACATAAGAGTTCCTATTTCTCTACATTCATACCAGCATTTGTTATTGTTTGTATTTTTATGTTTATACTAGCATTTTTATAATTGCTATGTCTGTTGAACATTTTCCCGCATTATTTATTGGTATATTGTATTTCTTATTTTGAGAAGTATCATTCAGTTCATTGCCCATTTTTTTTGCTTCGGTTAATTGGTTTTATCATGTTATGTTTTTGAGTTCCTTATTATTTTAAATATTAGTCCTCTATCAGAATAGTTGGAGAAAATCATTTCCCATTCTGTAGGCTCTCTCTTCAGACTCTTGATGTTTTCCTTTAATGCACAGACGTTTTTCAAAGTGATGCCATTCCTTTTTATTAATTTTTAGATCTTTAGGGATCTTATTAGGAAGTCTCTACTAGTATCTATATGTTGGAGAGTTAGTCTTATGCCATCTTCAAAATTGCAAAGTTTCTGGTCTAATTTCTAGGTCTTTGATCCACGTTGAGCTGACTCTTGTGTAGAGTGAGGGATTTGGGTCTAATATCATTCTTTCATATACGGATATCCATACTTAGTAAATCTTTTTAAAGTGTACAGTAAAGGGAATTTCTGGAAAATAAACCTTATTAAAAGGACAAAATTTCAAACTAGAAGAATATTACATTAGTTGGTTCATTAAGAAAATGAGAACTCATCACATGATATATTGCTTGTAATACTTGACACAAAAATAATATTTAATAAATTATGGAATCAACAGTTGATACTTCATAAAATAGGCAAATTTGATATAGAGTACATTATTCAATACCCAAATGACCAAATGTCGTCATTTCCTGTATGTGGTTATTTTAGTATAAAGAATATGGCTAGCACAAATTGAGATGTGTTATTAGTATTAGTAAACTGGATTTAAAAGACTATAAAATAATATAAACTATCTCATCATTGATCTTTTGTTTTGATTACTCATGGAAATAATATTTTAGATATACCGTATTAAATAAAAATATAGCATTATTAACATTTTACCAGTAAAATTATGGAGATTGGTAGAAAATATTAAAGAAGAGTTCAGTGTAAACCCAGTAGCTTTAATACTTGTATTGTACTCCGATTAATTTTTTTTCTCAAAGTTTAAACTATCTGTAATAGTTATAAAATCTATATATACACGTTATTTTTACAAAACACATGTAGATATACATGCACACACTCAGCATGATAGGTAATGCATAACACTTAACAATCAAGAAATGAACAAATTTTAGAAAATGATGAAAATGTATATGGGTAAATTATATAACTAATCTCACTTAGAATAATATTCTCAAATTCCACCCATTTTTCTGAAAATGACATAGTTTTGCTTTTTTGCCTCAAAAAGAAAATAATTGTTTTTTCTCTCATATGTGGAAGCTAGATTAAAAATTGGGAAAAAAGGGCGACCTTATATAGAGATATAGGCTCCGGTGGAGTGATGGAGAGGGTTTAGTTGAAGTAATGCTATGTATGTATATTAAATTACCAATACTAATTGTATTACCAACACTATCAATTGTATTATCAAAGACAATATAGGAAAAGGGAGAGAGGAGGTGGATCCAGAGGGACGTGCTCTGAGAGTTGTGTACATGCATATTTGTAACACTCTGTACCTCAGTATAATGTATAATTACAAAGCACTAATAGAAGTATAAAAATATATGATATGTGAAAATCATAACTAAGATGATAAACAATATAATTGAATTGTGCATGTACAATAAAAGTTACTAGAAATTGAATTTTAAAATAACAGGTATACCAAGGTAATAGGATTTAAAATATTGATATAGCATTTTACATTAATTTCTTTCTTTTCTTTTAGGTACTGGGATGGAACCCAGGTGCATTCTACCTCCAAGCTACACCCCCAGCCCTATTTTTTATTTTTATTTTGAAACAGGGTCTCACTGAGTTGCAAAGGGCCTCACTAAGTAGCTGAGGCTGGCCACGAACCTGGATCCCCCTGTCTCAGCCTCCCAAATGCTGGGATTACAAGTGTTCATCACCACGCCTGACTCTACATTAATTCCAAATAAATGAAAAGGAGAAAATAATATATTATACAGAAACCATCTTATTTTGCATTTGTTTGCTCAGGGTGACATAACAAAATACCATGGACTGGGTAGAACAAACAATAGACATTTATGTTCTCACTATTCTGGAGGCTTGGAAGTTCAAGATGAATTCCAATCCAACAGTAATGTGGTTTCTGGTAGGAGCTCTTCCTAGCTTGCAGAGGACTGTCTTCCCTTCAGTGTAAAGGAAAAAAAAAGAAGAGGGTAGAGCGAAAGAGAGATCTTTTTAGTCTCATAAGACCATCCATCCTATCTAATTAGGACCCTGCCATTACAACTTCATGTAACCTTTATTACCTTCTGAAAGTAACAGTGAAGGCTAAGGCTTCAACATAGGAATTTGGGGAGAAAAACCATTTAGGCCATATTCCTTTGTAAGGTGGCCTCATGCTGCAATGCAAGTAATTTAGACATTGTATTTAAAGAGGCTCAGAATTGAACTCCAATTCCATAAAAAACAAGAAATTAAATTATAGTGCCTTCAAATATTTGTTTTATTGACTGTAAAATGAAAAATGAACATATATTTCATAGAATTTTCTGACATAACTATTTTTATATAATTTCAGAGTAATCAAGTTTATTTTATTTACCTCTATTAGTTTGCTTTTTATTCAGTTACACATTTCTTACTATTTCTTTAATGGGCTCTAGAGATTACCATATGCATTCTTAGACTATTCAAATTTACAGTGAATTAGTAGTGTTAAATGCTTCTTGGAAAATAAATCAGTCTTATGACATGTAAAGTGTTTTTAATGTCACGTCCCTACATTTTGTGCTCTGGCTACTGCACATTGGCTATTATCAATATTTTGACATCTCCATTCCAGTTTTACTCTTTGTCGTTTGTTTTGAAATAAATTGTGTTCATTAAATTTTTTCTTTTCATTTGCATCTCGCTGATGACTAATAATATTGGACAGTTTTTCATGTATCTATTGGTCATTTGTATCTCTTCTTTTGTGAAGTGTCTTTTCAATCAGTTGCCCATTTCTAAATTGGATTATTTGTTTTGCTAGTGTAGTGTAGTATAGAGTCTTTTGAGCTTTTTTTTTTTTTTTGCGGGTCTGGGGATGGAACTCAGGGGCATTCGACCTTCGAGCTACACCCCTGCCCTATTTTTTATTCTTTATTTTGAAACAGGGTCTCACTAAGTTGCAGAGGGCCTCACTAAGTAGCTGAGGCTGGCTGCAAACCACAATCCTCCAGTCTCAGCCTCCTGAATGCTGGGATTACAAGAGTGTGCCACCACACCCAGCTCTTTTGAGGTCTTTGTATACTCTAGATATTAGCCCTCTATCAGAATGGTAGCTGGTAAACATCTTCCATTCTGTAGGTTTTGTCTTTAGATTCTTGATGGTTTCCTTTGATGAGCAGAAGCTTTTTAGTTTGATGCCATCCCACTTGTTAGTTCTTGTTTTAATTTCTTGCACTCAACAAATGCTGGTGAGGATGTGGAGAAATAGGAACTCTTTTATACTGTTACTGGGAGTGCAAACTAGTTCAGCCACTATGGAGATCAGTGTAGAGATTCCTTAGAAAACTGGAATGGATCCACCATATGATCTGGCTCTAACACTCCTGGGTATCTTTCCAAAGGGGTTGAAATCAGAGAACTGCAGTAACATATGCATACCCATGTTCATAGCAGCACAATTTTCAATAGCCAAAATATGGAACCAACCTAGGTCTCCATCAACAGATGAAGGGGTTGCAAATTATAGGAAATACACACAATGGAATTCTACTCAGCAATAAAGAACAAAATAAAGTCATTTGCAAGAAGATGGAAAGACCTGGAGAATATTCTGTTAAGTGAGATTAGCCAAGCATATAAAGAGAAGGGACATATATTTTCTCTAATAAGCTCAAGGTAGAGAGTATTAGGGATACCAGAGGGACTACATATAATGGAGGGGAAACCTCAACAAAGCCAGCAATAAGATTTAGGGGAGGAAGAAGGCTGAGGTTAATATGTGTATATGTGTTAATATAACCTTGTTAACCTGGACACTAAGTGAGAGGGAGAAAAAAGGGGAAGGGGGGGGGACCAAGTACTGTGTGAATAAATGCCATTGTCAACATGACCCACATCATGATGTGAGACTATAGGGCACCAAAATGTTGTTCCTTTGTCAGCTGCAGGATGTTAAACTTATTAATAGAATGTTCTGGAACGTTCCTGGAAGGATTATTCCCCTGGTTCTGTTGTAGTTTGCCCATCCAGCTCCTCCAGATTATTTTTCCTTCACTGCCCAGCTCATATAATTTTATTTGTTCTTAGATACCTTTATGGTGCAGCTTTCTGCAGCATTCAACACAGTGTTCTGTATGACTGTATCCCCATGGACCCTGGCCCAAGTCATATAAAAAAGTAGATTATAATCCTTCAGAAAACTTACCCAACTCCTCCACCCAGTAATGCCGAATCCTTCTATAAATCAAATTTTCTCTGTCCATCTGCTCATCAGCATCAACTAACTTGTGTCCTGTACTATCCTTTTGCCTATGACCCTCTCAGTGAAGACACCATGAGCGATGGACATCACGCCCATAGTACTATTCCATTTCTTTCTGCACATCTGCCTGTAACCTTGACATTGCTTGCAACCCAGAGATTCAATTCTTCTTGCTTAATTTCTTGGAAATCCAAAGTGGCCTGTAGCTACACTTTCCTCAGTGAAGTCTGATCTTCTTCCAAAGTGTGTCCATCTTTGGGAACTCTCCTACCTCCCCACTATTCCACTTAGAGTTCTATTTTTTTTTCCAGGTCTGGGAATGGAACCCAGGGACATTTGACCTCTGAGCTACACCCCCTGCCATATTTTTTATTCTTTATTTTGAAACCGGGTCTCACAGAGTTGCAGAGGGCCTCACTAAGTAGCTGAGGCTGTCCGCGAACTGTGATCCTCCAGGTCTCAGCCTCCCGAATGCTGGGATTACAAGCATGCGCCACCACGCCCGGCTTAGAGTTCTATTCTTACCTTTATAGTTACCTTTTAATTTTAATGTGTATGAAAATTTGTAAAGGCAACACCTATGGTCAGCCTAGATGGAGTTGCCCTGGCTGAAAATGAGGAAAAAATTATAAGAAACACTCATTTTTAGAGACCGGCCATCAGACAGCACAAGATAGTAATTTTAAGAAGAGGCAACAAAATACAAGAGCCCTATGATTCCCCTAACTTATTTAGGTAAGACATACATTTTCCAGATCATCATTCAAGAAGGAGTAACCCAGTTGGAGCTTGGGGTGTCTCTGAGTAGAGAAGAAGAGACAGTGAGGAGTCCAGGGAAGATGAGGCAGAGTTTGCAGGGGAGAATTCCAGAGAGGAGAGAATTACACATACATGTACACATGCATACATACATGTACACACACACACACACACACACACACACACACACTCATGTGGAGACCTGAAGAAGGTGTTACTTGAGTCCTGAGTGCAGGGCACATGTGAGAAGAAATTCAGTGAACAGTAGCCTCAGAGCATGGAAAGCAAAATATGCTCTCATCAGTCAGAATGGAGAAAACCTTATAATTCAAGAAACACTGGTTAGATACTCACAGGATTATGACATTAATAGTGGCTAAAATGAGCTCTGTATTAAGGGCTACTCCAATCTTGCCAAACAAATTTAAAAGCAAGTGTGCAAAGGATCAAACTGTTCCCATGCAACTTAGTTATATCTTAGGACAAAGTTCAGAAATATATATAGGATTACAAAATCCTATCCAACATTCAGTGAAGTAAATTTGCAATGCTTGGTCGCTAATAAAAAATAAACTTCCAGGCCTGAAGCAGGAAGACACATCTCAAGTGAAGAGGAAGACCAATCTATCAAAACAGACTAAAATATTGTATAAATGATAAAGTTAGCAGACAATGACTTTAAAAGTTATTATAATTATATTTTGTATGTCTACGAAGATAGAGAAAAATTTATCATGTTGAGTAGAAATATGTAGAAATATGTAGAAATATGTAGAAATATGTAGAAAATTTATCATGTTGAGTAGAAATAAGATATCAAGAAAAGACTTTAAAATCAAATTTCTAAAGATGAAACTATAATTTCTGAGATGAAACCTCTCCTGGAGAGGACTGACACAAGATTAGATACTGTAGAAAGCTTAGTAAACTTGAAGACAGGACAATTGATGGAGCTCTTAACACACTATCCCAAAATATGATATGTTGGGCTCCAGAGTATTGAAGCAGAAGGAAACCGAGAAAAGCTGAGATGCTGAAAGGTCTCTCTGACCTTCTGCTGCCTTTTTCCTCTGAAGCAGACATAAAATGGAGGAAGAATCAGTATTCTTTTTTTGAAGCAGTCCGTAGGACTTAGGAAGAATTTTCTGATCTTCTTTTGGAGCAGATCATAAGACCCTCATGTGAGAAGATGGATGTGCTATAGTTTGGACATGGATCAAATATGTCCCCAGAGCAAGCTGTTATAAAAGAGGACTGGCATCTCTTTGGTCTCTGTCTTTATTTTTGGTTTTTTTTGGTGATACTGGAGTTCCTGGAAGCCCTTCTACCTCCGGGCTACATTCCCACGGGCTACACTCCCAGACCTATTTTTTAACCTTTTCATTTGGAAACAGGGTGTCTTAAGCGTGATCCTCCTGTCTCTGCCTTCCAAGCACGGGGATTACAAGTGTGCGCCACCACACTCGGCTGGTCTCTAGTTTTGTATCTTGTGACAGGATCTTTCCCTTTTGTACACACTTCCATCATGATGCCATGACACACTTAATGGAGCACTCACCAGACTCAGTCGTGCATTTTAAGCTTCCCAAACTATCAGCAAAGTATCCCTTCTTCTTTTTTTTTTTTTTTTTTTTTTTTACAAAATATGTAGCCTTGAATATTTTGTTACAGCAAATAACATACCACCCTATACTAGGAGTAAAAGATGTTTTTCTGAAGATACAGGGACATAGAAAAAATCCAAATGGATCATGCTGAATTCACAATAGATCATATTCTCTTTGTCTAGGTATACTTCATCAAATAAAGATAAAAAAAATGATTGCTCTTTTTTTAGGTCTTCTTTTCTGAATGTTCCTGGGTCATATAAAACTTATATAAATTCACACCCTGAGATTTCACCTAACTCCAACTAGAATGGCAATCATTAAAAATACAAACAACAA
The DNA here is from genome assembly GCF_963383645.1 of Muscardinus avellanarius. NCBI lineage: Eukaryota > Metazoa > Chordata > Mammalia > Rodentia > Gliridae > Muscardinus > Muscardinus avellanarius. The sequence continues at coordinate 34,118,022 of NC_137795.1, read as the reverse complement.
CAAATGCTGCCAAAGATGTGGAGAAGTGGGAACTCTTACATGGTTGGTGGGATTGCAAATTATTGTAACCACTTTGGAAAACAGTATAGAGGATCCTCAGAAGAATGGGAATGAAGCCACCATATAATCCAGCAATACCACTCCTGGGTACCCAAAAGAATGGAAACCAAACTACCAAATTAATGCATGTGTATCTATGTTCATAGCCACACAATTCACAATTGTCAAACTATGGAACCAGCCAAGATATCCATCAACAGATGTATGGACTACAAAACTATGGGATATGTACACAATGGAATTTTACTCAGCTTTAAAGAAGAACAAAATTGCGTCCTTTGCGGGGAAATGGATGGAACTGGAGAACATTATGTGAAGAGAGATTAACCAGTCACAAAACATAAAAAAGTGAATGCTCTCGCTAACATTCAGAAGCTAGGGAGAAAAATGGTCATAGGAGGAACAAGGAAGGACAAACCATAGACGAGCAAATAAGGTGACCTAACTGAGGGAGATGGAAAAGGGATAGAGAGAAATTTCTTAATGTACATGATGTACATTCACAAACATATCAAAGTCAATCACTAAAACAAATATGAGTAAGAGAAAGAGGGGAGGGAATGGAGTGGAAATTGGAGAAGGGCTACATGAGTGATGTGTGTGCATGTATGCCTCTACCATCTTGTATTCCGTTAAGATATATGACTAAAATGCACAAATAAAAAAATTAAAAATATTTGCATTTTTTCTCTGTTAATGTATCTTTGTCAGTTTTATTTTCAGATCCAGCTAGAGATCCAAAGAGTGTCCAGGAAAAATATTTTCCTACTATAATAAAAATATCCAAAATATTATGCAGGGGGAAAAGTCCAAAAAGGAAAAAAAAAAAAAAGCCTTTCTTAGGAGCATGCCTTTCATAGACAGATTAACAAATCCTGTGCCCATGCTCCAAAAGTCCTCCTCCATTTAGCTGTTACACTCCCGGAAGCGATATTCTACTTCCTTCATCTACAGGACTTATTAGATAACCAAGGATAGCTTATTACAATGATTCAAACTTGCCAGTGTCCAGTCTGCTTATCAAGAAACCACAGTGAAGTCGGTTGTGTGCCTTCCTCTCATTTCCTCGGCATCCTTGACTAACCCTGGAGTTTCTCTACATCCCCCGAGTGGCCTAGCATAGCCTTCCTCTTTGGAACTCTAAGTAACAAGCTATTTTTTTTTTTTAATGAGTCCACTCCTGATCTGTTGGCCTCATTATGCCTGAATAAAAACATAATCCCAGGCCGGGCATGGTGGCGCACGCTTGTAATCCCCGCACTTGGGAGGCAGAGACAGGAGGATCGCGCAGATTTGAAGCCAGCCGTGCTGGCTTAAGAGACCCTGTTTCCAAATTTAAAAAGTATAAAAAATAGGTCTGGGAGTGTAGCCCGGTGGTAGAAGGGTTTCCAGGAACTCCAGTACCACCAAAAAACAAACAGACAAAAAATCCCAGGTGCACCTTAAAGTAGGACCATGTATTATATGTAAATCATACCTCATACCTCAATAAAGTTATGAAAAGAAAATTAAATGTGATTTAAAAACGAGAGACAAAAACATCGTTCAGAACCTGTATAATTTTTCTCTTTTCATCTTCCCTCATAACTTTTTGTTTCTTCCATAGGCTTTAGAGCAGAATATCCAATGGAACTTTCCAAGATGATGGAAAAATTCTTTCAGTGCATCCAAGATGCTAGTGTCTTACTATTTGTGACTGATGATCAGTGGAAACATGGTAGTTTAATTGAGTAGTTAATTGAAGTCCATTTTCACCAACTATAATTCACATTATATTTTCACATACAGCCAATAAACATAATGTTGGAAAGTGCAGCCCTAGAGACCTTGATTAACATGGTCTTCGCAGAGCAGACATTATTTTTTTTTCTTTTATAGAAGGTAAAAGAGGTGGTCTATTTGATTCCATAAGGAGTGAAGTATTTTTGTTGTTGTTTTTTTATTGAACTTTATTAGAAAATAATACCTCTAAGTCGGGCGTGATGGTTCATGCTTGTAATCCCAGTACTTGGGAGGCTGAGACAGAAGGATCCAGGCTCTCGGCCAGGCTCAGCTACTTAATGAGGCCTCTGCAACTTAGTGAAACCCTGTTTCAAAATTAAAAAGACATAAATATCAGGCTTGGGTGTAGCTCTGAGGTAGAATGCCCCTAGGTTCAATCTCCAGCACTACAAAAACAAACAAAAAAATAATATCTCTAAAGTTTTTATCTCAGTGGCAATACCTTCTCCTTCCATAACTTAGAACTAGCACTAGATCCTGATGTAATGGTACAATTTGATTTCTCTTACACTTAAGAAACCTAAGTAGTAAAAACTATTTATTTTTATTTTTTATTTTTATTTTGCGGTACTGAGGATGAAACCCAGGGACATTGTACCTCCGACCTACACCCCCAGCCCTATTTATTAGTCTTTTTATTTTTGAAACAGGGTTTCACTGAGTTACAAATGGCCTTGCTAAGTAGCTGAGGCTGTCTGCGAACCTCGATCCTCCCATCTCAGCCTCTCAAATGCTGGGATTACAAGCATGTGCCACCATGCCTGGGGCAGTAGTAACATTTAAACCCTACTGACATCTTAGTGCTCTTCTCCATGCTCAAGTTGGCATTCAGTTCACTTATTTGGCTTTTCCAGGACTTCTCTCAAGTCTCATCTCATGTTTAAGATTCCTTTTGAGCTGCCTTTCCTCACTGCAAAACTCAGTAGTCTATTTTCCACCTCCCAAACACCAATTCCTTTACTCTATCTTCTGGAAGTTTAGTGTATCTTTCCTTCGGGACAGAATTAGCCATCAAGTCTCTTCCTAACTCAAAACATTGTTTCTTTCTCTTCATTTTCTGTGCTTTGTCTGAGGTAATTCTGAAATTCAAGCCTTGAGATGTCACTTCACTGCCTCATAGCCTCAGTTATGACCGCTCCCACACAGAAAAAACAACCCAACACCCACAACATGGAATAAAAAAAGATTCTTCATGTGCTGGGCATGCCTCCCACTTTGACTGAATTCCTAACTTTACTTCCATTTTTTTTTAAAATCCAATAGTCTAGTTTTTTCAGAATTTTATTCATGGAAATTAATTTTTTTAGAACACATCCCATCTTTCATGTTCCTCAATTTTAATCATGCTCTATTTTTGTCCTTTAAATGCATTCTCCTTCATCCTTTCCCAGAAGAAAGTCTGCTCAGCCTTCAAAGTCCATTGACACTCCACGTGTGTTATGAGGCCTTCACTCTGATATTTTCCCCCAGCTGGTCTGCTGGCTCCTGAGGTTTGCCATTTTTTTCTTTCATCTTGTGCTATCTTCTTCTTTCCCCTTAGCACCCTGCTTGACAAGTGGTAATCGCTTCGCGAGTGGTTGTTTTCTGTATCTGAGTTGCAGTGAATACCAGGGTTTAGCTGGCCTCAGCTGAGTCTTTAGATGGAAAACTAAGCATTTCAAGCCCCGTGTGTAAGTCAGTCCCAGGGGAGGTTATTTTTGGTCAGGTGGGTCTTTTAGGACTTGTCAGCTCCTTGAACAGAGGTGGCTGACAGCTCTCTTACATCTTTGGCTAATCCTGGATATCATAAAAGATATTGCCATTTTTAAGCACAACAAAGTTTTTATGATCTCTTCAAAGGGAATAAGTTTCACACAGTTGCATGTGGCGAAAGGACATATGGAAATGTTGGTATCTTTTAATTTGAGCCAGAAGGTCCATCTATTTCTCAAAATTTACTTCTGATTTGTCATCAGAGTATATTACAGTGCAGCTCCAAAATTCCTTAATAAGGTAGCTGGCACTTGGCTGGGGAGGGGGGAGTTTTATTCAGCAATGGAGGTCAGAGGGATTTGGACTGCTTTTTAGATTACGGCTATTTTCTAGCTTATACTCTGATGATCTAAACTGTAGCATGACTTCAGATGCAAAACAGGCATCTGCTTTTGCCTGAAGCAGTGGAAAAATGAGGCCTCAGAACACTTCATATAAAATTTCTTAAATGTACATTGTGCTATAAAATTGATGAAGAAAAACTAAGGAGGCAATATAATGTAAGTGAAAACAGTTTTAGGGCATACCCAAGGACACCTAAATAATATCAGAATGGAAAAAAATTTAAAAATGAAGTTCTGCCTGGAAGAATCATAGGAAGAAAGTAGGATATTTAATGTCTCTTTGAAAAGCTTGACAGCACCATGAGCGAATCAGTATTGCTGTCTGCAGATGAGTATGGGAACTGTTTTGCACTGTAGGAACAAATGCAGAGATGTGAACAGAACCTCGGCTTTAGTTATGGAGACCGAAGGGGGATGTAATCCCACAAGGAAAGTTACCAAGTCACCAAAAAGTGGCTCCAAATCTGCAACACTCCGCTCCAAATCAAAAGAACAGGGCCTGCTGGAGAGGGGCACAGAAGATTACTCAGGTGGGGGCAACATGGGTGTTTTAGTGTGGTCTTCCCAACTCCTAAAACTGTGTAAATCAGTGGAAACTCTTCCAATTACAGCCTCACTTCACAAAGACAATGTCAAAAAGGAAGTTGTTCATAGGTATTTTTGTAGGCTATTGTTTGTTTGTTTGTTTGTTTGTTTGTTTGTTTTGGTGGTACTGGGGTTCCTGGAACCCCTTGTACCTCCGGGCTACACTCCCAGACCAATTTTATACTTATTTATATTTGGAAGCAGGGTCTCTTAAGCCAGCGGGGCTGGCTTCAAACCAGCGCGATCCTCCTGTCTCTGCCTCCCAAGCTTGGGGATTCCAAGCGTGCACCACCACGCCCAGCCTAGGCTATTTTGAATGGAATTGTTTTCTAGATTTCTTTTTCATTGGATTCATGATTGGTGTATAGAAAAGCTAATGATTTAATCTAACTAAGAGGATAAAGATCTCTACAATGAGAATATCAATGGTAATCTCAATACTCTATAAGGGGAAGAGGAGGAGTGGGAAGGGAACCAAGGGAAAGTTCACCAAGTGCTGTATACATATATGTCACCATTACTATGAGCTAAATTATGATGTGAGAGTATAATGCACCAATAAAAATATTAAATGAATGAATGAATAAATAAATAGCATAAAAGAAAGAAAGCAATTGAAGAAGATCTTGGAAGGTGGAAGGACCTCCTATACAATTGTAAAGGAAGAATCATTATCAAAATGTCCATTCTACCAAGAATGATAAGTAGATTCAATGCAATGTATATTAAAATACCAATGTCATTCTTCTCAAATCTAGAAAATTCAGTCCTAAAATTCATATTGAAAAACAAAAGATCCAGAATAGTCAAGCGATTCTTAGCAATAAGAACCATGCAGGAGACAGCATGGTTTCTGACTTTAAATTATACTACAGAGCTATAATAATAAAAATAGCATGGTTTTGGCACAAAATAGACATACAAACCAATGAAACAAAATAAAAGATACAGAAATAAATTCACACACCAATAGCCAGTTGATTTTTGACAAAGGTGCCAAAAAACACACCAGAGAAAAGACAGCCTCTTCAACAAAAATGATGTTTTAGAAAAATGGAATTAAACTCTAACCTCTCATCCTGCAAAAGAGTCAACTCAAAATGGATGGAAAACCTGGAAATTAGACCAGAGACCTGCAATTACTAGAAGAAGGCAGAGGGCCAATGCTCCAACATATAGGCACTAGTAAAAACTTCCTCAAGAAAGCCCTAAAGCTCAGGGAATTAAAATTAGACTTAATAAATGAGATGACATTAAGATAAAGTTTCTGTGCAACAAAGGAAACCATCAAGAGTATAAGGAAAGACCCTACAAAATGAGAAAAGATCTTCACCAGTTACTTCTCTGATGGAGGACTAATATCTAGACTACATAAAGAATTTAAAAGACATCACTAAATAACAACTCAATCAAGATATATGCATTTGAATTAGATACTTCACAAAAAAAGAAATACAAATGAACAATTTATATATGAAAAATGTTCAACATCATTAGCAGTTAGACATGCAAGTAAAAAATACAGAGACTCCATCTAATCCAAACTATAATGGTAATCATCAACAATATAAACAATAATGAATTCTGATGAGGATGTGGGGAAATAGAAACTCTTATACATTGTTGGTGAGATAACAAATTAGTGCTGCTGGTATGTGGAGGTTCCTCAGAAAACTAGAATTGTAGCCACCATATGATCCAGATATACCACTCTGGGGTATTTTTACATAAGAATTAAAGTCAAAATATTAAAGAGATACATTCATATCCATGTTTATGGCACCACAATTCACAATAGCCAAGAAATGAAAATAGCCTAGGCGTCCATCAACAGATGAACGGATTACAAAATTACAAGATACATACACAATGGAATTCTACTCAACAATAAGATGAACAAAATGATGCCATTTTCTAGAAAATGGATGAATCTAGAGAACATTATGCTAAGTGAGATTAGCCAGCCACAGAAAGTGAAGGGTCCTATGTTTTCTCTCATATGTGGAATCTAGGGAGAAATTGAAATACAAGAGGAACTCCAGATAAAGGAGGGGAAAACCCCATGGATGGGGTCTAGGGAGGGTTGTGCATTGGGAGGGAAAATTAATGAGGGAAATATTTCCATTGATGTTATGCACCTATATTGAATTATCAATGCCAATCATAATAACATGCCATATCAGGGAAGGGGAGGGAGTAGAGAGGAAGCTGGAGGAAGCTCACTAAGTACTATGTGCATGTATGTATCTATCACTCTGAACTTCATTATAATGTGAGATTACAATGCACTAATGAAAGCACTTTTTTTTTTAAAAAAAAAAGGAAGATATTCAAATACAACCTATACTAGACTCAAGCAGAGAATAGCTGGGGCTGGGATGCCCCAGTACTCCAACTCACCTGAGAGTGTATACAGCTGGGGCCTTCCAGTGGAAAAAGTGGAAAATTGGATAGATAGATAAATTTTGAGTCTTGGAAACTATACAGCAGAAACAAATGTAAGTATAAGGCTGGATAATAAACAGGATAGGCTTTGGATAACTGCAAACATGGCATCTGTGCATTGTAACATATAAGCCATTGACCAGCAAATGTCTGGTACTAAGGTTGAATGGACAAGCTGCAGAAAATATGAACTGGAATAGAGTTTCCTAAAGAGAGTTTTTAATGATTAGAGTCTAACTACTCACCCCTACAGTAAGAAATTATGAAAACTCTCTCAGGATATCTGGAAGCTCTGTTTCCTTCCAGAGAGGCTCACTAGTAAAGTTTGTTGACAATTTTTAAATTCATTAAAGAGTGATCTCATGCATAGAATTCTCAGTTAAGACATATTGCATGGAAAAATTATAAAAATAATATCACATACAGGATCATTTTATTCTCTTATGATATCTTCACAGTGTTGTTCAAATGATGCTACTGGTATCAGTTTACACTTTGTGATTTTAATTTGCTACTGAATCTCCAAGAACTGACTGCGATCTTTTTCAGCCTCTTTGAGTCTCTTTTTCTCTGAGACTCACTGACCTTAAATATCTAATAAAGTGGCAACATTGCCCCAATTTTCAATTTTAGAAAGAGGTCACATTTCACTGTTTATAAGCAATGTCTCTTATCTTAGATACCAGCCAGCGTGCCTCATTCCATGCACCAATACTAAGAGACCATATGATGAATGCTTTAAGATTTTCTACCCTGCTGAAGACTTACACAGCTGTAGAAGAATTTCTTTTTATTTTTATAAAGCTGGCACTTAGCCTGTGCCCTGGATTGTAATAGATATTTCTCCAATTTATCATATTTCCCTGACTTGTCTCCATATGTTATTTGATTTTTAAAATGTGTGTTAGATGACAAAAACTGTTAGAGCATTTCTTTGAGTAATATTGATAGTTATCAGATTAAAATTTTTCTCATAGAAAATAATCATTTAACATAAAACAGCACAGAAAGAAAATGAAAGTCACCAAGTATTAAAACCCCTACCTTTCATGAAAATTAGCCCAACAAATAGTTTATTTTTTGATAACATGACCTAAATTTATTTCACTATTTTTATTATTACATGCAGAAATGGATATTAAAATACCTCTAAGCTTCTCCAACCCTTGTGAAGAGCTGACTTTGAGATGGGTAACTTAACACAGACATTCTACACTTACTGATTAAATAAAAAGCAACATGAAATAACGCTCTATCTATAGCACATTTTTCATTCATTGCACAGAGCTGGCCTGAGGCTTGTTTAAAAAAGCACCAGATGTTTCTTTCTTTATTTTTGAGAAATATATTTGTCTTTGTGTGGTGACAGATGCTCTTTAAAATTAAAAAGTATGTAATAGCAACTTTTCCATTTGAAATAAAAAAATTCAATTTTTCTCCAAGTCACATCCAAAAGTCAGCACACTGTAAAGTTCTCTAACATGGTCACATTACAGGCCTGCCACTTTGAATTTTGGTGCTCTGCCAGGACTGATTAATTCTAAAAGGGAAAGGGTCCAATATAAGAATCATAATGTTCTTGTTTTCATTAGAGTGTTGGGTGGTATTAATATGTTATTAATCTGTGCCACAGTTAAAGTCTATGTCATCATCTTGTACTTTTTTCCTCATAAATGAGGATAACACCCAGGTGAATGTGACAAATGTTTCACTTTATAGACATAAGGAAAAGTTTAATATTCATAAGAGAAGTAGTTATTGCTCTCTTGACAGGATATCATTGACTGCACTTATTGCAGAGATGAATACAGCCATACAGTTATAAAACATATCACATTGGTTGCCAAGGTACAACAAATTGATATACTACATTGTAGGAAATCTGTGTGGGAAGCAGCAGTCTTATTCTTGGTTGGTAGAAATATAAAGCCTCCAAGATACACCTCAAGCATTATTTTTTATTTTGAAACAGGGTCTCCCTAGGTTGCAGAAGGCCTCACTAAATAGCTGAGGCTGTTCGCGAACCTGCAATCCTCCTATCTCAGCCTTCCATTCTACTAGAATTGCAAAAGTGCATCACTATACCTGGCTGAATGTATTACTTTAAATTTCACTATGATGAGTAATTACAATGCACCAATAAAAGTCTATAAAGAAGAAAAGTTGAAAAAAATAAAGTTCTTCTCCGTCTAGAATTACTTTTACAGCAAAAATATACATATAAATGTATGTATATGAAACTCATTTTAGAGTAAATCAATTTTCCTTTGTTTTACATAATATTACTAAGGATAGTAGCTCCTAATAAATCAACTAGGCAAACATCAAGGCTGCTTCAGCCTCGACACATGGGAGATCATGTATGAGGAAAGTTCATGCCCCACTTGTACTTTTCCTTCCTGGTCTGGTAGAAAAATTATAGTAGCATTGGAGTTTTATAGAAGTGCATGTAGGTTGTCATATAGTGACTGCATAGCAACCTTTATTTCTTCAAAATATTTTTTTTATTTGGGAATTCCATCTACTTTCATCAAACACGTGTCTAGCAGGAGTTGGAGGTATTAACCTGACTACAGCTTTTTGGCCAAGGTTTCTTGAAAAAAATACAGATTTAAGCCTGGCCTACAAGGTTCTCCCCAGAAACAGACAGTCAGGTTAACCTAAAATTAACACAAACTCACACAAACATGTATATACACACATAAACACACACACATACACACACAGGCACACACACGCATATCTTTCAAGAACATTTTTCAAATTAGAAATAAGGTTATTTAGAGATATTTAATTAAAAACAATATGAGTGTGTGTGTGTGCATGTTTGTGTATATGTGTTATCCAAACTGTAAACATCACAAGATGCCTAAACTCTGAAAATTGCATTTAGTGAGTCAAAAAGTTCAACAGTTCTGTTTAAAATTTTATTTTAACTTTCTGGATTACTTTGAAGTTTGCCTTAGAAGATTCCAAAAATGTCAAAATGAAAAGTATGTTGTAATTGCATTGAAGCAAATATCCAAATTGAAAAACACTACAAAAGCTATTAGGGTAATATTATATATCTATGCTTTTCCTTTTTATTGAATAGTATTAATTAAAATAATAACATAGCTTGAAATCACCATGAATAACTAATGGTAGGTGATTGCTTTAAAAGTAGAGGAGAGATGGGGTAAATTTTGAAGAGAGACATCCTAGAGATATTGGTGTAATCTGAGTAGATGAGGAAGAGGGCAAATTTAAGCGCAAGACTATCAAAGGCAGTTCTCGTGACTTGCCCATCTCTGCAACATTGGGAGGGCCAATGAGCAGACAGACCAGCTGGACTGAAAAAGTTGTTCCCTCTTGCAAAGTCATAAGACATACTTTTAAAACTGGATGTTTTGACCAAATTATTAGAAGCCATAAAAGACATAATAATGCAGTACTTAAGCAAAAGAAATCCAAAGGTGCAGTTTAAATAAATTGTAGACAAATTCTATTTTAAATTATCCAGTCTAAGGAATAGTAGACATATAAATAGTGAAAATGGCAGAAATTCATAACCAGCCAGTTATGGCAATAGTAAAATTACCAATGCTTAACTTTTTAGCACTTATCCTGTATGGGAACAATTTCTTTCTTTCTTTCTTTCTTTCTTTCTTTCTTTCTTTCTTTCTTTCTTTCTTTCTTTCTTCTCTCCTTCCTTCCTTCCTTCCTTCCTTCCTTCCTTCCTTCTTTCTTTCTTTCTTTCTTTCTTTCTTTCTTTCTTTCTTTCTTTCTTTTTCTTTCTGTGGTACTGGGGATGGAACCCACGGACATTCTACCTCTGAAATGCACCACTAGCCATATTTTTGTTTTATTCTTTACTTTGAAACAGGGTCTCACTGAGTTCAAAGCGCCTCACTAAGTAGCTGAGGTTGTCCGCAAACCACAATCCTCCTGTCTCAGTCTCCCAAATGCTGGGATTACAAGCATGCTTCACTATACCTGGCTTGTATTTCTAAACTAAATATATTATTTAATGTGTGTAATAACTATAAGGAAGGTTTTCTTATTGCCCAAGTTTATATATGTAAATTTCAAATAATTTGTGTAGCTTGTCTGGGATGCCCCGCTGATAAGCCAGGAAGTCCGTATCTTTCAAAAAGTCTCCCAGCTTTACCCTTATATGCTGCCTAGGGGATTTGGTGACTTGACTCCCTGCTCACACCATCTCTCTGACCTATCCACTAACATTTCTCCCCTTGCTAATTCTTTTCTAGCCAGGCCTTTCCCAAGTCCTGTTCTGACTTCTGCCTGAGACACTCTTCCCTCACAAGCCAGCTGGGTTTTCAGGGGCTTTCCTTGCCTTCAACTTTCAGGGGCGTGCTCATGCATCTTGTCTGTGAGACATTCCTTGTCGTTCCTATGTGAGTTAGCTCTCACACTTTCCCCAAACCTCTATTCTTTGTTATTTTCCACTGTAGACTTATCCAATTTGACAAACTTTATTTATTGACTATTACCCCCATCTCCCATTAGAGTATAAGATCCTGAAGAATTACAATTAGATTACCTATCTTGTTTATTCCAGTACCTACTTGAATTCCAGACATAAAGTAGACATTCAGGAAATATTTGTGGAATGGATGATTGAGGAAAACAGATAAAACTTGCTGTTGGAAATCTAATTTAAGGACATGTCCTTGATCCAGAAAACCTCTGTTCTTCAATAGACAGACAATTCCATGATGGCACAGATCACACCTCTTCACTTTCATTCTCAACATCTGCACAGTGCCAAAGTGGAATTGTTTGCTCTGTTACTATTGCACAAATGGATGGAAAGGAATACAATCCAGAAGCACAGGATTGCTTTAGGATTACAATCCTGAAGCCCAGGCTGCAGTAGGCGTGCATGTAAACTCTGCATCCACACACCTCTTAGCACCTTTCAGTTTTCCTTTATCAGTCCCTTGCACTTTTTAGCTTCATGATTCAACTGCTTGGTTCTCTGGGCTTCTGATGTGTGTGTGTGTGTGTGTGTGTGTGTGTGTGTGTGTGTGTGTGTGTGTGTGTTTGGTGGATCTCTCTTCTGAATGAATTTGAAGGTGAAAAATACTTATGACAGGAAGTGAGAAGGAAGACAAACACCTGTGCATAAGGATCAAGTAGGCAAGGTTAGCCACCTGAAGACAGAGGTAATTTACATTAATACGGTGCTCACCACAACCTCTAAAATCCTTCTGTTCCAGAGAAAAGATGAAATATAGAGCATCCTCTGAAAGAAGTGCGTGAACAAGGAATTTCAAATCTTCCCAAATGTAAGTTTGGCTATTTCTTTATAGTTTGACTAGCTTTCATTAACTAACAGTCTCTAAACAAATAACTATCTCAAGTATAAAAATCTCTAAGAATGTATGTAAATTATTTACTAGTAAGCATTTGATAGGTTCTTTTTATGTTTAGAAAATTGTATGTTGCTTTCCTAGTTCTGGTTACATGATATTAAGGAGTAGGAACCAAATTTATTATTTATATATAATTATCCTCAGCAATTCTAAACACATCTCCCTCCATATTATAGGAGGGAATGATTGCTGATGTTCAGAAGCTCAGAGAAGGAGTCTGGTGAGAAAATAAACACAGCCTGAATCTGGTTTGATGATATGCCCAAAGCACATAACTGGGGAGCTAGTGGTAGTGCTCATGAAATACGACCCTTTTGAGAAATGACATACTGCCTTTTTATAAGCTATAAAATTCTTATAAAATGCTCAATAAATCACAAACAAAATGCATATGCCATAGACAAAAGCAAGCCATTCACCAAAGATGAGTGATTCGGAAGAATAACACAATTGCCAACAGTGGGTCAGCTGGGAGAATTTTCCACCTAGAGAGTGCCAGAATCGATCTGAAACTGATCAGAGCAGGCATTTAGAGTTAAAACCAAAGTGTTCCTATACATTCAGAATTTACTTTCTGACTTCTATAAATTTATTTTTGCTCTCTTCTGATAGTTTTGGCCCACCATGTCAAGTTTTGGCGACCAACAGTAATTATCTGTTTTATTTGCCTCTAGAGAGAAAAGCTCTCACTCAGATGTAGACATCTGTTTGCTCTTAGCACAATTGTTTCTTTCTGGGCTTGCCAACTTTGTCAGTTTAAATATGGCATTTAAAATATTCTTTCAATATGGAAACCTAAGCATAGTTAGTGATAAAAAGCAATATTCTGAGTAGAGTAGTTGGACAGAAATAATTCTTAAAAACAAGGAAGCAGGTGAAAATTAAATAGCTATAGCTAGCTGAGTATGATGGCACATACCTATAATTCCAGTGCTTGGCAGTCTGAGTCAGGAGAACCACAGGTTCAAAGCCAGCCTAAGCAACTTAGTGAGGCTCTCAGCAACTTAGAAGGAACCTATTTCCAAATAAGAAATAAAATAGCAGCATCCTCCAGGTATAGCCTGGAGGTAGAAGCACCTTGAGTTCCATCCCCAGTACAAAAAAAAAAAATAAATATCTTAGCTATAGATGTCATACTTGGAAAGAAGGTAGATCTGTGAGTTCTTATAAATGTTATTTAATAAAATGTCTTTGTGATAGGATCTATTATAAATCAATGAAAATGTTCTAAAGAGGAACCCCTTCATGTTTAAAAATATAAACTATTGATTTAATGTAATTTGTCATTAAAATAATAGCTTTTGGAGCCATGCATGGTGGCACATGCTTGTAATCTAGTACATGAGGCTGAGACAGGAGAATCTCAGATAGGAGGACAGTCTCAGCAAGTAGTGAAATTCTCATCCACCTAGCAAGATTCTGTTTCAAAATAAAAATAAAATAGTCCTGGGGTGTAACTTAGAGGTAGAATGCCCCTGGGTTTAATCCCCAATGCCACACAAAAAATAAGTAAATAAGTAAATAAATAAATAAGTAAATAGCCTTTGAAGATGAATATCAAGCAATCATTAACAAATCAAAACAATGTGACAATTTAATTCTTGAGTGAAATATTAAGCTTATTTTGAAAATGCACACATTTCTAGGTTTAACTTAAAAGTAAACTTAAAGTAAATTTAGAGATGCATATAATTTCATATATTTTACAAAACTGCTAATAATATGTATTTAACAATTAACTTGGGAATAGAATAACAATGACAACAACAAGAAGAAAAGGATATCTGGAATTTAGTTTTCCAAATGATACAGATTTCTAACAATATTAAATCACTGAAGTTGTGTACATAGACAGAAATAACAAGCAGCTATACTCTGCTGGTACCCTAGAGATAATTCGCAACTATCTACTGTGAAGGTCATAGAGCTTATGTCAGAAATAGCCTGTTGTCCTCATGGAGATGTGGACTTCATGTTTTAGTAAATATCACTGTGAAGGCATAGACTCAGAGGGGACATTTAGAAGTCTTATGGTGACAGCTTATTTTCAAATATTTCAAAGGGTAAAGGAAAGCTTATTTTTATGTTATTTGTAGCTTAAGAACTTCAAAGAGTGAGATTACCCGGTTAAAAGTGTGAGTGAGTGTGTATGTGAGTGTGTGTGTGTGTGTGTGTGTGTGTGTGTGTGTGTGTGTGAGTGTGTGTGTGTGTGTGTGTGTGTGTGTGTGTGTGTGTGTGTGTGTTAAATTTAAATCAGCAAATTAAACTTTTCTCCCTTGTAGAATCATCTGGGTACCTCCTTTGCTATTGTTTTAAGGCAGGCTTAGAATGAGAAAGTAGAGAATTAAACCAGAATTCCCACAGAGAGTATGTGTGAGCCTTCAAAAGTGAAAAGGCCTATTTAAGAAGGAAATGGGGAAAGATCTAAAAGGGGTTGTTTATTATAATTGTTCCTAGAAAAGAATTAAGACTTGGTGTTCCAAATTCTATCGGAAATGACTGCCTTTGGGGTATCATTGCATTAGGAAAGGGCTTAATGATAAAAAATTAAATCTCATTGTCAGGTGCATAAGAGTAGACAATAAGAAGGTTAAAAATGACTGTACTTTTCAAAGAGCTGAATATCTGCCACTACCTGTAAATTAAATTACTCATTTAAAAATTACCATTCTCTAATGTTGCTGGAACTGACATATTACTTACAAAAAATATTCACAATTTAGAATGATTAACAGTGCCCACCTGGATTATATGATTTGCTTGATTTTCATACTTCCTGAGTAGAAATGCATGATAATTTGGTCCTTACTACAAATTTCTGAAGTTATTTAGTACTTTAATTTTTTTTAAAAAACATCAAATTATAGCAAAGGGCTAAAAATAGGCCATAGCTGTCTCCATGCCTTCAGTTTTCAGGAGTATATATCTAGCTTCTTATTTTATCTTCCTGCCCTCCTGTGGGTTCTTTCCTGTCTCACATGGTTCTTCCCACTTCCTTTTCTTAAGAGTAAAATTTGTATCATTAAGTAAGAAAAAACTCTTTTTAAAATAAAACTTCAGTCAGGAATGGTGGCGCATGCTTGTAATCCCAGCATTTGGGAGGCTGAGACCGGAGGATCATGATTCACGGACAGCCTCAGCTACTTAGTGAGGCCCTCTGCAACTCAGTGAGACCCTGTTTCCGAATAAAGAATAAAAAATTGGGCAGGGGGTGCACCTCGGAGGTTCAAATGCCTCTGGGTTCCATCTCCAGACCCGCAAATAAATAAATAAATAAATAAATAAATAAATAAATAAATAAAACTTAAATTAGAGGTAACACATTAAACCTTAGTTAAACTGTAGTCATTCAAACAAAAGAATAAATACTGGATTTGTAGCTCCTACTCTGTTTTAGGGGGAAACGAAGCAACACGGAAACATTAAATAATTGCAGCAGAGAGGAGGAAATGCTGCCTACACTGGAGGCTCAGGAAGCACACTCTGTAGATTCCCAGCCTCTCTCAATTGGCTCTTCTGGCCTTGGGATGGGAGAAAGAAAGAGTAGTGTTATATTTCTTCTTTGAAGCTGAAAAATTCTCCCAAGATATATAGGTTTAAACAAAAAAGATTTTAACTGTTAAAGAAAGGCAAATTCTTTGAAAAGGGCCCTCACTTGTCAGCTGTGGTAATCCAGGTTATCCTTTCTCATTTGGCCTGCCTATCTCTCTGCGCCCTCATCTCCTAATCCCCAAAGTTGTCCCAAGCCCTCCTGGGACTGCACAAGGTTGGCCTGCATGTCCCAACTCAGGATGGCTGGCTAGAGGGGGATGGAGAGAATATTGGGAGTACAATCAGCAGTTCTCACCCACAGCCTCCTTTTGTGGACTCAGCCCTAGTCCTGATGACATTCAGTCTCCTAGGCCTGGATCCCTACTTCTGAATCCTTGTTTCTGCCCTTGTCTGCTCTTTCCCCCTTGGCCTATCTCTGACAAATGCAGCTCTGCAGCAGGTCTCTGAGACTGCTGGATCATCTCTTTTGACACTAGTGCCTGCCAGTTAGACCTGCTTTCATCTCCTGCCCCAGCCTTGACCCACTCCATATCATGCACTTCCAACATCCCCACGATACTCTCCCACTCCAGTGTCTGTGCTCTGAACAGCTAGCTTCGTGGATCCCTCTGCTTAGCTTATACTTTGTCCACCTTCCAAATTACACAAGATCTGGGGGTCTGTCCAGATACCACACCCATTCTTGGCCCTGACTTATTCTGGTCAGAACCACAGTGCCCTCATCTGGGATGATGATGATTATTGATGATGATGATGATGATGATGTTGATAATAATTTTGTAGTACTAGAGGTTGAACCCAGGGGATTCTACCTCTGAGCTATATCCCCAGCCCCTTTTATTATTATTATTTTTATTTTGATACAAAGTCTCACTAATTTGCTGAGGGTCACTAAGTTGCCGAGGCTGGCCTTGAGCCTGTGATCTTCCTGACTCAGCCAAGCACAGGAATTATAGTCATGCACCACCATGATTGGCACCTGGGAATTTTTAACATACTTCTTAAATCCAGGCAAAATGTAAGCCATGAGTTTATTTTTAGTTGATCATTTAACTCCTATTATTTCATTCACATTCTAACTTTAGCCCTAAATTATTAAATCCTAAGTCTTCAATAAAGATGATAGAAAAGATCAAGTAGAATTATACAACAGTATCATTTTATAGAGGTTAGGCCCAGTGGGTTCATATATGTTTAATATGTTTTCAATTCAACTATGTTATCAGTTTTAGCCATATTTTCCAGTGGAAGAACAGAAATCTCTTGTGTATCACACAGTGTGTTGCTCCATATTATACATTTGTCACTCTGTTCACAGAGTCATCAAATAAGAACATCTGATTGGCTCTTACTAATATATTATGAGGTCTTATTAGAAACACCATGCCTGTAGTGATGTTAGGAGGGAGAAGACAAGCGACCATCCATTGCCTAATCCTAAATATTTGTCATTGAAAAGCTACACCAAGAATCAGAAAAAATGTGGATAATTTCTTGCCATTCTGCAAAAAGCTCAGGGATATTTGAACTATTTTATAGAAAGTTAATTCATTGAAGAAATTTATCACTGATTCTTTGTCAGAAAATCTATTATTATCCCAATGGCTCATATACTTCTCTACCGAATATTACTGTGGATTGAAGAATCAGCATATTAATTTGTCTCAGTTCTAAGAGGAACAAAGTCAGGGATTTTCACACCCTCATAACAAATTCCCATAAATACTCCCTCATTGAGTATGGATTACAATTAGTCAATATAATAGTGAATCAAATCATGAAAATTATTCACATCAATTTCTTTGTACAATTGATTAATAAAACTCTTATAAAGTTAGATTTTCTAACTTTAATAACATATCTCCAGGGTTAAAAAATTAAAAATAAATATAAACAGTAAATTTGTTCCAGTAAAATAACTTCAGTTGTAGAATGAGGAACACTGTTATATTGGGGCTTCACTTTTACTAAGCTGTTATTACCAATTTATTAGACAAGAAAACCTTTTGAATATGCTGCTGAGTGGAGTCTGCTAGTATTTTTCTGAGAAATTTTTCATTAATATTCATGAGGACTATTGTTCTATCATTTTTTTCAGTGTCTTTGTCTGATTTTGGCATGAAAAATGTGTTCATCTCAGAGGATGAGTTCTGCCTCCCCCCATTTGATTGTAAAGTTCACTATCATGCTCAGTATCATCTCCACAAACACTGACATGTGGTAAGTGTTCATAAAACTGAGTGGATGTATGTTTACATGAATAAATGAAGGATTAATTTGATGATTTTTCCATAGAAATAGCAATTTATTCTAGTGTAAGTTTCCAGTACCTCTGTAGCCTGAGATTTCAGAGTTCTCTCCAAGTTATCTTATCCCCTAGGAAAAAGAAACTTTTTAATGTCCCTAAATGTGCTATATTGCTTCATAGCTTTCTGAGTGTGCTCAAGCTATGCCTTCTACTTAGAATGTTCTTGTCCACTTGGTATAAATGGCAATTCTCTGTGCATCCTTTACTAAGCAACACCTGTGCCTCACTACTTCCTCTCCATTGTTAGGCCTCCTCTCCTCTAAGCCTCCTTTTGACCTTATACATGCTTGTCTGATTTCACTGTACTAAGTACTTTTCGATACACATCGCAATTATACTTTACAATTTCCACCCAAAGGACCAAGGTTAATTATTCTTGTTTATCAGAGTTCTCAAGGAACCTAAAGCCCATAGCTACTTCAACAAGTAGAAGTTACATATCATAGAAGGCAACAGAGATGGGAATTAAGAAAGACTAGTAGGTACTGCTATATGCAATAGAAAGATCCAGAGATAGGAGAATTCCTGTGGAGAGATGTATTATATAGAAAAAAAGTAACAACAACCTTGGTTATAAGAGGATTAAGAAAGAAGAGGCCATACAGTAAGCATGTGGAAGGCATAACATTGTTGTTTAGGTTAATCATAGAACATAATAAGAATTGCTTTATTCGTAATAAGCCTAATATCTGAATATGTAACAAATATGTGCAGAGGGCATTTTCCCTCTAGGCTCCCACTCATTCCCAAATTCTCATTAGCATTTTTAAAATATTGACAGTCAAAAATGGTGAAGCAAAATTTTAATTGGTCCTGAATTGATCACCATGAGATTTAGGATCTGTTGGAAGAGAATCCTTAACACTGAACTTGCTGAAAGACTCTGCTTATCTCATGAGAGTATGTTATTAAGCAGGCAGTTTAAATATC
The DNA here is from genome assembly GCF_963383645.1 of Muscardinus avellanarius. NCBI lineage: Eukaryota > Metazoa > Chordata > Mammalia > Rodentia > Gliridae > Muscardinus > Muscardinus avellanarius. The sequence continues at coordinate 34,098,886 of NC_137795.1, read as the reverse complement.
AGTTACTACTTGGGATTCAAAAAGTAACACGACATTTTAGGGTAATATATATGACATTAAATGTAAACCATTTAGCCCCAAGTACCCCCTTCCTCACATAACCAATACACACATGTTTGCCAAACATGTTGGACTCAAAACCTCGAACCCAAGCACACTTCAAAACCATATGTGTTTGGTTTGTTAGAAAAACAGTTACAGATGGATTGGACAAGCTTTAACATTGATTCTATAAACAGAATGAGCAGATGAGCAGCACGGTATGTAGAGATGTGGTTACAATCGCGGGTTCTGTAGTACAATTGGTCTATTTCAGCACTCATTCCTCTCCTTACCACTATAGAATTTGGGTAATTGGTTTCTGTTTTTTTTTTTCAACTGGAATTTGAGATTGTAATAATAACAAATGCAAAGAGTAATGTTAAAGTTGAAAAAAACAAAATGTTTTGAACAGTGTCCATCATGTTGTAAGGGTTAAGGGTTCAGTAGATATTGGCTATGATGATGATAATGATGATATAAGGGAAGGTTAATGGCAAAGTAACCAACTTTAGTACTGAGATCTGTTACATTGACTTTTCTTCTCTATGACAGTTTCTGAGCAAGATGATCAAGGTACATAATTTCATTTACCTTCAAAGTGATCCTGTGTATAAGTATGATGCGCTCTATTTTCTTCCTTCCTTCTTTCTTTTTATTATTTATTTTTGTAGACAAAGACAAAGGTTTATTTAGGGAAGTGGAAGCTACACATTCAAGGAAGAACACTGGCCATCTCAAGAGGCAGTGGGCACCTTTGAGAGTCTCATGATTTTTCTTTTATAGGAGACTCCTGTGAGGGGGTGGGTAGGGGCACACAGAAAGAGTGGAGGTGTAGACTACCTCAGAATCCTCAGGTTCCTGACTTCAGTGAGTAGTGGCTGGTTTAAGTCTGAGCTTGACTTTCCTATGGGTCCTTTATTTAGGAAGGGGCCATTATGATTCAGGGTGTGGGCCTACTGAGGATTTTTGCTTATGAAAGAAGCAGGCCCTGAAGGGTGAAGATAAAGTTTAAGAAGTTTCTAGATTTTAAAACTATAATTCCTGCTTCCTTTCTAGTTTGTTTCCTTTCTTACCCATTATTTTTTATTTTTTTCTTTTGTACTTCATTTCTCCCCTTTCAGAAAGTTTGCAGAGATAATCAGCAGATAATTGGCAGGTTTCAAACCCAACTCTGTTAGACTCCTGAGCCAGTGCTCTTTAAACAGTTTTCTCTGCTCAAGTTCACTGCTGAAAGGGAAAGTTAAGGAAATGAATCTCTACTAAGTGCTTCTTAATTGCAGTTTGTACATTTTCCATTCACTTGTGCTGCTTCTCAAATTTTAATAAAACCAAATCCCTTACTCAGAAAAGGATCTATGGAAACCAAAGGTCTACCAGAGATGCTATCTCTGAAATAGACTTGGATTCCCAAAAGGAATGATGTTTGGGCAAAAGTTGATGTGCTGCCCTAGATAAGTGTTTATTCCACTTTATGACATCTGGGGTTTAAAAGCTTCTCACATCAAAATTATTCTAGGCCAGAAAATGACTCCCTCTTTTCCATGGGGTCACAAATGGTATGCAACTGGAAAATAGGAAAGAGTCATATAAGCTAGAATCATGAAAAGCAAGGCAATGTCTGGAAGATAAAGGGGAAAGATAAAATTTCTGGATATCCAGATCAAAGCAGAGCTCATTAAAAGCCAATTTACCCCCTTTAAATTGATAGTACTTTTTTTTTTTTTTTGCGGGTCTGGGGATGAAACCCAGGGGCATTTGACCTTCAAGCTACATCCCCTGCCCTATTTTTTTTTAATCTTTATGTTGAAACAGGGTCTCACTAAGTTGCAGAGGGCCTCACTAAGTAGCTGAGGCTATCCGCGAACCGAGATCCTCTGGTCTCAGCCTCTCAAATGCTGGGATTACAACTGTGCGCCACCACGCCCGGCCCTGATAGTACTTTCAAGGAAGCAAGGAGCTAGCCCTCAGGAGAAATACTATTCTGAGCATGTCCAATTCCTAAAAATAAGTCTATACAAAAGGTGCACCAAATTTTTCATAACTCACATTCCATCTGTGCCTGATCAGTGTCAGAACTTTCCTTAATGCTGGTTCTTAGGAATTCTCGACTAAAGTTTGTTGTCCTTGGAAAGAGATGGAGCCTTTCTCAAGATTGGCCATGGAGTCCCTGCTCTATGGTCAGGCAGGCAGATGGTAGACCAACCTGAAACAAGTAGGCAAATAATCATGAAAATGATGTTGGGATAACATGGTGCCCCGTGCCCTGACTCCTCACCAATGTAGATACTGGAGAAAGAGACAAACATGCTGGGGCTGGCCCCCTCCTTCATTTGATCCGGGACCTGGCTGTATAATTCACTCAGAAATTTCAACAAGTCTTCTGTCTTATATGTATATTATACTTTAGTGGCATTTAACATTTTAAAACTGTAATAATAAAATTTAAAAGATAACTTGTTCAAAGTTTCATTGAGGTCTCTGAAATAAAATGTAGATTTGTCTGCCTCCAGTCTAAATATTTAATTGGAACACATTGGTTTCTAATTTTAATAGCTTCAGCATGCACTAGATAATGTAAAGAATATGGATCTTAACCCCCTAAAGTCTGGATTATTGCTGTCTGACTCTTCTCAAGGAACCAGAATGGCACCTAATACAATGGGAACAGTTGGTCAAATAATCACTGGAGTAGAAACATCCTATGACCTTGGACTAGATGGTAGAGTGGAAATGAGGCTAACCTTTGGTTTCCAGTAGTCTCCAAATCCACCTCAAAAAAAAAAGAAGAAATAAGAAAAGAGAGAGTCCAAAACACGATACATAAGGCAAAGGTAAGGTAAAAAGAAAAGGAGATAAGAAAAACTGCAAATTAAAAAAGCTAGTCAGAAAGATGAAAACCAATAGGTACAGTAGACCTGAAACCACAGAAAGAAAAACATATTAAGTTCTGCTTTTTGCTTTGTTTTGGTTTGGTTTTTCCTGGAGGAAGCTTGGGAAGTTTTCCTAGGTGCTGTGACTTTATCCCTGGGTAGAAGTGAGCCATGTGGGGCACCAGCTGTCTTGGGTGGCCTGAAGGAGGCATCTCATATATGGCTCCTTTTCTCTAAGAATAAGAGACTATGTATAAGTTGCTTGTCACACTGAAAATGTGGGTCATGGAAATTACATTTTCTGTTTCCTAAAATGCCCAATAAAATGCCTACAAATTGTCCATGTGGAACCACAGTGGTAGAAGACACACTGATTCTGACGAAGCCTTTCACAAGGTATCTGACACACTTCCACAGCTCTGTCCTCACCTCAGACAAATACAGGAAAATATGGAAACTTCACTAGTCCCTTTCCCAGAGATGTTTTCCAAGTTTCATGGACAAATAGTATCCATATTTTGTCTGCTGAAATATTTATTTCAATGTCACTCAGAGTTTGGCAGGTTTGAGCTCAACCAGGTCATGGTTTTCCTTCCCTTCTGCACAAGCTGCGCAAAAAAACTTCAGGTCAGAGAAGGCCAATGTGCTGGTGGGTCTCACAGCACTTCCTTCTACATTAATGGCCTGAAATACCCTCTGATCGCCTGCACAGGGCTTAGCTGTGTGTGGCTTTACACACAGGAGGTGCTCACGTCACCTAATTTTTCTACAGAAAAAGGTAGAGGGTGTCTCTTAGAAGATGACATATGAGCCGGGTGTGGTGGCACACGCTTGTAATCCCCGCGCTTGGGAGGAGGAGACAGGAGGATCGCACAGGTTCGAAGCCAGCTGCACTGGCTTAAGAGACCCTGTTTCCAAATGAAAATATAAAAATAGGTCTGGGAGTGTAGCCTGGAGGTAGAAGGGCTTCCAGGAACCCCAGTACCACCAAAAATAAATAAATAAATAAATAAATAAATAAATAAATAAAAGATGACATATTGAGACTCGTTCCAAAAAGTTAACACAAACTCTACTGGATTTAAGTTGGGATTTGAAGCCAGGAATTCTAGCTCCCTCAAGCACTGATTAGCACTGGATTGGGGGTAAAGGATTTCTTAGCAAGGCTTTGACTGATGGAACTGGCCAGGTGGGGGCAGCAGGAGATGTTCCATACTTCAGCTACTGTGATCTTTCTAACATACAGCAAGACTTCTTTTCCTGCTTAAAACTCAGTAAGGGTTAAATTAAACTTCCTCATAAATGTAATAATAGTCTTCTGGACATGGTTTCTGCTTATCTCTCTAACTCATATTGGGCTTTTTTCTATTTTTATTTGGTTTAGTTTTTGTTTCTTTAGGATATTGTATTTGATTTCTCCAGGCTCTATTGCAGTGGCTTGTACATGTCTGTCTGTGACAGCCTAAAAGCCTGAAAGGAGAAGGCCCATGTTTGTTTTCTCTGCTTTAGTCCCAGAACTGGAAAGTAATATCAAAACATTAAGTTAACCATAAGACATGGAAATCAATCAATCAGAATAGATACTGAAATAAACAGCCAATAAGAGGACATCACTACATAGCCACAATGGTGGGCACTTATTACTTGTAAAGGAATAAATGAATGAATGAATGAATGAATGAATGAATTTTAGAAATCCTCACACTTGGATTTTTTTTACTTTATTTCTGTCTTACTCTGGGGTCCATTTTATCCCTTTTCTCTCTCACTTCACAATTTTATATTTTAAAAAATATTTTAGATATCTTTAAGAACGGCCTCAGATTCTTTGAATGATAAGGGTGGGGAATAAATTGGTACATAAAAACTGTTGATGAATATTAACTCCATTTAGAATAATTACCCCAAAGATCATCAACAGCAGAGAGAGCTGACCTGAAGTATAGGCCGTGTGTTATTATTCTTCCTTCTTTCAAACACCGGGCCTTTCTGGCCACCATGGTGCCAAAAATTCTATTTAAGAGATTTATTTCTTGAAATTAAAAGTTTGTCTTTCAACAGACTAACTATTAAATTGCAAGGAAGCCCAGAATGAGTAAATACGAAATTATTATTATTATTATTATTATTATTATTATTATTATTATTATTATTATGTGGAGGTTTCCCAGACAATTCGGAACAGAACTACCAAATGACCGAGAAATAGTGCTTCTAGGCATCTTTCCAAAAGAAATAAAATCAGAATATTATAATCAGACTTGTCCATGTTCATAGCAGCACAATTTACAATAGCCAAATTATGGAACCATCCTCAAGGTCCATCAGTGGATGAATGGATCACAAAACTTTGGCATATATACACAATGAAATTTTACTCAGCCATAAAAAAGAACAAAATCACATCTTTTGCAGGAAAATGGGTAGAACTCAAGAATATTATACTAAGGGAGGAGAGGCAGTTCCAAAGAATTAGTAGCTGTATGCCCTCTCTAATCTGTGGGAGTTGGAGGGATTCAGAAGTAAAGACAACATCAGATAGATGAACAGAGGCTCTGGGGAATGATTGAGGAGAACTAGAGAGGGGCCGATGAAATCATAAAGAATGAAATAGTATGAATAATGCTCTTAATGTATGTAAAATTGCCAGTTCCAATCTCAAAGACTTTGGAGGTGAGGGTGATGTGGGAGAACCCAGTGGGAAGGGCAACAAGAGTTGTATGCATGTATTTTTCTGGCACCCTATCCCCAATATGATATAAAATTACAATCCACCCAATAAAAATAAATAAATAATAACTATTATCATTATTAGAATTTTAGCATTGATTGGTTTCGCTGACACCTCTATGATACTTTAAAAATTAAAAAATATAGCCAGGTGTGGTGGCGCATGCTTGTAATCCCCGCGCTTGGGAGGCGAAGACAGGAGGATCGCGCAGGTTCAAAGCCAGCTGCGCTTTGAAGACCCTGTTTCCAAATAAAATATAAAAAAGTAGGTCTGGGAGTGTAGCCCGGGAGTAGAAGGGTTTCCAGGAACCCCAGTACCACCAAAAAAATAATAAATAATAAATAAATAAAAATAAAAATATATGTGAAAAGTGGTTAAAAAGTCATACAACCCAAATACTGCATATGTATTCAAGTAAAGAGGGAGAGATTAATCTAAAGCTGTGTTCTAAACTGAACACAAGACATAACCACACAAGAAGGACAAAGCGCGTGGGTATCTTACACATGGATTCCCACTCCCAGAATTCAGCTTTTGATAAGCTCTTGGTTGTGGTGTGTGGTGGAGAGAGTGAGGACATGCTGAGGGGGCATGGGTTCTTGAGACAAAGATACATCTAGATGGGGCCCCTGGGCATTATCTGTGCACAGAGTGCCTGGGATGAGAAGCTGATGCAAAATGAAGAAAATTATTAAAAGTGCATTCAGGGCACAAAAGTAGAAAGTTTCTAGCCATAAGGAAATGATTTGTTTGGATACAACATATTTTTCTTTTGAATGCTGGCAAGTGCCCTAGCCTGTGGAAGAAAATGTTTTCAGCATGAAGACTGAAGCAAAAGGTGATTTTGGTCAAATGCTGTCAACCAGAACACTGAATTAACCCAAGCACTCTAATAATATCAGAACATTCCAATGGAGGTTTTCTGGCACAAAGGAAACAAAAACATTTCAAGTCTAAATAGCCAGTTTTGTTACTCTTTTTTATAATTTTGATTTGATCTGATTTTTTGTGATACTAGGGATTGAACTCAGGGGGGGTTCCACCTCTGAGCTGTACCACCAGCCTTATTTTATTTAATCTCAAAACAGGATATTACTAATTTGCTGAGGCTGGCCTCCAACCTGTAATCCTCCTGTCTCAGCCTCCCAAGTACTGGGATTACACGGCTTCTTCACCATGCCCAGTGAGTTTCTGTTTTATTTATATTCTTTTTTTTTGAGGTGCTATAAATAGATAATGACTTTGTTTTTATCAATACCAAAATAATACCTATTTTTACATTAAAATTTTCTCAAACACTAAGTTGATGCTAACATGTCATGACTTTAAGTAGTTAACTTTTCTAGCCTTCACTTGATATGTTGAGATAGAGGAGAGAGTGTGAGTGTGTGAGTGTGTGTGTGTGTGTGTGTGTGTGTGTGTGTGCGCGCACACACACAAGATACTTTAGAAGTTCTTCCTACCACTATTGATGAATCAGTTACAGGTACAAAGTTTAGGGAAACTGAATTTGGGAATATGCTCCGGTGGAAAACAATTCTCTTCAGAATGAGAGATAAATGTTTTAGTGACCTTAAATACACTAACCCCAACTTCCTAAGTCCATCCTCCCTCCCTCCAGGACTTGCAGCTACTCACGTCAGTGCTGATTTGGAACTATAAAACTGGCCTGTAGACAACTATTTTTCCAAACTAGTTTTTCAATTATGTAGCATACGGTTTCACTGATATTAATTAGGAGTAATTGAAGAAGTAAGTTTTCAATGTGTGTGAGTGTGTGTGTGAGTGTGTGTGTGTGTGTGTGTGTGTGTGTGTGCGCGCGCGCGCGCTCACACACACGTGCTCACTGGGGGGAAAAAGCCAAAATGTCCTTTGTGAAGGTACCCTAAGAATTCCAGTTTCATTCCGAGTCCTTTTGAGACAGACCTTATGCTGCATAGGTAAAAGATTGTCAAGTGTTCTCCGAAAAGTGTTAGAGCGGCTATAGGGAGCAACTACACTGCATATTTCTGTGACGCTCACTTTTCTAGTTATCTCAATAGTCAAGGAATCTGCTTCCAACTTGGTCCCCATGGGCTCAGATAGTCACTCCACCGCCCTCTGGATGGTATCTCAGCAGACTGTCAGAACTGTTCAATCACCTTTGTAACAGACATGATCTGTTCCTGCGGTGGACCCCAAAAATGTTTCTTTCTGTCTTCTTTCCTTCTTTTTTTTCTTTTCTTTCTTTTCATTCTTTTTTTTTCTTCTTTATTGTGTGTTAATAGAGATTGAGTCCAGGGTTATTCTACCAGTGAGCTATACCCCAACCCCTATTTTATTTTTTATTTTGAAACAGGATCACTAAGTTGCTGAGGGACTAAGTTGTTGAGGCTGGCCTCAATCCTGTGATTCTCCTGACTCAGCCTCCCAAGTACTGGGATTAGTCATGCACCATTTTACCCAGTTTAATATTACATTTAAAACTTATTTTTGTGTGTGTGTGTTATATCATTTTATTTTATTTTTTTATTGGTGCACTGTATTCATACATCATAGTGGGATACAAACTTTTGTAGACATACATGCACACATCGCCCAGTCAGCCCCCACCCGATCCCCACCCCATTCTCTCCCCATCCCTCCTTCCCATGCTTGGCTTAGTGGTTGACATCTAGTATTATAGCAATTTATCCAAAATTAAAAATGATAATTTCACATAACAGTTTCATTTGTCTGATACCAAGCTTTTCATGACTTAAAGATAACATTTCAATATTTCTTTTTACTTTCTTTCTTACCAGAGAATATTTTTTTCTATTTTTTTAGGTGAAACTATCATATATTTATATATTTATTTTTCAGAAAAAAATCTATCCTAATATGGAATATGGCTTATTTCTTCTTGGTTTTGAGTTCCACTCTGTGTTCCTGCAGCGTGTGCTGAGCTCAGCCACTGGGAGCTTTAGATGCTCCCTGAGCTGAAAAATCCCGCCTGGCTGTTCCGCAGCAGCTCACCTCGGCTTGCTGTAGCCGTCAGGTGAACTCGCCGCTGCCGCCGGCAGTATGGCGCTGCTGCCGCGTCCTCGGGTGTGAGGCCGGTGTATCTACTCTGTGGCTCTGAGCTCTGTTCTCAGTCTGCTTTCTCTCTGGAGCCTGGTGATTTTTTTGTTTCTCTGGTGATGGTGTTTTCTGGCTATGAAAGGCGCTGATTTTGTGGTAATGGAGATTGGTTTTTAGCGGGGCTCTTAAGCCCCGCTTTTCTCGGTTGCCATCTTCCCAGAAGTCTCAGGTTTTTTTAATGGCTGAGTAAAATTCCATTGTGTACATATCCCACAGTTTTGTAATATATTCATCTGTTGATGGACATCTTGGCTGGTTCCATAGTTTGGCTATGGTGAATTGTGCAGCTATGAACCTAGATATACATGCATCATTTTGGTAGTTTTGTTTCTGCCAGGGTCCATCCCTAGCAGAGTCCGGGTTCGTGTGTTGATGAGGGGGAAAATGGAGGCCGATGAGAGAGGATGCCACACGATTCAGATTCAATCTTCTCTATTTTATTCGGGATTTGTTACAGTTTTTATACTTTATTTTTTGACAGAAAAGCACGAGCACAGTCATGCAAGCAGGATTGCCAACGACAGTAAAAATTATTATTTTCTATAAAGTTTAGGGCAAGGGTGCTGGACATAGTATATTTTGTCTCACTTCACAAGGTTGTCTCAAATTTAATTGTATACAGTGGCTCTAACTAAGGTCAGTTTGAACTTAATATTTGGCCCAATATTTTTATCCTTTGGAAGATATCTTTGCCGCCTGAGTCTCTCACAAGCCGCTGCCCATCAGTTTTTAGTTATAATGTTTATTACATAAAGTTCCAATTATACATATTAATCCAAATAATCCTAAATAATTTTTTGAAGAAAGGAATGCTAGACATACTTCACGGGAGATCTACGCCGTTGTGGATCCCCTGATCGAGCTTTCTCAAGATCTGCATGGTATGCGGTAGCAGGTTTCCTTTCTTTTGGATAGATACCCAGAAGTGGTATCGCTGGATCAAATGGTAGATTTGTTCCCATTCTTCTGAGGATTCTCCATATTGTTTTCTAAAGTGGTTGCACTAATTTGCAATCCCACCAACAATGTTTTATTTTATTTATTATTATTATTATTATTATTATTATTATTATTATTATTATTATTATTTTGGTGGTACTGGGGTTTCCTGGAAGCCCTGCTACCTCCGTGATACACTCCCAGACCTATTTTATACTTTTTTACTTTTGGAAACAGGGTCTCTTAAGCCAGCGTGACTGGCTTCAAACCTGTGTGATACTCCTGTCTCCACTTCCCAAGCACTGGGATTTCAAGTGTGTGCCACAATGCCCGGCATCAACAGTGCCTTAGAGTTCCCACTTCTCCACATCCTCACCAACATTTGTTGTTGTTTGTGTTTTGAATGATTGTCATTCTAGTTGGAGTTAGGTGAATCTCAGAGTAGTTTTGATTTGCATCTCTCTGATTGCCAATGATGTTGAGCATTTTTGCATGCATTTATTGGCCATTTGAATTTCTTCTTTCATGAAGTGTCTATTTAGTTTGCTTGCCCATTTTGTTATTGGATGATTTTTATTTTTAGTGTTGAGTTTCTTGAGTTCTCTAGATATTAGTCCTCTATCGGAGTTGTAGGTGGCAAAAATCTCCCATTCTGTTGGTTCTCAGTTGAGGTTCTTGACAGTTTCCTTTGCTGAACGGAAGCTCATTTTCATGCAATCCCACGTATTGATTCGCCTTTTAATTTGTTGTAACTTTGGGGTCTTGTTGAGAAAGTGTTTATCTGTGCCTATGTGTTGCAGTGTTGGACCTATGCCCTCTTCAAGGAGCTTCAAGGTCTCTGGTTTAATTCCCAAGTCTTTGATCCATCTTGAATTGACTCTTGTGCAGGGTGACAAAGTGGGATTAATTTCCAATTTTCTGCATATGGTTAACCAGTTTTGCCAACACGATTTGTTGAACAGGCTATCTTTTTTCCAGTGTATGGTTTTGGCCCCTTTGTCAAAACTCAATTGGTTGAAAGTGTGTGAGCTTGTTTTTGGGTCTTCTATTCTGCTCCATTGGTCTATTTTTCTGTTTTTGTGCCAGTATATGCTGTTTTTATTACAATGGCTTTGTAGTATAGTTTAAAGTCAGGTATTATGATTCCTCCTGCATGGTTTTTTGTTGCTGAGAACTCTTTTGGCTATTCTGGGCTTTTTGTTATTCCAAATAAATTTAAGGACTGATTTTTCTATGTCTGTGAGAAATGATCTTGGTAGTTTAATGGGTATTGCATTGAATCTGTAGATCACTTTTGGAAGGATGGTCATTTTAATGGTATTTATTCTGCCAATCCATGAACATGCAAGATCTTTCCAACTTCAAAGATCATCGATTTCCTTTTTCAATGTTTTATAATTTTCTTTGTATAGATATTTTACCTCCATGGTTAAGTTTATTCCTAAGTATTTTATTTTTTTGTGGGTAATCCTGAGTGGAAGTGTTTTCTGAATTTCTTTTTCAGTGGATTTATGGTTAGTGTACAGAAAAGCTTCTGATTTTTTTTTAAGATTATTTTTGTATCCAGACACTTTGCTGAATTTGTTAATCAGTTGTATAAGCCTTTTGGTTGAGTTTGTTGGGTTTTCTAAATATAGTATCATGTCATCTGCAAATAGTGAAAGTTTGAGTTCTTCTTTTCCTATTTGTACTCCTTTGATTTCCTTTTCTGGCCTTACTGCTCTGGCTAGAGCCTCTAGTACTATACTGAAGACAAATGGTGATAATGGACATCCTTGTCTTGTTCCTGTTTTGGGGGAATTCTTGAAGTTTTTCCCCATTTAATATGATGTTGGTGGTGGGCTTATTGTTGATTGCCTTTATGATGTTGAGATATGTTCCTTCTATTTCAATTCTCTACAGTGTTTATCATAAATGGATGTTGAAAATGCTTTTTCAGCATCTATTGAAATGATTATGTGATTTCTGTTTATATGATGAATTACATGTATTGATTTTTGTATGTTGAACCAGCTTTGAATCCCTGGAATGAGCCCTACCTGATCATGGTGTATGATTTTCTTTATATGGTTTTGAATGTGTGTTGCTAGTATTTTAATAGTTTTGCATCCAAGTTCATCAGAGATATAGGCCTATAATTCTCCTTCCTTAAACTGTCTTTATTTGGTTTTGGTATTAGTGTGATGTTGGCTTCATAGAATGCATTTGGGAGAGTTCCACTTTTTTCTATTTCACAAAATAGTTTAAAGAGTAGTAGGGTTAGCTCTTCTATAAAAATTTTATAGAATTCACTTGGAAAACCATCTGGTCCTGGGTTTCTCTTTGATGGTAAGCTCTTTATTACTGTTTCAATCTCTTTGATTGTTATTGGTTGGTTTAAGTGTTCTATATCTTCTTGACTCAGTTTAGGAAGGTTGTATTTAGAAAGTTGTCAATTTCCTCCAGATTTTCCATTTTATTGGAGTATAGTTTTTCAAAGTAGTTTCTGATAATCCTCTGGATTTCTATGCTGTCAGTAGTAATTTCTCCTTTTTCATCTCTTATCTTCATAATTTGGGTTGATTCTCTCTTTTTTTTTTTTGTTTTTAGATTGGCTAGTGGTTTGTCTATCTTGTTAATTTTTTCAAGAAACCAGCTTTTGGTTTTGTTGATTTTCTGTATTTTTTATTATCTACTTCATTAGTTTCTGCTCTAATTTTAATAATATTTCTGTCTTCTACTGGCTTTGGGGTTCAATTTTTCCTTCTTTTCAAGGGCTTTGAAGTGTGTCATTAGGTTATTTATTTGAAGATTTTCTGTTTTTCTTATGTGAGCACTCAGTGCTATAAAATTTCCTCTTAATACTGCCTTCAAAGTGTCCCAGAGGTTTTGATATGTTGTATCTTTATTTTCATTTGTTTCTAGAAATTTCTTGATTTCACCTCTTATGTCTTCTATGACCCATTCTTCATTTAGAAGTGTGGTGTTCAGTCTCTACATGTTTATGTTTTTTCTCTGGGTCTTCTTATAGTTGATTTCTAGTTTCATTCCATTATGGTCTGAAATTACAAAGGGAAGTATGTAACATTTTTTAAATTTTCTAATGCTCATTTTGTTTCCCAGGATGTGATCTATTTTGGAGAAGTTTCCGTGAACAGCTGAGAAAAATGTAAACTCCGCTGTAGTTGGGTGAAATATTATATGTGTCCAACAGGTCCATTTGATTAATGGTGTTCTTTATTTCTGAGGCATTTTTACTGAACCTTTGTCTGGAAGATCAGTCTAATGTTGTGAGAGGTGTTGAGGTTGTGAGAGGTGAGAGAGGTTGAGGTCTCCCAGTATTATTGTGTTGGGATTTATGTGCTACTTCATGTCACAAAGAGTTTGATTTATGAAAGTAGCTGCACCTATGTTTGGGGCATATATGTTGATTATTGTTATTTCCTTTTGCTAGATTATTCCTTTTACGAGTAAAATACGACCTTCTTTGTCTCTTCTGAGTCTGGGTTTGAAGTCTAACTTGTTTGATATCATATTTGCTACTCCTGTTCGCCTTAAAGTTCCATTAGCATGGATTACCTTGCTCCAGCCCTTTACCTTGAGTTTGTTACTATCTTTACTTGTAAGGTGTGTTTCTTGTAAGCAGTAGATGAGTGGATTCTAGTTTTTAATCCATTTTGCCACTTTATGTCTTTTCACTGGAGACTTGAGACCTTTTGCATTCAGTGTGATTATTGAGAGGTAATTTTTAATTCCTAACACGTTAAGATTTTATTTCTGTTTGAAATACTGTTTATTTTTCTTTGCTTAGTTGTCTGCTGGATGTAAAATCTTGTTTCTCTGGTTCTGGTGTATATTACCTATTTCTTCTTTGTAGTGAATCTCCTTGAGTATTTTTTCTAGTGCTGGTTTTGAAGACATAAATTCCTTCAGTTTCTATTTGTTATGGAAGCTTCTTATTTCCCCATCTAATTTGATAGATAGTTTTGCTGGGTAGGAAATTTTTGGCTGGAAGTTGTTTTCTTTCAGAGTTTGGAGTATGTTACTCCAAGCCCTTCTGGCTTTCATGACTTGGTTTGGGAAGTCTGGAGTGATTCTAATTGGTTTGCCTCTGAATGTCACTTGACCTTTTGTTTTTATTGCCTTTAAGATTCTCTGCTTGGCTTCCACATTGGTCATTTTGACAATTATGTGGCATGGGGAACCTCTTCTCTGATCCTGTCTAAAGGGAGTTCTATAAGTTTGCTGGGCCTGTGTATCAACCTCTTGCTCTATGTTTGGAAAATTTTCTGCTATTACTTCCTGAAGAGATTATTGATCCCTTTGGTTTCACCTTCTTTTCCCTCCTCTATTCCAATTATTCTTAGGTTAGCTCTCTTAAAATGGGCCCATATTTCTTCAATGTCAGATTCCTGCTGTCTGTTTTTTTTCTAAGTTGTAAATTATGCATTCATTTTTGGAGTAATCACCTTCTAGGAGTGAGATTCTATTCTCCATGTGGTCTAATCGATTGTTTATACTTTGAATTGAGGCCTTTACCTTGATAATCACATCCTTTATTTCTTTAAGATTCTTTCTAAATTCTTTTCAAAGGTCCTGTATTATTTCTACAGTTATATTCCTGATTTGATCTCCTGGAGATCTCTGAATTTCTGTGTTATCAGGTTCTGATGATATGGTGTTTTGGGCATTCATTGCTCTATTGTTCTTCTTTCCCATGATTTCAGAATTCTGTGCCTTCCCTGGTTCACTATGACTTCACTTAGGGTGCTCTGTATCTTGAGTCTGTGGTAATCTCAGCCGCCACTATCTCCAAGGAGATTATCAAAGCTGTGCAAGTCCCTGGGAGTGCAGTACAGGGATTTCTCCTTTAGGGGCCACAATTTTACTCACAGTTATTGTGCACACTGATAAGGAGCTGTTGCGGGGTGCGTGAACTCACTGTAACTTGTGGCAATATGGCGCCGCTGCCACACCCTCAGCCGTGAGGCTGGCACTGCTGGAAAAATTGCACTGCTGCCACACCCTCGGTTGTGAGGCTGGCATATTTCTTTTCTGGTTTTGAGCTTCGTTCTGAGTCCCTGAAAGGTGTGATGAGCTGGGCCACTGGGAGTTTTAGATGTTCTTTGCGCTGAAAGAACTGCTGACTTACACTCGAACGATCCGTAGCTACTCACTTCAGTTCCTTGTTTACCTTTCCTCTCTGCAGCCTGGTGCCATGACGGAAGATGGTGCCGGCGTGGCTCCACCCCTGCATTGCAGACTTGATTTCTTTTCTGGTCTCTGGTTGTTCTTCTAGTCTTTTTTTCTCTGTCCCTTGTGTTTACATTTTTTTTTCCTGTTGGTAGTGTTTTCTGGCTATGAAAAGTGCTGATTTTATGGCAATAGAGATTGAGTTTTAGCAGGACTCGTAAATGCTGCTTTTCTCAGTCGCCATCTTCCCAGAAGTCTCTCTAATGTCTATTCTTGTGAAAGAGATATTTACTGAAAAGGCAGCAAGTGAAATACTCTAGATAAGTTTCTTAATAATGATGAAATTAATCTAAGTATGGGTAAAAAAAAAGGAGTCTCAAGATACCTGCATGAACTTCTGCAATTTTTCTGAATTCCGTGATGTTCCAAGTAAGATATAAAAGGAAATCTGAAGTAACAATTTTATAGTACACTAATATCATACACAAAATAAGTTATAGTTGGTTGATTATTTTGATATTGTTCTTCCTTTAGTACAGATAATGCTTCAAAATATTTTACATGACATAGAAAGATTATAATTATTTTTGAGAATTTGATCAGTAATATAAGCCTTTAGGACCATTTTACTGTGGGGATATGAGATTCTACTGATATCATCTTTATTTTTTTCTATCAAAGAGTGCCTTTTCAGGAATTAATTCTGCTCCTGAGGACTTCTTGTATCTTTATTATATGAAAAGTTATAAAATTTGCTCACTCTGCTAATATCCACTCAAAGAACCCATTTTCCTTTCCTCTGGAAATTTTAGGAGCATGTGTTTTGCAGTAGATCTGGAAATGAAAAGAAACAAAATATGTTCTGTTAGTATTTTTGCTTCTTTCACATTTTTGCCTGATAGGTAGCTAGTAGAACAAGGAGTTAGGAAACAATAGTGACATCAGTTTCTATCTTCATCAAGCCAGTGTACCAAGCAAATACAACAAAATTCTGAAATCACAATTTTCTTCAATGGAATATCCTTAAAATTTACTGTGATTTTTGTTGTCTGGATAAAGAAAAACATCTGAGGAAGAATACTGTATTACAATTGAGATTGTATTTGAAAATTGTCTAGGCAATCTTTTGATTATCTAGTACTTTACTGTCTTTTATTGTTTCTACCAAAAACTGTTGCTAGTGGGATTTTCAATATTTGTATATTCAGTGCTTTCTTATATCAGCCACAAAAGTGAAACAACCAGGTAATTAAGCACAAAGCAAGGTAAGTGTAGAGATGATTATTATATGTCATATTTTAAGTTTCAAATATAAGTGAATAGTTGACATCAGTGTGCTGATTTTTAAGGTAATCATCTCAGAGAATGTATTTCCCAGCCTTCCCTGCTGCATGCTTCTTTAGTTCTTTCCTATTTTATGACAGCCAGCCAACAGCAAGGGTCTATGGTACATGATCCTCTGAAATTCTACCTGGAGAATGACTGCTCACTAGAAAATTTGCAAAGTTAAAATCATGTACAAAAAGTATTTTTTTAGAGTAATGGTTAAAAAATGAAGAGTACAATTACTTTCATTGAATGACTTATTTTTGTTAGTTTTGTTCAGTGTACAGAAATGACATAACAAGAGACTCTCCATTCTTAATGCTGTCCAATGTAAAATGGCTTATCTGCTGAAGAGAGGGACCACAGTTCTTCAAAGAATGGCCTTTGAATTCCTCTGCCAGGATTCAGATTTCTGCTCCATCGTTAATTAGGTACAAAACCTTGGGCAAGTCACTTTTTCTTGAGTCTCATTTTTCTCTTTTTTAAGTAGTAGATTATTCAGTGACTACTTCTCAGGTTGCTAGAAAATTTAATCAAATGAGTTACATCAAATGTTTAGCGCAATGCCTTCTATATTGTTTTTGATCATAATCATAGTAATAATAGTTATTATTGCTATACTTTTACTACTTTTGAAAAAACAGATTATTATCCCTCTTATTATAAACATTTCCTCTGTTGAAGAAATCAATATACTTCATCACAAAGAGGCTAGGATCAGGTAAGAATCCAGTGTACATTTATTGACATGCAGTCTTTGTGTGTTGTTCAGAGTCCTAGTGCATTTTGTTCACTGCACAGCCTCACGCAGTAGCCTTGGTAACATGCAAACTTGTGTCAAAGAAAAAAAAGCATAACATTTTTGGCATACACATTTCACTGTCACCTTATCAAAATGTTGGCACACATGGCCTTCCATAATATTTTAAACAGCATTTACATATTTTGAGAAAATTCCTCAATTTAGCTTTGTTCATTACCAATTTTCCGTAAAATAGGGGTGTTAAAGGCAAGAGAAGATGAGAATTACTAGAAATTTCAAGGAAATTCAGTGAAGACAAATGAGTTGAATGAAATTACCATGATTATAAATGACTTAGCACTTAAATGAACTTTTCTTGATAAATTTAGATCTTCTTTCCCATCATACCTCCAGATTTCTCAATCCCAGTATAGATTTGTTAATGGCTTTTGTGCTGTTGCAGTAACCAGCAGCCCAACCTCAAGTGTTATCTTCAGGAAGGAAACTGGGGGTAGCAATAGCTGTGCAAGAAACAAGTTAAATTCAACGATAGCCAGTGATACAGATAAGGCCAGGGCTAAGCCACACATGCAGGATGGGCTGCATACTATTTGGGAACCAATTCAACATAAAAATATGGGTGTCCTTTGCTCAAACACGACTAAGAATTTTAAGGTAGTGGCAGCCAATCATTACATCAACATCAGACCCTTTAAATTGGGGGACCCTGTGCGACTGCTCGGGTTGGATACCCATAAAGCTGCTCAGGTTGGAAACCCAGAAAGTCAGCCCAATATATTTCTCTTTCCTTCCTCTTTGAACACTAATTCTATCTATACAGAAATGGTGTTTGATTTCCCAGCCTTTAGTACATCTGTGAAATTTGCCTTAATCCAAACTAAGTAAATATTGAGGCTTTCATGCCAGATCCATGATCTAGTTAGCTAATGGTTTATTATGACTGCCCATTCCATCAATTATCTGAGAAATAGGCAGAGTTTAGAATATGTGAATTTATGTGAAGGATTAAGTCTCAGGGTTACTTAATCATCAGCCTGCAACAGAGAAGGCCAAAATTTCAACAAGAGAACCATGAGCTTCACATATAAAGTTTTCATTTGATTCAATTATTTTAAATTGCCTTATAATATTCAGGCATTGTTCTTTTAAAGGCTGCAGTTCAGTGAGTTATACAAGTAAAATTGGCAAATTCTTCATATTCTTCATAGGTTTGAACCACATGTCCCTCAGACAATCCAATGAAAGCCATAAAAATCATCCAAAATTAATGTCTTCTCATAAATCACACCTATTCATGCACACACATGAGTTTCTCAAATACCTTGAGTTCCATTCAAGAATTTTAAGTAAAAAAATAATTCTTGCTCTGAGATAACACTTTTGTCACATGGTAAATAAGTTTATAAATTTACTTATCAAGAAGGCTCATTGAAAATATGGATATTTATTATTCTACCATATACTATGGCTAGAAAAAAATAAAAACTAAACTAGAATCAAATAATGAAGTACATTCTAATTCTTTCTTGAAAGCTATTTATTTATTTATTTATTTATTTACTATTTATTTATTTATTTATTTATTTATTTTGGGGGTATTGGGGATGGAGCCCAGGGGCATTCTACCTCTGAACTATACCCCCAGCCCTATTTTTTATCCTTTGTTTTAAACAGAGTCTCACTGAATTTCAAAGGGCCTCACTACATAGCTGAGACTGTATAAGAACCATGATCCTTTTGTCTCAGCCTTTCAAATGCTGGGATTACAAATGTATGCCACCATACCTGACTTGAAATCTTCTCTTTATGTGGAAAATTTTTAATAGATTGAAGATTATCATACTATATACCTACTTGCCTCACTTGCCCCTTAAAACAAATATATTTTCCTGCATAGTTAAAATACGTATTCTTATACCTATAAAAATTAATAATAATTTTAAATTTCAATTTATAACCAACCCAAATCAAATTTTTCTAATTTTCCCCTACTTTGTGCAAAATAAGGATTCAATTTAAGATCACACATCACATCTGGTTGTCTGGTCCTTTAAGCTGCATTTAATATAATCTAGGTTGTACTTATATTGGAGAGAGAACATCTCTGGATTTATCTGATGGCTTTTTCTTAGTGTGTACAAAAGCTAAATCTTGATTTTCTTATGTGTTGGAATCCAAATGCTTGATAATCAACTTAGCAATTCTGGACTAACTCTTGATGTCACACTGATTAATACCACAGTGAGAAGCAGAGTCCCATTACAGATGCTGGGACTGGCCACTGAATTTCATGGTTAAGTCTGAACCTTCCATTGTACTCTTCAATTTCTCTCCTTATCAAAATGTAATTTATGTAGGGCAACTATAGCATTGTGAAAATCTTCAATTATCTTTCAACCACTTACCTTATTATTTTAATAATAAATGAGAATTCTTAAATGAACAATTTCTGCAAAATAAGTTTTGCTAAGTCCACATTTATTTGGTGTTTTTTTTTTCTCTCATTAGCTTGGTGTATTTGCAAACAAAGAAAATCAGTTTCCTATTGATAAAATAAATACCTAACTTTTAAATTATTAATTATTTTAAACAAGATATATTTTAATATTTAACTCAAATGATAGCATGAATTTTTTGGCTTTTTTAATAGTTTAGTTGTGCATTGAAGGATTTTTTATAAAATCAACCTTAAATCAAGTAGAAGGACAATTTCTTATGATGTTCAGTATGTTGAGGTGTTGGCTACTGTAATGCCTTTTTTTAGGCTATTAACTGCTTATGTGAGGAATCCATTGAATTTAAAACTATCTTGAGCTCAATTGTTCTGGTCTTAGTTTGTACCTTTTGTGTCCCCGATTAAGAATCAACTATTTCTCCAAGGAGCTCTGATTCTTTTTACTAAGAATAATGTTAGAAACCAAAAATGTCAGTCTAAATGCTTTCATTGATATTGGGGTGAAATTGTAGTGAGTGTGTATGTGTGTGTGTGTGTGTGTGTGTGTGTGTGTGTGTGTGTGTAGTATATAATTTAATTATGATTTTTTTCATATTTTGAATTCAATATTAATAATACAGACATTTTATATGGTCACTTTGATTTTGTAATTGCATCTCTTTTTTCCTCACACTGAAAATCTTGATCAATATAAAGTTAATTATATTTGTTAGCTTCTGTTCTTGTCGTGAGCCAACTTACCCACTGGTCAAGTTGGGGAATATATGCTCCCCCTACCCTGTCACATTTTGCAGGTCTCCATATCAGCCAGCAGTAGCCCTGGTGGGACTGGAGGTGGGAGGAAGAAAGAAGCCAGAGCATCCCTATCCTTTCCCCTCTGTCTTGGAGGGTGTTTCTAGATGTGGCCATGTTTTCTCCCTGGTTCCAGTTCTTCAGGACAGGCCCACTCTCGTGCCAAATACCAACAGTTGACCTGGTTCCCTGGGCTCTACAACCACAACTTTACTTAATTGTTCCTCAAACGAAGAGTGGTTCTCTGTTCTCTCTAAAAGACAGTAAGGGCAGCCTTACTGTCCCCTTTTGGCATCTTGATTTTTCTTTTTGTTCACACTTTCAGTGCTCTTTTTACAACGTGTATATTTCTCTATTTCTCGTATAAAAGATAGTATACCACATGAATGTCCCTATCAGACTATACTTCATTATGATGTGTGATTATAGTGTACCAGTAAAAGATATTAAAATGAATGAATGAATAAATAAATAAATCTTATATTTAACTAAGATACCAGATATACTATGCTGTATATTGCTGTATATGCTGTTTCACTAAACACTATATTCCAAATATCTCTCCATATCAGTGCACAGAGATGTGTGAATAAAACCTTAATTAAGGCCATTCTATATTGTTAAATATTGGGATACCTCAAGTTTTTGCTGTAAAATAAGGGCAAAATGAACAACTTTGTTTATATATCATTTTAACTCATGTTAGTATATTTATAACATACATTCCTAGGTATAGAATTTCTGGTTTAAAGTGTAAAAACCACAAGACGTGGTGGCACATACCTGTATTAGGAAGCTGAGCCTGGAGGATCCCATGTTCAAGGCTAACCTCAGCTACTTAGCTAAACCCTATTTCAAATTAAATTGAGGTGGAGTGTGTAGATCAGAGATAAAATGTCCAAGGGTTCAATTCTCAGTTGCACAAAGAAAAAAAAGGTGTAAGCGTAAATGCATCTGTACTTTAGTTAGATTTGATAAATTTTCCTCCAAATGGTTTGTATCATATCATATTCCTGCCAAAAATGCATGAAAGTGCCTCCTCTACATCCCTACCAACAGAACATGTTGTTTTGGGATGTGTGTGTGTGTGTGTGTGTGTGTGTGTGTGTGTGTGTGCCAGTCTGATGGGTGACAAATGATACTTCAATGCATTTATTTTGTTATATGGAAAGTTGAATCTTCATATGTTGAAGTGCTGTTTGTATTATTTTCTGTACAGTTATTTGTCATCTGTTTATATCTTTTAACACTCAGAAAAATGAGGAAAAAAGGTACTGGCATAGAGGTTGTAGACACAGACTCTATTAGGACTTTTCAGTTCACTAGGCTTGTCTCAAACAAACAAAAACCCTCTAAACTTCCATTCCTTCCTACTAATCAAAGTGTTCTGATAATGAAATAACTATAGTGTGGGAACCTGAGTTTGGAACCCATTACATTTGTGTGCTCACCACATCCCTATCACTCAATAATCTACACCTCACATTAGATTCAATGTTTTTCCTCTCTTCATTCACATTTAGTGTCTTTGTCCTATAGTCTGTAGTCATCATAACATCTGAAATAAAAGTCTTGATGATTTTTTTTAAGAAGTTCAGGTACTGGCTAGAGTACACTGCCGTTTCTGGGCTCATCCAGAACACATAGTTTCTTTTGACTGTTGTTTCAGAAATCTTCATCTAAAAAATAAAGTAAAATAAATAAATAAATAAGTAAATAAATAAATAAGGAAATAGTATAAACTCAGTCCTCTTAGGAGATTAGCTTTTTGATTCTGGTAAATGACAACTTCTTTGTTGAAGAAGAAATGACAGCTGTTGCGGGCGGTGAATTGGCTCGGACTCCCCCCCCCCGCCCCACCCCAATTCCATTCTGGCATGGGGCTGTAACTATCTTCTGTATTTCTATCTTTTTAATAAACTTCTTTAAATCTTCAAAAAAAAAAAAGAAATGACAGCTGTTTATATAAGCAGATTCCATTCACTTTAATTATTGCTTTTGGCATGGTACAAAGAGTTTAATCTCTCCTAAATCCTGCTGTAGTTGTCTGCTATCTAGAAGGTTCAGTTACCCTGGACAAGATCTTCATCAGCTACTTGCAATGTACTGGTGTTGACGTTACTCGATGTAGTTAAGCTGGTGGGAAGGATAATTAAATTACTAACCAAAAAATTTTAACGTACATTGCAAATCTAAGTTCTTAAACAGAACTTCTTAGCAAATAAATATTTATTATCATTGATCTTATTTTTATTTATATTTCTTGATATAGGCTGAATATCTTGTCATAATGTTCTCATTTTCTTTCTGTAGAAGAAGTTGTTTTTTTTTTTTAAGCAAACTAGAATATACAAAAGAAACTGATTCAGATCCAACTGAGACTTGGCACTTTAGTCTTCAAATTTGTGATATTTTCCTGTAGTTTTTTTTCTTAACCTGCAGATTTTGTGGATCTGCACCTGTGTATATTTTTAACATTTAAAATAGTAAATACTCATGAGAGCTAAAGTTTCAGATTTGACAATCATCCAGTAAAAATAACAAAAGAGAAGCCTAAATTTTTTAAGCTTCTGAACTTTCCCCATAACAATTATGTTAATTACTTATGTGGAGTTTTGTTTTCCTTGTTGAGGAGCATCTCCGCTTAAATTCAATGTTCTGAAAGACATAGATGGTATTTCTTGCAAGATTAATAAGATGAAAGAAAGAACAGGAAAAACCCAATAACCAATTATATAATTTGCATTTTTAGAGACTTATTTGCAAACCTTAACTAAAAAAATAAGTCTTCAATTAAATTAATATTCATTTAATGGCAGGAAAACAGAACTTTCTTTTTAAAAAGGCTTCATGTTTGTAGGTCAAGCGGAAATCTTTTTTTTCCTCTCCTTCCTCTACTTCTCAAATTCTCTGAATTTAGCAACATGAATTAAGCATCTAGAAAGGAGATAGGCTGATGCTGAGCACAGAGGCACAGTGCTTTGCAGCTTGTTCCTTTTTTTCCCCAGACTAATGTCTATAGGCAGTTTATTTGGCTTAAGCTGATACTTAATTAGTAAAAGAACAAAACAAAAATACTTTTCATTGTCTGTTTATTTAATGGACACACAACAGAGGACATAATAGGGAAAAATAATTATATATACTATATTAAACAAGAATGTAAATAAAAGAAGTTGACTCCCTATCTTAAAGGAATTTCAGAAACGAAAGGAATTTTCACAACAGCAATTATTTCTAACACAATATAATTGAATATAGTGATTTCAAAATGACATGTAATAGAATCTTAATTTGAAATTGGGTGTGATGTCACATGCCTGTAATCCCAGTATTTGGGAGGCTGAGGCAGGCGGTCCACAGGTTTGAGGCCAGCAGAATATGATAACTTAATTAAACCCTGTTTCAAATTTAAAATATATATATATATATGCTGTTGTGTAATCCCTGGGTTCAACCTCCAGTACTGCAAACACATACACAAAAAGACATTCATTTGAACTATTTTCCAAATATTAGTTAATTATTTCAGCATTTTTTGTGTTATCATTTAAATTTTTATTAATTCACTAAAGAATATCAAGAATGAGACTGACATCATTTTTTTTTTTTTTTTTTGCTGTACTGGAACCATTTTCAAACTATTAGCTTAAAAAAGCCCATTAGCTGAGATGCATCAAAGTCAGATGAAATACCAACTTTAAAATTGCTCATGTGTTTCCTTCAGTTTTTTGACACCTTCAATTTCTAGTGATCAATTGATTAATGAAGAATGTATTAAGTATCTATGGCATATCAGTACTTGCCAAATGTTGACTGTGGGGCATGCATATGTATATAGCATGTGGTCACTCAACTCAAGGAATTTACAATTATAAGTGCTTCAGGAGACAAAGGGAAAAATAAATGTGAAAAATAGAAATAAAAAACAGGGTGGGCAACAAGAATGCTAAGATGGTTTAATGGAAATAGACAAGTTTTTAAAGAAATTATTCTAGGGCAAAGTAAATCCACATGCAAAAGAAGGAATCTGGACTTTATATATGTTAATTTATGTGACATCATGTTTATAAATTAACTCAAAATGAATCACATTCTTCTGTGTAAGAATCTAAATTATAAAACTCTTAAGAGAAAATACAGACTTGGGATACAGCAGTGGTTACTATAACACCAAAGGCATAAAGACAGAAGAGAAATAAATCAGACTTCATTAAAATTTTAAAAACTGGTCTCAAAGAACATTACCAAGAAAATTAGAGACAACCCACAGAATTGGAAAAATTTGGCAAATTATAAAGGATGATGGAGCATGCTTGTATTCCAGCATTTGGCAAGCTAAGACAGGAGGATCGTGGTTCAAGGATAGCCTCAGCTACTACTTAGTGAGGCCCTTTGCAACTCAGTGAGACCCTATTTCAAAGTAAAGAATAAAGTATTAGGGCTGGGGGTGTAGCTCAGAAGTAGAATGTCCCTGGGTTCCATCCCCAATACCACAGGAAAAATAATAAGAAAGAACTTGTCTCTAGACTATAAAAAGAATACTTAATTACAAAGACAATCGGATTTTTAAAATAGTCAAATAATGGCTGGGCGTGGTGGCACATGCTTTTAATCCCCGCGCTTGGGAGGCTGAGACAGGATGATCGCACAGGTTCAAAGCCAGCCTCAGATACTAAGTGAGGCTCTCAGCAACTTATTTGGAAACCCTGTTTCCAAATAAAATATTAAAAAAAAGGTCTGGGAGTATAGCCCAGAGGTAGAAAGCCTCTGGGTTCCACCCCCAGTACCACACACACACATACAAATTCAAATAATCTCATAAGCATATCTTGAAAAAAGATACAAATGATAAGCATGAAAAGATGCTTAACAGCATTAACTCTTAAGTAAATGCAAATCAAAACGACAATGAAATACAACTTAATACCTACCAAAATGGCTGTAATCAAAATGACAGATAACAAGCATTGGTAAGGATGTGGAGAAATCAGAACTCTTAAACTGTTGATGAGAACCCTTAAACTGAGAATGTGAAATGGTGCAGCTGCTTCAGGAAGCACTTTGGCAGCTTGTCAGATGTTAAATATAGAGTTTCCATATGACCCAGCTTCTCATCCCTAGATATGTATCTGAGATAAATAAAAACATGCCTAGTAAAAACATGTTCACAACTATTCTTAGCAACAGTGTATATAATCACTAAAAGTGGAAAAAAATTCCACCTATCTACTGATGAATGGATAAACAAATATGTTATATGCATACAATGAAATATTACTCAGCCATAAAAAGGAAGGAATGCTTACACAGAATATGACATGAATGAATTTTGAAAGTGTAATGTGAGGTAAGGAAAGGCAGTCATGAAAGGCTAAATATCATAAGGTTCCATTTCCATGAAATGTCCCAAGTAAGAATACCCAAAGACATGAAAAAGTAGATCATGGTTGTATAGGACTGGAATTTGGGCTGGGGCTTGGCGGGAAATGTGTAGCCAATGCTGATAAATATGGAATTTCATCTTAGGGTGATTAAATGATCTAGAATCTATTGTGATAATATGCACATACTAGAAACTCTGTGAAAAGACTAGAAACCATTGTATATCATTGCATATTATATGAATCATGCCTTGGTAATGATATTAATTTTTTTAAAATAGTATAAATAGAACTGAAAAATTTAAATGACACTTTCACCTCTTATTGATTCAATAAGCATAAGAATAATGCATTTTTATTAAAACCAAAATGGCAAGAAGTCATAGGTAAGATAATTTTAAACGTAAAGAGGATTTTACTTTTATTTTATATGCTTTCCTTCCCCTTCCCAATATCTGATATTGAGATTGGCACTGGTAATTTCACATATGTGCATGACTCCAGTGAAAGTGTTTCCTTCATTGAGTCTCCCTCCCCGCAATCCTCCCCTAGACCCTTTCACAGCTCCACTGGGGTTTCTCCTCCATGATCTAAAGTTCCTTTTGCATCTTGATTATTTCCTTTCAGTGACTGGCTAATCTCACTTAACATGATGGTCTTATGTTTTTGAAGCATTTCTTTTTTTATTGGCGCATTGTAATCATATATCTAAAGGAGTACAAGATGGTAAACATGCACACATCACTCATTTAGCCCTTCCCCACTTTCCACCCTCCTCCCTCCTCCCTCCCTTCTCTCCTGTTCGGCTTAGTGATTGACTTTGACATGTCTGTGAATGTCCATCATGTGCATTAGGGAATTTCCCTCTTCCTCCTGCCCATCAGTCAGATCACCTTATTTATCATCTAAAGTTTCTTTTTCTTCCTCTAGAATTCCTCCTATGACCCAATTTCTCTCTACCTCCCACATATTAGGGAAAGCATCCTATTTTTTTTTTTTTTTTTTTTTTTTTACTTTTTGTGACTGACTAATCTCACTTACTGAGGAATTTAGAAAGTATTGAGTCCCTATTTTTTTAGATTTTTTGAGCCTTTGAATTCCAGAGGTGGTAGAGAATCCATCTCCCTCACTGCATGAATGAGTCTCACTAGGTAGGGCATGTGAACTCTCAGGCTCACCTATACCCTTTACAGAAGAGGAGAAGCGAGGAGTGTGATCTATAGTGTAGTTATTGAAGGATTACATGAGAACATGTGCATATGCACACACATACAACATGAACAGCATTAATGAAAGGTGTTGGTATAAAAATACTCTTATCCCCAAAATCATTAAGGATGTGGGATGGAACTGGACTGGGATTAAAAAGAAATCAGATTTTATTTTATTTTTATTTTTATTTATATTTTTTGTTGTTCTGGGGATTGAACACAGGGGCATTCTACCTCTGAGCTATACCCCCAGTCCTACTTTTTATTCTTTATTTTGAAACAGGCTCTTAAATTACGGAGGGCCTCTTTACTAAGTAGTTGAGGCTAGCCACAAACCTGTGATCCTCCTATCTCAACTTTTCAAGTACTGGGATTACATGCATGTGTCACCACGCCCAGCTAAAAATTGGGTTTACTGAATTTTTATTCTCTTTCTACTATACCAGAGTCAAAAATGCTATGTTATTATACCTGGAAAGAATCTGAATAGTTCTGAAGCCAAATTACTTTAAAACAATTGATTTCCTATGTTTGAGAGACTACAGCCAGAATGAACCTGCTCTTAATGATTTTTTTATTCTTAATGTTTAAAACTGTTTTGTGATGCTTCTGACACATCTAGAAGTATAGTTTTGCAAGACAGTACTAATACTTTGCCCCGGAGGATTATTTTGCATTCCTCTGAATTCTCTTATTTGACATTCAGTTTTATTACATGTGTTAATTTGATATGATGACTCATGGCATCTGCATGTATTAGGTAATCAAATCTAAAACCAGCTTCAGAAAGCAAATAGTTTTCACTATTTATTCAGAGTTTATCCTTCAAGAAAAACAGAAAATAATAACTTCAGATCTGTCTTAGAATTTTGATAGCCTTCTGCATGGTTACAATGAATAGGCTTCTCTTGTCCATACATTTTTGAGGTTTTTGTAATAAACTTGGTTATTGACTTCTTTTTTTTGGTGGTACTGTGGTTCCTGGAAGCCCTTCTACCTCTGGGCTACACTCCCAGACCTATTTTATATTTTGGAAACAGGGTCTCTTATGCCAGCACGGCTGGCTTCGAACCTGCGCGATCCTCCTGTCTCTGCCTCCCAAGCGCAGGGATTACAAGCATGTGCCACCACGCCCGGCTTGGTTATTGACTTCTGCAAATGTCATCATAGCTGTTTTCATCAAGAGCCAAAGAAAATCTTTCTACGAAGCTACTACCTAAGATTATCTAGATGATATCACACAGTGCATAGATAAGTATAAGGATCACTTTCTAAGTGTGCACTTATGCATTGTTGATGAGATTATCTGTTGCTACAACCATTATAAAAAGGGTTTTGGCAAAAAGTTTAAAAAGCCTTCAGTCTTTCAACCAGCATTTCCACTGTCAGAAATGTTCTTTTGGTTTTTTTTTTTTTTTTTTGGTGGTACTGGGATTCCTGGAAGCCCTTCTACCTCCGGGCTACACTACCAGACCTACTTTATACTTTCTAAAATTTGGAAACAGGGTCTCTTAAGACAGCACAGCTGGCTTTGAACCTGCGCGATCCTCCTGTCTCCGCCTCCCAAGTGCAGGGATTACAAGTGTGTGCCACCATGCCGAGCCCACTGCCAGGAATTTGACCAACAAAAATCATGACTCCTAGCCGGGCGTGGTAATCCCAGCATTTGGGAGGCTGAGACAGGAGGATTGCAGTTTGCAAACAGCCTCAGCAATTTAATGAGGCCCTTTGCAACTCAGTGAGAACATGTTTCAAAATAAAGAATAAAAAATAGGGTTGAGGGTGTCACTCAGAAGTAGGATGCCCCTGGGTTTCATCCCCAGTACCACAAAAAAAAAAAAAAATATGGCTGCTATGCCCAAATTAAAAATGTTCCAGATATTATATAAACATAAAATTTTGAAAACAAATCTTCAATAATGATGACTTGGTCAAATAAAATTAAGCATGTATCCATAAAAGACTATTCATAATAACTTATATGAAAACAAAGGATTTTGTAATAGCATGTATGACAAGCCAATATTGCAATACTATAAAATTAGTTTTGTATAATGCATGTCTACATACACATATGTGTATATGTGTCTATATATGTACTTGGCTTTATTATTTGAATTTAATTTGCAAATTAAAATTTATTTGTATCCTTACTTAACCCTAATAATCCCTCAGAATCATGAGCTTTGTAAATCTGTGGACATCTCAGCTGAATGTCCTTCCCTGGAAACCACTGGGATCATAAAATGAACTGAGAAGACAAATGGGAATACTTCAGTGCAGTTATTTTATGATCTATCAGTGTTACTACTGAGTTGTATAAAATTTGCCCTCAGTGTTTACTTTGAAAATGTGGATGCCATGACAGTGTTTACATGAAAGTTTTTATGAACATTTTGTGCGAACTATTATCATGTTCATTAAATATAGGGGTACTTTAGTTTAATTCTTGTAAAATATAATGATTTTAAAATAGTATATATGTGGAAAGTGTTATCTGCTTACTCTCCTCCCAATGTGCTGTGCTGTATTTTTTTAAATTCAGATGTTATCAAGACTGTTTTCCTAGCAACTCTGCTAATTTTTCTGCTGCTAGGCTTTGAGGCTTCACAATCTTTTTACATCTTATAGAATGAAAGGACCTACCTCAATCGTTATTACTGGACCTGACAAATGGTCAGTCCCTATATCTTTTATCTCTTTTCTGTTTGTTTTGAATGGTTGCCTATGTTACTGGGTAAGCCTATTTCACATCACTGAAGAGAAGAAAATTTACTCTCTTCAGAGCTAATGAATTGATTTCTCTCTATTCTTACTTTCCTAAAACTACTTTACAGAGATATGATTAACATATATGTACTATATATACAAAGCTATATATATATATATATATATATATATTATAATTTAGTGAGTTTGGAGATAAATATATACCCATGATATCACTACCACAATCTATGCCATAAATGTATTCATCATTTTCAAAAGTTTCCTCTCACCCTCTTTATTCATCATTATTTTTTAATGGAAAATTCAACACAAGACCTAACATCTTAGCAAAATTTTAAATATACAGTGCAGTATTGTTAACTGTAGGTGCAGTGCTAAAGTACAGCAGTTCTATGTTAGGATTTACTCATCTTGAACAACTAGAACTTTGCACCCTTTGACGAATACATCCCTGTTTTCTCTCTCTCCCAGCCCACGGCAACTATCATTTTACTCTTTGCTTCAAAGATCTTTATTATTTTAGATTCTCTGTATATACATGGTATCATATGGTATTTGTTCATTGGTATTTGGTTAGCGACATTCGTTCTTGATTTTGCACCATCAAAACAGCGACAGTGGTCAATGATTTGCACATACATTAACTCGATGGCACGAATTAATCACTGTGAAGAGCAATTCCTCTGTATTTTCCTCTAACCTCATCTAGCATTTCCCCTCCCTGCCACCCCCCTCAGGTCCAAGTAATCCCTAGAAGGCCATTCTGCAGAAAATGTTTCACCATATGCTTTAAAAAATGTGAATATGTGTGTGTGTGTGTGTGTGTGTATATATATATATATATATATATATATATATATATATATATATGGATACTGTGTCAGCAATTTCATAAACTATTTTTTATTTTTAGGAAAAAGGGTATACCTAATAATAGAAAGACTAATTTCTCTTCCAAGATTTCTGAAGTGCTGTTTGGAATGTCTTTAAAGTTGACATTAAGTCTACCTGAGATCTAATGGCTGTTTTATTCTAACAGAAAGATTTAACGTTTCAGCCAATGTTGGACATTATGTCTTACTCAAAACTCCTCAGAGCAACTTTCATGAAGGATTAGCAGGATCTTTTCCAAGGCCTGGCACAGACCTCTGGTAAAGCCTTGAGACTGTCTCTTCTTGACAAGATAGCTAAACTACAGGAGATTCTGGCTTCCTCTCCAAACTCATTACAGATGCTGCCAAAGTGGGTGAGAGGAGGAAGACAGGCCCTTTGAACTGACACAAAAACTGTGAGAAATTCTTGTGGAGGAAGAGCAGAAGTCTGCTGGTGTGGAGTTGACAGACAGCTAGTGTTGAAGGGACCGGGGTACCGCTGTGGCAGGTAGGCTGGCAGAGGAGCTCTGAATTCTTTACTGTCCCTTTTTGTGAGAGAGGATAGCCAAATCCTCCAAAGCCACCGAGGGATGTTGGTGCAGAGCCCAGCAAGAAGACAGAGTAGATGAAAACAAGGGGGCAGAAAAAAGGAACAGTAATGCATGTCTCTATCACTCTGAACCTCAGGATGAGGTATAATTACAATGCACCAATAAGAAATGATATGTCTCGCCAGGCATGGTGGCGCACACTTGTAATCCCCGTGCTTGGGAGGCTGAAATAGGAGGATTGCGCAGGTTTGAAGCCAGCCTC
This sequence comes from Muscardinus avellanarius, assembly GCF_963383645.1. Lineage (NCBI taxonomy): Eukaryota > Metazoa > Chordata > Mammalia > Rodentia > Gliridae > Muscardinus > Muscardinus avellanarius. The sequence continues at coordinate 34,067,684 of NC_137795.1, read as the reverse complement.
AGCTACTTAGTGAGGCTCTCAGCAACTTAGTGAGACCCTGTTTCCAAATAAAACATAAAATAGAGTTGGGAGTATATCCCAGAGGTAGAAAGCCTCTGGGTTCCACCCCCAGTACCATAAAAAATGAAAGAAATGATATGTCTCCATTAAAAATAAAAATGGTAAGAGGGGAAATGTAGTTATCAGAGGCCAGGAAAAGTAAGGGAGTGAGAGATGTGAGAGATAGGAGAAGATTAGTCAATGGGTATTAAGTTACAGTTAAATAGAAGTTCTGTTGCAGTGTTGCACATTAGGGTGACTATAGATAATAATAATGTCCTGTCCATTTCAAAAAGCTGAAAGGATTCTGAATTTTTTTGTGTGTGGTACTGGGGTTCCTGGAAGCCCTTCTACCTCTGGGCTACACTCCAAGACTATATATATATATATATATATATATATATGTGTGTGTGTGTGTGTGTGTGTGTGTGTATATTTATATGTATGTATGTATGTATATATGTATATATGTGTATATATATGTATATATGTATATGCATATATATATATATTTTTTTTAAACAGGATCTCTTAAGCCAGCGCGGCTGGCTTTGAACCTGCGCAATCCTCCTGTCTCCACCTCCCAAGCGTGGGGATTACAAGCGTTTGCCACCACTCCCAGCAGATTTTGAATTTTTTAAATCACAGAACAGAAATAAATATTTGTGGAGATAGATGTGTTTAACCTGACTTAAGCTTCCATAGTATATACATGTGTCAAAATATTGCATAGGACCCCATTCATGTGGACAATGTCTATGATTTTAGGTGTCAGCTTAAAAGATATCTTGGAAAAATGAAAGAGAGAAAGAAAGAAAGAAAGAAAGAAAGAAAGAAAGAAAGAAAGAAAGAAAGAAAGAAAGAAAGAGAGAGACAAAGGAGTACTAGGTCATTCCTCATGTATCCCCCCTGTCCTCCTGACAATTTCTCCAACAGCTGGCAGATTATCATCTCTATTTCCCAGTATTATTTTTTAGAAATTCCCAGTGAATTTAATGGTAATTCCTAATGTACATTATTTTCCCAGTAGCATAATGAGGTATGCATGAGACATTCACAAAAACAGGGTGATACATCCCAAAGAAGGCTTGAATGCATTACAAGAAGCAAAATATTCTGTTGCCTGTATTTTCTAACTATAATACAATATAATTAAAAACTATTAACAAAAGTAATGAGAAGAATATCTCTCAAGTCTTAAAACTAGCAAAGTTTCATCTGTCCAACATACTTAATTTTTTACTCAGTATAATTTTTCACACCCAACCATTAATTTTTTTATGCATCTGACACTTGGATAATATTTTATGAGAATATATAAATATACATGAGAATAAAGTAGTTTTAAGAAACTCTCCAATAACTCCAAATTTGAAAATGTATATATAAATATACATGAGAATAAAGTAGTTTTAAGAAACTCTCCAATAGCTCCAAATTTGAAAATGTGAGGCTTTTACTGTTAATAATAATAGCTATCATTCATTGAACAGTTATCATGTTCAGTGTGTTTTTACTTTAAATATTTTGTGTCTAATTCTTTAAAAGACAAGTTGGGCCTGGCATGGTGGTTCACGCTTGTAATCCCCGTGCTTGGGAGGCAGAGACAGGAGGGTCGCACTGGTTCGGAGCCAGTCTCGCTGGCTTAAGAGACCCTGTTTCCAAATAAAAAATATATATATAAAATAGGTCTGGGAGTGTAGCCTGGAGGTAGAAGGGCTTCCAGGAACCCCAGTACCACCAAAAAAATAAATAAATAAATAAAAATAAAAAAATAAAAAATAAAAGACAAGTTGGATTCAGAGAGGTTAAGTAGCTGGCTCAGTGTTCAACTGTCAGGAGAAGCTCAGCCAGGACTTGAAATCAGTTCTGTAATTGCACAAGCACCTGTTTTCAAAAAAAATGAATCTCTTCAGGAGTCATTTTGAAAGTTATGCTAAAATACAAGTTTCCTTTGAGACTGGAAAACCCACTAAATGAAATAATATTTATTGTTGGTATTCTTTAGTTACCAGTAGGCTGCATAGTGGGGAAATAAAATTAATAAAAACAAAAGGATGAAGAGAAAAAAGGCTTATAAACTAAGCGTATTTTACAAATGGTAAATGATGTACTAAATGGGCTACACTTTTCACTCTTTAAAAGTCGTCTTTGGGCTACTTTCTAGGTCTCTGGTCCATCGTTAGCTGATTCTTGTGCAGGGTGAGACATCTGGGTTTAATTACACTTTTTTACATATGGATAACCAGTTTTCCCAAAATTATGTGTTAAAAAGACTGTATTTTATCCAATGTATTTTTTTCATGCTTTTATCAAAGATCGACTTTTTCTAAGTATAAGGCTTTGTTTCTGAGTCTTCTTTTTCATTGGTCTCTATACATAATAAAATTGTGATAAAGTGAGCCTAGGCTTTAGCTTCAGTAATTCCATGATGATAACCTAGGTAACCCCAAGGCACTAACGGCCATCAGCCTGAGAACTAATGTTCGCTACTAGGTACCTTGCTGGTCATTCATATCTGCCTGTTTAGCTTCTGTAACTCTTGCTTAGCTTGTACCTTCAGAGAAACTAAGGCCTTTAGAAGCTTTCTATCCTTAAAACAATCAAAAGGTGGACAATAGAAAGTAATGACATGGGTTGTTGAGCTCCTCCTGCACAACGCTGATCCTGGTTTCTGTATTTTTCACTTGACTTACACACCCACTGAAAAAAACTGTTGAGAATTGTCCATATCTGTGATAGCCTAAACACTATACTCCTGAGCTTGTGTTTTAACATATAAAAGGAGCCCTGACGTAATTTTGTTCTTCTTTATCGCTGAGTAAAATTCCATGCGCACATATCTGTTTTGTAATCCATTCATCTGTTGATGAACATCTTGGCTGGTTTCATAGTTTGGCAAAGGTGAATTGTGCAGCTATGAACATAGATGCACATGCATTAGTTTGGTAGTTTGGTTTCCATTCTTTGTGTAAGTGTGAGGATTTGTTTCTGAGTCTCCTATTTTGCTCCAATGGTCTATGTATCTGTTTTTTCCAGTACCATGCTGATTTTATTACCATGGCTTGTTTTTAGAGGTTCTGGAGATGGAACCCAGGGGTATTCGACTTCTGAGCTACAACCCCTGCCCTCTTTTTTATTCTTTATTTTAAAACAGGGTCTCACTGAGTTGCAGAGGTCCTCACTAGTAGCCGAGGCTGTCCGCGAACCACTATCCTCTGGTCTCAGCCTCCCGAATGCTGGGATTCCAAGTGTGCACCACCACGCCAGGCCTTATTACTATGGCTTTGTAGTATAGTTTCAAGTCAAGTATTGTGATTCCTCCTGCATGGTTTTTATTGCTGAGAACTACTTTGGCTATTCTGGGTTTTTTTGTTGTTCCAAATGAATTTATGCCATTTACAGGGAAATGGATAGAACTGGGGAACTTTATGATAAGTGAGATTAGTCGGTCACAAAAATATGTGGAAGCTAGGGAGAAAATGGGTCATAGGAGGAACTATAGACTAAGAAGGAGATACTATAGATGAGCAAATAAGGTGACCCAACTGCGGGGGAGGTGAGGGGGAAGAGGGAAAGTCCCTAATGTACATGATGTACATTCACAAACATATCAAAGTTTATCACTAAGCCAGACATGTGAAGGAGGTTAGGGGTGGGATTGGGTAAGGGCTAATTGAATGATGTGTTCATGTATGCCTCTACCATCTGGTACTCCATTAAGATGTATAGCTACACTGCAACAATAAAAATAAAAAATAAAATAAAAGGATCCCTAAGAAATGGCTCTGGGCTGTACTCAGACTAAACACCCTGCAGTGTAGTCACTGGCCAGCTAAAAAGACTTTCTATTCAGCTTAAATAAGTCTAAGTGGTCTTCTCTTATGGTCGCTCTATAAAAGAATTTTATTGAGCAATAAAGAAGAAGAAAATCATGCCATTTGCAGAAAAGTGAATTAATCTTGAGCATGTTATATTGAGATTATCCAGCCTCAAAATATGAGTAGATGTATGTTTTCTTTTATATAGGGAAGCTAGAGAAATATTCGGAAATAAGGGTAGCATTAAGTAAAAGACCAGAGACTCCCATCTGGGGGGGGGGCTTCGGAAAGGGAGGAAGGGAGGAAGACACAAAGAGTGCAACAATTTAAATAAGCCATAAATGTATACAAAACTACCAAATCAAATCTCAAAGACACATAGGGGGAGAGAGGGAGGAGGAAAATGGCAGGACCCCCATGGGAAGTGCTCCAAAAGTTATGTGCATGCAGGTTCTAAGTACAACTACAATGCACCATGTACACATTTTTAAAAGACAAATAACATACAACTTAGAATATTTTACACAGCATATGATCACCTTACACTTATTTCCTTTTTACATGTATGTTTTATCACTTTAGATCTCACTATGATTTTTAATTACATTGTAAAGAGAGTCATCTCTGAATAAAAACCTCAGACTCTATCATCAGTCCTAGTAAACACTTATGGTTACAGGCCAGGATAAGTGGCAAAAATGTTTCTTAGAGAAGAGTACTTTTATGGAGAAAGAATGTTTCCTCCCTTAAAACTTAAACAAGGTAACTTAACTGTACAGTTCCAGCAGAAATAAAAGCTTAAAGATCTCTATTAGAAACATGAATCCAAATACTCACTCTTAACTGTTTTAAACATGTACTATTTCAAAGAAAAAAGAGGCTTCTTGCTCAAAAATATCATACATGCTGGGAATGGTCATGCACACCTATAATCTTAGTACTTGGGAAGTTAAGACAGGAGTATCACAGGTGCAAAGCCAGCCTCAGCAACTTAGTGAGATCCTGTTTCAAAATAAAAAGTAAAAAAAGTGATGAGAGTGTAGCTTAGAAGTAGAATGCCCCTGAATTTAATCTCCACTACAAAAGAAAGAAGAAAGAAAGAAAGAAAGAAAGAAAGAAAGAAAGAGCAAGAAAGAAAGTCAGTCCTATCTAACATAAGCAAATATTTCCTTCTTAATTTCACATATTGGCATTTTGACATAATGTGTTGTGTTTTACCTCATCCCCTAAATCCTGGCTTCCCTTGTTCTTTCTTTTAGGGATTTGTGCTCCTCTACTTCTAAGTGCTGCAAATGGCCCTTCTTATTTGATTTCTGCAAAAGTCAATTTTATTACAAGCTCATCAGCATGACCATCATCATATAACTACTGAGATATTTCTGCAATCCTTGTAACAATTCCATAAAGCAGGTCCTCTTACCTGTTTTACTTGTGATTATTTTAGCATTGCTGAAAGTGACTTATCTCAGGGATCTTTTTAGGCAACCTGGCTTTGCTGGTGCTTGGCGATCTAACATTCTTGGGTGACTGTCAGCTCTGACTGTTTGCTATATAAAAGTTATGAATTTAAAATGTATTAAGAATAAAATCTACTGATGGAAAGCTGAATCATGGACATACGTTGGGCCCATTCCAAGCCGTGTTTCTAAACCCTAAAGGCCATCTTGCTCATCTGTGGCTACTTCTGTTCCCATCTGTGCAGGTGCTGCAGTAAAACCATCTGTCTTGAAACATGGTGTAGGCTTGAAGACAGTCAACCCAGGAGCTTCTTACAATAGGTGGGCCTGTTCCCTACTTATTATTGTAGATGCTGACATTGGCAGTAGCAAGTCTGTTTGGGTTAGTCAATCCCAGAACTGGACAGGAATAAATATTTGATTTAGTTATTAGAATCCTTTCATTATATCCAGGGGCTGGTGAATCACTGACTTTTCTCTGACTTTTCTTGAAAACTTTAATTATTTACTGACACAAATTCAGAGAAAAAAATACAGAGGTAAAACATTAGAAACTACAACTAAGGAACTTAGAGCAAGCATACATCTTTGTTTGTCCCAGGGGCTAATCCAATCTGGAACTGTGAATACCTTGTCTTATAATTATGACGATGTGAAACATAGCCAGAGACATGAAAACTGGCCTCGATATGGTACCATATAAGCTTGGGTTTTATGATTTCTATTTTTTGTGCTAAGATTTTCTAATTTCTTATTTTTTTCAGGAAGATTTGTCATTGGTTTTGAAATAATTTTCTGGCAACTGATTTAGACTTTTGTTGGAAATGCCAACATAAAATTTATCTTGTTATTAAAACCAGTTGACTGCCTTTTCTCAATAATATTGTGATTTTTTTTTCTGATCCTTGGCATGATGGGTAAATTCAGGGACAGTTTGGTTATTATGTTAGAAGACCCTTGATCCCACTTCTCCTCTCTGTCTTAGGAAGCAGTTTCTCTGTTTAGATTGTGCTTTATAGTTCTGGCCTATTTTTGATGGCTTTCATTCCAGTATTGGTATATAGTTTTTCTCAGACTTTTGGTGGGGTCTGCTCAAACTGCCTGACAGAACTTCCGATGAATTAGCTACATATAGCGCCAAGCGCGTTGATGTCTGCACAACCGCCTGACAGAACTTCCGATGAATCAGCTACGTGTAGCGCCGAGCGCAGGTCTGCACAACCGTCTGAACTTCCGATGAATGAATCTGCAACATGTAGCACTGAGCAGATATGGAGGGCATAACTACTCTCCTTGCCCTCTCTAGACTATAAACTTTTAGAAGAAAATCTGGGTCATAAAACCTCACAACATTGAAATTGGCAGTGATTTCTTGGATATGATTTCAATGGCACAGGCAACAGAAGGGTAAACAAACTCCCTAAAAAATAAAAAAAATATTGTATATCCAAAGACAATGTAAACAGTTAAAAGTTACTGATAGAATGGGATAAAATATTTCCAAAAGCTATATTTGAAGGTATATTAATATTCCAAATAAAAATCCTAAAAAGTAGCAACAATAAAAGCAAACAATACAATTTAGAAATAGGTAAAAGACTAACATAAATAATGAATCTCCAAAGATAACCAATCTTAGTTGTCTGTTGGATGGAAAATCTTGTTTCTCTGGTTCTGGTGTGTATTACCTATTTCTTCTTTGTAGTTAATCTCTTTGAGTATTTTCTCTAGCGCTGGTTTTAAGACATAAATTCCTTCAGTTTCTGTTTGCATGGAAGCTTCTTATTTTCCCACCTAATTTGATAGAAAGTTTTGCTGGGTAGGAAATTTTTGGCTGGAAGTTGTTTTCTTTCAGAGTTTGGAATATGTTACTCCAAGCCTTTCTGGCTCTCATGACTTGGTTTGGGAAGTCTGGAGTGATTCTAACTGATTTGCCTCTGAATGTCACTTGGCCCTTTGTTTTTGTTGCCTTTAAGATTCTCTGCTTGGCTTCCACATTGGTCATTTTGACAATTATGTGGCATGGGGATCCTCTTCTCTGATCCTGTCTAAAGGGAGTTCTATAAGTTTCCTGGACCTGTGTATCGACCTCTTGCTCTATGTTTGGAAAATTTTCTGCTATTACTTCCTTGAAGAGATAGTTGATCCCTTTGGTTTCACCTTCTTTTCCCTCCTCTATTCTGATTATTCTTAGGTTAGCTCTCTTAAAATGGGCCCATATTTCTTCAATGTCAGAGTCCTGCTGTCTGAATTTTTTTCTAAGTTATAAGTTATGCGTTTGTTTTTAGAGTGATCATCTTCTAGGAGTGAGATTCTATTCTCCATGTGGTCTAATCAATGGTTTATACTTTGAATTGAGGCCTTTACTTCATTGATTGCATCCTTTATCTCTTTTTGGCTCTATCTGAATTCTTTTCAAAACACCTCTATTATTTCTAAAGTTATTTTCCTGATTTGATCTTCTAGAAATCTCTGAATTTCTGTTTTATCAGGTTCTGATGTTGTTGGGTTGTGGGCATTCATTGCTCCATTTTTATTCCTCTTTCCCATGATTTCGGAAGTTTGTGCCTTCTCTGAGTTCTTCCCTGGGTCACTACAACTTCACTTAAGGTGCTCTCGAGTCTGTGGTATCTCAGTCACCACTACTCCTTTACTGGATTGTATCGCAAAGTCTCACACCCAGGGCATCAATCGAGGCTGCTTTAGACCATGGGGGGTGCCAGGTTGGACATTCTCCTGTGGGGAGTTGTGACTATGGTGTGATATCTCTGCCACCACCACTCCCCAACTGGGTCAAGTCCCTGGGAGTGCAGTACTGGGATTTCTCCTCTAGGGCCCGCAATTTGACTCATGGTTGTTGAGTGCGCTGATGGAGCTGTAGTGGACTCAGTGAATTCGCTGCTGCTGCCGCTGGTGACAATATGGCACCACTGCCACGTCCTCGGTCGTGAGGCTGGTGTATTTCTTCTCTTTTTTTGAGCTCCGCTCTGAGTCCCTACAGGGTGTGCTGAGCCCAGTCCCTGGGAGCTTTAGAAGCTCCCTGCACCAAAAAATCTGCCAAATCCTGCCCGGCTGATCCGCAGCCACTCACCTCGGCTCGCTGTCCGCCGCTACTCTCTGGAGCCTGGTGGGCTGTTGAGTGTGTTGTTCTAGTGCCATCCATTGAGCTTGCTGCTACCGTTGGCAGTATGGCACTGCTGCCGCATCCTCATCCATGAGGCCGGCGTATCTCCTCTCTGGCTCTGAGCTCCATTCTGGGTTCCCCTCCTCTCTGGGGCCTGGTGCTGCAAGGGAAGATGGCGCCTGCACCGCTCCTCGCTGCAGCTCCGGCCACAGCACTGCAGTCTGGTTTCTTTCTGGTGTCTCGTTTTTCCAGCCCTTTTTTTCTGTCCCTTGTATTTACATTTTTTGTTTCTCTGCTGATGGTGTTTTCTGGCTATGAAAGGCACTGATTTTGTGGTAATAGAGATTAGTTGTTAGCAGGGCTCGTAAGCGCCGCTTTTCTCTGTCGCCATCTTCCTGGAAGTCCCCAGAAAGCTCTTGATTGCTTTATGTGCCAGGTCTTTGTGCTGAGTATGGTTCCTGACAACCTCCATTCTATGTTTCTAGATGAGAATAGAAATCCAAGTGTATATTAGAAGAAAACCACGTGGGGCACATTCACTGGAAAGTATTGTTCCATGACTATCTTCCCCTCATGGGTCCTGACTATAGCGATCATTTTAGGTTACTTGATGAAGATGATTGTTGCAGAAGATCCACAGATGGTGGAAGAATGCAGGTTCAAAGGACATGTGTGTAGTAACCAACCTCTACTTTTCCTCCCTCATATCCTTTGCTCTGCCATAACCACCCTGAGGAACAGCAGGCTGCAGCATGACCTGGGTTCTTACCCAGCTTGAGGTTAACACTGATTTAACAGGCCATCGCTCTCACTGCAGAAACACACTACAGTGTAGGAGAAAAATGCAAGGACAGTTGACATCTCAAGTACATTAAATAAAATGCCCTGCATGAGGAAAGATGTTGTGTTTAAATTATTTGAAAGACAAAACAGAATAATATGGCTCTTCAGTATTTAGTGGTACAGGTGGATTTGACCTTTACAGATAAAACCTAAATCTTTGTGTAACTGACATTTAGTCCGTTAGCCATTTTTAATAAAAAAAAGTAGAGAAGTTTCTCTACTGTGGCTTTTGTTGGTACTTTTTATAGCTGTGGTGTGGTAGGAAGTAGGCCCCAAGTTCCCTTGGCAACAAGTAGAGTAGAAGCGATACACAGACATCTGAATCATCGGTGAATCATCTGAGGATTTCTGTTTCCAATCCTTGGAAATAATTTACCAATTGTATTTTATTTGTAAAATGTTTTCTGACTACAGATGAATGCCTCAAAAAGCATACAGTCTTTGATAAATTTGGCCAATCAGTTAAAAACATGTTCTGAATGCCGCATTCAACCATAGGATCAGTATCTGAAAAAGCCTTTATGCTCTTTTGTTTTTATTTAAGCTATAACTTATATTTGAGGAGGAACCAACGTTGTACCAATGGCTCAGCAATTGGGGAAGTCCCTTTCTACTCAGAAATCTGATGTCTTCAGTAGACACTGCAGCACATTGCCACCTCTAAAGTAAATTTTTCTTAGCATCAAAGAAAAGGGATCTCTATAGATGTCAATGTTAGTCATAGCAAATTTCCAGACACTTAAACTGACAGGGCTTCATACGTGAAACACACATACAGACACACACACTGACCCTGAAACTTATGGACATTATTATTCAGTTTCTTCTATTTTTCCCACCAATATTAACTCTCATATAAGCTCTTTCTCTGTGTGTCTGTTGCTACCACCTTATTTCAATGTTTCTTTGTCATCCTAACTCAGATTATTCTTTACCACATTCTATGCATAGATAGAAAAACAACAACAATGAAACTTCCCCTACAAATGCTTGCTCTCATGCCAGCATCCTGACTAAAACTCTCTAATAGTTCAATGTCTCCTTGAGAACCCTAGCTATTTGTTGTTGTTGTTGTTGTTGTTGTTGTTGTTGTTGTTGTTGTTATTGGTGCTTGAGACCAGAGGCATTATGCCTCTCTGGGCTACATTCAAGCCCTTTTTTACTTTTCTCATTTAATCTCATTTATATTTTATATATGTTTTTATTGATACACTATGGTCTCAAATCATAATGTATTTCAGAGTGAAAGTGACATACATATACAGTGTCTCACTAAGTTACCACACACTTGCCTCAGTCCTGCGATTCTCCTATCTCAGCCTCCCAGGCAGTACACCAGGGATTGCAGGTGTGTGCTCTCGTGTCCATCCACAACTTGTGTTTTAGCTTATCTATCATTATGCTATCATGATGCTCGGTCCATAGGATATACTAACTAAATGTTTATTGAATGAATTGTAATAAATGTAGTTTTGCTTATATACCTCCCTGCCATTAATCCTAAAGCACTTGGGACAGAAGCCTTATCTCATAGGCCTTCACATTTCTAGCTCCTAGCTCCTATCATGGTGTCTGGTGCATTGCATGCATCCCACCAACATTTATTGATATGGGGAACTCCATTCAAATCCTGCCCTCTTACATGCATTTTATAGCCTCCCTTACCTGTGTGAGGTAAATCATCACTCACCACTGTCTTCCTGTCTGTGAGGTGAGCCTTTGTACAAGTTCAGCTCCATGACATCGTCCGCACATCATCTTTCCCTCATCTGAATCACAATTTCACCACCTACTTCAGTTCTGTCCTCTCTCAGGCCCAGCCTGAGCCTCAGCCTCATTCGATTCCACCTGTGCAGACTTCATGACTATTCCAACCCACAGAGACGCTGATGTCCATTGTGTCTATGGCCTTTACTTAAAATTGGCCTCTAACAACTCAATCTTCTTTTGTTTCTCTGTTTTCAAATTCCTATGTGATTTTACCTATTTAGTAATCTTTAACATCTCCATATATTGATGCTCCATTCATCTCTAGCCTAGATCTCTTTCAGAGCATAAAATCCATTTCACAAGCTCTCAGGCTCAGAAATGTTCAAACATTACTTCATATTCTTAAATTCTTGAGGGTATGTTATTGTAATTTTATGATGCATCTTTTGTTACTTAGATGTATATCTCAACATTTTAAAATCTATGTATGTATGTATGTATGTATGTATTTAATTTCTTTTATTTAGGTAGTGGGATTAAATCCACAGGCATTCTACCTCCATGCTACACTCCCAACACTTAGGTTAAGAACCTAAGTCATTTCAGCTACTCATGATTTCAGAGTTAAGAATTTTAACCCAAGATAGTTCAGCTACTTGTGAAATAAATGATTGAGTAGACAATCTTGGTGCCAAACCAAGTAATTTTTAAAAATTGCTTGAAAGCAAAAGAAGAGATCATCTGTATTTTTAAAGAAAAAGTAAAAAGTTGAGTTACCTCTCCACCCTCGACTGTTCCCAATTTTGTGATCTAAAAACAAGACAGGAGAAGCATCTAAAATCCATGATCGTGTTTTTTACTTTGTTTGAATCATATTTCCTCCTTCTTCTTATCTATTTAGAAACTGTCTACCTAAGTTTCATCTGAGACTCTGCTAACTACTCTCTTCTTTGTGTAGTGTTCCCTGGGTCCTTGTCTGTCTCTCATAGATAGAATTAAATGTTTATCAATATTCATATAAAACTTTCTTTTTGTATATCACTGTGAAATATAGTTATCAATTTATGTGATTTTTAGCACAGAGCCATTGTAGGTAGAGAACTAATTTAGATCATGTCCCCAAAATTCTAAGCTCTTACCTCAGGGACCATTTTTCTCTCCTTAACTTCACAATTTTTATAGTGTGTTGGAAAGCGTAGATGCTCAAGAAAAGTTGGGAACTGAATTAGATAAAATATAATTTCTTTGCATATATTGTTCTTTTGTCCGCCAGTACCATTAAAGTAAACAACTTCTTTACTGGTCTTCTCCACTCAAAAGTGTTCCTTCTTCTTCTGAATTCATAGATCTTTTTATCCCTTCATGATCTGCTTTGATCTGGTGATATGTGTTTAATATCCTTTGTTGTCAAAGAATTGAGGGAACAATGATCACCCCAACCCTTTACTGTTCTGAGCACATTTCACAAATGTGTTGAATTGAACATTTAAATGGAAAAGACATGAAAAAAATTTCTGTTACTTGTGTGTGATCAGCAATACTAAATATTTGATGTCTTTAATTTGCCTAAATAAATTCATGAGCTCCATTATTTTTAGAGTGAATGGAGAGGTCTGTAAACAGTCCATCTCTGTTCATAGCAAGAGTCTTCACATTGTTTGTTTGTTTGTTTGTTTGTTCATTTTTTTGTTTGGTTTTGCAGTAGTGGGGCATTCAACCTCCAAGCTATACTCTCAGCCCTATTTTTTAGTCTTTTTATTTTTTTGAAATAGGTCTCACTGAGTTGTGAAGGGCCTCGATAAGTAGCTGAGGCTGTTCGTGAACTGGAACCACAATCCTCCTGTCTCTGCCACTGGAATGCTGGGATTGCAAGCATGTGCCACCATGCCCAGCTTTACATAGTTCTTAAAGGTTTCCAGAAATAAATCATTAAATCAGTTAATACCAAAACACAATAACTAAAGGCTTATATCTTCATTTTTTAATTAAAGAAATAAGCTAAAATAGGATAAATTTAAGAGATAGAGTTATGAATTTTTAATGTATTTTTATTGATGCATTGTAACTATATACCATAGTGAGGTTCGAAGTTATACAAACTTACGTCCACATGGCACTTAGTGTGTTTCCCTGCAGAGCCCATATTACTCTTCCCCAGCTCCATATATGTTAGAGCTTGATAGTGATACTTTCCTATTTATGAAAGTATCATATGGAGATAGCATTAGAGTTAAGAATTTTAGCCCAAGACTTTTATATTTGATCTTAGTCAAAAGGCCAGGAGGTGATTCACCCAAGATAACTAGTTAAATTCCATTGTTCTTCCCACTTATAACACAGGTGTCTGTGTGTAAATGATAACTGATTTATTTAGCATTTAGGACTCCCCATCCAGTACAGTATTTTAGAGAAGTAGTAACCAACAGCAACAGGGAGAACTCTTCTGAAAACAGATTGTGTTCAAAATCCGGCTCTGCCTGGCCAACATGGACTTCAATGTCTCAGTCTATTGAATGCTGCTATAACAGGACAGTACAGCCTAGAGATTTTATGATGAATAGAAGTGTACTGGGTTCACAGTTCTTGAGTCCAGGAAGTCCAAAGTGCAAGAGTTCACATTAGGTAAGGGCCTTCTTGCTGCATCAGACTGGTTGGAAAATACAATGTGGGTGAGAAAGAGAATGACAGAACTCACTTTTAGAATGAACTGACTGCCTGAGTAGCAACATTAGGCCCTCATGACCTGATTATGAAAAGGTTCCCCCTGCCAACATGTGGAGTCATGCATTGAATTTTTAACACTTAATTGGGCGTGGGGAGCATATTCAAGTCATCAAACTTTCTGGAGAGGAATAAAGATGTCAATTGAAGCAGTAGAATTACTAAAAGAAGCAGAGATGGCTGCTGTAGATGGTTTCTTGATGTCCAACATGCTCACTCTGTGCTCGATTTCTTTGTCTGTAAAATAAGAATGATTTGAAAACCTTTATCTATAAGCTTGTATAAATATTTGAGGAATTTAAGCATTTAGAATAGTAAACGCCTCACCCTTCGTATGAACTTTACGTATGTAATGCTTTGCTTTATTACTTTGATCATTTACTTTAAAATAAAGCATGTGCAACACATTTTGTATAGTGGAAAAGGCAGAACAATTCAGTGGTTTTGGGGGACCCATTTTTGAGACTATTTCTAAGATATTTATGGCACCAGCATCCAAAATCTCTTTGATGTTCTCCACAGTTTTTCCAAACATACTTAGTTTGCAAAATCAGATTGGACATTGTACAGAAATAGCTTTTCTCAAAACATTTTGTTACTTTCAGTTCCACTCCAGCTGGAATTTGAAATATCTTTGCATGCAGAAATTTATAATTATGTGAAAACAAAACAATCCCAAATTGATTTGTATTTATTTTCAGGAAAAGCAGTGTTGGTTGATATGGGAAATAAAAGCAACAGTTGAAATTCATTTGCTATCCTTGGGACATGCAGTCAATGGCCTTGAAAACAGGGTGTTAATGGGGGGATATACTGATGCCTGATTGTGAGAGGAAAATTAGCAAATATGTAAAAATTATTTAGCAATTCAGTCTATAAAAATCTGTTGAGTACTTCTATGTACGAGGCAATGTTCTAGAAAAAGGACATACAACCCATCATCTGAGTAGGACTTACCTACTGGCATAAGGAGACAGAAAATAAACAAGTACTACAGATTTTATGGAGGGCACCATGGAAGGCATTACCGGGTGATATGACCTATTAAATTGAAAGGTTAGAGGGATGATCTTACCCTGTACCTGTCTCTTAGGGTAATCAAGAAGATTTGAGAAAAATACCTAAAAGACCACAAGAAGCTAATCACACTGGGGAAAAGTCTTTTAGACAGTGAGAACAGCAGGTATAAAGGCTCTGATGTCTAAGCAACTGTGGCCAGAGCATGAGTGATAAAGGAGGTTCCAGTGGAGGAACTTAGCAAGTGAGGAAGAGCAGAAGAGCCAAGACTTGATGAAAAATCAGAGGTCCAGCCAGACGTGGTGGTGCACACTTGTAATCCCCGCGCTTGGGAGGCGGAGACAGGAGGATCGCGCAGGTTTGAAGCCAGCCATGCTGGCTCAAGAGACCCTGTTTCCAAATAAAAATATAAAATAGGTCTCGGAGTGTAGCCCAGAGGTAGAAGGGCTTCCAGGAACCTCAGTACCACCAAAACAAACAAACACACAAAAAATCAGAGGTCCTATTGTGCTGGCTCTTGTTAGCCATGGCTTAGAATTTGGTGATATTTTATTATTAAAAAAAAAAAACAGAGCAAAGAAGCATCAGCCAGAAAAAAGGAAATCACTAGCAACACTGTTTTGTTTTGTTGTTTGCTCACTTTTTGTTCCTCTCAGGAAAAATTCAGGATTTGGTTCACCTGTAGTTAAGATGGCTTGAACTAGTGATCCAAGACTCATGCGGTTTTATTTGACCTTTCTTTTAGGGTAAAAGTAATACTACTCACTATAACAAATGTTGGAAAATGACACATTTAAGACAAAGCTCACCCACAATTCAAAAACCTAACTATAAATGTTACTAATATATGGATGTGTTCCTAAAGCAGACCATTCTTTTTTTTTTTTTTTTTTTTAAGTTCTGTTTGTGGTTATCTAACCTTTGTGAACCAAGGTTAAAGAAAGGAGGCAACAGATTTTGTTTAGAAAAACAGACATAGCCAAGGTCCTGCCCATAGTTAGCTTCAAAGGGAAATGAGCATGCTTTTGGGTTAGAAGGCATAATGGATCTAAAGAAAAAGGTAGTGGTAGAACAGTGTGATCAAAGAAGCGGTGTGACTTCAGATATTGCTAAATCACATCTCCCTGAGTAGTTGTATCAATAAGAAAGAAGGTCCTGTCTCACTCTGCAAGTAATAGCTTTGAGAGAGGGGGAGCCTTGAGGATTTGGCCAAGTTTGGATGGACAGATGCCAGGGTGGAAGGTGACGGTGTTGGTCAAGCTTCCGTGCCTGAGCCCCAGGGGATGGCAGGCAAGGAATATGTGGCTCACTCACACAGTTTCAGACCCAGAATTTCATAGCTGTCAACATCATATTTTCCTCCACTTCCTTTGTCCTTCCTTTCCAACTCTCAGATTTGGAAGCCTATAAGCAAGGTAATGCAGACCTCAGAACCGCCTTCTACTGGGCAATGTGAAACTCGGGCTTCAGGGGCTCTGAATGTACAGACCTCTTCCACTTGGTATCAGCCAAATGTTTGAAAAAGAGAATACTATCCATACTCATTCAAATAGGAATATGCTGACTTAAAGAAACTTCTACTAGGATCCAGGCATGGTGGCGCATGATTATAATTCCAGCATTTGGGAGGCTGAGACGGGAGGATCAGAGTTCATGGACAGCCTCAGCTACTTAGTGAGGCTCTTTTGCAACTCAGTGAGACCCTGTTTCAAAATAAAGAATAAAATATAGGGCTGGGGCGTAACTTGGAGATATAATGCCCCTGGGTTCCATCCCCAGTACTGCAATAAAAAAAGAAAAGAAAGGAAGAGAGACAGAGAGAGAGAGAGAGAGAGAGAGAGAGAGAGAGAGAGAGAGAGAGAGAGAGAAGAAAGGAAAGAAATTAAAGTTAGAGTCCAGGCAATTTCTAATTGCTTATTTTTCACTTAATTCAATAATGAGATTTTCCTTTTTGCAGAGCCTAGTGTCCAAAAGCGAATTAAACTGAAGCATGGGCATAGTCTGGGGACAATTAAAGTATGTTACTTTTAAATTTTATTATTATTTTTTTTGGCACTGGAGATTGAACCCAGGGCCCCAGCTCTTTAACTTTTTATCATAAAACAAGGTCCTGCTAAGTTGCAGAAGGGCTCACTAAGTTGCTGAGGCTGTTCTCAAGCCAAAAATGTATGCTAATTTTATCTCTGGAGTCACTTGGCAATTACTTCTTCCCTTTCAATTATATATGCATACAAAAAGATATAAAAGTGCGAATCTGATATAAATGTGTGTATCTATGTCTATGTGGGCATTTCTTTTCTTTCTATTCATTTTTAAAGAGTCTTGCTAAGTTGCTGAGACTCTTGCTCTACTGCTGAGGCTGGCCTTGAATCTGTGATCCTCCTCTCAGCCTCCCAAGTACTGAGATTACAGGTTTGCAACCATCGTGCCCAGCTATGGTCATTTCTTATTATAAGCACAAGTCTCTGTCTTGTCCTTTTAATCATCTATAAGCATCTCCCATTTCATGAATTAACCCTTAAAAATATTTTACTGAATAAGTAAAAAATAACCTATATACAACTGAATTATTCATGGCTTATTTAATTTAAAATTTCTATTTCTGGACTTTGTGTGGGCTGCCAATGTTATAAACCATGCTATATGAACAACCTAGTCTGTTAATATTTTCCAGTTCCTATATTTTTAGGAAAAATACCTAGGCATAGGATACGGTAATATTGATTATTTGAATCTTGGTTAAGGTTCTTGTCCCATATCATCAAACTGCTCTCCTTTAGCATTATTAAAGAAGCCTCTTCTCAGTAATCTCTGCAGTATTAACTATCTTTTTAAAAATTTACTGGCAATAAATTCAATAAAATTTAGAATATAAAACAGAGTTACTTTTTCTTTTCTATTTTTCTTTATTTCTGAGGAAAATGAGGAGATCCAAAAGTAGTGTCCTTGGTAGAGTTAAAACATACACAAAATAATCAAGCACAGTTTAAAAAATAGAAACATGTAGTTCTAAAAATGTACACAAGATTGGTCCATGTGTTTATTCTCAGGAAAACTGCTTTCTTAGGGCAATTCCAGTGACCTTGGGCTTTGGAATTTCGCATGGTCAACTCTTAACTATTTTTGAGCAGAGAAATTCCTAGAATTTATTTTTAGGCACTCAATATAGTTAAAATAATGTGAACTATGGATTAATATTATGCGTTTAAGCTACAAAAAAAAGAATATTTAGATAAAGAGTTTGCCTCAGGCAATACCACAAAAATAGCATGGTTTAGACATTTTGATTTGCAATCTAAACTATACTTAACTATTTCTAAGTGAAATACTTTATCCTTTGAATTATTTTGGAAACATTTCATTTTACCAAAATAGAGAATAAATTAAAATAGCCTTGATTCTGTAGGATTCCAGCCAAATTGGTTAAACACAAATTCTTTCTCACAGCAGTCAAATATGACAGTGGAATTCCTTCTAATACCATGTTGTCTTTTTAAGATTTGTCATTCCTTTGTGGAAATTGTAAAGTACATTGGTCACCTTTTCCCCAAAGTGTTTATTTTCCCTGCTGCCCATCTACCTACACATGTTTTATCTATTTTTATATCTCTTCTTCATTTAAAATTTGAGCTGGGCATGGTGGCACACTCTTGTAATCCTAGCATGTGGGAGGCTGAGACAGGAGGATCACAGTTCACAAACAGTCTCAGCTTCTACTAAATGAGGCTCTTTGCAACTCAGTGAGACAGTTTCAAAACAAAGAATAAAAAATGGGGCTGGGAGTGTAGCTCAGAGGTAGAATGCCCCTGGGTTCCATTCCCAGTACTGAAAAAAAAAAAAAAAATTTTTTTAATACTACAAAAAACGTCACTGTACCTTTCTTTAACAATAATCCTACATTTCAACTCCCTTCACAGGGCAGTCACTGCAATCAGGTTAGTGTGGAAAGTTCTAGACTTCGTTCTATGCATTTATAAAAACAAGTAGTTCTGGGCCGGGCGTGGTGGCGCACGCTTGTAATCCCCGCGCTTGGGAGGCAGAGACAGGAGGATCACGCAGGTTCGAAGCTAGCCGCGCGCGCTGGCTTAGGAGACCCTGTTTCCAAATAAAAATGTAAAAATAGGTCTGGGAGTGTAGCCCGGAGATAGAAGGGCTTCCAGGAACCCCAGTACCACCAAAAAAAAAAAAAAACAAAACAAAAAACAAAACAAACAAACAAACAAAAAAAACAAGTAGTTCCAAAGAAAATATAAAATGTGTGGTCTTTCTTTTATAGAAGTGGTATACTCTGCCTTGCACAAAACCAAAGACCTGTTTTGCTCCCTCTTCAGTGCCTTTCCTTTTAACTGCTGCACCGTATCCTATACGGCAGGTCAGGTATCACTGACATTTCGTTCACCTCCAGTTCTTTCTTGTTAGAAATAAGATGACGTAACACACTCATACAGCCTCCTTTGCACTGGGGAAAATGGCTTTGAAGACAGATAATACAAAGTAAAAATCCTAGGCCATATGTTATAGATACTGACATTTTAGAGATTCTATAAAATTAATTTCCAAAGTTGTACTATTTTGTTCTCACCAGTTGGCTTACTTCTCAATACCTTTGTACATATTTGATTTTATCAAATCCTTTTTATTTTTTTCTAACTCAAAGGGTTGAAAACAGGGATACTGGACATCTTCAAATATGTTTATCGGTCAATTATATTTTCTCTTTAGTAAATTACTGGTTCATTTCCTTTGGCTAGTCTTTTACCTGGTGGTGTATTGCTTTTTATTCCTCTGTGGAAGTTTATACATATTCTGGCCACTAATTATTTGTTTTATATGTCACAATATTTTCTTCTGGTGTTTCTTAAAAATTTTAGTTTATGCCAAATTTTGATATCATAAATTTTAAATTCTAATAAACGTAAATATCTTAGTCTATTACTTTGTGTCTTTCTATATTTTTTATTGAAGAGCATCTCAAACTCAACATGAAAAGATGTTATATTCCATTGTAATACTGTATGGTTTTATATTTATTCTTAGATGATACCCATTTGAAATTTATTTTTGAATAATGTAAAACCTATGTATGCTTAAATGAGTAGATAATTTCCCAAGAGTTTGTATTTAATAATTGGATATTCATATGTTTATTTAAAATGCCATATTTATTATACATTAAATAATCATGCTTCAGTCTAGTTTTTCCTATTCAATTTCATTGATATAGTTATCAATTCATATCCCAGTACCACCTGAATTTTATTACTTATATATTATAAAATATGTCTGATATGTAGTAGAAAAGCTACCACTTCCTAGTTTTCTTTTATAGATTTATCTTGGTTATTTTTATATATTTCTCTTTATGAATTTTAGAAAAGTTTTTAAATTCCATAAGATATTCCCTTTATATTAGCATTATACTAAATTTATAGATTATTTTGAAAGCACTGAATCTTCCTATTCATAAGCAAAGTGTTAGTCCTTATTTATTTGTATTTTCAAAAAAAAGTAAAGTATTATTAGGATTATTTGTAAATATTGATATAATTGTCTATTTTATAAGTAGACCACTTGTTCTATTTCATTTTCTAATTGGTTGTTTACTAACACAAATAGAAGCCAAAGGTTATTATATGTAAAGTTTATATTTAGCCATCTTGCTGAAACATCTATATTGGTTTTAAAATTCACCAGTTTGAGGTTATCTGGTAATTGCTTGTATTATCTGGCAATTGTGACAGTTTTATAATTCCCTTTTCTCTGTTTTATGGTACTGGCTGGGAACTTAAGAATTAAATAGTTGTCTTCCGCCTGCCAATGGTGGGCCTGCTTTAAATCTTGCCAATAAGAATAGTACTTGTTGCAGTTCTTAGTAAATCCTTTTATAGAGTCAAGGAAGTTATTCCATACCTTTTTAATTTTATGAAAAAAAGTGTTTTTACTGTAAAAATATTATTTTATTATGATAAGCATGTTGAATTTTTTAGAATACATTTTCAGTTTTTTCTCTCTGAATACACTAATACAGTGAATTGCACTGAAAGACTTCGGGTACTGAACCATCTTAGCATTCTCAAAAAAATCCTCACTTGGTTGTGTTGCATTACTTTTACAATGAGTTCCTGGTTTAATGTGTTATTTTATTTAAACATTTTGTCTCCATAGTCTGCCTACATGAGAGAGAAATTTTCTACTTTCAGAAGGTTTGTTAATACTTGCTCATAAAATAATCTGGAAGCTTCAGTAGGGCTGGCTGGAAGTCACTATTTCATTATAATAATAATGCCTGTTACAATTATATATATTACTATTTTTGTCTACTTAGGTTTTCAGTTCTTTTATCAATTTTAGTATTTTTAAATCTTTCATAGACACAGTTGTCTTCCAATTGTCTATGTTTAAAAATCTGTAACTTGCTAGGCGTGGTGGCACACACTTGTCATCTCAGCTCTTGAGAGGCTGAGACAGGAGGATCTCACAGGTTCGAAGCCAGCCTCAGCTTAGTGAGGCTCTCAGCAACTTAGTGAGACCTTCTTTCCAACTAAAGTATAAAATAGGTCTGGGAGTATAGCCCAGAGGGATAAAAGCCCCTGGGTTCCACCCCCAGTACCACAAAATAAAAAAATAAAATAAAATTCTGTGACTTATTTTTTCTTAATAATAATTTTCAAAGCTTGTCCTATTTTATATGCCCTTTAAAGAAATTAACTCTTATTTTTTCAATCATAAAAGTTGATTATTTTAATTTGTTTCATTCAGTATATTTACATACTTACCTTTTGTAATTTTTTCTTGGATTTATTTTTTGATTGATTGCATAGTTACTTGATGTTGAATCTTCCTAATGATAAATAGATAAAAAGATAGATAATAAATATTTAAAAACTACATTTAGGATGACATATTTTCCCCCGGGCACAGCTTTACCTACCTACCACAGGTTTTGATATGTAATGCTTTTATTTAAAATCAATTTTAAACATACTTTTAAAAATCTTTGCTAATATTATAATTTTTATTTTCTTCAGGAACCTAATAATGTTACAGCATTATTACTTCATCTATTCTTTGGGTACAGAGAGACAGACTACTTATTCCCTGGAAATAAAGATAGCCAGGCAGCCTAGAATGATTCCACAATTTGAAGAATAGAGCACAGCAGTTCATTCCTATGATCACAGATTCTTGCACTGTTACTGAAGCAATTGTTGCACATTTAACAGCCTCTGCTGTTCCAAAAAGTTGTAGTATTCCTGAGAAAGAAAGAATAAGAGTCACACGAGACTGGAATTGAATTCACATGGGTGGCAATTCTATATTATACTTCTAGTCTCTAGAAAAATATTTTACTGCTAGGCTCTAGAAGAATGCTGTTCCTAATTATGCTCAAGGTTGAGTAAAATCCATTGCACTGATATTTTAAGACCAGTAGTTCCCTCCTGAAGCCCTTGTCAAAGACAAGGCCCTAAGTTGGTAATGAAGTCTACTGGACTGGAAATACAGGAAACATTTCTCAGAGCCTGGGAAAGGAAGAGCTGGTCAGATGGTGTGAAGTTCAACCGTGGGACTCATCGTCTTTGGCAGGTTATGCTGCTTCTAACAGAAACATTTGTGCACACTCATATCCTCTCTTAACACAGAATTCTGCTGTTGTAGCTAACAAAGGTGAGTATTTCACACAAACTCCAATTCTGTAGACATTTTGTTTTTTAATATATGCCGGTAATCACTTCTCAGCTCAAAAGATTTGAGAGCTAAAAAAACTGTATTTCTCACAAGGCACAGGCTTTCTGTTTCTCCTTTTAACGCACAGTTCTAAAGATGATTGGTTATGAATCTAATCTTGTTAACACCATGACCTTTTCGCCATGAGTTTTAAGAACTACCTGTCAGACCACTGCATAATACCACCAGGAAGTAAAATGTACCAAATACATGAACTCATTAGGCACAACAATATGTGTCCCCCACTGATATCTATCTAATAAAACATTACATAGAATACTTTCTGCTTTTAAAATATTTATATTAATCCTCCCTTTCATTCTACAATAAAATATTTAAATTTTAGTTAAAATTTAACTATATTTGTCAAGCCGCTGAAAGTTCAAAAGTTTTTGAGGTACATAAACCTTCAGATTTTTTTTTTTTTTGACTGGACACTCACTTTTTAAACAGGTATAAAGCTACATTGGTCTGGCTATTTCTCACTTAAAACTCATCAAAGTTCATATGCTACATACAAAATGGTAAAGTTATTGATGTAACACTATCCTTAAATGAAAAGAAAATACAATCACCATATCCAGAAAGATTTTTTTTTTTTTGCATCCTGAGAAGGGGAGGTAGAGTGTGACTCTTTTTATTGATTTTAATTAGATAGCTGATGAACTGTCTGCTTTATCCTTGGCCGTATCATTTCGTGCTAGCTTATGCAAAATAAGCATAATTTCCAGCTTAATACATTACTGTTAAGGGTTCTTCAAACCAAAATAAAGGACTTTCATTTTATGATTTAATCCTAGATTAGAAGCCATAGCTATCCACTGGCAAATAATAAAGCTCTATCCATAAGTATTAAAAATTCTAAGTACATAGCTTCATACAAGTTTTTACTTAAATAGAAACATGATTCTTTAGTCTTTTATTAACAAATATTTTGGACTTTAAGTTAAAAGGGTTTTTTTCATCAGTAATTTCATTTTATTCATAGCCACGTTAAAAAAAAAAATGTTTTCTATGCGTGGTGGTGCACGCTTGTAATCCCCGCACTTGGGAGGTGTAGAAAGGAGGATCACACAGGTTCGAAGCTAGACTAGCTGGCTTAAGAGAACCTATTTCCAAATAAAATATAAAAAATAGGTCTGGGAGTATAGCCCAGAGGTAGAAGGGTTCCATCCCCAGTACCCCCCCCCAAAAAAAAGTTCATCTATACTTCAAAGCCCAGATTAAAAGCCAATTCCTCATTGAAGTTTTCCCAGATTCTAAAGAGGGCTTTAAAAAAATTTCTACTTATAATCCAAGTGCTATGGTAAATGCCTGTAATAATAATACTTGGAAGCTAAGACTGGAGGATTGCAGGTTTGAAGCAGCCTCAGAAACTTAGTGAAACCATCAGAAACTTAGCAAGACCTAGTTTCAGAAATAAAATAAAATAAAATAAAATAGGGCTCAGGTTGTAACTCAGATGTAAAATGCCCACGGGTTCAATTCCCAATACCCAAAAAATAAATAAATAAAAATTCTTTATTTCCACTAGTATAAGACATTCCCACTAGTATAAGACAATTCCGTTAAATTACTGTCAATGATTGAATGCCAAAATCAAGATATAGTTTCTTCCAACAAAGCCAAAGAACATGATCTTTATCTTCAGGTGAAGTGTTAGTGCAAAAGCCAATGGCTTGAGGCACAATCATATCCTCTAATTATGGTTAAACAACTTTGTTTTGAGGAAAAAGGTTGTTGTGGTGTCACAGGAAACTTGCAAGTGTAAATTAAAAAGTCCTAACTTTCTTCATGTAAACACTTTCTCATATTTTCCCATTCTTCATTTACTAATGGAGATAGATTATTATTTTCTTTCAAGAAACCTTTGTAATTATACTAAAACCTCAGTCTTCTTGTCCTCCTCCGACTTTGGTACTTTCAAAACATTATATATATATATTCTATGGTGTGTATATATATAATATATACACACCATATATATGTGATACACAGATATATATGATATATACACACCATATATATATGATACACAGATATATATGATATATACACACCATATATATATGATACACAGATATATGTGATATATACACACCATATATATATATATATATGATACACAGATATATATGATATATACACATCATATATATGTGATACACAGATATATATGATATATACACACCATATATATATGATACACAGATATATATGATATATACACACCATATATATATGATACACAGATATATGTGATATATACACACCATATATATATATATATGATACACAGATATAATATATATATATATATATATATATATATATATATATATATATACACACACACACCATAGAAAATAATATGGTAGCTGGGCGTGGTGGTGCACTCTTGTTATCCCATCCCAGCATTTGGAAGGCTGATGATCACGGTTTGCGGACAGCCTCAGATACTACTTAGTGAGGCTCTTTGCAACTCAGTGAGACCCATTTCAAAATAAAGAATAAAAATAGGGCTAAGGATGTAGTTTGGAGGTAGAATGCCCCTGAGTTCCATCCCCACTATTGAAAAAAAAAAAACCTGGAAAAACACTGTTTCCTTCTCTTTCATAATAAAGATGAGTTTTTAGGGATGCCAGGTATACTAGGTATTTATTTATTTATTTATTTATTTATTTATTTATTTATTTATTTTAGTATTCCAGCAGTTCCAAGACTATGCTGTATCACTTGAAGGTGGTGGTATGTTGATGATGGATATCAGTGTGCTACTCATCTAGATC
Source organism: Muscardinus avellanarius (assembly GCF_963383645.1). Classification (NCBI taxonomy): domain Eukaryota; kingdom Metazoa; phylum Chordata; class Mammalia; order Rodentia; family Gliridae; genus Muscardinus; species Muscardinus avellanarius. The sequence continues at coordinate 34,042,438 of NC_137795.1, read as the reverse complement.
AGCCCTGTCACAGCAAAGACTAATGTGGTCCTCAGGGCCCTTTCCTTGCTCTTTCACATGTGGTTTGTCCTTTGATTGTCTCCTGTAAAGAGCCTGTAGCTGCTTGGGTGGCAGTCCTGTAAATGCTCTCTGCCCCTGCCTGAGCTCTTCACGCCTGCATGGCCCCTTGTCAGCTAGTTATAGATTGCAGTAGTTTCTCATCTAAGTACATTTGTCTTACAAGCTCACCTCAGAGCATCCAAAGAAAAGTGTATTTTTTTCTGCTAACATACTAATATGTCATAACTCTCTTTAGCTCACTAAAAAAAAATCTGGATATTCTGTTGATTTGCACTTATTGCGTACAGACGCCATGTCAAAAGTGCAAATGGGTTTCACACTCCCTCAATGACAAATCTGTCATTTCACAGCAAATGAGTCAGGTGATCAGCCATTCACTCCCTCTGGCAAATTTAAAATCAATATTAAATAAATCAAATTTAAAGTCAATATGTATGTTCTGGCTGGTCATGGTGGTGCACACATGTAATCCTGGGATTATAATGCTTGGAATCCTCCTGTTTTGTAATTCCAGATAGGAGGACAGCAGGTTCATGGCCAACCTCAGTAATTTATGGAGAAGCTCAGCAACTTACGAAGACCCAGTTTTAAAATAAAAAATGTCAGGGGATATAGCTCAAGGTAGAAAGCTCTTGGGTTCAATCGCCAGTACAAAAAAAAAAAAAAAGTACATTCTTATTGAGGAGGTAGAAGGAAATAGGCAGATAGGGAAGAGGCCTCGGTAGAAAAAACTTAATTTTCTGAGGGGCGACGAATATCAGCTCTTCCAAGGTTCAGAGATAAGAACTACCAAAGCTTCACAAAACCATCTGTTTACTAATCAACAAAACCAGGAGACATCACTGGAGCAAGTCTGACATTCCTACTGAAAGGAGACCCCTCAAAGGACATGCAAATACCCTATGCATATTCTGAGAGCTGCTTCCCAGAATCCCAAACTCCAAGCAACAGAGAACATGCAGACATATATAAAACCCTAGACCAGCCACCAGGACGGTTACCCACTCTGGGAACCCCTCCCCGCTGGGGAGCTTCTCTCTCTCTTGCAGGTCACATTAGCTTTGAGAGAAGATAGAGTGCAACTGAAGGCACGTGGCCTGGGCTACACTCAGGTAGTGACCTGAAGGCCTCCACTGGACATCAAGGCTGTCCAGGGTCCCTAGGGGTGACTTGCACTTCCTTTCTGGCAGATCGCATAGACTCTGGGAGAAAGCAGCTTGCAAGTGAAGGCATTTGGCTTGGGCTACCCTCAAGTATTGTCCTGAAGGCAGCTGCTGGACTTCAGAGTTCTGACACCCCCTTAAGGGGTGTTCAGCCACTTTTCCCTATTCCCTGCTGCTTCCAATACACCTTTTACTCCCCTTCCTGCGGTCTGAGAGTGCCATTCTTTGCTCACCGTAGACAAGAACTCGGTAAGGAAACACCGAGTTTCTTCTCAAGAAACTCCGTTTCATCTTAAGGAAATGCCGGGTTTCTTCTCAAGAACCCCCCGTTTCATTATGAACTTAAGGTACTGTCTCTGGAAAATTCTCTTAGTTACCCAGCTCACCTACAATTGCTAGAATCAGACAAAATTATGTCACTGTATTCCCCCATTTTACTTTTTCATATTTATTTTTAATACAAAGTAAATTATGACTGAGTTTCATATTATTCACATAAAAAATCTAAATTTCACCTATATTTTGGGAAGTATCACCATCAGTCATAAAATAAAAGCTAATGTTAATCATGTATTAAATGCTTTTAATGTACAATTCTATAATAGCTCTATGAAGAATAGATATTATAATAAGTTTTATTTTGTGAATAAGCAGGAAGACATCATATAGGTAAGTAATGAAAACAAGATTCACTCAAAGTTTCTCTAGCTCTAAAGCCCAGGCATTCAAGAGTGCTCCTCCTCTCTCATGTTCTCTCTTGCACATGGTCTTTCTTTTTTCTTTCTTTCTTTCTCTCTTTTTATATATAATATAGTATATATTATATGTACTATATGATATATATCAATATAATATACAATCTATATTATATATTATGTTAACATATAATACTATAATATATACTAGATATTAATTTAACATTCATTATGATGTTTAAAATAAGTTATGTGTTCTATATAGATAAGAAAATTGAAGTAGACAGAGACTAAATAACTTGCTAAAATTTTGTTCAAGATAGATGAACCGGGAGCCCAAGTATTTAGGTCTTGAATCCATGTTCTTAGCCACTGTGTTATATTCCTCTCATTTGTAAAACATGCTCATTGCAAAAATATTTCATTTCTAGTAATATATATTGATTTAATGAAGATATTTGTGGAGATAAAATACAAGATATTTTTTTTCAAAAGTGTATTTATTTTCCATTTTTTTGCCAGTTTGTGTGTGTGTGTGTGTGTGTGTGTGTGTGTGTGTGTGTGTGTTAGTGTGTGTGTGTTACTAGGGGTGAAACCCAGGTGCTTTCTACCTCTGGCCTAAACTCCCAGATCCATTTTATATTTTGTTTGGAAACAGGGTCTCCCTAAGTTGCTGAGAGCCTCACTAAGTAGCTGAGGCTGGCTTCGAACCTGTGTGATCCTCCTGTCTCAGCCTCCCAAGTTCTGGGATTACAAGCGTGCGCCACCACGCCCGGCTGCCAGTTATTCTATTTAATTGCAATTTCCCAGAGCTAGTAAAACCTATGAATGTTTGTATTATACAAATTCCATATATTTTGCAGATTTATCTTGGTTAATAATCATGCTTAATGTTTTCACTGGTTCTTACATTTCCATTGGCTTATTTATTCAAAAGAAGAATCAAATGAAAAGAGGAAGGATATCTGAGGAGTAAGAATGGAATTACAGTGGATAGCAACTTTTTTTTTTTTTTTTTTTTTTTTTTTTTGCTGTGCTAGGAATGGAAACCAGGAGTATTCTACCTCCGAACTAACCCCAGACATATTTTTTATTCTTTATTTTGAAACAGGGTCTCACTGAGTTGCAAAGGGCCTCACTAAGTAGTTGAGTAGTTGGGCTGGCCTCGAATGCTTGTAATCTCAGCATTTGGGAGTCTGAGACAGGACAGCAACATCTATTTGAGGAAGGATTGAAAGAGAAAAAATACATAATAATGGGTTAAAATACCCAGTGTGTTCAAACCCAGGATCCGGGATTGCATTCACAGTATGAGGTGATAATTGATATAAACATGCCATTGATGGCAGCAGAGTAATTCTAAACACAGTCCCCATAATATTATGACAATCGGGTCAGTAATGCATTAGTCACTGTCATTACGCAGTACAGAGAACCATATTGGTCTCACCCAGTGTGACTCTTTGATTGATATTTGTCATCACCTCCATTCTGTAAATTCCATATTATCAGGGACTTGGCCTGTTTTAAGCGACTAGTGTATACAGGTAAATCAACTACTAAGCCGGGCGTGGTGGCGCACACTTGTAATCCCAGCATTTGGGAGGCTGAGACGGGAGGATGACGGTTCGCGGACAGCCTCAGCTACTTAGTGAGGCCCTCGGCAACTCAGTGAGGCCCTGTTTCAAAATAGAGAATAAAAAATTGGGCAGGGGTTGTAGCTTGGAGGTCAAATGCCCCTGGGTTTCATCCCCAGACCCACAAAACAAAACAAAACAACAACAACAAAAAAAAACTACTAGGTTTGTTTTAAATCCCTAGTATATGCTCAATGTTGGTCACAGAGAAGGTGCTTAATAAATATTATATGAATAAATGAATAAATCTAGTTATAATAATAATAATATTATATGTAACATAGAAGTATAAATTCAGTCCTCTGTCCAACAGATATGAAACCTAGGACACCAAATTTTATTCCAGTCCACCCAAAGATGGACAAGTGTGGCACTGTAACTCCCACCTCTGTGGAAGGGCTATCATGCCTAGAAAGACAACTGTGACCAGAGCTGGAAGGACCAGGAGAAAACTATCCTTGTTTACTCCCTGCCTCTAACTATGAGTACGCCCCATCAGCAGCTTTGACTCAGTGGACCACTCCTCTTCCCTTGACACAATTTCTTTACTTGGCTTCCAGCACATCTTGCTTTCTGGGCTTTCTTCTGCCTTTGCCTTCTTTACCCATTCAGGTTCCTTTGCTGGTGCCTCCTCATCTTCCTAAATCATTGTTTCATTTTTTAATAGCATTTTAAGAATGTTAAACTTTAAAAATTTTTATGAAGTCTCGTTTCTCACATTTTTTTATGTATGTGTTTTTGATGTTATATCTAAGAAATATTTGCCTGATTCAAAAACCACAAAATTTTCTCCAGTGTTGCTTTCAGCAAGTTTTACAATTTTCAATGTAATGTTTAAGACCACTGTGTATTTTGAGTTAATTTTTGTGTATGGTAAGAGATGTGAATTGAAGTTCCTTTATGCACAAGGATGTCCAACTATTCTAGGACTATTTTTGGACAACACTATCTTTTCTCCATTATATTACTTCTGAATCTTTGTAAAAAATCAATTGTCTAAGAGAATAAAAAGACAAGTTATTAACTCAGAAGGAAAACTATTTAATCACATTTCTGACAAATGAAATGCATACAGAATAAAAAAGTAGTATTCAATACAGCAGTAATAACACAGTTCAATTAGAAAAGGATAAAAGTAAATTTTTGCCAGATACTTCATCAAAGAGGATACCTAGAAGGCAAGGAAACACATGAAAACCTGTTCAACATCAATAACAATTGGGAAAATGCAAATTAAATATCATGGTTCAAGCCGGGCGTGGTGGCGCAAGCTTGTAATCCCAGTGTTCCGGAGGCTGAAACAGGAGGATTGCTGTTCATGGAGAGCCTCAAATACTTAGTGAGGCCCTCCGCAATTCAGTGAGACCTGTTTCAAAATAAAGAATAAAAAATAGGGCTGGGTGTGGTGGCACATGCTTGTAATCCCCGCGCTTGAGAGGCGGAGACAGGAGGATCTCACAGGTTAGAAGCCAGCTGTGCTGGTTTAAGAGACCCTGTTTCAAAAAATAAAAAAGTATAAAATAGGGCTGGGGGTGTAACCCGGAGGTAGAAGGGCTTCCAGGAACCCCAGTACCACCCAAAACAAAAAACGGCAGGGGGTGTAGCTTGGAGGTAAAATGCCCCTGGGTTCCATCCCCAGACCCGCAAAAAAAAAAAAAAAGAAAAAAAATATATATATATATCATGGTTCACCATTACACACATTAAAATGGCTAAAATAGTGATAATAATAATAGCAGCATCAAATGCTAGTGAGGATGGATGTGGAACAGCCCATACATTGTTGGTAAGAATAAAAAGGGGTGCTGCCTCTCTGGAAAATTATTTGTATGTTTCTTATCAAGTTAAACATGTATTATTATATGACTTACTAATTGCACTCACAGGTATTTACTATAAAGAACTGAAATCTTACATTCTTAAAAAAAAAAAACCCTATATATGAATTCTTATGTAGTTGTTCCAAAACTGACTAAATTGTTATCAATCAGCTAGCATGTCATTCATTGGGTAAATTGGATAAACAAGTACACAATGCACACAACGGAATAGTAGCTAGCAACAAAAAGGGATGAAGACTCAACAACATGGTTGGATTTCAAAAGCATTACACTAAATTTGAAAAAGTCAGTTCAAAAATTACATAACATATATTTATATGACACTCTTGAAAATAAAAAAATGTGCGATGAAGAATAGATCAGTGGTTGCCAGGGAGAGAAAGGGAGAAAAGGAGAGGATAGTGGAACACGACTCTGAACAAATGACATGAGGAGGTTTTCTGGGGTGGTGGAATGGGTATTTTATCTTACATAAATTTCTACATTTGTTAAAATTCACAGAACTATACTAAACACACAAAGGACAATTGCAAATTTTATAGAACTCTTATGCTCATAAATGTGTTTGGTTAGTTGGGGGTGGTGGCACACACTTGTAATCCTAGTACTTGGGAGGCTGAGAGAGGAGGATAGCAGGTTTACAGTCAGCTTGCTGTAACTTAGTAAGACCCTGTTTCAAAATAAAGAACAAAAAATAGGGCTGAGGGTGAAGCTCAGAGGTAGAATGCACAGGGTTCAATCCCCAGTATTGAAAAAAAAAATTATGCCTGTTTATTCCTTAACACCTGTTTTTTTTTTCTTAGCAAAACACTTACACTTAAAAGTGGAAGCCGGGTGTGGTGGCGCGCGCTTGGGAGGCAGAGACAGGGGGATCTCTCAGGTTCAAAGCCAGCCTCACTGCTTAAGACACCCCGCTTCAAAATAAATATATAAAAATAGGTCTGGGAATGTATCCCGGAGGTAGAAGGGTTTCTAGGAACCCCAGTACCACACACACACACACACACACACACACACACACACACACACACACACAAATGTAAGTAGAAAACTAAAAATTGATTGGCCAGAGGACACTCACCACTGCATAGCACTGAGACAAAAGGACTGCAGTGCACAGATAGCCACAGCTACTCAGCGAGGCCCTTTGCAACTCAGTGAGACCCTGTTTCAAAATAATAATAAAAAATAGGGCTGGGGGTGTAACTCAGAGGTAGACTATCTCTGGGTTGCATCCCCAGTACAGTAAAAAAAAAAAAAAAAAAAAGAATTGATTGGCCAAAATTAACATCCTCATTAACCTGAAGATGATATTGTTAACTTGATAAAATGAATTTAATGTAAATCAGGTCCTTTAATAATCATTTTAGCTTCATTCTTTTTTTTTATTCATTCCACAAATATATATTGAGTGCCTGCTCTGGTCCAGAAAATACTTTAGGTCATGAGACTAGAACAGTGAAAAACAAAGTGTTTGTCCTCACTTTTTTTTTTACTGTAGATAAATATATATATCTTACTTTATATATATAATATATATAATATATAAAATATATAATATAAAATATATAATATATAAAATATATAATATAAAATATAATATAATATATAATACAATATATAATATAATATATATGATATATTATATATAATATATATGATATATATCTTACTTTTTACTGTAGATAAATATATAAAATATAAAAAAAATAAATAATCAAATATGAATAGAAATGCCACAGGGATAAAAGTTTCTGTATAGAAAAATTAGGATGGAAAGAAAGAAAGTAAAAGAGTTTGGGAGAAAGGACAGAGGAGATATTTTAGAGGAATTTGTCTAGAAAGATTCATTAAGAAAGTGATATTTCTGAACCAAGACCCCAGGGAAGTATAGGATCAGACCCCGTGGCCATCGAGATGGTCCCAACACAGGGTTGAGCCAGAACAAATATCCTGAGGAGCGACTGTCCTGGGTGTGCACAAACAACCAGGAGAAAAGGGCAGCTGAGGCAGAGTTCAGGAGGGCAGCTGAGGCAGAGGTCACCAGCATGGTGGCCACGTGCCAGTCACTCAGGCCTGCTCCATTTCAAGGATGAGTGATCTATAAAACTAGTGTAATGTTTGTTTGTTTTTTGTTTTGTTTTGTTTTTTGTTGTGGTGGTGCTGGGGTTCCTGGAAATCCTTATACCTCTCTGCTACACTCCCAGACCATATATATATATATATATATATATATATATATATATATAATTTTTTTTTTAAAATTTGGAAACAGGGTCTCTCTTAAGCCAGCAAGCAAGGCTGGTTTCGAACTTGCGCGATCCTCCTGTCTCTGCCTCCCAAGCACGGGGATTACAAACGTAGGCCACCACACCCAGCTAGTGGAATGTTTTAAGCAGAAGAAAGACATAATCTGAATTTTTGTTTTGTTTTGTTTTAAAAATCCTTGTTCTGGCTGATAGGTAGAGACCAGACCTTAGGTTTAAAGTGCCATTGAAATAACCAGATGGAGAGGTAATGGGGTCTTAACTCAGTGGGGACAGAGAAGGATCAATAAATTATCAGATTACATATAATGTTAATATAAAGACATTGAAAATATTTTAGTGTAATAAGAATATTAAAGTCTTGCCAGGTGTGGTGGCGCACGCTTGTAATCCCAGCATTTGGGAGGCTGAGACAAGAGGATGGTGGTTCGTGGACAGCCCCAGCTACTTAGTGAGGCCCTTTGCAACTCAGTGAGACCCTGTTTCCAAATAAAGAATAAAAAATAGGGCTGGGGGTATAGCTTGGAGGTAGAATACCCCTAGCTTCCATCCCCAGTACCACAAAAAAATATATTGTTTTAATTTTTTTCCTTGATAGCCCAGTTGCCATTCCATAAAATGGCACTCATTTTTCTATTTTGATTTTATTATGAAATTTTTGCATATTTGCTTTATTTGCATGGTTAGGTTAAGGACATCGTCTATTTTAAGTGGAAAGATACAACACATATTATTATCTATATAAAAGAACCCAAGGCCATATTTTGGAAATGATGTTCATAAGGAGAGATAGAAGAAATGAGATTGGTGGCATTCCCCTTGTGTCTTACTGGACATATTTGAGGATAAATAGTTCTTTAGTATGAGCAAGACAAGCCAAGATGCTCCTCATTGCCAAATAAGTGAACTTCTCCAGTTCAAAAGGGCTCCTCAGCTACCGCCTAGGGCCATTTCCTCATTTTTGATGACAGCAAATGAGTGGTTCATTTTCTCTCTTACAGTCTTATGCCCTTTAGCTGGTTCTGAATAAGACTGCTGCACTTGTTTGGTGAGAATTTTTTCAGCATTCCATGCTACACATATTCTCTCTTCATAACCAGAGCAGAGAAGTTCAAAGCTCAGAGGCAGCTTTCAAAACACAAGCTCATGGCTTTGAGATTGGAATTGGTAATTTTGTATACATTCATAGCTTATTTTAACTGTTATATTCTTTATGACTTCACCTTCTTTCTTCTTTTCCCAAATTTCCCTCAGTCAGTTCTCTCGTGTTTCTGCTCATCTACCTGATGCTGTCCTCAGTTACGAATCTCTCTCTAGCTTCAACAAATAAGAGAAAACATACAATTATATATACAAGGAGAATGCGAGAAGAGGGAGGGACCCAGTGGGGAGGGTACTGAGAACTTTGTGCATGTATTTTTATGACACTCTCTACCCCAATATGATGTAAAATTACAATGCACCAAATAAAAATAAAATGATTTGGTTAAACATCTGAAAAAACCACAAGTTAAAAATAAGATGAAATTACAATGATAACAGATCTTCAGATTAATTTGCCAATAGTCCCTCTTGAGTTACTTGTGCATCTGATCTTAACTTTCTAGTGCCAACCCAGGCTAAGTAATGAGACACTTAGAACTGAGATTCTGAAAAGTCTACTCATGATTCACAGTCTTGAGTACATTTAAGATGGATAGCCAAAACAGATAGCTATGTGAGGTAATGCATTTGGAAATTATAGCATTAATGCCATATTTGGAAATAGATAGCATTACATTATAGCATTAGCTACATAGAATTAGCTATATTTTGCCATTCCTTAATGTATAAATACTTCAACACATCATGTTTTGCATGATAACATCATAGCTGTTCATTTTAAGTTCTTCAACTTACAAGATTTTTGAAAAATAAATTTGAAGATTAAAAAACAGAACCGGTCATTTTTTTCCACAGGTCATCACTGCCTAATATATGGGGGGGAAAAGTGCATTAAAACATAATTGTGACAAATGTTTGCTACTGTCAGCATAAGGAATCAGCAATCACCATTTCTCCTGAATGTATTTGATGTTATTCCTGTTAAGCAAAACAACTCTTGCTCATAAGGTTCTGCTACTTAAAATTCAAGCATAAAACATGTTTTAAATAAGGTTATGTAGCTTCCATTTAGTCCTAGTTTGCATAGTTTTTACTATGTAATGGTGGTCAATGTTACCAAATTTTTTCTCTGTATAAATTGATATGATTATTTTCTTTTTTTAGCATTTAGATATAATGGTCTATATGGATTAGTTTTTCAATATTATACACCTTACATATCTGGACTAAACACCACTTGGTTTGGTTGTATTTAATATATATTTTTTGGATTTGTGTTGCTGACATTTTTCTGAGAATGTTTTTCATCTTAATTCATGGGAAATTTATTTATCTCTGGTTTCCTTTGTGTGTACTCATGCATGTGCATAATTTTGTTTCTAAGTTTAGCAACAGGACAAGACTGGCCTTATTAAGTATGATCAAAACTATTCTTTCAAATATTTCAATAAAATTATCTGATCTTGGGGGAAAAAATTCAAGCATAAAAATCTCTTCCTGAGATTGACCTGTACCTACAGTTTCTAACCAGGTCTACATGTCAGTATTCTACCATGAGTTCAGTTCACTGTCAACACAGACATACACAAAGCTCATGAACAGACTGAATCTATTAAATTATTTCTTGTCATAGTCTCATTGAATTGCAAAAGAGTTAGTGCTTGAAAACCCATATAAATCAATTATCCTAATCTGGAGTTTGCAGACAGAATGTCAAATGAAATTTTAAGGTCTTATTTTATCTGCATGTGAAATTGACAGCTGAGAAATATGAGTCTGTCAAGGACATTTTGGTTGGTTATTTATAAAAGCAATGCATGCTCATAGGGAATATTTTTATAATTTGCCAGGCATTTCTGTCTGGGAATAGTGGTACATGCCTATAATCTCAGTACTAGGTAGTCTGAGACAGGGTGACTGCAGGGTCAAAGCCAGCCTCAGCAATTTAGACTATTTCAAAATAAAATAGAGCTGGAGGTGTAGCTTAAGTATTTGAACATGCCTGGGTTCAAATACTTAACTGTATATATATAAAACATTGAGCAATATCTTTTTGATGACAGTCACTGTTCTTAAAAGACAGATAATCAATTATACATACATAAATTCACTTAAGAACAAATAACGAACAATTATTAATGCGAAATTATAAGCAACAGAATAAGTGGGTTATAACACAATTGTCTAAACAAATAAAATGATTTTTCTTTGGTATATATCAAACCATTTCCTATATACCAAAACATCAAATAGAATGAATCAGTTTGCAGTGCTTACAGGTGAACTTGAGATGGGAATAAAGAGACTAGAAACAAGACATTCTGAATAGGTCAGGAAAAGACAAAGAGAGGTCAGTGTCCTGGAAGTCTAGGAAGAAGATTCTTGTTAGTGAAATGAGCAAAGATAGTCTTGGTCTTCAGGAAAAAATCAGAAACTTTAAAGACGTAACATAAAGACCAATTGCATAGTATGAAGTTGCAAATGTATTCGCATCCATCCCTCAGGTTTGGAAAGAAATGGAACCTCTTCATTTATTTGCAGTAATCAGACTGTCTTCATGAAAGGCATCTATAGGATAGAGTTTATGAAAATAAAAATAAAACCGGGTGTGGTGGTACAAGTTTGTAATCCCAGAACATGAGAGGTTGAGACAGGAGGATTGCCAGTTTGTGGCCAGCCTCAGCTACTTAGTGAGGTCCTCTGCAACTTAGTGAGATTCTGTTTGAAAATAAAGAATAAAAATAGGGCTGGGGGTGTAGCTTGAAGGTAGAACACCCTTGGGTTAAATCTCCATTACTGCCAAAAATATCTAAAATTTAGACAATCTGAAAACTAAATCTGCATTATTAGTTTCTGGTAAAATGAGCAATATCTAAGAAGCCCTCTTCATCATTTTCCTAAATGGTTCTTGCAGTTCGGGAGTAGAAGGTTATTTGACATCCTGGAGGAATGTGGACGGGGTGACTGGTTTCTGTCCTGATATGGCTCTTGTGGTCTGCTGCTTGAGCCAAGTGGTGGTGTGGTGGGACACCTGGGGCACCTGCATGGTATGCAGGTGTCTGCCCAGTCTCCACCTGCATCTTACCTCACCTAACCTCTCCATGCTTACTCAGTGTACACAGGCCTGCTAAGTCCTCTCCCTGACATGCCAGAAGCAGGTGATAGGAAGAAGCCACACTCAGGTCTTCTCTGCGCCTTGCCTACTCTCTACCCCCATCTGCTATATCCAGAGGATAGACACAAGAGGCTCTGGGGACTTCGCATGCTGGGCCACACCTTTCCCATTAGGACTTCAGCCTGGAAGTGGGCAGAGTCAGTCTCCTGCTTCCTCTACTTGCCTTTCTCTTTCTCTTCCCATCAACCCATGGGACCGAAAGGAACAGATTGTCCTTCTTCCTCTTCCTTTTTGACTAGAATGACTTTTTCAGAAAACTCTGTGATCAATCTTGCTAAGCCACTTTCTGGAAGTTGTAAAGGTAGAAATAAAAGAATTTGGAAAATCTTCACTTTTAGGGCTCTTGTCTGTCTGCATGGCCTTTGGGGAAGCCTTCCTCTCTCTTTGCTTTTCTGCTGCAACTCTTCTAATTTCCCCTAAGTTCCCATGTCTGATGATAAAACAAACATTCACAAAAATTGCAAAATACATAATCTAATTGCACTTTTAAAAATAATGTGTCCCTCATACCTAGCCTTTTAGAACTCCGTTATTTTTCTCACTGAAAAAATATCTACATTGTATTTCTATGTGCTCAGAAATATTTTTAAAATCTGAATTTGTTGAATTTCTGAAATTCTTTTTTTTATTGGTGCATTATATTCATACATCATATTGGGGTAAAAAACTTGTGTGTAGAGACATGCACACATCACTAATTTAACCCCTACCCAATTCCCACCCCATTCCCTCCCTCCCTTGCTCGGCTTAGTGGTTGACTGTTTTAGAGATTTTCCTCTTCCCCCCTCCTTTCTCCTCCTTTAGGTTGTCTTGTTTGCTCCTCCATAGGATCTTCTTTTTCATCTAGAGTTCCTCCTATGACCCAATTCTCCCTAACTCTCACATATTAGGGAAAGCATCTGATTTCTTATTTTTTGTGAATGACTAATCTCACTTAGCATAATATCCTCCAGTTCCATCCATTTCCCTGAAAATGATGTAATTGAGTTGGTTTTTTTTTTTTGATGGCTGAGAAAAATTCCATTGTGACATATTCCACAGTTTTGTAATCATTCATCTGTTGATGGACATCTTGGCTGGTTCCATAGTTTGGCTATGGTGAATTGTGCAGCTATGAACATAAATACACATGCATTAGTTTGGTAGTTTGGTTTCTTTTCTTTTGGGTAGATACCCAACAGTGGTATTGCTGGATCAAATGGTAGATTTGTTCCCATTCTTCTGAGGATTCTCCATACTGTTTTCCAAAGTGGTTGCACTAATTTGCAATCCCACCAATAATGTCTTAGAGTTCCCACTTCTCCACATCCTCGCCAGCATCTATTGTTGTTTGTATTTTGAATGATGGCCATTCTAGTTGGAGTTAGATGAAATCCCAGGGTAGTTTTGATTTGCATCTCTCTGATTGCCAGTGATCTTGAGCATTTTTTCATGCATTTATTAGCCATTTGAATTTCTTCTTTTGTGAAGTGTCTATTTAGTTCACTTGCCCATTTTGTTATTGGATGCTTTGTTTTCTTAGTGTTGAGTTTCTTGAGTTCTCTGTATATTCTAGGTATTAGTCCTCTATCGGAGGGGTAGGTGGCAAAAATCTTCTCCCATTCTGTTGGCTCTCGATTGAGGTTCTTGACAGTTTCCTTTGCTGAACAGAAGCTCTTCAGTTTCATGCAATCCCATGTATTTATTCGCCTTTTAATTTGTTCTAGTTGTTTTTAAGCACATTTTTTTGCAAAGGGAATTTTTTAAATCTGAGATTACACACTGAAACCCTCTGAGAAAGTAGACCAAATTTTCAACTATGTGATTTCATCATTTTAATAGAACAGTAGAAAAGTTTTGACTAAAAGTACCAGTCATACCAGTGGGAAAAGATATCTGAACTAGCAGGTATAGATACAAATGCCGTCTATTTTCTGTGCATCTCTCTTTACTGCTTTATCTGATTGCCATGTATAGCAACTTGCCATTATGTGGTTATTCATTTCTAAGACTGTAAATGTCGAGAAATGCCAGACTGTCACTTTGCATTCTTGAGTGTGATTTTTTTGTGTGTGTATGTGGTTTCATACCGAAATGAGTCATGGCAGAAGCCAAGAACCCTCAAATATCAGTCTAGTCTAGACATTTTAATCTTAATGACTGATACCTACCCTTGGCATAATAAATGCATCATTAGAAAGAGAGGGTAGGTGTAAAATGGTTATGTACAAATACAAATATTATAGATTTAAACCCACAAAATCCTGACGAATCATTTCCTCTGCTAAACCTCTCCATTCCCACCACCTTTTCTTATCACTGTATCGACAACTGCTCATCAGTAAACCTCCTATCTGTAGAATAATCTCTGACTGTCTACTTGGTATTTCCAGCCTGCACTGTGATGTCTGACTTAGTAGTTTCAGCAAAAATCTATTGAATGAATACTGACATCAAGGGACTCGGGAAGAGTCATCTTGTAGTACCTCCGATATTTTAATCTAACAGCTCTTTTCTTCAGTCTTTTCCCTATTGTGTCAGCTTCTTAGGTATGTGTCATTTGTTTTTCTCCTGCTTTATCAACTGGAAGATATGATAATATGAATGAGATTAAATGTTACTCTTATCAGATATTTTTGGTTTATAGGAAGACTGAGTTTAATTGCAAGATATTAAAGTTTGTGACAGTATCTGTGAATGTCAGTTCATTTAGGATGAATAAATGTTCTAGTGATAGTCATAGCAATTAAAATAAAAGTTTGGAAAGTTGGATGCTAATTTTCCCCGCGGCTACTTCTTTGAGCCTACCTCTGTAAAATGCTTGAAGAGTTCGGAATCCACTTTGTAGAAACATTAAGAATTCAATATATGACTCAAGAACTATTCTGATGAGCATGATAAAGAAGACTCTACTATGCTAAAGATTAAAAGCAGAGTTTTCCTCTGTAGTAAGAAAAGTGCTAACTTTTCATGGGATAAGAAAAGAAAATCCTTTTAGAATTATCAAAGGTAACATCATTAGAAGGGTAAATATAGTATGAAAAGTTCCTATTTGCTAGGGAGAGGGCATTAAGAGTGCCCTTTTGGTTCTGGGAATTGAAAAGAAAACCTACCCACTGTTTTGCCGGGACCAAATCTAGTCCATTTTCAGCTCATATGCCATATTCGTTTTATTCACCCTATTCCTTTTCCAAGAACACTTGTCCTTCCTGCAATTAAGCAACAAACTGCTAAATACACAGAGACCTCCAGAACCCTTCTCCAGTGCTGGAGCTAGCTTTTATTCTGATTCCTATAAGCCTATCTAGTGTTAACCAGCTGGAATATTTTCAGTTTAAGTATGCCAAGAATGATGTGATGGAATCCATTCATGACAAGTAGTATCTGAGATAAGAAGCACAGCAGAGGACTAGTTCCAGCCACTATGTTCAACGTATAAGACTAGGGTATGGATTAATCCTTCTAATGCTCCACCAGAGGAATTTTATGGGTATCAGTTACTCAGACATAAATGTAATCATGTTTTAGGACACCTGCCTGCAGAGAGCAGTAAATTCATACACGTAGTATTAGTTTACCATAGCCAAATTCCTACAGTCTAAGTACCATTTGCACCTAGGAACCTATAGAGAACAGAAAAATCTTCAGTATATATACCTGAGATTAATTTCTCTCGGAAGCCTTATGCATGCATAATGCTAGGAGAGGTCTGTACCTGCTCAAGAGTAAGTGTTGCTGGTAACTTGGTCTGTAGCTTTCCAAACCAATTTTTAGTCACCCTACAGAGCAGGCAGGACATCAAGACAGGTACAAGACAGATAGGACTGCTCCATCAAACACACAAAAGCTCCAGGAAACAACAGGCAATTAAGACACATTACTTATACCTGAACTGCACTTAAAGATATTGAACAATAAGCAATCAGGCTTTCATTTAGAGGAAATTGTTCCATCTCTTCTCTTTAACATTTATCAACTTTCCTCTTGAACTATGTATTTTCAAAATCCATTGCTTTATTAAGTAATTAGTTAATTAATATTTATTTTTGTATGGAGGATTGAACCCCAGGGCATTCTACCTCTGAGCTATACTCCAAACCTTATTTTATTTTTTAATTTAAAACAAGGTCTTTCTAAGTTGCTGAAACTGTGAATCACAGGCCATAAACCTGTGGCTCTCCTAGGAGTATAACACCGTGTTGGTTTATCAAATGGTTTTAAAATGGAGAGATTATCTTGAACTATTTGCATGAGCCCAATCTAATTACAATCCATATAAGCAGAGAACCTTCTCTGGATTTTTTTTTTTTCTTGCGGGTCTGGGGATGGAACCTAGGGTCATTTGACCTCTGAGCTACACCCCCTGCCATATTTTTTATTCTCTATTTTGAAACCAGGTCTCACTGAGTTGCAGAGGGCCTCACTAAATAGCTGAGGCTGGCCACAAACCACAATCCTCCAGTCTCAGCCTCCTGAATGCTTGGATTACAAGCGTGCACCACCATGCCTGGCTCTCTTCTCTGAATTTTTTGATCATATATATATGACAAAAGACCAGAAAGATGCAACATGAAAAAATATTTGGCCTGCTTTGATTTAAATGTTCATGTCCCTACAAGTTTTAAATAGAAACTTAATCCTCATTCTGTTGATGTTAAGAAGTAGAGCTTTGTCAGGCATGGTGCTGCATGCCTATAATCCTTGAGAGGCTGAGACTAGAGGATTGCAGGTTGGAGGACGGCCTCAGTCATGTAGCAAGACTCTCAGCCATCTGGTAAGACCGATTTGAAAATTTTAAAAAATAAAAATAATCCTAAAAAGAGCTAGTGGGTATAGTTTAGAGGTAGAAAACCCTTGAGCTCAAGGCTCAACCCCAGTGCCACCAGAAGGGGGGCCATTTTGAAGAAAGGCACTCAGATTCATTCCCTGTGGCCTTGACAGTGGCAGGCCCAGCGCCATCCATGATGGTGACAGGCTCAGCCACAGTCAAGATGGAGATGGATTCAGTGGTTCTGATTAAAAAGAGCACAGCAGCAATGACTGAAAATGGCAGGATGTCCTTTCCTGCTGGCAGTGGTTTGGGCACTCATGTAACACTGTTTTTTTTTTTCTGGGGAAAAAAAAAAGTTTATATATTATTACCCCCAGATTTTAAAGGAAGGCCTAGGAAGGTAGGCGATGTGTGGCAGGGTCAGAATCCCTGCAACCAGGACCCAATGGGGCAATTTGTGAAACTGTGAGGGTGAAGCCAAGGTTGCAAAATGAAAAATACCCTATAATTTAGAAATGCTGGAAACATGGAACATCCATAAGGCTGAAAGTTAGGAGCCAGGGAGCCAGGCTGGAAGAACAAGTAAGCTGAGCCTTGCAACTAAGCAGGCCACTGAGGCTCCCTGGGATCCGATTGCTTCACCATGTACTCAAGATGCCATACATGAAGCTACCGATCAAATGCTTGCTCTGCTTAATTTTGATCTTGTTTTCGTTCCATTCCTTCTTTCTATGCTCTTATTTCTCTCCTTGGGAATGCAAATGTTTACTCTGTGCCATTGTACATTGGATGTATGTAATTCACTTTTTTTTGTTGTTTCTAATAGGAGCTCAAAGTCAAGAGTTTATTTCAAGTCTCAGAGGAAACTTTTAGCTTTGGATGTTTGAGTGATGCTGCAGTTGTTTAGACTATGGAAACTCTTAGAGATGGACTAAATGTATTTTGCATTATTATGTATCTGTGAGGACTAGGGGGTTAGATGTTAAGTGTAATGGTTTGGATTTATTTGTTTACTTATTTATTTATATTTTTGTTTTGTTTTTGGTGGTACTGGGGTTCCTGGAAACCCTTCTACCTCCAGGCTACACTCCCAGACCTATTTTATTTTTATTTGGAAACAGGGTCTCTTAAGCCAGCAAGGCTGGCTTTGAACCAGAGCAATCCTCCTGTCCCCACCTCTCAAGCACGAAGATTACAAGCGTGCCCCACCACGCCTGGCAGGTTTGGATTTATAATGTCCTTCCAGCTCTCACAGCAACATGGCAGCAATGTTGGAAACAGAACTTGGTTGCTAAGGAGGAGTCCCTGGGGGTATGACCTTGGGATTATATAAAGTCCTCTCTTCCCCTTGCTCCTTTCTCTGCTTCTGGCCCTCATGAGGTGAGGAGCAGATCCTGTGTGCTCTCTTTCTTGCTTCTTCCCACCATACCCTGAAGATGCTGGCCTCACATGGACTAAATCCTAATCTCAAAAAACCTGAGTAAGTAAACCTTCCTCTACATTGTATGGCCAGTTATTTTGATTATATCAGTAGAAATATTGACTGAGACAATGATATTTTTACAGAGTCTTTATACACCTATAACATTCATATAAAGTTTTAACATTCATAGGATCCTTGAAGATATTTTCAAGGTGCATTTTTTTAGACTGAATGATAGAATATGAAAGGAAATCAAGAAAAAGAAGAGGGAACTTAATATTTGTTCTAAATTGTGACAGTACACTTTGCATCATGGTTACTTTTCTTTTCTTCACAGGGAATGATATTAGAAGGAAAGGATGTGAGAAAAGAGATTTTGAGGGCCCAGAGTGTCTTTATAGAACAACTACAGACTCTCTGTTTTACAATGAAGAAATTGAGACATAAAGATAATAAAAGAATGTCTTAGTGGCTTAAAATCTGAAATTGGTAGGTCTACTTCTTGCTAAAGGTTTTTAAGTTATTTTCAAATGTTTATATATCTGTAGCTGTATAGGCATATATTTCTTTAGAAAAGCAGATGTTGCTGCTTCCGTAGCTTATAATGGTTTATTTATTTCCTAGGGAATCTGTGCAATGTGGCAGGAAGTACTTTTCCTAGAATTATGAATTATGGCCTCTTTGCCTTGTCAGAAGGTGCTGAGGCCGCAATACCTTGAACAATACCCTAGTGCTCTTGTAAGGTTAATGAGCTTCCTAAGGCTACTAATTTATTATATGGGAGTAGCTTAGAATTCAGCTTAGATGATTCTTTACTATATCACTAGCTTTTTTATATTGTTAACCTAATGCCCTTAACATTTCCTACTATTATATTCTTTCCTTTTTATACTCATAGGTTTTAAATAAGTATCACATGTTTACCACCTCCCTTAACTTTACCTCTTTAATTAGATTTTTGGCTAATTTTCATACAAGAAAATTTTCCATATCAAGGACTTTCCTTTTAGAATAATTCAGATGTCTTCTTAATCTCCCTCTTTTATTTAATTTTTGGTGGTAGTGGGGTTCCTGGAAACCCTTCTACCTCCAGGCTACACTCTCAGAAAGATATATATATATATATAATATATATATTAAAATATATATTTTTAAATTTGGAAACAGGGTGTCTTAAGCCAGCACAGCTGGCTTCGAACCTGCGTGATCCTCCTGCCTCAGCCTCCCAAGCGTGGGGATTGCAAGCGTGCGCCACCACGCCCGGCTCATCTCCCTCTTACTTGTTTTGTGCTATGAAATAAGTTTAACTGTTGCCCAGTTGAAACTCTTCACTCGTTTAGCTTCTATAATTCTATATAGCAAACTTTATGACCACCACTGGCCAACCCTCTAACTATGCTGCATCCACGTGTTCCTTTTCTGGGAGTATTTTTAAAACTCTGGGGTTTTTCACTCTTCTCTCTGAACAAGTTTAAGTACATTGATGACATCAGTCATCATGCCATTGTCATGTGATACCCCAATTTTTTCTTTTAGTCCTGATGTCTCATAGACATTCAAATGTTATAATTCCATCTATTCTTACATCTCCTGCCATGTGCTAACATGTGTATCTCTATAAAATCAAACTCATCATCACAGTGATTAAATTGTACTTATTCTCAATTCACCATTTAAAAAATTAAACTAAAAATTTATTTTATGTGTGTGGTACTAGGGATTCTACCTTTGAACCCCAACACCAGCTCTATTTTATTTTTTATTTTGAAACAGAGTCTTGCTGTATTGCGGAGAGCCTCACTAAGTTGCTGAGACTGGCCTCAAACCCAAGATCCCAATCGTAAGTACTGAGATTATAGGTGTGTGGCACTATGCCCAGCTAAACTACAAATTTCTAATTTTTGTATTTCAAACATGTAATAAATTTTGCTCCTATTTTAATATTGCCTATGGAAGATTATGAAATTATATTAGTTATTGTCTTCTTAGTGAAAGAGTTTATTTCTGTCTGTTTTCATAGCATAAATCTATCCATCCTTCCATTAATCCACCATCAGTCGCTGCTTAATTTTCTTCCAGACAAACTTGTTTATAAGTGGTCTAAACAAAAAAACCTTCAGTGCCACTTTTCACTTGATTAGTATGCCAAGTGCTCCTGAGCACATTAAGTAGATCCACCTGGTTGAACTGCTGGTTCCACCCCCCCCCATTGTCACCTTGACTTCATGCTAATAAATAAGCTTCAAGCACCCAGGGCCATGCTCTGTTACAACAGGGTGGAAGGGTTGGGGTCAGCCTATCCTAAGCCAGCTGCACTTTGTCTTTTTTTCTCATTTGGGATGAGACTGACTCCCAGAGAAATAAATAAGGTAGGGAAAAACCAGCCCACCACAATGACAGTTTACTTAAGAATGTCCTGATGCCAAGTTCATCCTCATTCTTAAGAAGTATTAACTCATAATCTCTATCTTTTCTAGGTTTTGCCAAAGGGTTACACAGTTTCAAACAATATAGAGCACTTGGCTGCTCTACTTAAAAAGGACAGCTTCATGCCAAATATATGTATCATTCTGTGGACTTTAGAGCTGCAACCTCTTTGAAAAGCCAAGTGTGGGTGATCATGTCAGAGCACATGCATCTGTGTTGTAATCCTTGAAGAATTCTAGCAATCTAGTACTTTTCTACTTCCATTTAATAAGTTTATTGACTCTTTAACTTAAGTTTACTCATTTGACGGATATTGTTGAGTTATTATTATTGGTATTTAGTTTGGTTCTGAGAATGAAAGGTTAAATATGATAGACACAAACTCTGCCTTCATAGAGGAGGAACAGGAATTACAAAGAAGTCTGGGAGCACCATGGTGAAGGAAGTGCTGAGCACCGTGTGAGCATGTGGTATTCGCATCATGAGTTCAGTTCCACTACCTGTTGGCAGTAAGATCACAATAAAGTTGCTTAACCTCTCAAAGGCTCATTTCCTCATATGTAAAAATGTGGCCCATAACAACACCTGCTTCATAGATTTGTTATGTGGGATAAATTTTCACAAAGCATTTAGTACAGTGTTTGACACATGGTAAGTACCAATTACACATTAATTACAATGATAACATAGCTTGTTTTATGTTACAAACCACTTTATCGTTCATTTTAACTTCTTAAAATTCTTTTTTCCCTAACTCTTAGCAGGTACAGTTTTCACTTCTGACTCAGTACTTCTGCCTTATTCTAGACATTAAGCAAATCATCACAAGAAGCAGTACAGGGTCCCAAATGGTTTTAGCACAGGCATACATACATGTAAAGGAAAAATGGTCATTTATCACAGCAAAAGGCAAAAAAATTCAGGCTATGAAATTGGAACAAACTGGTTCTAGTGTTTATATGTTTTGTTAATGAAGGAAAACAGGCATGCTATTGAATACACTGAAGATTTGTTTAATTTGTTTCTAGGCGCTAGGGCAAAGTGCTTAAGGAAGTGGACTGTGTCTTAGCTGTGAGACCTGAGACCAGTTACTTAACTTTGCAGTGCCCAGTTCCTCTTTTAGTGAAGCAGGGTTAGTGCTGGTGTCCATTTCAGATAGTTAGAAAAGATGTGAAAAACACTTAGAACTAGAAATACTAGTAATAAAATGATAACCACAGGATCTAGGTTCAAATAAGGAGATTTGTGCCATTCAAGGTTCTTGTTTGCCAGGGACTGAGATCACCTGGGGCAGAACTTTCAGTGAGTTCCATGGTCCAGTGATGACGTATATGAGGAATAGAAGCTCATGATGAATCATGCCTAAAATCTGTTATTCTCACTTTTTCCCCTATTCTTCCCATGTAAGGTCTACATATTATCTGAATGGTTCACTTTAAATATTTATAAACCTTGAACATTAATATAATGTCTAGCAAATGTTAGGGTCTAAACAAAAATAAAAATGTTTGAATTGAATATCCATTAAGGCAGAAGATATTTTTTAATATTCTATTTTTTCTTACAAATCAGTACCTATTGCAAATTTACAGATCAATTTAAGGAGAAGTGGAAAGTTCCAGAGTTAGCTGTCACACAGATGAGCTTTCAGGTTGGTGTTTATTGACTGTAACATCACTTATACACCCTGCAGGTCATGCTTTGGGACATGACGGAGCCAGTTTCCTGAGTTCACTCTTCTCTATGGGCACAGTAATTGCCCAATGTTGATATGGAAAGGGGCACTACTGCATTTGGCAACTATTTCAGTGAAGAATTCTCCACCTGTCTGAGAGTCATACTGCATAGTCTTAAATAAATGTATCTGTCATCAGTTTTATTAGCTTCAGGCTGTATATGTCACCTGTTGGTCTGGGGTGTGGGGATTAAGTGGGCAAATGCTTTTCTCAAAATAAAATATCAAAGGACATACAATTACCTGTATATATTAGTTTTGCTCCACAAACTCAGAATCCACAAATAATTTGTATTTTAATTGTACAGGATGTCTATTATGTTTTATTTTCTGATCCCAGAGTCTGCCTGAGACTGTTAGCAGTGTACAGAGGCCTGTTTGCCCCACACATTGCTCTGTTGCCTCTGAGTGGATGCTTTATGGAGAGCTGCAGTGAAAAAACAGGAAAATCTTAAACTGCTCGGAGACCCATTCATGATTCTATTTAAATCAAAGTGAAAGACTGAGTACTTGTTAATGTATTGTGGTCACTTCATTGTATTTAAAGCAGTTTGCACCCCAAGCATGGATATGCTAACTTGAAATAATTACAGAAAACACAGAGGCAAAAGACGGTAATTCCTTAAGATATCTATTGCAAACAAATGGATAAGACACAAACTTCTGAGCTTTCTAGTTCACAAAAGAAAAAGGGAAACATAATAGTAACTTCACTTATTGTTTGGAACAATGATTCCCAGGTTAGTATTCCCGTATTCCCAAGGGAAGAGTTAGGAAAAGCAACCAGGGCCTGGGCACTTCTCAGCCCTCAGTCAATCCCAGCAGCTCCACATTTGCTTGTTTCCCATATTGGGACAATAGTCAGGCCGTGTGTGTGTGTGTGTGTGTGTGTGTGTGTGTGTGTGTGTGTGTTTAAATTAATTTGAAGCAACAAAAAACCCAAATAGCCAAAATAGTTCTCAGCAACAAGAATCATGTAGGAAGTATCACAATACCTGACTTAACACTATACTACAAAGCCGAGTAATAAAATACAGCCTGGTATAGGCACAAAAACAGACACCTAGTCGGGCATGGTGGCGCACGCTTGTAATCCCCGTATTTGGGAAGTGGAGACAAGAGGATCGCACAGGTTTGAAGCCAGCCATGCTGGCTTAAGAGAACCTGTTTCCAAATAAAAAATATAAAAAATATAGGTCTGGGAGTGTAGCCCAGAGGTAGAAGGGCTTCCAGGAACCCCAGTACACCAAACAAAACAAAACAAAACAAAAAAATTCACACACTAATGGCCAATTGATTTTTTACAAAGGGGCCAAAATTATACACTGGAAAAAAAAAAGATAGCTTCTTCAACAAATGCTGTTGGCAAAACTAGTTATCCATATGCAAAAAAATGTAAGTAAATCCCACTATGTCACCATAAACAAGAGTCAATTTAAGATGGATCCAAGACCTGGAAATTAGACCAGAGACCTTGTAGCTACTTGAAGAGAGTATATGACTAACACTTCAACATATAGGCACAGGTAAAATAATTCAACAAGACCCCAAAGGCACAAGAAATTAAAATGAGGATCAATACGTGGAACTGCATTAAACTGAAGAGCTTCTACGTAGCAACAAGAACCTCAACAGAAAACCAACAGAATAGGAGAGGACTTTTGCCAGCTACTCCTCAGAAAATGGAGTTGTAGCAATGTAATATGGGTGTACAGTTTCTAGTGATCAACCTTATCACTTACAGATTTGGAGAATTAATTAGAATACATTTTTATTTTATGTTTTCATATTATTTTTTCAGTTTCATCTGCCGATGCCTCCTTAAGAATAAATAAAAATGTTTTAAAAATAGACCACACAACTCTACCCTTCTCAACCACAAGCTCAAGGTAGACATAAAAAATTAAACACAGTTTTTTTTTTTTTTCAAAATGGCAACTGAGGGACACAGCACTTCTCAGTAGCTGAAGCAAATAAAGTTCAAATACTTAGAAAGCAGTATCTTAATCAACAAAATAAATACATACCAGGAACCAAAACAGATCCAGGTACCTCGGCAGAACCCTGAACTTGAAGAAGAAGAAGAAGAAGAAGAAGAAGAAGAAGAAGAAGAAGAAGAAGAAGAAGAAGAAGAAGAAGAAGAAGAAGAAGAAGAAGAAGAAGAACAAAGATCAGACACCGGACCTGCTGCAGATACAATCGGAACACCGATCGGCGGGCTGCTTGCGCGGCTGCCTGCACGGCTGCCTGCCTGATATTACCGCGGCAAGATAATCCGGGACTGAAAACGGACTTAGGACCTCATCTTAAGCAGCGAGCAGCACCCACGTCAGAATTCTGTGTGCCACCAGCGACTGGATCACAACAGCACAGAGACCTCCACGGAAGTCTGAACCAAGGACGCCAGGTACCTAAGTCCGCCCAGGGAAAGCACGGGTCCCAGCGTGCGCCACAGCCCCAACCCCCCCAGCACTGGCCCAAGCCTCAGAACACAGCACTCTCCTCACACACCTTGTCTGCGCCCCAGTCCCCTGCTAGTAGTCAGTGCTTGTGCCACTGCCACCCCTAAATCGGAGCTTGCCTGTGTGTCTAGCCCCCGCCACCTTGCCAGAGCCTGCCTTTCAGGCTGCAAAAGACCTGTATGCCCCGGAAATCTCCTTGGGGCACCCCCAGCTTCTACGTCCCGTGGGAGGCAGAGACCATTGCTGGACACTGTGCACTGCCTGTGCACCTGGACCCGTGAGCACCTATCCTGCACCCCTGGCCCACCGCTGGGTGTTCCCACCTGCCTGGTAGCCAGACGCTTAGTTCTAAGTGAGAACACAGCTCAATACACCTTGGAAGAGCATACCAGCAGCAATAGGCAGCTGCATCCACTCACACCTGGGTCCAGTAATAGCAGTGCACCCAGCCTGCACTCCCGGAATAGGCAGAGCTCTGGCAGTAAGTGTGGGCATCCAGGAACTGGCATCCATTTGCCCAGGGTACATCTTGGGACCACACCAGCTAGCCCAGCTGGAATTTCCAGAGACACAGGAAAATCCATCGGGCCACAATATCTGCACAGGACCTCAGGGGGAGGTTCCAATTATACTTTGGTCATCCTCCACCCCTGCTGTAGGGAAGCACAGGCAGGAGTCTAGGGTGGTGAGTGCAGAGTTACTGACTACAGGTTGGAATTTTGCAGAACCTGTGAATTGTACAGAATCAAATAACAGTGAAACCAGATATCCGGACACATAAACCTAAAGCAGTTAAAGGAGAGAAAGGTGTCCAAACACCCAGTGACCTAAGAAGATAAAAATAGAGTACAAAGAAAACTAAGAGACATTGGATTATATTCTGAAAGCTACCAAAGCAATCAGATATGCACATATTACATGGACCTGACCCCATATGCGTAAATAAGGAGGACTGTTTGTTTTACTTTTAATGTGGATGTTTTATTTTATTTTGCTTTTATAGTGCTTTTGTTTTGATATGGTTATTGCTGTTTTATTTTTTTTTTCTTAACACACACTTCTTTTACTTTAACTTGTTGTGTATATATATATAGGATAGTTTACCTTATTTTCTGATTTCACACAGTGGCTAGTTCCTTTTATTTTATTCTTGTTCTTTTTTCCTCTTTCTTCCTCTTTCCCTCCTTTTTTCGTTCTCCTCCTTTGATTGGTTTTTCTTTTTCTTGGATTACACAATAGTCTTGGTATCTTGTGTTGATTTTTTTTTTTATGTCTGCTCCTTCCATCACCCCTATTTACAAACCTTCCCACACTAACCTACATACTTTTTTCCCCAAAAACTTTTCCCCATAATATACCTCCTGGTTTAATACTCAAAGTATTTCTTATATCCATAATTACTCTACTAACGACAAGAGTCCTACTAGTTAACTCTCTCTCATTCCTAGCAAGATACTACTTTATCATACTTAAAGTCTTTCTCAACCTAAACATATCCTCTACCTAATCTGACTCCTTTACCAATCACCCCAACTCCTCCCACATCACTCACCCTCAACACTGGAGAGGCTCTGCTGACTTGCCGATACCCCTAATCTCCTAATATTAAGATTAAACTAAGCATAATACTCACGAACGATGGGTAGAAATCAGAAAAACAGGACAGAGAACGCTATAAATATGAGAACCAGGAATTATGAAGAGACAGCAGAAATCACGAATACTGACCTACTAGAAATGCAAGAAGGGGAGTTCAGAATCTTGATGTACAATATGATGAAAGGATTTAAAACAAGTATAGAGGAGGTTAAAGGTAAATTAGAAACACTAAAAAAGAATCAGAAAGAGGTTTGGAATGAAATGAAAGAGGCAATAAGTGAAATGAAGACAGCAATAGAAAGAAATTCTGGAAGATTAGATGAAATGGAAAACAGAATATCAATATTAGAAGACAGTACATCCCAAACCGAAAACACAGTCAGCGATATACAGAAATCTTTACAGCAACAAAACCTAAACATCCAGCAATTATGGGATAATATGAAGCGTCCTAATTTACGGATAATAGGCATTGAGGAAGGGATAGAGGTACAGACCAAGGGCATCTGTAATATCTTCAAGGAAATAATCTCAGAGAATTTTCAAAATATGGAAAGAGACTTGAACCTTCAAGTCCAGGAGGCATACAGAACTCCACTGAGACAGGACCAAAGAAAAACCACTCCACGCCACATAAAAATCAAATTGACCAACATAGAGGCTAAGGAAGGAATCTTAAAAGCAGTGAGAACAAAAGAAAGGGTGACATATAGAGGCAAAACAATAAGAATCACCCCAGACTATACAACCCATGTCAGGAATGCTAGGAGAGACTGGTACAATGTGATTCAGACCCTGGAAGAAAATAACTTCCAACCAAGGCTCATCTATCCAGCAAAACTACTATTCAAGATCAATGGTGAAACCAAAGACTTTCAGGATAAACAGAATCTCAAAAAATTCATGAATTCAAAGCCAACACTAGAGAAAATTCTTAAAGAAATAAACCATAAGGAAGAAAAAAGAAGCAGACTTCAGAATCAGAGAAGAGAGGAAGTTAATAAGTGGGCCACTTAAGAAGAAAGACCAAACCACCCAAGAGTAGACAGAACACAAAATGGCAGAAAACAAAAATCATATTTCAATAATATCTCTTAATGTCAAAGGACTTAACTCAACAATCAAAAGACATAGACAGGCAATGTGGATTAGGAAACATAATCCAAATATATGCTGTCTGCAAGAAACTCATCTCACAGCCAAAGACATTCACAGGCTGAACGTGAAAGGATGGAAAAAGATATACCATGCCACCAGTGACCAAAAAAGAGCAGGGGTAGCAACCCTGATATCCAACAAAACAGACTTTAAAATAAAACACATCAAAAGAGACAAATCAGGGCACTTCCTTTTATTAAAAGGAACAATACACCAAGAAGATATAATGATAGTAAATATTTATGCCCCAAATGTGGGGGCAACTACATTTGTAAAACAAACCCTTCTGGATATAAGATCCCAAGTAGACCCAAATACAGTAATTCTGGGAGACTTTAATACACCTCTCACACCACTGGATCGATCTTCAAGGCAAAAGATGAGTAAAGATGCTCTAGAACTAAAGGAAACCATAAACCAAATGGACCTAATAGACGTTTTCAGATTATTTCAACCAGGAACTACAGAATACTTTCTTCTCAGCAGCCCATGGAACCTTCTCCAAAATAGTATCACATCCTGGGACACAAAGAAAATACCAGCAAATTCAAAAAATGTAATATAATTCTTTGCATCTTTTCAGAACACAACAGAATAAAAGTAGAAATCAACAACAGGAAACTCGAAAGAAAGTATTCAAATTAATGGAGAATGAATGATACACTATTGAATGACGAATGGGTAAGAGCAGAAATTAGGGAAGAAATAAATAAATTTATGGAATCAAACGAAAACAGAGACACAACCACCAAAATCTATGGGACACCATGAAGGCAGTACTAAGAGGAAAGTTTATTGCATTGAGTGCCCACATAAAAAGGACGGAGAACCACCAAGTAAACCTAATGACACAACTTAAGGATCTAGAAATTCTGCAACAGTCTATTCCCAAACCCAGCAGAAGGCAAGAAATCATCAAAATTAGAGCAGAAATAAATGAAATAGAGAACAAAAAAACAATTCAATGAATCAATAAAACAAAAAGTTGGTTCTTTAAAAAGAATAATAGAATTGATAAACCCCTGGCCAAACTAACCAAAACAAAAAGAGAATCAACTCAAATTATCAAAATTAGAAATGAAAAAGGAGATATCACCACAGATAGTGAAGAAATTCAAAAGATTATCAGAAAGTACTTTAAAAATTTATACTCCAATAGACTTGAAAACCTGGAAGAAATTGATAGATTTCTAAGCACAGTTAACCTTCCTACACTCAGCCAAGAGGACATAGCAAGCCTAAACCAACCAATAACAACCAAAGAAATAGAAACGGCAATAAAAATTCTTCCACCAAAGAAAAGCCCAGGCCCAGATGGGTTCCCAGCTGAATTCTACAAAACATTCAGTGAGCAACTAATACCAATACTTCACAACATGTTCCGGGAAATTGAAAGAGATGGAACTCTTCCAAATTCCTTCTATGAGGCCAGTATCACATTAATCCCCAAACCAAACAAAGACACCTCAAGAAAGGAAAACTACAGACCAATATCCTTAATGAACATAGATGCAAAAATTCTAAACAAAATACTAGCTATACGCATTCAAAACTATATCAAGAGAATAATGCATCACGACCAAGTCAGTTTCATCCCAGAAAAACAAGGCTGGCTCAACATACGCAAATCAATACATGCTTTTCACCACATAAATAGAACCAAGAACAAAAACCACATCGTCATAGCAATAGATGCTGAAAAAGCATTCGACAAAATCCAACACCCATTTATGTTAAAAACTTTGCAAAAAATTGGGATAGAAGGAATGTACTTCAACATCATCAAGGCAATATACTGCAAACCCAAAGCCAACATTATAGTGAATGGGGAAAAACTGCAAGAATTTCCGCTACAGTCAGGAACAAGACAAGGATGCCCACTATCACCACTCCTTTTCAATATAGTCCTTGAGACTCTTGCTGCAGCAATCAGACAAAAGAAGGAAATCAAAGGAATCCACATAGGAAGAGAGGAAGTAAAATTATCCTTATTCGCAGATGACATGATCCTTTATCTGGAAGACCCAAAGAACTCAACCAAAAGACTTCTGGAGCTGATTGACAAATTCAGCAAAGTTGCAGGTTACAAAATCAACCCAAAGAAATCAGTGGCCTTTCTTTATGCCAACAACGAATCCACAATGAAAGAAACAAAAACAACAATTCCATTCACTATAACCTCAAAACCAATAAAATACCTAGGAATAAACCTAACCCAAGATGTAAAAGACCTCTACAACAAAAACTATAAAACATTAAAGAAAGAAATTGAAGAAGACCTTAGAAGATGGAAAGATCTCCCGTGCTCATGGATAGGCAGAATAAATATCATCAAAATGGCCATTCTGCCAAAACTGATCTATAGGTTCAATGCAATTCCCATTAAAATACCAGTGACATTCTTCAGAGACCTAGAAAAATCAATCATGAACTTCATATGGAGAAAGAAAAGACCTAGAATAGCCAAAGCAATTCTCAATAACAAGAAACACGCAGGAGGCATTACAATCCCAGACTTCAAACTATACTATAGAGCAATAGTAGTAAAAACAGCATGGTACTGGCACAAAAACAGATATACTGACCAGTGGATTAGAATAGAAGATACAGAAACAAACCCATACATCTTTAGTCAATTAATCTTTGACAAAAGGGCCAAACACATACGATGGAGAAAAGACAACCTTTTCAATAAGTGGTGCTGGGAGTACTGGCTAACCATTTGTAAAAAGATGAATCTAAACCCCTATATCTCACCTAACACAGGAATCAACTCAAGATGGATCAAAGACTTAGAAATTAGTCCTGAGACTATGAAGTTAGTTGAGGAGAACATAGGTTCAACACTACAACATATTGGCACAGGCAGTAACTTTCTCAACAAAACCTCCAAAGCTCAGGAAATTAAAGCAAGAATAAACAAGTGGGATAACATCAAACTAAAAAGTTTCTTCTTGTCAAAGGAAACTATCAATAACCTAAAGAGGAAGCCTACAGAATGGGAAAGGATCTTTACCAGCCACCATTCTGATAGGGGGCTAATATCCAGACTATACAAAGAGCTCAAAAGACTCTACACTAGCAAAACAAACAACCCAATCAAGAAATGGGCAAATGAACTAAATAGACACTTCACAAAAGAAGAGATACAAAGAGCCAATAGATACATGAAAAGATGTTCTTCATCACTGGCCATCAGGGAGATGCAAATCAAAACTACACTGAGATTCCATCTAACCCCAGTCAGAGTAGCAAGCATAAAGAAATCAAACAACAAATGCTGGCGAGGATGTGGGGAAAGAGGAACTCTTTTACACTGTTGGTGGGAGTGCAAACTAGTTCAGCCACTATGGAGATCTGTGTGGAGACTCCTAAGAAAGGTGGGAATAGATCCACCATATGATCCAGCTATACCACTCCTGGGTATCTTTCCAAAGGGGCTGAATTCAGAGAAATACAGCAACATATGCATACCTATGTTCATAGCAGCACAATTTGTAATAGCCAAAATATGGAACCAACCCAGATCACCATCAACAGATGAATGGATAGCAAAACTGTGGGAAATACACACAATGGAATTCTATTCAGTCATAAAGAAGAACAAAATTATATCATTTGCAAGAAGATGGAAAGCCCTGGAGAACATTATGGTGAGATCAGCCAAGCATAGAAGGAGAAGATACATATGTTTCCTCTAATATGCCCAAACTAGGAAACACAAAGGATACCAGTGGGACTCCAGATATTGGAGGGGAAATACTAGCTAAGTTTGAATGGAGAGATAGAGAGGAGAAAGGCCGATCTTGATTAATGAGGGTCTACACCTGAACATGTGTAAAATTATGAATAAGACATGTTTAACCTGGACAACCATTGGTGGGAGGGGGGAAGGGAAAATGGGGGCGGGGGGAAGAGGGCTCCAAATATAGTTTAAATGTATACTATTTATGTTCAATAAAAAATTGTTAAAAAAATTAAACACAGCAAACATTGACATGGAACATTGGAATTCTCACTAATCATGATTTTTTAGCAAATTCATGAGAATTTGTTTATTAAATGCAGTATATTGTATTTGGCAGCCTGTGTATCCTTTACTACATTTTTTTTAACCATAGCAATCCTAATACTTCAATGAATATACTGTGCTTTTTTTTTATGACCCATCCTGCCTTCTAACATGCTCTTCTCTTTACCTGAATTCTCATCCCCCTTCCTACTTGTCTTTTCTATTTTCCAAGTAAGTTCATACATAACTTTCAGGGTTTTTTTTTCAGTATTGCTTTTTGTTTGACCTTTACACCATATCATTCCACATCCCCCTACTCCTAAGAAAATAAAACTTTTTCTTCTCTCTGTATTATAAGTATTTACAGGCTTACTCCTCAGCTAGATGAAGAGGGAACTTTTGCCAAAAGGAAAGTGTTAAAATCAAGCTTGTTTTTCTTAACATCTAACATATCTTAGGGGAACAGTACTTTTGCAATAAATTATCCTACAATTACTGTAATGTATAAAACATACACACAAACCTGCCTCTAGCCTATTCCTCCAACCCCAATTCAATTTCTTATCCCAGTTAGATTTAGGTTTGATAAAGAGCAGAACAAAAGCCGGACCTGACTTCAGTCCCTATGATGATTTGTCTACCACTTAAAATATGATGCATAATTAAGCACTTCCTCCAATAAATTAATTAGCTTAATAAATTTAAAGCTTTCTAAAGCTTTAAATTTATTAGCTTAATAAATTTAAAGCTTTCTAAAGCTTTCTGGCCCATAGAGATCAATGGAATCCAGTCAGAGAAGAATATCCTCAAAATTAACAACAGGAACAGAACTCAAAATGTATTTATTCTTTTTTCTCAAAGCTTTCTTCTCCTTTTTTCTTCATTATTTTCTTGCTAGAGGGGTATTCTCACACTAAGTTACATCTCCAGACCTATTTTTATCTTTTATTTTAAAACAGAATCTCGCTCAGTTGCTGAGGGCCTCACTAAGTTGCTGAGGCTGGCTTTGAAACATCTATCTTTCTTTCTCAGGCTCCCAACTACTGGGATTATCGATGTGTACCACCATGCCCAGCTTCCCATGGCTTCTAAAAGGAGGCAATAAGTTTGGCACAGTGATGCATACCTGTAATTTCAGTACTTGGGAGGCTGAGAAAG
The DNA here is from genome assembly GCF_963383645.1 of Muscardinus avellanarius. Taxonomy (NCBI): domain Eukaryota; kingdom Metazoa; phylum Chordata; class Mammalia; order Rodentia; family Gliridae; genus Muscardinus; species Muscardinus avellanarius. The sequence continues at coordinate 34,009,772 of NC_137795.1, read as the reverse complement.
GAAATCCACAGGTTCAAGGTCAGCCTCAACAACTTAGCCAGACCCTCAGCAACCTAGCAGGACCCTGTTTCAAAATAAAAAGGGTTGAGGGTATACCTGGGAGGTAGAATGCCCCTGGCTTCAATCCCCAATACAAAAAAAAAGTAAAAATAGAGAGACCCCATTATTGAGACTTATAAAAAATAAAAAACTTAATAAGAAAAAAGAAATATATATATATATATATATATATTTTTTTTTTTAGGAAGTTTTTCTTCCACTTTATCTGTATAATGCTATGTCTAAATAGGATAGTCCTATTAACTTGAGGATTATAAAACATCATTCTCTAAGTATTCTATACAATTGCCATTCTAGTGGTGACAAGAAACATATTTTTGAAAAACAATATGGATGCAATATGCTTTGCCTGATATCTACTTTCAGAATTTGACGAGCACACTTGGAGGAAATCCATGTAATGTTTTGCCATAAAGTTGTCAACACTGCAAAAAGATTTTCCTTATCCAATTAAGGTTGCCAGATATTTGGTCGAATAAATAGAAATTTCTCTCCAAACTCTGAACAAATATTATCTTTGATTTCTTATTCTACATCACCAGCAATAATTCTCTGCTCTTAGCTATTAACTGGTGATAGGTGTGTGTGTGTGTGTGTGTGTGTGTGTGTGTGTGTGTGTGTGTGCGCGCATATTCCCATATGGACTTTCCCTTCTTCTTTTGAGACTCATATTTTAATTCTGTATTATTCCCTTATTTCTTAAATCAAATATTTTAGGGTGAGTTTATTATTCACATGCCCTAGAATTTCATGTAAAACATTCTATATGTGTATATATTTTCCCTGTGAAATAAGCAGAGTTTTGTTAATTTTTAGAAAGCTCTGATGTTTGGGGGGGAAAAAAACCTTGTAAAACTGCTTCATAAAAAGTTGCTTTCTTTTCAATATCCCCTCCTTACAACTTTTTATTATTTGATCTTTATGTCCAACCTCTGATATTTTTATTACCTGATCTATATGTCCAATCTCTATCTGTCAGAGCTTCATTTCTCATTTACATTTGGATGATATCTCGGTACCCACACTCCATCTCACTTTCCAGGCTTTAGACCTGCACTTCCAAATGCTGCTGGACTGTTCCCTTAAACGCATGATGCAATCCAAAAAGTATTGATTGAAGGCCAACTCACTGTGTTTGACACAGGAAAGGTAAGTCAACTATCACCTACTGGGCATGTAACATTTTCTAGGAATTGTACTAACAATTTTACCTGTATTATCTCTTCTCACACAATCTGTGAGGTGCACAGATGAGGAAACTGAGGTTCAAAGAGATTACATTAACTACTTAAAATTACCTTACCCCTTAGTTGGAAACACTAAATTTAAATAGGCGTTGTCTGTCTTTAGGGTCTCAGTTTTTGATCATTAGGTCATGCTGGAAACAGGTCATTGCAATACTGTGTACAGTATGGTAAACACAGGATCATTTCATACTTACAAACCCTCTATAATTTCTAGTGGCCTACATGATCCATTCCACAGCTTTAGCCTAGTTTGTAGTATGATCGCAGCCTCCTCTCTGTCCTCAGTTCCCAGCATATTGCCCGTCTCACTCTAGCAGTTGGTTGTACCACACTACTGATCTTCTCAGTACACCATTTTCTCTTCTGCTGCTCTGTCTTGTATATCACCCAGCAGGCTGGACAATCATTTGTCCTTCCAGCTTTTCTTCTTACAAGAGTTTATTTTCGAGATCTTTTCAAATGATTGCCACCCTCTAAGGAACTTAACTCAGGTATAATTAGTTACTTCCTGTTCTGTAACAACTATATCTCTATCATCATAATTAGATACAATCATTTGTTCATGATCAGTCTTCACCCCTAATTCAATCCCTTGAGCAGAGGATCCATGTTCATCTTTCTAGTATCAGTGATGCTGAGCAAAGTGGCTAGAATACAAGGGCAGGGATTTGATATATTTGTATAATAAGTGGTTATTCAATCTTTATCTGCCTTTGATGTTGAATATCTTTATTTAGAGGGGAAACCTCAACAGAACATACAGAACATAACTTTGATATCACCATTTTTGCCACAAATAGATTATAAAGAGTATATAAATGCTTCACAAAATAGATATGTTTTAAATTTTTGTTTATATTTTTATATGATCTTTTAGAAGTGTTTTGTTACTCTTAATTCTTTGACAAACTGACACAAATATGAAGGGAAACTTAGACTGTCATAGACATAATGATAGAATGATGTTTCCTAGCTTGCATGCTTGCTATAAGAATTGATTTATATAAGAAACAAAATTACTGAAAGGCCATAATAAAAGGCAAGAAAAGATTAGCAGAAGCATGAGAAAGTCAGTGGTAATTTATTTTTATAAAAAATTAACACTGATTATCCGGGCGTGGTGGTGCACGCTTGTAATCCCCACTCTTGGGAAGCAGAGACAGGAGGATCGCACTGGTTCGGAGCCAGCCTCACTGGCTTAAGAGACCCTGCTTCCAAATAAAAAAGTATATAAAATAGGTCTGGGAGTGTAGCCTGGAGGTAGAAGGGCTTCCAGGAACCCCAGTACCACCAAAAAATAAATAAATAAATAAAATAAAATTAACACTGATTAATACTGGAAGGTGCTAATGTACTTCAGTGGGAGAAAAATAATTTTTCAACAAAAGTGCTAGGACAACTGGACAGCCAAATGCAAAAGAATAAAAGTGGGCTCTTACCTTATGAAGCTTACAAAAATTATCACAAACTGGATAAGATATCTAAATGTAATACTAAGAACTATAAAACTTTTAGGAAAATTTATTGAGACAAATCTTTTTGATTTTGGATTTGACATGGTATCTTAGATAGGACACCAAAACTGCAAGCAACAAAAGAAAAAGTTAGGTTAACTGGATTTTATTAAACTTAATGAAGGAAAAGTAAAAACTTTAGTGCATCAAATGATACTATCAAAAAAGTGAAAAATATTACCTACAGAGTAGAAGAAAACATTTGGTAAATCATATATCTAAAAGTCTAGTATCCAGAATATAAAAAGGATTCCCATAACTCAGCAATAAAATAGCCCTACTTTTAAATGGGCAATGGATTAGAATAAATAAATAAATGAATAAATAAATAAATTTATTTATTTATTCATTTATTTATGGAACTGAGGATGGAACCCAGGAGCATTCTACCTCTGAGCTATACCCCCAGTCTAATTTTTTTATTTTTTTATTTTAAAACAGGGTCTCACTGAGTTGCAAAGGGCTTCACTAAGTAACTGAAGCTGTCTGCGAACCATGATCCTCCTGTCTCACCCGCCCAAATACTGGAATTACAACTTTGTGCCACCATGCCTGGCTAAAATTTATTTTTAAAATATATACAAATGGCCAATGTATAAATGAATACATATATCATTAGTGATTAGAGAAATGAAAACTGAAACTATAATATAGCATCACTTCATACCCACAAAAATGGCTAAAATAAAAACAATAATCTCAAATCTTGACAAGGATATTGAGAAACTGGAACCCTCATATTTTTCTGCTAGGAATGAAGCAATAGCATGAAAAATAGTTTGGCAGTTCCTCAGAAAGTTAAACATAGGGTTACCACATAACCCATCAATTTCACTCCTAGATATATACTTACAAGAAATAAAAATATAAGTCAACACAAAAGCTTGTGCATGAATATTCTTAATTTTATTCATAATAGGTAAATAGAGAAATGACTCAATTTTTCACTGACTGATGAATGAGTAGATAGAATATGAGCTATTCACTTAATGAGTATATTATTCAGCCATATAAAGGCATAAAGTTTTTTTTTTGTTGTTTGTTTTGTTTTGTTTTGGTGGTGGTGCTGGGGTTCCTGGAAGTGCTTCTACCTCCAGGCTATACTCCCAGACCTATTTTATACTTTTTTATATTTGGAAACAGGGTCTCTTAAGCCACCATGGCTGGCTTTGAACCTGCCTGATCCTCCTGTCTCCGCCTCCCAGGGTGGGGATTACATGCGTGCACCATCACGCCCGGCAGGCATAAAGTATTGATACATGCTAAAACATGGATAAACTGAAAACATTATAACAAGTGAAAGAAGCTAATCACAAAAAGCCATATATTGGATGATTCCATATACATTAATCTCTAACAGGCAAATTCATAGAGGCTGACCAATGTCAATCTCAGTACTCTATATGGGAAAGAGGCAGTGGGGGGCGCACCAAGTGCTGTGAGCAGATATGTCACTGTCAACATGACTTACATTATAATATGAGACTATAATGCACCAATAAAAGTGTATAAAAAAGGAAAAAACCACAGTGGATATATATTTTTTAAAGTATATTAGCAGTTTCCAAGAGCTAGCAGAAGGAGAAATGTGGAGTGAGTACTAATTTCTATGGGGTTTCTTTTCAGCAGGATGAAAACATCTGAAGTGAGATAGTTTTGATAGTTTTGTAATTCTGTGAATGTACTAAAAACACTAATTTGTACCCTTCAAAATGGCAAACCTTATTATACATGATTTTATTTCAATTTTTAAAAATGCCTGTTTCATAAGATTGTTGTAAAATAACTGAAAAAAAACAGACAAAATGCACAGAACCTGTATTTGATAAACACTAATTCTCATTTTTTAAAGGATTAAATGACTTTTTTAAGTTGATGTTTGTATGTGGCTACTTTGTTGACTTTGTTTATTGTCTCTAGAAGTCTTCTGGTTGAATTTTTGGTCTTTTAAGTATGGAGTCATGTCACCCACAAACAGATAATATTACTTTTTTCTCTTTTTATATATCAATTTCTTTCTTTTTTCTAATTGCTCTGGCTAAAATTTAAGAACTATAATTAATAAAAGTGGTGCTAATGGACATCTTGTTTTGTTCCTGATTTTAGAGGAAATGTTTTAAGTTTTCCCTTGTTCAGTATGATGTTGACTTTGAATTTATTATATATTGTCTTAATGATACTGATGTAAGATCTATCTCTTCTTAATTTCTTCAGTGTTTTTAACATGAATAGGCACTGAATTTTGTCAAATGTTTTTTCTACATCCATCGAGATGATCATGTGATTTTTGTCTCTAGTTCTATTTGTGATGAATTACCTTTATTGAGTTGCTTATATAGATCAAACTTACATCCCTGGAATGAAACCAAGTTGGTCACAATCTTCCTGATGTGGTTTTGAATGAAAATTGACAGTATTTTATTATAATTTTTGCATCTATATTCATCAATTATTTTGATCTGCAATTTTCTTTCCTTGATGCATTTTTATTTTGTTTTGGTGTCCAGGTGATATAAGCTTCATAAAATGTGTTTAGGAGTATTTCATCTATTTCTAGTTCATTAAAAATTAATAGTTTTCTATGTACCAATAAGAAATCCACTGAAAATGAAATCCAGAAAAAAATTACATTCACAATAGCCTCAAAAAATATGTAGGAATAAATCTAACCAAGAAGGTAGACGTATACAGTGGAAATTATAGGACACTGAAAAAAAGAAATTGAAGAAGAACTTAGAATATGGAAAGATCCTCCGTGTTCTTGGATAGGAAGAATAAATATTTTCAAACTGGCCATACTACCAGAAACAATTTACAGATTCAGTGCACTCTTTATCAAAATAATAATGCCATTCTTTACAGAGCTAAGAAAAAGTTGTATAAACACATAAAGAACAAAAGAATATAACAGCCACAGCAATTCTGAACAATAAAAACCATGTTGGGCATTACAATACCTATTTCAAAGTATCTGGACCTATAATAACAAAATCAGCATGGTATTGGCATGAAAACAGACATACAGACCACTGGAATAGAATAAAAGATTCTGAGACAAATCCTCACACGTATAGCCATTTTATTTATTAACAAAAGTGCCAAAAACATATGCTTGAGAAAAGACAGCCTTTTCAACAAATGATATTTGGAATACCCGATATCCATATGTAGAATAATTTATTCAACCTCTCTCTCTTATCCTGTACAAAAGTCAACTTAGTATGGATAAAATACCTAGAGACTGGACCAAAAATTTTATAATTACTAGAAGATAGCATATGACAAATTATCCAACATGTAGGCACTAGTAGAGACTTAGTAAGAACTCAAAATTCTAGAAATAAAATAGAGAATCAATAAATAGAATGACATGAAATCAAAAAGCTCCTTGTAGCAAAGAAAGCCATCATTATTCTTAAGAGAAAGCCTATAGAATTGGAAGAAAAGCTTTGCCAGCTAATTCTGATAGAGGACTAATATAGAATATATGAAGAAGTAACTAAGTTTACTTAGCATAATGTTCTCCAGTTCCAGAAGTATAAAAAAACTATATGTAATGCTACAAAATAGCAAAAAAAATTCAACAATAATGAACTGAACTGACTAGACATTTCCCCCAAAAATACACAAATGACCAACAGTATATAAAAAGTGTTCAACATCATTAGCAACAAGGGAAATGCAAATCAAAACTACACTGAAATTTCATCGAACTCCAGTTAGAATAATCAAGAATATTATAGCAATAATCAAGAATATTAACAATAATAAATGCTGGTGAGTTTTGGGGAAAATATATACTGTTGGTGGGACTGAAAGTACAACCACCGTGGAGAACACTATGAAGGTTTCTCAAAAAACTAGGAAGAACTGTTCTATGACTCAGCTCTATCACCTCTCAATATCTTTCTAACAGAATTAAAGTCAGAATACTATATAGTAATACATGCATGTCCATGTTTTTAAGCAGCACAATTCACAATAGCCAAGTTATAGATCCAAACTAGGTGTCCCACAACAGACAAAAAAGAAGTAGTATATACACACAATGAGATTTTATACAGTCATACAAAGAACAAAATTATGTAATTGCAGAAAAGTGGGTAGAAGTAGAGAATATTATGCTAAGTGAAATCAGCCAGTGAAAGAAAGTCAGGGTTTGAATGTTTTCTGTCATATGTGGAAGCTAGAGAAAAACAGGAAACAAAAGACAACTCATATAAATGAAGAGAGAGATCACTAAAAGAATAGAAAGCAATCGAGGGAAGGAATTGTGGAGGGGTAAAGGAAGAAGCAATGAAGGAGAAAGTTTAAATACTTCTATGTCCATATATGAAGGTATCACTGCCAATCTCACTAGTACATGAGTGGGGGAGTAGGGTGGATTATGGAGGAAAGCACACCAACTACTGCATGGATGTATGTCTGTATCACTTGGGGCCTATGATGTATAATTACAGTGCACCAATAAAAGTATAAAAAATTGAAAGTGGAAACTTCCCATTTCAGATACAAGAAATGTATTCTATAACCTTCTGAATACTCATATTTCAAAAGAGTAAGCAATAACAATCATTTGGTTCTCTCAAAAACCTTGTAAGGTAAGACAGAAATTTGCTTATGTGTGTCAACTAGGGTTCAGTAGGAAACAGAATAAGCTCCAGGTATTTTAAGTAGACAGAGATTTACTACAGGGAATTAAAAGCTTATAAAATAATTAGGAAGTCTATAGATAGAGGCTCTATTCTGGGCATCTAAGAGTGTTTTCAGAATACCATAGAACTATAAGGGGAATTACTGTTTCTACTTCAATCAGAAAGGCAAGAAGTCCAGAAGTCACTACAATATTTACAGAAAAATATGGGGAGTCACCACTGTTGCTGCCGCCCCAAGAGCCTTTCAAATCCATCCTGCTATAATTGGGAAGCTGGAACTTATCACATAAAAACCATGCTTCCCTAATCTCACATAGCAGAAAACAACGGAAACAGCAGGAAGATGACAACCACTTGACTTTTGCTCCAAATCTCAACAAATGCCTCTAATTGGCTGAAGCGAATGTGCATTTGGAAGTTTAATGGCACGGAAATCTGGAAAATGCCTTTTATATAGCCTTCCAGCCTTCATAGTGCAGAAATATATGTCATAAAGAAGTGATGATGGTTACCAATTGGCCATATCCATCATAGGGAGGTTCAGAGATTTGAGAAACTTCTTATGCAAGGTCACAGAACTTGGGAATGCTATAGCAACACACTTGATTTCAAAGATGTTGGCCACTTGCCCAGTGTTCTTTCCACTACATCAGTCTACGACACTGATTACTCTCTGAAGACTTTTGCCAAAGGAGACATATTTTCAAATCTTGTGCTAATTATATTTTCCACTGAAGCATTAATTCAGGCCTCTGTGAATATTGTTACCTTTTAGTCTCATGTCAAACCAAGTTCTTCTTCCAAACTCAGACTTAATCTTATTTTACAGTACTTACAGTTAAACCAACACTGCAAGGGTTTAATACCTTTCAGTATTTTTCTCAGCAGGCTTGCTGCTTAATCCATTTAATGTCAGCACAACACCAACCTTCTTATTAAAATGGGGGAAAGAGGGAAAGAACATTATCAGAGGCTGCATTACTGGGTTTCTTTTTGCTGGGTAAAAATAGCAATATGGCAATATGTGTAACCTTTTCTTTAACTTAATTTGTGTTTTCTGCTGAGTATATACAAAAAATATTTTAAAAAGAAATATTTGGGATGACAAATCCCCTTGGATTTTAATCATACATCAAATAATAATAGAATGGAAGCTCTTTTAAGCAAATCTTCCTAGATTTACACTTTAATATTGAAATAGAAATGTAAAATATGAAAATATGATAATCTGATGATATAAAAGTATGTTAATGCATCTGTAATATCTTTTGGTGCTGAATTACACCAGCACTTTCATCTCAAATATGTTTTAAAGTAACTTTGGGTGTTTTATATGTAAATTTAATGATCTAAGTACAAAAATTCCTAATCTATACCTTAAAAGAAAAATATACTATGGTTTTCTATATACTCTTCTGTTTAGATTTTAAAATGCTATGTTAAAGCTAATGAAGTGATTACATTCATATAAAGGAATAAAAGAAGGGTGAATACTGTTGCTATAGTTAGTTGTAACAGATTCATTTGCTTTCTTTAAAAAGGAAGTAGCGTTATTGGCCAAAGTAGTTGATGGAAGTAAAGCTAGTAGTTTTGTATGAAGAGCATAGAGAGGCAGGAGCAATAGCACACACCTGTAATTCCAGTACTTGAGAGGTTGAGACAGGAAGATCACAGGTTTGAAGCCAGTGTCAGCAACTTAGCAAGACTTTCAGCCACTCCAGAAGACCCTATTTCAAAATAAGAAATAAAATAGGCTGGAAGTGTAGCCCAGAGGTAGAATGCCCTGGATTCAATCCCCAGTACAAATAAACAAACCAACCAACAAACCACACAGAATAAATAATCTATGTGGTTGTTAAGGATCAAATGACCAATAACAAGCTGAGTCTTGAGTAATTTAGGTTATATCAATATTAGAGATTGTTTTCTCAACATGTTAATAAGAGAAAGAGAATTTTAAATTTATAATACTTGGATACAATTTTAAACAAAAGGACCTCTGCTATTCAACATATAAAATATGAAAGTTTTTATTATCTCAGAGAGTTCTGGGGGCTCACCTGAAAAAACTCATTGAACCCAAGAAAAAACTGAACATTCTTGATACTGGAGCCTACTTTTTATAAAGAACGAATGTTTTCACTCTTGAAAGATAATTATATATACTATACAATTTAGTGCCAGAAAACAATATTTTTCATTATTCTCTAGGTAAAATGATGAGGCATAGATGATTCTAATTAAAAATATGACATTTTAAACATTTGACATTCATTCTGACTTTTTTTTTCTCTCTTACTCTTTGGCTATACATTAAAAGCAGTGTATAAAATACAGAAAATCAAAAATTCTGTGTTGATACATATTTGCCACCTATTTCTTTTTCTGAGCATGTTAACAAGGAAATGAGTAATATGGAGCTCAAAAATTACTGGCTTAAAGAAGCCTACTACTAAATTAGCCATCATTATTCTAGTCACTTACTAAACTGTAAATTTTCCAAAAAAATTTAAACAAATTGCTACTTAGAGACTCAACCTTTAAGATATAATCACACAGAATAGTTTCTAATACTGATATTTTTTTTCCTTTTTGAAAGGCTGTTAAAAGATAAGGAAAGGGCTATTAAGTTATATCTATTACATACTATTTCAAGTTCTTTTTCATGTTACTGCTGAAAAAATGTCTTCTTTAGATTGACTGATAATAAGGGCATTTAGTGACAAAGACTGAGAACTTGTGTGCCTAAAAACCACAACCTACTTTATAACTGGTTAATATCTTGAGTATAAACAAATTGACTTTTAAAGTACAATCTGCTGCATCTAAGGCGATTTCCTTTATTAATATTTTATGTAGGGCATGTTTATAAATACTTAAGGAAATTCTATCAGAATAGCAACTTTTTATGCCCCCAAATAAGGCAAATTTTATAACTGGGGTTAGGGGATACTGACTTCCATTTTTCTCATCATTTTGAAAATACCACTTTTGCAGAAGTTAACACTTGAATATGAGCTATTGGAGAAAAATAGAGTAAAATATTTCATTTTATATATTTCATATATTTTCCATGTGCATCAAAACATTCTAGCAAGATTCAGGTTGCTGTTTTTACTTTAACAAGGGTTTGTTTACTTCTTTTTGGTGTTGATTTGCTTTAAAATGTCATATAAGAGTTTCTCATAAATATGACTACTAACAAAATAAAAATCTTAAGTAAATAATAAGGAAAATTAAAATATAAATATCTTAGAAATTAAGCATTTGGAAATCTTGGTTTCTAGAATTTAGATATGGATCATTTACATTATAAAAGAGTCTACTTGTTATTTCTTTAAATACCACTGTACTCCAAAATAATTATTTGATTTATATGCATTTCTTTTTTCCTGAAACACATTTGCTTCATGTGATTATTTATCTATTTTTGTAGTGCTGGGGATCAAACCCAGGGCCTCCTACATGCTAGGCAATCTCATTGCCACTGAGGTACACCCCAGCACTCTGTGACTCTTTATGTATATAGACTTGGATAATCGGAAAGGATTGAACTCAGAGCACAGATGGGAAGAACGTTAGAGATGAGTCCAAGAACTGGGGATACATAGAATCTGTCTAAGCCATTTCCATCAGAACTCCTTACCTCTGTAAAGGCAGATGGGAATTTCATCTATGTTTGGGCAGGAAAGCCACTCAACTAAAGTTTGAAGTTTTACAAGGGAAATTCTTCCAGCCTCCTGTGGGAGGGAAGGGCGGAGAACATGCTGTTTTACAGGACACTCCACCCTCAACTACATCCCCTTGCTTAAATATGTAACCAGATCCCCTTTATCATTATCAACTTACCAGTCAGGTAAGGGCAGATTTTTCAGATGCTTGGAATAGAGTTAGACTGTGAGGGTTCTAAGGATATTATTTAAGAGTACCTGTTTTGCATAGCACTCATGTGAAAAGAATTAACTTGTGTTACAAGTTAACATTTTTTCCAAAATCTTTTTTAAAGCTATTACTTTAGTAGGTACGCTTTATAAATGCTAATCACTTATGTATTGCAAAGAATTAGAAAAGTCAGTGATTATATACAAAATAGTGGATCAAGTTGAAATTTTCCAATGTATAAGAACAGGTAAAAAAGTATATGTAAGTTATTAGAAACTATATATATATATATATATATATATGTATATACACACACACACACACACACACACACACACACACACACACACACACTGATGGAAGGATACAAAAATAAATAATTTGTAGTTAGAATAAATCACCTAAATTCTTGAAATGCACTAATTTTACCTATGTTCCTTAGTCTACAGATGCTACAAAATGGAATTGGGGCTTCTTTGTTCCAAAACTGGAGACATACAGAAATTTCATTTGAATACTCTTTCATTTCTTGTCCATCTCTTTCCTAAAATGTCAAAAGTTAGAGCATTATTTAAATTGTTATCTTTTTATAAAACTGTGTGCCTAACATATCAGTCCTGACTTCCTTTCCCAATGAAATAACTAATGGGCATTATTGCATTCTTTTAATTATTGCATTCTTTGTTTTTGCTTTTATTTGTATTGTGAACATTTTCAACATATAGAACAGTTGAAAGAATACAATAAATTTTTGTAAGCCCTTCACAATGTACGAATACCTAAATGTACCATGCATTTCCTGAGAATAAGGATCATCTTCAAGAATATCATAATACCACAATTACCCTAATAAAAACAATTTCAAAGATACAAACTAAATGAATTCAAATTAAATGACGATCTATAAAAGGAGAGCCTGGGCATCAGTATCTTTTAAAAATCCTAAATGAGCCAGGAGTGGTGACGCATGCTTGTAATCCCAGCATTCAGTAGGCTGAGACTGGAGCATCACAGTTAGCAGACAGCCTCAGCTACTTAGTGAAGCCCTCTGCAACTCAGTGAGACCTGGTTTCAAAATAAAGAATAAAAAATAGGGCAGGGGGTATAACTTGGAAGTCGAATGCCCCTGGGTTCCATCCCCAGACCTGCAAAAAAAAAAAAAAATCCTAAATGATTACAATATGCAACAAAGGTGAAGAACTATTATTTATGGATGAAGTAAATTCAAGTTAGACATCTGTCTTTTAAGAAAGAGTACATTATTTGGGAGTTTTAATGTGAATATGTGCTAGTCTTTTAAGGCTTAGCACATTTAAAATGTAGACTGGCATTTCAGTCATTTACATTTAATTAAGCTTTTAAAAAATCAAGTTAATATAATTTTTTCTTTAAAATAAATGTATTTAATCTTCATTTCAGTTTCTTAAATATTACAATTTAAAATACAGAAGCTATATATTCCTATGTAGAGCACAATTATATTTATAATCTCTAAAGTTAAATAGCTTTATATGAAATTATTTTTATATATGTGTGTTCTAATAAAATGTTTAATAAATCAGATATTAATCTTAGCATGTGAAACATAATGCTTTTTATAAGCTTTTCCAGAATCAAATTTTACATTTATGAGAATAAAAGGTCCAGAAAGTAAAATTTAAAATCTAAATTTAATGTATGTTGACATTTTTATAAACAATGTTCTTTCATGTTAAAAATCTTAACTTTTTACAACAAAGCATTATCCTTAAGTGAATAAAAATGATTTTGACTGTTATTCCTATATTTTATTGTAAATCTCTTGTCTGAGTTGATTACAATCAGCTTAAAACATACTTATGGAATTTTTCAACATCTATTACTTGTTTGTGGCTTCTGATTATAGTATTGTTGTAAAAAAAATCATTAAATATTTAGAAATAGTCCTAAGATATTTATATCTCAGTTAGAGTCTTCAGTGTTAGTCAAGGCATGATGTGTAAACTATTTTTAAGGACTTAGTTTGCAGTGAGATAAATGAATATATTTTGGACAGGAATAGAAGTCAGAATACTTAGACTCAAGGATTTCTTTCCTTGTGACCTTGAGTTTGGGGTTTCTCACCTTTAGATATTTCAAGGTTCAAAATCTCCTCAGTTCTTGGTATTCTTAGTGGCTCAGTAATATTTTCATGGCGTGCAACTTAAAAAACCCTAATAGCTCCATTTATTAAGTAGTTAGGCCCAAACGTGTGTCTATTCTAAAAACTTAGCAGCTATTTAAAAAGTAATACACATACATTTAGTTTTAAATTTTTGTTCTTAATGGAATATGCACACCTACTGGGCACCTTACAATTTCTCAAACTTTTATATCAGATTGGACTATTAGCTTTATTTCCTTTTCCATAATAATTTCCACTTGGTCAATTGAATTTTATCATAGCAACTTATAGAAACTCAGCCTCACAAAAAGATGTAATGTCTGTTATGGGTTAGCTACAGAATGTTCTTTGGGAAAGCTTATATGGCAATACAAATTTTCCAGAGGTGATATAATTGAATTATGAAGGTTATAATCTCCTCAGTGGATAAACCCATTGATGGATGAATGGACTTACTGGGTGATAACTTAGGTAAGTAGGGTGTGGCTAGTGTAGGTAGGTCATTATGGGTGATGCCTTGGGGGACTAAATATATGGCCACAGGTCTCTCTCAGTGTCTGTCTGTCTGTCTGTCTGTCTGTCTCTCTCTCTCTCTCTCTCTCTCCCCCACCATCACCTGACCTCTGTAGCCATGACCTGGTCTAAATGAATCGAAAGCTCTGAAACCTCCAAAACTGAGAACAAATAGATCTTCCTTCCTTTAGGTTATGGTTGTCAGGTATTTTAGGTCACAGCAGTGGGAACGCTGACTGAAACACTGTGATCCAAAGAAATAGATACAACTTAATGTTGAATCTTTGAACAACTTCAAGCTAGTGCTTTGCGTTTTTTGCAAATTGACGTCCCTGTGTGAGCCTTGAAAAGCTAAAGTATTTCAAATCCTTTGAGTCTGTCATGGCGTATCTAGCCACCTCAGTACACAGAAGAGAATGCATGGTCTGTGCTCTCTAAAATGTTTGATCTAGCTAGAATGTGTGATGCAAGACACAGAAACAGAGTATGAGTGAAACAGATAATTCTGAAAGCCAGGAGTAAGGAGTTGCAGGATTGCAGAGGAAAAAAAATAAATAAAGTGACACGTTTTCTATCTTCATAAATTAACTCTTCCTCCCCACATTCCCTACAAGATCCCTACCCCTGCTTTAGGATTCAGCTCAATCTTCTTCAGAGAACTTCCCCTATGCCAAATCTACCTATTACAGAGGCTCAGAAAAGTATCAAAATTGCAATTATACATTTATTTATACAACTACGGATTAACTGTTGTCTCATTGTACTCTAAGTTCTAAGAAAGTAGGCGCATGTCTGATGTCACCATATTACACAATGTCTGGTGTTTTAAAGCAGCTAATAGAATTTGCTCATTAAAATAAAGGAATGTATATATTGTGACATACATTTAGTAATTTTTCTTTATTTTAGAGCAACTGCTACTTATAATATTATTTCTAAAACTAACTTATTTTTCTCATCTTATTTATAAGGAAAAATAGGACCCTTGGACATACAGCTGTGTCTGAAAGCTCAGATGGTAGGCTCACTTCAGCTAATTAAAAGGGTGGCTATTTTGGGGTAAGGCAGTCAAATGTTCATGAACTTCTACAAGCAAACTGTTATAATTACAAAATCATGTTGCTACCTAAAAATTGATCATACAAAACTTAAAAATCTTAGTGGGTGACCACAAACCACACTTTGAGAACCATATTCTGCAGTGGTCATCAGAAGTAAAAAGCAATAGTTTCTAGAGAGGGTTAGCTTATTTTTAATATAGGTTTTCACTAAAGATTAGCTTTATTAACATACTAGAAAAGTGTGAATTCTAGAAACCTGACTAACTTTCTAGTTTAATCACGGCTATACAAAAATCCATTATTTAACTAAGATTATGTAAAAGAATGTAACATGACTTTACTTCTGGATAATGAAAATAGTTCTAAAGTCAAACATAGAAAATTCAAGGTATGAAAGTCGGGTAAAAAGAGAGAAAACAATTGTACCAAGTGCTAACAATCCTAAAAGAGTAGACATGTTTTATAAATTACTAAAATATTAGTTCATTAGATTTTGTACATTCCTTTTTTGAAGAAGAGTGATAAGCTACAGAACCAATAAACCATATTTTGATGTGCAATTTTTATCTTTAAAGTTACAAGACTGGGAGAAAATTACTCTTATACTTTATATAATTCAGACAGACCCTGTATTTTTATATAGAGATGAAGAAATGGAAGAGAAGGTAAGAAATAGAGAGTTGGCTCTGTCTCTCTAGAATTGTTAATCCATTATTTAAAAAAGCATATTTCCCTGCATGCACTTATACTATCTTCTTTGGGAGTGTGTGTGTGCGCACGCGCGCGTGTGTGTGTTACTGAAAGTGGAACCCAGGGTCTTTTTTTTTTTTTTAACCTCCGTGTTATACTCCCAGACTTATTTTATACTTTATTTAGAAACAGGGTCTCACTAAGTTGCTGAGATCCTCATTGAGTAGCTGAGGCTGGCTTTGAACCTGTGTGATCCTCCTGTCTCAGATTTTTTTTTTTTTTTTTTTGCCTTCAACTTAAAGCTGGCTCTCCCATTAGGATATTAGTTTCTATAAGCTCTCCCAAATGGTGCACACTTTACTTATTTTCTATTATCACATATCTCAAATAAAGTTTTAATGTTAACTTCCACTTCCCAGATAATTTATGTTCTTCTAAAATAAAAATAAAACAAAAACTATTAGCCACTTCCTTAGCAACTTAGGCTAAAACATCTTCACCATTACATCTTCGTCTTTCTGATCTAAAATTAACCAGTCTACTATATATCTCTCATCGTCCTTCTTTCCTCCAGCTGCTGCTCCAGTCAATTCACCTAGAAGAGCTTGTTAAATTCAAATTCTTACTCGTTAAGAAGAATCATGCATGCTTGTAATCCCAGCATTTTGGGAGCTGAGACGGAGGACTGCCTTTCTCAACCAGCCTCAGCTACTTAGTGAAGCCCTTTGCAATGCAGTGAGAGTGAGACCCTGTTTCAAAAAAAAAGAAAAAATAGGGCTGGGAGTGTAGCTCAGAGGTAGAATGCCCCTGTCTTCCATCTCTGATACTGAAAAAAAAAAAAGACTCAGAGATTCTGCATTTTTATTAATACCTACCCATAAGGAGCTATGGGTGGCTTTCAATCACAAAGCATTGAAGGACTGTTTCTGCTGTTATGGAATCTACTATAGTCCTAATGTCTTGGCATTCATTCCCTCCTGCCTTCACTTTTACTAATATCCATTGCTCCTTCTCTCTCCTCATCCTGCTCATACACTCAGTCTCTCTCACCTTCAGAAACATCACCCACTACAAACTCAAAACAAAATGTATTATTAGCAAAATTATTATTATTATTATTATTATTATTATTATTATTATTATAACTAGAGATGGGGGTATTGTTATGCTGCTCTGGATGACCTCAAATTTGGGATTCCTCTGCCTCAGCCTCCCAAGTACCTGGGATTAAAGGTGTGCCTGGCTCCAAAATAAAACAAAACCTCACTCCTACCTACTTTCTTGTGTCTTTTCCATTCACTGGTAACCTTTTTAATTTATTTTTATTTTTTATTTATATGTGGAACATATTTAAAATAATATACATTTAGACTGTGCTTGGTGCTGTCTGCCCCTCCTTCCCCTTTACCCCTCCCAACAATGAGTGTCCAGGTTAACCATACTACATTCATACTTTTACACATATTCAGATGTAGCTCCTCCATTAATCAACCTCAACCTTCTTCCTCTCCTGTCCTTCCATTCTAGCTTTGCTGAGATTTTCCCTCCATTATCTAAAAATATGGAATGAATTTGCGTGTCATCCTTGTGCAGGGACCATGCTAATCTTTTTTGTATCGTTTCAATTTTGGTATATGTGCTGCTGAAGCGAGCCCTGGTAACCTTTTTTCAAAAATCATCTGGCTGGGTATAGTTGTGTATATCTACAATCTCACTAAATTGGAAGTGAGTCTGGGAAAATTAGCCAGACTGTCTCAAAATAAAAATGGAAAGAACTGGGAGTGTACGTCCGTGTAAATCATTTATCTAGCATGTATGAGACCCCGGTTTCAATCCCTAGAACTAAAAAAAAAAATCATCTGCAGTTCAATAATCCCCATTTCCTTTTCTTTTGGATTTTCAAAATACATTTATTGGTGTGCTATTATTAATACATCATGGCAAGATTCAGAGTGATACCTAAGCAGGCACACATCACTTGGTGTGTTTCCCTTCATGTCCCATCCTGTTCCCATTTCTCCCTCCCACACGTTAGTGAGATTTGTAGTGATATCTTCATATATGCACATAACATTATTTTAAGTGTTCCTTTCCGCAAGCCTCATTTTCCCCTCTCCACTTCCCTCTACTAACTATTCTCAGTATCCATTTCAATGTGACTTACAGGCCCATTGCCCCCAAAACAGCATTCATTGTAGTCATCTATGCCCCCATGTTGAGAATTCAAAATGACATTTTCATATCCCGTGTTATCTAAATCACTCAACACTCAATGATGTTAAACGCTCCCAACATTTCAGTGACACTGTAGGCACCTTATTTTACTACTACCACGCTAGGGACTCCTTCAATCTGTTTTATAGGACTAACATCTTCTATCCAGCTATTAGATAGAGTTCTACTATAGAACTCTTCATTTCTTGGGGCTCAGTCCTAGGTATTCTTTTCTAGTACATTTATGCCTTACATGGCACTTCCATGCTCTGTCTACATGTACTTGACTTCTGAATTTGTCTCTAGCTTATATCACTTCTTTGCTTGGCCTACTGGACATCTCTTGGATGCTTCGAAAGCACCTCAAACATAAGAAGTATGAGGCTAGATTAAGAATTCCTACCCCCATTAGTGTATGCTATTATTTCCCAGGAATATACATAGTCCAGAAAACTATTTTTATTACATAGTTTTAAAAAATTATTGGTGCACTGTAATCATACATCATAATGATGTCCAGAGTTCTAGGGACAGACATGCACACAGCATTTGGTGAGCTTCCCCCAGCTCCTATCTTGCTCCCTCCCCTTCACTGTACATGATTCTGAGATTGGTATTGTTAATTCTGCATATGTACATAACACACATCCTGGATACCTGTTTTTCTTCATTGCCTACATATCTTCTTGTCTAATACCTCTCAAGTATTTATCAACTTTATTAATGTCTCCCTATTTCTACTCTTCACTCTAGAATCAACATTTATCACCTCTTCCCTGGGGTGCTGCAAGGGTTTCCTAAGGAGCATTGCTTCTAACTATACCACTTGACTTCTCCCTCTTTAATCAACCTCTCCTCTCCTCTCCTCTCCTCTCCTCTCCTCTCCTCTCCTCTCCTCTCTTCTCTCTGTACTAGGTTCTTAACCTAGTACATTCTATGTATGAGCTACACCCCCAGTTCTTTAAAAACAAAAGAAAAAAATATAAAACACGATGTCATTAAGTTTCTTATACTGGCTTTGAACTACCATTCTCTTATCTCAGCCTTCCAAATAATGGGACTACAGGCATGTACCACAGCATCCAGCTCATACCAAACTTCTTTTTATCTACCACACCTACTAATCTCCTTGACACCAGAGTATTATTACCTATACTGAATATTCTTTCCCTAGGTATTCCTGTTTAGACATCAACTCAATGATTTTCTCAGGAATACCTTCTTTTTTGCCCTGTTACATTTATGGGCATTCTCTATATCCTTCATTCCTGAGAACATGGTATATTTCTTCCCTTTTTTTTGCCACTCTCCAGCAGTAGCATGATTTCTGGCACAGAGTAGCTATTCCCACTCTATCTTTGAACAGATTAATATATGGAAGAGAATGACATTGTAATTAGCTAGGGAATCTGGAAGGGTGTGACATTTGAGCTGGACACTATCTTACTGTTATTATTGGTAAAGAGGTGGAAGGGAATAATTTGTGGATATTGTGGAGAACAAAATTCAATAGTATTTGTTAGGAGATGTAGATGTAATGATAGTGGAGTTCAAGATGATTTCTAGGTTGAGCTGAAGAATGGATCTGGAGAATGTTAGGGCCAAGGTGAGGACAGGTGAAGAATACCACAAGTTGAGTTTTAATGCACTGAATTTTAGGTGGCAAACTCACAAGCCTGACTGACAGGCTTGAAGATATTTTAAGAAGTAGGAATGGGTATGGTATGATATCTTCTAAGAATCTTCATCTTAATCTGAGTGCCCGCTGAGCCCCCACAAGCAAACATACTTCTCTGTACTACTGGTTAATAGCAGATAAAAAGTGAGAACTCTTGGATTCATTCTCAATTGTCCTCTCCAATCCCCTCATTCCTTATCTTTTTCTGTCATCTTCTATACATATTTATTCTCTTCTCTTAGCCCCACTGTTCCTTTCTTGGAATTTTACCTGAACTGCTACATAAGCTTCCTAACTACTCTGCTGTGTTCAGTCTCTCTCTCCTGTTTTCCAGCTTGCAACTCCCTTCCAGAGTTTACCAAGACACCAGAATGCCACTTTCCTGATCGTGTGTGTGTGTGTGTGTGTGTGTGTGTGTGTGTGTGTATTTACTTATTTTGCAGTACCAGGGATGGAACCCAGGGGCATTGTACCTCCAACCTACACCCCCAGCCCTAATTTTTAGTTTTTTCACTTCTGAAACAGGGTTTCACTGAGTTGTGAAGGGCCTCTCTAAGTAGCTGAGGCTGGCTGCGAAGAGCGCTGCCTCCAGAATGCTGGGATTACAAGCGTTTGCCACCACACCCAGCCCTGATCAATATTTTTAAAAGGCTTCTGCTACCCACAGAATAAAATATAGGCTTTTCATCATGGCTTTATGATTTGTTCATAGAATTCCTGAATATTATCTTTGGTTTTTTTTCTCTTCAACTCTACCAGACTTACTCCAACTCCGCTCTCCAATTATACCAGATTATTTAGAATCCCCCAACATTTCATTCCCTAAACATCCCCATGCTTCCTTCCTTCTAATACTAAAATCTGAGGAAATGATACTGTATTTTCTAGCATAAAGACACATTAAAAAAAAAGAAAAAGAAAAAGCCAAGAAGACTTCTTCCTAGCCTTCAGGTCTCCATTCACTTGTAGTTTTCCGAAGCCTTTCCCTGTAAAACATTCATAGTTCCACAGATCATCTGCCAGCTCACTATAATTCTTAACCAAGTTAGATGACTCACTATCAAAAGTGAAATTAAGCTCAGAGCGTGGCCTGTCTTGGATGTAGTCTAGCTACAAAGAACTCTGCCTAGGCATAACCTGTGCCACACCTCTAGCCCAGCTCTTAAACTCACCTAGACACCCTCCCCCGACCTCACGAAGATGGCGTCCTTACGTCCTACGTCATCACGTGTTCGGTGGAGGCGTGGCTCTCCAGGGAGATGTGGTGGGCGTGGCCCGACCCGGTGGGCGTGGCCTCGGTGGCTCGGGGCGGGGCGGGGCGCGGCTGGCGAGGGTCCGGGACGCTTCTGCTATTCGACCGGTGTGCGTGGCGGCGGGAGGCAGCGTCGGGGGCGTCCGCTCGACGCCCGGTCCCGGGAGCGTGTCGGGGGCTGCGGGCTCACACCGCGAGCAGGCTTGCCGCCGGACGGGAGCCGGTGGCCCCGGGGCTGGCGGCGGGCGGGACGCTCGGGGCACCGGGAAGCCCGGGAGCGGCGCGGCGCCTCCCTCCGCGGGCGCGGCAGCCCCAGGCCGGCTCCCGCGGCCCGGGCTCCTCCTCCCCGCCGCACCTCGGCCGCCCGGGGCGTGGACGGCACCTGCGCCTCGCGCTCGCTCGCGTCCCGCCCGGCTCCCGGCGCCCGGCCGCCGCGCACCTGGCCGCGCACCTGGCGTCCGAGCCCCGGAGGCCGGGCCGTCCGTGCGGGCGCGGGGCTGAGCGCAGCTGGGCACCATGAGCAGCGCCGGCGCCAACATCACCTATGCCAGCCGCAAGCGGCGGAAGCCGGTACAGAAAGCGTGAGTGTCCGCGGCGCCCACCCCGCCCCCAAATCCCCGCGAGCCGGGATTAGGTCCCCGCCCGCCCGCTCGGCCCTCGGTCCAGAGGTGAAGGCCACCGAGAGCCGAGGACCGCGATCCTCCCGTTTCCATTAAAAAAAAAAAAAAAAAAAATGCACCTCGGGGCACCAGGGCACCTTCTCATAATTGCAACTCCGTTCTCTCTTTTTTGATCCTAATTTTTCGACAACTCTTTAGTGCCTTGTGGGTCTCCTGGATTCGTTAGCAGAAACCTGTCTTGACATCTCTCCGGTCTAAATTTCCCCATGGGTTAGATTAGAGGACAGTTTTAATTCCTATAATTGGTAAGAAAGCTTGGTAGGGTGGGATGTTTTCAAGAACTAAACACGTGCAGTCTTGAAGGAAGGCGCCAAGTGCCTCTGAAGGTTTGCTTTTGGTTGTTGTTATTGTCCTTTAGACATTGGCTTTTGGTTGCGTGGTGTTGTTTACTTATTAGGCAGCATTTTCGTAGTGACCGTATCTGTGAGGTGTAGAGTGATGGGAAGAGACAGGAGTGTGCAGTGGGCAGGCAGAGTGGAGGGTTCCGATTCTTAAACACCTTTTGGGAAGCTTTCTTCTTTTGGAGTGGTTTTAGGGTCGTTAAGATAAAAGTTTCAGAACTTGATTTACGGAGAGAGAAGTTTTTATTCTTACTATCTGCCTGTAATTCCTTCTTCCCCCTTTTCAGAAATGTGTTAATTCTAACACTGTCATTACAAACTTGGACGTTTTGTTTGTTTGGGCGCAATATTTGTGTGAGATGGCAGATACTTAAAGCTTTTTTTTTTTTTCAGAAAAAGACATATCCTTTTGTGAGCTAGCTGTATTGATGTGTTATTTTGTTATTGTTTCTTTTTTTCATCAGCATTTTCAATTTCTTATCAATTTTAACAACACTTAAACATTTACTCAGAGGGATCGGAAATACTCATTTTATTTAAAATTTGACTTAACTGTCACTACTTTTGAACCCAGAAAAATAATAGCTCGAGATTTATACTGTATTTCTAGT
This sequence comes from Muscardinus avellanarius, assembly GCF_963383645.1. Classification (NCBI taxonomy): domain Eukaryota; kingdom Metazoa; phylum Chordata; class Mammalia; order Rodentia; family Gliridae; genus Muscardinus; species Muscardinus avellanarius. The sequence goes on along the minus strand of NC_137795.1, from coordinate 33,987,231 downwards.
GGCTAGTTTAAGAGTTTTATTATTCTATAATTTTAATTTACTTTGAGAATTTCAATTATCATAGGTTTTCCGATCTAGACTTATAAATTGACATTAGTTAAAGATGATTATCTATAAATAGACATTAAAATTTGGAAGTTAAAATATGGTACAGTTCCACAGATATATTGCTGAGTCAGCAACCTCCTGTTTTGGCAGTTCTGAGACATTGGTATGCAATACTTTTTATATTTGTAGAATGGCTTTGTGTATTAAAACGGTTGTCTAATTTGGCTTTGTTTTGCTGGTTAAAATTAAGAGGCTTTCCTCCAATGCTTGTTCCATGTATTTACTAACCAAATTATTTAGCATAATTTGTAACACAGGATCATGGGATATCTATCTATATATCTATATCATTTGAAGCCCTGATGGGTTTTTAAGATGTTAAGCTTTAATAATGTTATAAAGGGACATACATTGCTTTGTACACAGATGTAAATGACATTTATATTCATTAAAAAGTTTAATATTTTTGGCTTCTAGCCAATATATTTGTACTTCATACCTTTTAGTAATTCCTTATTAATCTGAATTTTATTTTATTTAGTTATTGTAGATGTTTATCTGATGTTTACTGAGCATTTGTTCTATAAGAAATGACTAGTGCTGGCATTTACATTATCAGGTGAAAGGGATACCCAGTAAGTTATTTTTAACTGAATAAAAAATGCAGTTAATCCAAGTTTACTCTAAGAATGAAGCAATTAAACTTAATAGTAAATTTCATATAATTTTGAGTTAAATTACTCTTTTGTGGCTCATTGGGAAAGATATTGTATGAGCTGAAAATGCCATCCAGATCTACTTAACTTTGACAACCCTTTAAGTTATAGCTATTTCATTTTATACCCAGAGAAAATGTACGATAGCATAATTATAGAACTGTTAAAATATTGATATTAAATATAAAATTTCATAAAAATTTGAAATAAAATAAGTGACATAATTTTAACTTGACGCTCTTTCAATCTTCAGTTGAATTTATTAAGCAAAATAAACTCCCTCTAGTGGCAGGCCTCATATTGGAAATTATCTTTATTAGTAGGCAATACATTTTAAATGTTACATTTAATTCCACTAAAGTATCCTGTATAGATTATGAATAGATGTTTCCATTCTTTTTGGAGTAATGAAAGTTAAGAAATAAACTGAAGCAACTTTACATCTAATCCATGTTCCTACCCTTCAAGAAGAAAATTTCAAAGATAAGGTTAGGAATAAATCTATTATAACTCTTAGAATGCTGTCCCAAGTTTAGTAAACCTGATCAAAAAAAGAACAAACATTCTTATTTAAATCCTGTTCTTTTATTCATTTTGGAGATGAAAGTGTTTCTATGTATTTGTTTAGTTACTTTGTCTCATGAAGAGAGTTGAAAAAACTGCTACAAAATTAAGAAGAATCACTCATAATAATTGAATGTGTTTTAAAGTTTTAGAAATACAGAAAAAGATTTAATATGATTTCAATTTGTCATATTTCTAAGAAGTTAGTTCTGAGTGGTGGCAAAAAGTTGGTGTTGAATAAATGGCATCTATACTTTAAGATGACACCATCAGTTGTCGTGATTAAGCCAGCCATCATGGGATGTCAGGACTGAAAATTACTTTTGAGCATCAGGCAGTCCTCTGTTAAAATTCATAGTGAGGAAATATTTGACTCTATTAACATACTGATATTAACATAAGTTGTTGTCTGTCTTGCTTTTCTTGTTAAATTTCATTTCATTCCCTTTAAACATCATGAACCTCATTCATATAAATAACTGAATTTTATATTATATAATTAAATGTTTCATTAAATGTTTCTTATAGATGTAGTATGATACCATTTTCTAAATAGCATCTGAAATAAAATATAGGTTGTCTCTGCTATTTACCTATTCCTCCATCTTCATTGTTCTCTCAGACAGCTTTAACTAGAGATCTTATATATTATAGTTATAGATATGCTCTTGCAAATTGTAGCTATGAAATACCTCAATATGTTTTTATAAGTAACATTAAATGGCAAAAAGAGGAAACCTAAAATCAAGAGCACTGAATGTAAAGTAAATGAAGGCTAATTTCCTCACTGTTGTCAAGTCTCTGATGAATAAAGTAGGACAGTCTGCTCCTACACTCTCAGTATCATAGAAAACTAACCGAAAAAAAAGCATTTTATAAATTGAAGACTGCTAAAGACACAGATGAGATGGAAACATAAGCTCCTTTCTTTAGATAGCTTTAGCTTATATTTTCACAGAACAATCAATTCTCCCATGAAACAGTAAGAGGCAGTATATGATTATGTTCTCAATTACAGATACAGTTAAAAACGTGCCACTTCACTGGTGAATGAACTTACATACCACATGCTTATTCAACTATTAGTTAAAGAAATTAGAAATTAAGCAGTTCTTTGACATCAGTACCTTAATATTTCCATGCTTTTTAATTTTTAAAAAATTTTTGGCATAGCGGCTTAATGTAACAAACATTGTATTAGCACTCACTTTGACTCAAACACTAAGCACGATGTTTTACATGCTCCATTTACTTTATAGTAGTGCTAAGGAAAAGGTATTGTTCAAGTTTTCTACATAGGGACCTGAGGTTCAGATTGAAAATTGGTCAGATGGTACAATGAAAAACCTGAGTTTTTCACCCAGGCCTCTTGGTTCCAAAGGCGTTCTTACCAGCTTCACAGCACTTTCTAGGTGAACAAGATCTGCGATGCATATGGTATAGCCATCTTGTCAGGATATCCTGCTGTTCATTCTTTCTCCTTAAATAGTATTGTGACTGAAATACATCATCTACCATTTCCCATTCATAATTTGTATTGCCCATCTTGTGCTTATATTCATTCCCCTGTAGAGTCTTTTCTTCCTCTCCTACTGATTTGCTACCTACCTATTCCTATTCCCTTAAAAGCTTTTTTTTTTTTTTTTTTGCAGTACTGAGGATGGAGCCCAGGGGCATTCTACCTCCAAGTGACATCCCCAGACCTATTTTTTTATTCTTTATTTTGAAACAGGCTCTCACTGAGTTTCAAGGTCCTCACTAAGTAGCTGAGGCTGGCCTTGAACCGTGATCCTCCTGTCTTAGCCTACCAAATGCTAGGGTTACAAGCGTGTACCACCATGCCCAGCTAAAAGCATTGTTTTTAATTGCTACATACTATTCTATTCCATAATTCATTTCACTTATCCATTTGAGAGGAAATTGTGTTTACTTCCAACCTTTCAGTATTTTAACTAGCATTTCACAGAACACCCTTGAGATATGTAGATTTGTATGCAAATTATTCATGTCTTTTGAAAGAATTCCTGTAATTGGAATTTTGGGCTAGAAAGGTAAGCATATAATTTTAAGAGTGAACCAAATATTATACACTCATAGTGTCACATTATGTTAAAAAATTGCTAATTATATTTTTATTGGCAGTCTATGGACCTGACTCTATCTTTTCTTTTTTGCTTAAGAAATACTGTTAACTTCACAGGTAAAAGAAGACAGAGAAGTAATTGAACTTATATGTTAGGATTGTATTTATGTGTGGTAGTAGAAATATATGGGTTTGCAGATTTTCTACTGGAGGAGTGTTCTTTACCTTTGAATGTGTTCTTTCTCATTTCGTTTAGTTAAATTTGTTCTTTTATATTTCTTAACTGAAATATTCTTTAAAAGTGTATTCCTATAAAATAATGCACACACATTTTAAATATATTCATTACGTACACAAACACATCGTGCTCTCAAATTTGGCATGTTAAGGCATTATCCTTTGACATATCGTTGTGGCAGTTAATAATTTTATCACTCCTTCGTCTGTCAACCTTCTCCTCTCGCCATCCTCACAATTTTGAATTAAATTTATTTTCAATATTTTATTATTTTTGACAATGCACTTTTGATTGCTGAGCTAAGCAGTATGCTACGGTTACATTTTCCTTCTAGTTCCAGGCCTTTGCTAACTTCTTTGCTTCCTGTTTTCCATCTTCATATTTATTTACATCTAGGTTTAGCTGTCTCATAGGCTGATTGGAGACAGGGTTTGTGTTCTTGTCCTTGTCTTATTTCAGCATGATTTTCTGAAGAACAAGGTAGTTGTAGAAAGCTATATATTCTCCCATTATGAAACTGGAAGTTTCCTGCTTCTGTTTAAGACCCGTTTTAGATACACACATCTTTATCTCAGCATCTGAAGCATCACTCTTCTCACCTCTGTTACTCAGGAATACTATCTTATGCTTGATGTGTTTTGTTACAGAAGGCTTTTCTTCCTAGTAGAAAAAGTAAGCGCTTTAAAGACAGGGTTGTCTTTCTTTTGTCATGTAGCTTCACAGCTTCCTAGCACCATGTACATATTAGGTATTTGAGATGTACTAATTTAACAGTTGTTCACCACTTAAAATTTTTCTATTCATATTGTAGTAAGTGTGGTATAATATTTATATAGATTCAAGGGATAACACTTTTTAAAAAGCACATACGCATAGAAAAGGAAAAAAAGAGGACATTCATAATATTTTTTTAATTGTGGAAAGAATAGTGCCTTCTAGGGCATATTTAATTTTTGTGGTTTATATTGCTAATGTATTGTTACAGAAACTGTGCTGCTTATACCTCATGGTCTCTCCTTACATATAGCAAACAGGGACCAAAGACTCCATAACAGATGGAAAACAGCCGACAGGACAGTGGTAGGAGAATTCCGACTTGCTTAAAGTGGCTTCCAACCAGAATTCTCAGAAGTTCTTACAGATTTTGAGAGTGTTTGTTGGCTTATTTATTTGTCTATTTTGATTTTTTGTCTTTTTTTGTTGTTGTTGGTTGTATTTTGCTTCATACAGGGAAGTAAAATACCTACCTATACTGAGCCTAATAATGAAATTTGACCATATTTATGACATACATCACCTCTGTAATATTATACTAAGCACATAATTTGTGATTTTAAACATTCAAAATCCTCATTCAGACAAGTAAGTATGTTCTGAAACTGAGTAGAGGAAGTGAAAAATTATGAAGAGGTGGGCTTTACCTGAGTATTGTGGCACACACCTGTAAACCCATTATTTGGGAGGTTGAGACTGGAGGATCACAGGTTCTAGGCTAGCCTCGGCAACTTAGCCGAGGCTCTCTGCAACTTAGTGAGACCCTGTTTCATTTAAAAAAATATTAAAATAGGGCTGGGGGTATAGTTCAGAGGTAGAACACACCTGGGTTCAGTACCCAGGATCATAAAAAAAAAAAAAAAAATTTAGAGGGATTGAATTGAGAAACACTCAGCATTCCCTTGCTGGTCAAGGGAGAGTATAGTATGCACTAAAAAGGGAGCACCCAAGTTATAGGAAATCTAAATAGAAACATTCAGGTTCAGGGATTGCAAATAAAGATATTTGTAATTATTGGTAGATAGGCGGATGCAGTGGGAATAGATTGAATCATCCAGAGGAGAGAGCTAATAGAGCAAGATCAGTACTCTTAGGAGGTCATCTCTTTTTACAAAATGTCACTTTAGCCAGGTGTGGTGGCTCATACCAGTAACCCCAGTACTTGAGAGGCTTAAATAGGAGGATCACAGGTTCAAGGCCAGCCTCAACAATTTAGTGAGGCCCTCTGCAACTTAGTGAGACCCTGTTTCAAAGTAATAAAATAACATAGAGCCCCTAGGTCCAATTCACATTACCACAAAAGAAAAAAAGAAAGGAAACGTCAATTTAGTTATATAGGATTACTGAAACTGTATCTTTGCATATCATTTTCTGGTTTTATGATAGATATTATATAGAATATTTACAGCTACATTAATTTATGGCCAAATTAAATTGTTGTTTTTTTTCTACTTTGCTTCAAGCATCAGGTACAAATGATGGCTAACAGACATTTTAGGTTGGGATGCTAAAAGGCTATAAATAAAGCAGTCAGAGTGGCATTGGCACACTATTGGACCTGTTACCACCAGTGGTTTTCTTTGTGCACGGTTTCTAAAATGGAACCATGGCATGGAGTCAGAAAGAGCCTTGATTTCACAACAATTTTGGTTGACAGGTTGGGGCAGGATTTTTGAGGTTAAGATTTTAAAAAAACAATAGTAAGTTGCTTCTTTGCCTCACTGATATCTTATGGCCTATTTCAGGAGATGTCTGAACTCCACATCTCCCAAATCTAATTTTATAGGGATGTTCAACTATAATTAAAATGTAGCCTTTTTTATTTTCATGTATAGTGAAAACAATATAAAAGTAAAAGTAAGTATAATTTAAGTAAGTTAGTATCCTCTATTTGTAATTATTCTGTGCATTGTTCATACATATGAGTATATCTGAAATATTTTCACAAAATATTACTTTAGCTTTAACGATCTGATAGTTTAAAAGCTTCAAATGCAGCCAATTGTGGAGGCACATGCTTGTAATTCCAGTATTTGGGAGGCTGAGAAAGGAGAATTGCAAGTTTAAGGACAGCCTCTGCAACTTAGACACCGTTTCAAAAAATAAAAAGAGCTGGGGGTGTAGCTTAGAGACATAAGCTCCCTGGATTCAACCCCTAGCACCAAAATAAATAAATAAAAATACAACACACACACACACACACACACACACACACACACACACACACTTAGTCTGAATTGCTGTGTCCAGTGAGAATTTCTCAGCCCAGATGTATTTAATTTCTCTGTAAATGTGACTTTCTTCTGTGGCTGTCAGTTACACTATCCTAGTTATTTTCTTGTCTGTCTGATATCCCACCTCGGTGATAACTGATAGCATACACACTCCTACCTGTACCTTCCTCAACCTTGTACCTTAATGGTCCTGTCACTCAAGCATCTTTTCTCTTTATTTGGTATCATATCTCCCATTGGGAACTTCAGCTGACCCTAGGGGCAGTCAACCTCCAAGTTACATCCACAGCCTTATTTTAATTTTACTTTTGAAATAGGGTCTCAGTAACTTACTGCATGCAGGCCTCAGACCTGCAATCCTCCTATCTTAGCCTCCCAAGTACTGAGGTCACAGGTGCGCTGCACCACACCCAACTCTGTAGTTGTGTTTTTAAGCTATAAATCCCAGAGTCATTGCAACCTCTCTTCAGTCATGCTTTCCTCCTGTTACTTTCCATATGGAGTCAGCATGGTTTTTATTTGAGTCTGACTTAAGCCTCTCTTCAAGCCTGTCCTTTATTACCACCCTCATCGTCAATTACTGCCTTTGGCCAGGCTCTGATCATTTCTTTTCCAAACACTTCTGACCAGAAATCATGAATTGAGAGTCTACACTGTATCGAGTGTTACACTCGGCACCGAGGATGCAAAAGTGATTATTTTACACAGAAATAAGAGCAACAAACAAGTATATACAATTAGGTTACTTAACACTTAACATTTGGAAATCCAGTGGCATGCTAAATATTCCATAAGGAACATGATAATACATTAGAGATATGGAGAGTTTTATATTGTGTAAAGAAATAGCCTTGGAATCTGTTACAGGGTTGAGTACTACAAAAAGCCCGCCCTCGATAGGCAGTAGTGCCACATGGAGGAGGACTTTTAAGTTGCTGGTTATTTCCCTCTGTACCTTATCAGTCTGTCTTCTTTAATGTTTGTGTTACTCTCTTCTCAGTATTTCAGAATCATTACTGGAAAGCCAACAAGAGTGCAGGATTGGATTGTATATACATTTGCAATTTATGTAGTTATTTGTAAGAATATTTCTTAATTTAATGGTTGTACAAAATATCTATATAAGATACACAGAAACATGGAGCAGAGTAATCCGTTATAAGGCAGGTCAATTCTTGAGTGGAGATTTGAAGGAGACAGAATTAGGAGTTTTCCTGAAACCACCAAAGTATATGTTTAAATTATAATAAATTTCTTAGCTTTGGGGTATAATGGGCAAGGAAGACTTTGTCTAGAGAAAAAGGCAGCCCAAGCCCAAGGCATAGGGGAGAGGTTAGAAAGGTCCTGAAAGGTTTTGTATGTTGAGTTATGGAACATAGACAATCCAGAGATACCAGAAGGTTTTAATCAGAGGAGGAACATGGTCAGACTTGTATGTTAGAAAGTTCTGATGAACCTGGGTGCGGTGGCGCACGATTGTAATCCCCACACTTGGGAGGCGGAGACAGGAGGATCGCGTAGGATTGAAGCGAGCCGCGCTGGCTTAAGAGACCCTGTTTCCAAATTAAAAAAAAAAAAAAGTATAAAATAGGTCTGGGAGTGTAGCCCAAGTTAGAGGGTTTCACCAGGAACCCCAGTACAAAGAAAGGAAAGAAAGGAAGGAAGGAAGGAAGGAAGGAAGAAAAGAAATCTGATGGTAGAATTCTAACATTAGTGAACCCTGTCCTTCTTTTTATGTTATCTATCACCAAGGTCAACTTGGTAAAATACAGGACCCCAGCTCAAAGCTGAAGAGAAATTCGAGATACCAAAGTCTAGTTTGCTACGGTGCCTTTGAGAAGGCTTGCTGTTTCCTCCATTTTGAACATTTGTACATTAGATGGCTCCCTCCTTCATTTCATACATGTCTGTACTAGAACATCACACCAAAGACTTTCCTTGGCTATCAGAACCCATACCACCTTCACTCCATATTTCACTTTGTTTTTTTAACATGCCCTAGCTGGAAAAGCTATATGTTTATTTCTGTCCTCCACCTGGAATGTTAGTTCTGTGAGAATAGGAGCTTTTGTATGTTTCGTTTACTGCTACGTGTTCCATACCCGGCACAGAGGTATTTGCTCACTGTGTGTTGAAGAATGTGGCCCCAGCCTTCTTTTTTTCTCTTTCCACCTGTGCTTCACACTTAAGACAGGAAACTTCTCCTAGTGCCTCATCCCCCAGCTCTGCCTCCTCAGGAAACCTTCTTCATCTTTTAGGACCCATCCCAGGTACTACCTTTAAAATATTTTTCAAGTAGTTTCTCCTTTTACTTAGCTCCCATAATACTTTTTGAATATGTAAGAGAGTATTTCCTAGGCTGTCTAGGACATGATAGATATGAATAGGTATTTGTTAACAAGTTATGAATTAAACAGTAGAGAATTGTATAATGAGATGGACAAGCTTTATAAGCGGAGGTTGAAATTCTGTTGGCTAGTTGGAGAAATGCAGTAATAAGGTGTGACTTGAATTTCATTATCAGTGCAGCATAGTAGGAGAAAATAACCAGAGAAACAGGTACCAGTTTCTACTAAATATGCAATGGTACAGTCTAGAGAAAATACTGACTTTTATCTGTATACCACTTTACTATTAGTTATAAGAATAACTAAAGAATTAGTTATTCTTTCTTAAGAGAATAATAGAGAAATATAGAAATAAAGTGCTTAAAATTACTTCTTAGGGACAGTGTAATAAACATTAAAATTCTATATTTAATTTTCATCATAATTCTACATAAATTATTTCTTCTAACAAGTAGCATTGCTAAACAGTAATGAAAGCAAGGGTTACCACAACAAAAATAATCAGTTAACCTCTAACATTTGTCATTCAACAAATATAAGTCCAAATTTATTCTTATTTTAATATCTGAGGATCATCTTAGATGGCTGAAGGCTCATTCTCGAATATGAGGAGAGCTTGGGAATTATTACTAATGGGATGAAAGTATATAAGTAATTATAGGAAGCTGAGGAAGATAAAGATAAATTCTTAATTTTTTTTTGCTTATCTACAATATAAATGATGCTGAGATGCCTTTTGTAGAAGATAGCAAAAAAAGTATGATTTTCACATATTTTACTCTAGATTTATTCTTTGTTCTTTAATAATGACTCTGGTTGCAGGAGAAATGAATCCTAGTTGACTTGTCAACTGGGACTTAGTACATTGCATATGTATGAAGTATATGGGAGAATTTTTATAAAATATATTTTGCAAGCTGGGCGTGGTGGCATGTGCCTGTAAAACCAGTACTCGGGAGGCTGAGACAGGAGGATCACAGCTTCACAGCCATCCCCCTCTAACTAGTGAGGCCCTCTTAACCTAGTGAGACCCTGTTTCAAAATAAAGAATAAAAAATAGGGCTGAGGGTGTAGCTAAAATGTAGAATGCCCCTGGGTTCCCTCCTTAGTATCACAAATATATGTGTGTTTATGTATGTATGTATGTATGTATGTATGTATGTATATATATGTATGTGTATATATATATATATATAGCATTTACTTATGATTATTTCATTAGCTTTTTAATAAAACATCATGAATTTTATTCCATTCTCTTGTTTTTCTTAATTAAGACATGAAAGGAAGATTTGGGAAAGATTTATATAAGTCGGTTTTTAAAGTTTGTAATACTAGAGAAATATTTGGGAGCTGTTATAAGGCAGTATAAGTGTTTACTTTCTGCTTTTTAAGGATTTTTATGGTATTTTGTTTTTCAGAGTAAAGCCAATCCCGGCTGAAGGAATCAAGTCAAATCCTTCCAAGAGACACAGAGACCGACTTAACACAGAGTTGGACCGCTTGGCTAGCCTGCTGCCTTTCCCACAAGATGTTATTAATAAGTTGGACAAACTTTCGGTCCTCAGGCTCAGTGTCAGTTACCTGAGAGCCAAGAGTTTCTTTGATGGTATGATAGCAGGGTTTGCTTTTCTTACAGTAACTTACAAAATACTTACATTAAGTATAGCTTTTTTGGTGTTGATAACTATAAAAATTAGCAGTATGTGAAAAAATCTTGTTTATTACTATATAGTCAAATTTAAGTGACAAGAACAAATTTCTAATAATTCCTAAAATCAGTTTTTCAGTTTTATTCTTCATTCGGAGCCACTGAAATGATATATACTATCACTATTTGAAAAGCATATATTTAGAAGTTATTCTCTAATTACATATGTTTAATTTAGGTTCTTCTAATTCAGTTTTTTATACTTTTATTAGTGCATTGTAGTTACATGTCACAGTGTGATTCAAAGTGATACAAACATAAGCACATATGGCAAGAAAAGAACACCCATTAGTACTGGGATAGATGAGGGCTGGATTTTCTTTTCTTATGGTTATGTCATTTCTTTTATCCTTTCAAAATACTTCTAATTCTTTATATTAATGTATGGTTACCGCAAAAAAAAATAAGTAAAGTTTTTTTCTTTGATTGAAAGAGTTCTTAAGTATGGGAGTCAACAGAATTGGGTTTCATTCTCCACTGTGCCAGTGACAAACTATTTGACTTTGTCCACCCAGGTATATCCTGTACCTGTTACTCCACTGTGAAGGCTGGGCTTTTGAGCTCAGTGCGTGGTGATATGTGTAACCTTTTAGTCATACAGCATTTCATCATCATAGAGTATTTTAAGTGGAAGTTTTTGGTTGAAAATAATATCTCATTTTTTGCACACGAAATAATTGCTTAATGTTTCACTTATATCTTCATTAATTAAAACTAGACTTTTGTTTGTTTTGGGTACTGGGGATTGAACTAAGGGGCATTCTACCTCAGATCTACACCCCCAGCCCTATTTTTTTATTCTTTATTTGAAATAGAACCATTGAGTTGCAAAACTAAGTATCTGAGGTTGGTCAGGAAGCCAGATCCTCCTGTCTCAGCCTCCCAAATGCTGGGATTACATGCATGTACCACCACGCCCTGCTCAAAACTAGATTTTTCTTAAGGAAATGGTCTTGTTAAAATGTAATATATTAAACCATAGCAAAGGAATTACTGGTAAAAGTCCCCATGGCCTACATCAGTGCTGCATAAACTTCAGCTTATTTGCAGTCACCTGGGGATTTTGTTCACATGCATTCTAATTGAGTGGGTGTGGGCGTGGCCAGAGACTGTTCCCAGCAAGCTCTCAGATGATGCTGACAGTGCTGGTCTCAGTCACTAGCCACTCAGACAACATATTTGCAGATACTTGAATTTGTAATTCACATTTAGAATATTGCAAAACAGTTTTCATTTAGATATGTTTACATCATTTGATGTGTTTAGTCTGGGCATCTTTTCATTTGTTTGCTTGCTTGTATGCTTTTTCTTTTGGACAAAAGCCATGTAGTAGTATAACACAGTGGTCTATGCATTATACACTGATTTGAGAGGAGAGATTCTAGGGAAGGTTATATATTTGTTAAGTTTCATAATTTTCTCTTATCTGTATGAAGCATCTGTAATTTTTAAGTTTCATCTTACCAAACTCTTCATTTTGGAGATGGCTTATGCAGTACACAGTGATGTATCTATGAGTGTGAGTTATGTGCTATATAGTCTTTTTTGATAGAGTTAAAACTAGAACTCAAGTAACTGGGTTTCTTATATTGTGTTTTTCTGACTGTATCTTAATTACTTCTCTTGTCTAGAAACTCTTATATAGCAGTGCTCTGAAGACTTTCCCTTAGATCTAGTTTAATGAGTATAGTCCCCATTCAAGCATCATCATCATCCTTTAGGGCCTCACCACTGACCTAGGGAATCCTAAACAGGCCGTGGAGCTATTTGTATAGTGAGGTTTTGAAATCACTGCTGTAGAGTGTAACCTGGAGCCCACACCCAGCAACGTGGAATTCTCTTCTGAACATTAGCATTTCTTCACTCGTTATGCTCCCTGCTTGACTATGGGGAGGGGATTCAGTGGCATATAATATATCATCTTCACCCTTAGATAAAAAGTTTCTATTCAAGTAATGAGTAATCATACAATCTTATTAGAGAGGGAATTCAAGTTTCACTTTCACGATAAATATTTTTCCAAGAAATTACATTTTTAGCCGGGCGTGGTGGCACATGCTTGAATGCCTAGTACTTGAGAGGCTGAGACTGGAGAATCGTACAAGTGTGAAGCCAGCCTCAGCTACTTAGTGAGGCTCTCAGCAACTTAATGACACCCTGTTTCCAAATAAAATATAAAATAGGTCTGGAATTGCAGCCTTGAAGTAGAAAGCCCCTGGGTTCCATCCCCAGTACCATGAAAAAAAAGAAAGAAAGAAAGAAAGAAATTGCATCTTTATTGTAAGCTTAAATAATCTTACTTAGATGGGTGGCTATAGTCCTTTGATAAAGATTTATTGACTTGAGTCAATTTACTCTTCCATTTCCCAATCCTTCATAAAGGGGAACCCAACTATATATGTTTAAAGGAGAAAAAAAAATGTAGATTCTTCCCTACTTATAGAAATAATGGAACAGAATGAAGTTGCTTATATAACCAGTGCAACACTTAATTACTAACATAATTACTATCCTCGAGTCAGATAAATACGTGTGTGAAAACACAAATATGCACACATATTTTGTGTGAGTATTATATATGTGTGTATATAAACATATACACATGAACTAACATATATGGATGATTAGATATGTGTCATGTTATTGAATGCCACAATAAAGGAGATATCCAAAATCTACCTTATAAAGAATGTTATAGTGTAACTGGGCTTATCATGAAGTTCCTACATATTTAAAAGTATTTTCCATCTCTTCCTTAGTTTCTTTTTATTCTAATTTGGTGTATTTGATAGTAGGATATCGTTGCCTATTTGTGTCATTCCCTCATCAAGTACATTTAGTTAGTGGTTCCAGACACCAGTGTGTGTAAGATTTACCTGGAAAGCTTATCAAAATGCACATTGTAGGGCATGCTTCTTATATATTGATTTAATACATTTTATGTAAAACCTAGGAATTGATATTTTAACAAACTTGCAACAGAGTCTACCACAGAGCCTGGCTTTGGTTATCCTTAAATAGTTTAAAAAATTATTTGTTTTGCCTTCAGAAGGAAAAATCTAAACATATATAATTTTAGGAAGACTATAAATGTGTTTGCTTGGGTTTCAGTGCTGTGTATATATCCTAAGTAGTACCTTCAGTTGTTCAATACAGGAATATAGAGTTAGATGGAAGGTAAGGGAGAAAATTTTATGAAAAACAAAATGATCCCAAAGTCTTCTCTAGACAACCAGAATACATAGAGAACAAAATTTGGAAGATAACCCTTAAGAACTGAATAAATGCTAAATGCAAGCTAGGAGACTTGGAGCATGCAGTGCTTAGGATTTTTGTGCACAGTTAGACCCCCCTCCCCCCCACACACACTGTTAGGGAAACAGTATGGCAAAGAGAAGGGAAGCTCAAAATGAATAACAGGATGCAAACAGGGGGTGTGTAGATTCCTGCGGAAAGAACAATATAAACGAGTAATCATACAATCTTGTTATAAAAAGGAAACTCAAGTTTTACTATAACAATAGATATTTTTCCAAGAAAATACACCTATTTATTGCAAGTTTAAACAATCCAACTTGGATGGATCTTCTTAAATTTTGGAGCTGTGATTATATTGCTATGGCTGTCTGAAAAGCAGTGTTTAAATTGTAAGTGTAGCGGTCATATTTACTCATTTGTAATTAATTGAAAGATTCTAAAATATAACTACCACATACCTGAGCAGATCTTAATCATTTTTTGAAGTTTGAAGCAGTTTATTTGATACTGTTTAGCTACTAAGCTCAGTTATCTCATTATTTCTGAAATGGAAAGTATTTTAAAAACTTAAATAACTTAATGAATGTGATCAATAGTAGTTTATAGAGACTAGGATTGAGTGATTGCAATTTATCACTTGAAATTAGTTAATATTAAGAGAAAGAATTGTTTCCTTCTATATGGTGTCACTTACAGTTGTCAAACAATAGATGTTGGATTTATTGACCAGTCTACCCCTTTATTCGCAGAGAAATTTAAGCAAGTACTAATTCTTAAGGTTTATTTTTCTTTTTACTACCATTAAGTATGGCTGGCAGGTCTGAGTTTCTAATTCCAAAGTCCTATGTTTGCAACTGTCAAAGGAATTGATTTTCTGGTTATTTTCAAAACCATGTACTATAGGGAAACATCAGAGTTTTGATTCAGTGGGCTTGATATAATCCCAATTTTATAAAGTATAGTTATTTTTTAGTTCATGAAATCTAAAAATATAGATGAAATGGGCATGGTGGTACATGCCTATAATCCCAATATTTAAGAGGCTGAGTCAGGAGAATTGTAGGTTCAAGGACAACCACAGCAATAAAGTGAGATTCAACAACCTAGCAAGACCTTGTTTAAAAAAAAAGAGTGAAAGACTGAGAGTATAGGAGTATATGTGAGAGAAAGAATGCTTCTGGGTTTAACCAAACAAATACAAATGACAGTTTACTTATTAAATGTGAGTCTTACTTATTCCAGGTAATGTTAAATATGAAGTTAGATATGATCTAGCATTTTTTGAACTTATTGTTTATTGTGGGTCTTTGTAGACTTTATTTTAAATAAATCACAAGTGCTCTTTTTCTTGGTCTTCCTTTTGCAGACTCTGGCATTGTGCATTCTCAGTTCATTGGGCTTTGAAAGAGCTATTGTGTTTATTCATCTTCAGCTTATGCATTTGGCTGACTTTCAGTCTTGTTTTGATATCTCTTTAAACCAGGACATGATTCTTGAAAATATATTTATTGCCAAGAATAAGCTTGAATGAGTAATAAGAATGAGTTAAATAATAAAGCACTCTTAAGGACTGATGTTTCATAAAGTCTAATGGATTTGTACATCTCTGCTTTCATTCATGGATATTTTATAATTTCATATACTTTGCTATAATTTTTGAATTACACAGAACTGTAGAGTAGTATGCCAAGTAATTTACAGAAGTCTTAGTATCACAGCAAATGTGGTTTTTTAATTCTAGGAATATCTCAAGTAGGTTTGTTTGCATAACACTTTAGCACATTCAAAACTGTTAAGTAAAATGATTTTTTGTGTGGTTCATTTGCCCATAGGAATTTTCATCTTAGATTGCAATTTAACTGAGTATTTTTTTTCCTGAATTCACATTCTAAAGCACAGAAGTCTATAAGATTCACAATAACTTCCATAGCTAAAACTAGGTAAATCTAGAATTCTTTTAGATTTTAATTTATGGACTTTAACAAAATCCAAGTAGATTTAATCATGGATGAATAAAAACAATAAGAGAGTATTCATATTGGGTGAGTTTTTAAATCTTGACTCTGACATTTAATATTATGACCTTTGTTTTTGTGTATGGTACTGGGGGTGGAACCCAGGGGCTTTTCTACATCTGGGCTATACTCCCAGACCTATTTTATACTTTATTTGGAAACAGGGTCTCACTAAGTTGTTGAGAGCCTCACTAAGTGGCTGAGGCTGGCTTCAAACCTGTGCAATCCTCCTGTCTCAGCCTCCCAAGTACTGGGATTATAAGCGTGTACCACCACACCCGGCTATTATGACCTTTTGGGATTACAGAGTCAATCGGTCTTTTCCTCAGATATCCCAGTATATATTATATGATTCATTAGAATGTATGAATAAATCTAATACTTGATAATTTTATATACTTTCATTCCTGAATATTTTGTTTACATTGACAAGTATTTAAAAATCACAGTGACACATACCTATCTAAGATTCAGATTGAACCTAAGCTGGTTGCATTGTGCATTGCAAATATTGCTTTCTTTCTACCTTTTAAACTTTCTGATTAATGAATTTCTCTTTGATTGTAACCTCATGTCACATGGTTCTAGTATCCTTGATGTTTGACCAAGAATAATTCTAGTTAGTTGTAAATTTATTTCTTTAGCTTTCTTTTTTTGATTTTTAGGAAAGACTGCCATTAGGATGGTAAAGCCAGCCAAATTTCAACAATGTTTTTTAAATTTATAGACATTCATATGTCTAGAGTTTTCTTTTTTATCTTTTTTGAGGCATATGTAAACTGGATAATGGAAGTACACATCTTTTTGTTATAGTGGTTTATAAACAGTATTAGCATATTATTAAATATTCAGTTTAAAATCTATAAACAAACAGTTACATTACCACTGATCATTTTTTTCAGTAATAGTATTTATGTGTTATTTTTAAATCCGGCCCTTACAGCCTTTTGACTTTTTGATTAATGGATTTTATTCAGTAGCTCAGATTTTATCTGCTCAGAGCTGGAGATTTAGATTTTGAGTCAATATAACATGGTTAGAATAATGTTTTAATCCATGGACATGGGTAGAATGTTGCAAGTGTACTACAAATAGAGTTAAGAGGGGAAATGTCAAAGAAAAGTTGTAATTCCTTTCACACGGAAGTGTGAGGTGGAGAAAACAGATATATGGATAGAAACTTGACTGAGATGGCAATGAGTTCACTTAAGATGCCTTCATTTGGTGTGTCAAGTTTAGATTAAAGGGTAAAAGAAAAGACTGTTCATGAAAATGTAAGATAAAATGAAGTAAAAGTCCATGAAGAATAATAGTAATGTTAGAGAAGGTATTTTCTGGTCCTAGGTGGTTCATCAAAGTCATAAAATCATTCTAGTGTCCAAAGTGGGGGAGGGGGTTGAGAGAAGACAGACAGTCCATTGAATCTGTTGACTTAATTGTCCATCTTGAATTCTTGATCTTTTCTAGTCTGAAATTTTCCCACATGATGTGAGGCATACTTTTTATTGTCAGTTTTTATAGAAGGTTCTGTTCTCAGCTGGATTTTTTATCATGTCTAGTTAGAGTGTGTTTTCTGTGTCATAGAGATAGCATTCTGTCTCTGTCAAGACGGCTACAAGGAATGCTTATTGTAATGGAAGCATTCTCAGGCAGGATATGTAGCTAACTAACTTTCTGGCTTCTGATAAGACCTTTAACCTCACTGTTTTATCTTCGCAGTATGAAAAATAATAATGCTTGCCTGCTGTTTTAGATTTATAGCAGAATGGTCCAAAAAAGAAAGATTTGTGAAGTAAATTTTATAATTGGAATTGTTATTGTCATATAAATTATGATTATTTTCTGCAGACTAATGTTATTTTACTTAAGTGGAGAACTTTTTGTCATCTAAGTTGACTATGCATAAGGACCTTCAGACCTCATATTAATATCATCTGAGAATCTCTTTGTTGAATTGATTTTGTATTAGAGATGGAAAATTGCTAATAAACTCTTTTTCAGACTTTTGGTAAGAAATGTGGTAATTTACTTCTCTCTGTAGTTATCTTTCTTCAGAAGTGACACATACTCAAATCTAGATACTTTGTTCAGGGATAGGAGACATGGCTTGCTCTGGGGGAGACATGAACTGTGGACATAGTGTGCTTTTGTGTTATTGCCTTTGAAAAATTGGTATTGGAGTTATTATTTACTAATATCCATGTTTATAAGTATACTCTTTAGGCATAAAAATAATACCTTGAAAATATGGGGAAATTAGATCCAGAGCATTTCTAAGTTATTTTCTGAATCCTTAAAGTATTCTCAAGAATTGTACTGGTCCTCAGCATCACCTGGGAATTGTTAGCAATGCAAAATGTAGAGTTTTAGGTTTCTGTTTGGGTGATGTGTGCAAGCTTTTTACCCCATTATGATGTATGAATTGAATTCCACCTTTGTATATGTGAAAAGTTAAATACAACTCATTCCTGCACTGAAAAGCTAAGCCAACTGCTCTTGTGGGTTCCATTAATGCAAAAATATAACATATAGTTACAGAGGAATCCTTTATAACTGAATGTGGAAGACCATAAAGTAACATCTTTTGAAGTCAGTTTCTATTTGAGAATTGGAATTGGACTCACTTAAAACCTTTTTCACCATGAAATAATGTTTTCTTAGATTGCTAAAAAGGCAGTAACTACCCAGTTTCTCAATTTATGAGCATAAATATATATAAACTAGTATTTGTATTTTTTAAAAACATCTTTTAAAAACAATTTACTTTCTGTTTTGGTGATTAGGAATTTATGGGCAGAAAAAAAAATCTGTCAGTATTACCAAAAGTTACTAAACTATGGAGATCTAATCTTTGTGTTTTAGAAACTTAGCATATAATCTCATTTTCTTTTAGTTACTTGCTTCCCGCAAAAGCTCTTTATTTACAAAAGAAAACTGTATGTATTAAGGTGGAACAAGTATCTTTTACCCTAAATATGTAGAAAAAGCTTTCTTTAAGCACATTTAAGGTATTATTTGGAAATTATTTGCATATACTCATTCATAGTAGACTAAACTCTACTGGAGATGTTTTCCACTTTAAGAAATACTGCATTTTTTCACCCTTTCTCTTATAAAAATTTTGTCATTTATTCAGTTTTATAAGAAGCCATTGCTTTGCTCTTTTTTATGCTTGTGTCAGTGCAGGAATGGAATTTCATTCTCCATACCAAAGTAATAAAGGAGATAATAAATATTATTGTAAAATAAATTGAATTTATAGCAACAATTAGGAATTTAAAATGCATATGCATATATTTTCCTTGCCAAAATTTATTATGTCACCTTTTTGTTTAAATGCAAACTATAGTAACAAAGTGCAAAATATAGTTTACCACAATTTAATATTTCTTCCTCATGAATTTTGTCTCAAACAATTCAAAATATTTGAAGAGGAAGTATTTGTCTTGTAGGGAGAAATATAAATCTGAGCCTAAATGTATAAGGAAGTACCGTATTAGGAAACATGGGTTTTAGTAGATGCATGACAGAATAATACTTGAACCATCTGGAATATCACTTATCTTGGCCGTAATGCTGTGATACATTTACTCTTTAAATTCTACCTGATTAGATTAAATTCTTCTTTTTGTAACGTGATTACTTCATAGCCCACTCACTGAGAAATAACCAAAGGATCTTGGCATTTTCCTATTTTTCTATTACTGTTTCTGTATTTCTCTTACTTTGGGTAGTGCATATCCCACAGTGGGGAAGATTTTAACAAATGTTTATTACAGTACAGCAGGTATTTCCCAAGTAGCAGAATCAGCTGATGAATTGTTCTTGGGGTATATTTTGTTTCTATGAATAGTCACATATTTAATTCCAGTGGTATAATGTTTAAATGAGTCTTATATATCTGATTCTGCACATGATTTATATAACGTGGAGTTTTGAAGTACTTTGAAATCTATGTTGTATAGTTATTATGCCACCCCTCTTAGATACTCATTAATGTTTTCCATTTAAAGATGAGAAAATACTCAGTTAACCCTATCCCCTGATGTGTAATTTATTATAAATTTTTATTAATGGCTTCTAGATGTGAAAATTCAGCATAGATATAGTGTCTCTGTTTTTGAAAGTCAGCAGTTGATTTAAGGACCTGCCAAGATCCTCTACATGTTACTTTATCCTCACAGAATTTGTCTCTAGATGTAAAATTATCATCATTTGAACATGAGGAAACTAAAGGTGAAAGATGGCTAGCATGGTAGGAGAAGCCTGAAGGTGGCTGATAATCACCTGCACTGGGGTCAGGCTACTTGGATTTTTATCCAGGCCATACTACTGTACCCTGCTCTGTGTCTTGAAAGTTCCTTTACCCTCTCTAAGTCTCAGTTTTTTAATATCGTCAAAGAACAGCTCTGCCAGTCTCATAAGTGGACATTCAGTAAGAGGTAATACACCAAAAGTGTGGGACATATAATAGGTGTTAAATGTCATTTATTATATCTAAGCAACTACATTTACTCCAGTGTTAGGAAGCAGCCCTGTAACAGGAATCTCTGATACTGGGGATTGAGCCCAGGGACATTCTACCTCTGAGCTACACCCCAAGAATTATTTTTATTTTGAAACAGGGTCTTACTAAGTTGGTGGGGTTCCTGCTAAGTTGCTGAGACGGGCCTTATATCTGTGATCCTCCTGTCTTCGCAATCCTAAATACTGAGATTACAGGAGTGTGCCACCACAGCTCCAGCTTATAGTAATTTTAAGAAGGGAAAGTAGTAGGTATGAGATAATCAACTAGAGGAAAAAGTTCATAGAAAGGTAAAAATTACAGTCTGGGTTGAGAAGCCACACCATAAAATAAGTTTTCTGAAAAGTCACAATAGTATTTTTTTTATACTTCTATGTATTTTATGGATTGCAATTATTCCCTCCTATCCTGCCCTTTTTCCCCTTCTTCCCTCCCCATCACAGTATTGTTTTTAGGATGACACTTAAAAAGGCTAGAGCTCTTCCTAGACTCATCTTTTTTTTTTCTTATTTGAGGTTGTGGTACCAGGGATGGAACCCAGGGGCTTTGCCTCTGAGCTACACCCCCAGCCCTATGTTTTAGTCTATTTTATTTTTGAAATACGATATCACTGAGTTGTGAAGGTCTTCACTAAGTAGCCGAGGCCGTCCACAAACCACCGTCCCCTGGTCTCCGACTCCTGAATGCTGTTATGACAAGCACGTGCTGTGCCATCACGCCCAGCCTAGACTCATCTTTTTAAAATTATTTTATTAGCACATTGCAGTTATACATTGTAATGAGGTTCAGTGTAATAAAAATATCTTTACACAATACTTACTTAAATTCTCTACCAATGACTACCATCAGGAACAGAAGTACTTGTTTTTGGTAAGAACCCTGCAGTGGTAATTCCCAAAATGCAGTTGTTCTTTTTTCTACTTACAGCAGTCATAAATATTAAACATTGCCCTTCCAACATTTAGAGTTATAAGCATTGTTATTTTATAAGATTTTGATATCAATTTTTCATCTCCAAGTTTATTTAATACTTCACTAAATTTTGTCACTTAATATATTTGACATGGTTATAGTTATTTCAATAACTTAGATGCCCTTTTTAAAGGAAGGATCTTTCTAACTTCTAATTACAGTGACCAATACCCTTAATCCACGCCCAAGAGCAAATGATAAGTTACTCTGTAATGACTAATCTTTTTAATTTCTTATTCAGCTTCTCAGTGGTCAAGAAGTTATCTCCTATTGTGTTTCTTTTCCTCCAATTAATGACTATTGTTTGATTAAAAATTAATTTTAGAAAATTTCCCAATGGTAATCTAGACAATAAATTTGACAGTTACCATTATCCATTTTTAGATTTATTTTGAAATTTAAGGGTTTGGGATTGGGTTTTGTTATATTCTCTTGAACATTTAATCTTACTTGATTCTACTCTTAAGTCATGCCTCATACTAAAACATTTTGGAAAGTGAGAGAATAGTTAACTTTGGCTTTATGAAGTTCTAATGCATTCAAGCAAATTCAGCCATTATAGAAAGCAAGCAACACACAACTTACAGAATAGAAAAGAAGAAAAGGCCATTCTCTCTCTTGCCTTCCAGTGAAAAAAGATTAAATAAAGTCCTTTTGATTAACTGTCATATCAGTTTACCCCACACTATTTTTTGGCCTAAGGAAATCTGTTCTCTGGCCTTTTGGAATTGTTATATCCCGAGGCCAAGCTTCTGGCCTCTTCTTTCACAGAGATATCTTTCAACTTCTACAAAGGCAAGAATTTGGCATAGGATTCTGGTGTGACACATGCACAGACAATTTACCAGAAAACATCGAAATCTATGTAATGCTTTGCTGAAACAGAGAGAAAATCTAGTTATTAGTAAATCATGCTTTCCACTGAGCAAGATTATTTTGGCACATAGAACTCTAATAAAATGAGAAGTCTTAAAAGGACTTCCAAGTCATTTATATGCTTAATGGTTTCTTTGATTTAAATACCACAGGTTTAAAAATGATCAGAAAAATGGGAAATAGTTAGCAGATTATACTTTAAAGCAAGGCATTTGTTAAGCCCTGGCCAACACTGCTAATAATTGAAGCTATGATTTACTGAATTGTGGTTCTGCAGTGTGTCAGGGACTTCACACACATTCTCATTATTCTTCACAACAACCCTTCAGGAAGGATTTTTTTTTTTAATTACCACTTCACATATTAGGAAACAGGCTCACAGAGCTTGCGTATTTAGTAAACAGCCACATGATTTTATTTATTTATTTATTTATTTATTTATTTATTTATTTATTTATTTATTTTGCAGTACTAGGGATGGAGCCCAGGGGCATTCTACCTCCAGGCTATACCCAGAGCCCTATATTTTACTCTTTATTTTGAAACAGGGTCTCACTGAGTTGCAAATGGCCTTACTAAGTAGCTGAGGCTGTCCAGGAACTGCGATCCTCCTGTCTCAGCCTCTCAAATTCTAGGATTAGAGGTGTGCATGCCTGGCTTAGACGCATGATTTAAAATGAGGTACTTGAAAATGCTTGATAAAACACTTAAGTAAAAGTGGTAGTTGTGATTATAGTTGTTCCTCAGTAGCACATACACACACGTATACTTGCTTGTACATGTGCGCGCGCGCGCGCGCGCGCGCACACACACACACACACACACACACACACACACACACACAGAGTGAAAGACGGGAATTAGCATCACAGCATCCTGCCTCCAGGAGTTAAGCATTCCGCCATGACATCAGACTTTCTGCATACATGTAATCCGCAAGCCATTAGAAGCTTCAATGAAGAAGGCACCATTTTGGAAGATACAATACCCAAGAACAAACATCAAAATAATGATGCAGATCTTTTTTGTGGACACTAATGCACTCCAACATTAATAAAATGGAACAAATTGGAAACATACATGTTCTTGGAAAGAATAGTTCAGTATCATAAAGATGCTAATTCTCTGCAAGTTCATGTATAAATTTAACATGAACCTAGTAACAGTGTTAAAGTTTTTTGCCCAAAAGCTAGGTAAGTAGATTTTACACTTCTTAGAAGCAAATCTCTTAATAAGGCATATGGTTGGTTCTCTTCACCACCCCTAGTTTCCTGATACTTAGATGTAAAATTCATTTTTATAGGTTACAGTATAAGGAATCAGTCTCATAAGTAAGTAGCAATGGGGAAAGAGTGCTATGACTGCATCATGCAGTTCTTTGAAACTTCTAATTTATGTGGTAAAATCACAGGGAAATCAATGAAGAACCATTTTTAACAATTTGTCAATTGACAAATTAATTAGATCCTTCAGTTTTATTGTTAGCATAGAATTTGAAACCACCCATTTGCAGACTGATTATTTACATAGTCATTTTAGTACCAGTATTAAACAGTATTTCAAATGGTCTCCTTGGTGTTCAAAGGTTTTTTATTATAACCCTTAGTATTGCTTATTTTTAAATCTACCTTCTATGTCTTTTTTTCTTTTTCTTTTTTTCTATAGTTGCATTAAAATCCTCTCCCTCAGAGAGAAATGGAAACCAGGATAATTCTAGAACAAAATTTAGAGAAGGCCTGAACTTGCAAGAAGGAGAATTCTTATTACAGGTAAGTTTTAGTAAATACTAAATAGTAATTGAAAACAATTACAAGTGGAATCAGTTTTAATTATTTCCAGTTTATTTAGGATTCTTATATTTTATGCTACTTTTGTTTGAACTGCAGCAGTGATATCTATGACTAGCATATGATAAAGTGGATTATGTAAGGAGGGATGGGGAGGGAATGTGGTGGGGATCAGGTAAAGGCTAATTGGATGTTGTGTGCAAGTATGTCTCCACAAGTCTTTTATCCCATTAAGATGTATGACTACAGTGCACCAATAAAAAAATAAGTGGATCAACTAGAGGTCTAGTCAGCTACCTCCTATTGTAGTTTTTCAAATAGGAAGAACTCTCCTAGTTTATTTTGAAGATTTTTCATTTAAGACATTGGATTTACACATACTTTTACAGAGATGTGGTTCAATTAAAATAGTTAACTGCATTTTATTTAATACTTAAAAATTGTTCTTAAAATATGTTGCAAGTAACACTTCAACTTAGCAGCAGTGTGTGACTTATTAATATGCTAGAGATTTCCTCAACACCATAAGCCCAAAAACAAAAGCAAAAACAAAAAGAAAAAACAGGGAATAACTTTCACGCTAGAAGAAGATAAGAATATATAGAATAATAAAACATAATTGGCCAAAAGCAGGCAAGAAGAGAAAAAGAAGCATACAAACAGAAGTGTCACATATAAAATGATTATAACATAAATATATCAGTAACTATATTTTAGTGATCAAATTTTTTTTGCTTTATATTTTTATGTGCCTTATATTTCAGTTAAATATATGTCTTACATACATTGTTTTCCAATGAAAATGGTATGTTGTATAGTTCGTTGAAACTATCCCAGTTTCAAATCACTGTAGAGCTGGAAATGTCTTTGTACAAAATCTCTTTTCTTCTATCTAGTTTTCTTTCTTTAAGGGTTTGCATCAAGCATCATCGCCTGTTCTCTTCCTCTAAAAAGCAGTATGATAGTTAATAGTGAATGATTTCTCTGTAGCTTATGTTTAATGAAACAATAGGTACAATATATTTAAAAGAAAAAAGCTGAGGCATGAAGAATATTGAAGTTACTGAGGTTTAGCTTAAAACTTAGCCATTTTTTCTCAGCCACATCAGAAAGTCCAAATGACTTCTTCTCATCCCAAAGGTGTGTAGTGTGTCTGTTTGTGAGCTATAATAATTTTAATCGTTTTTGGAGAAAAAGTATTTCACCGTTGAAAGTAATAACCTTTATCTGAAAGTCAGTATTTGCAACAATTTTAATTTCGACTACTAATTTTACAACTTCCTTCCCTTTTAGGCTCTGAATGGCTTTGTATTGGTTGTCACTACAGATGCTTTGGTCTTTTATGCTTCTTCTACTATACAAGATTACCTGGGCTTTCAGCAAGTAATATACTTTTATGTGATTTAAAATAACTTATTAGAAAATAAACTTTATACCTTTTATATATCTAATAGTTTAGGGACAGAGTTGACCATTTGTATATGTAAAGTGCCAATTAAAATGCATGTATTCTATAATAGAATTCTACATTTGCAGCTAATATATTTTCTAATAATAATAATTTATGCCACTATGGTTTCTTGAAACTTTATATGATTTTTGTGGTTATTATTTTTCTTCTTTCACTTATCAATTAATTCAATATGAGAAACTTTTGAGCAGATAGAGTTTAGGGAATCAGAGAAGAAAACATTTGCCATCAAATAACATATGGATTAGCTGGGCGTGGTGGTGCACGCTTGTAATCCCAGCATTCAGGAGGCTGAGACCGGAGGATCGCGGTTCGCTGACAGCCTCAGATACTTAGTGAGGCCCTCTGCAACTTAGTGAGACCCTGTTTCAAAATAAAGAATAAAAAATAGGGCAGGGGGTGTAGCTCGGAGCTCAAATGTCTCTGGGTTCCATTCCCAGACCTGCAAAATAAATAAATAAATAACATATGGATTGCAGAGGACTCATGGCAACTATGAAACAAATGAGCTGCTATGAAATCGCACAAGTAGAATACTGTGGTTTGTACCTTTAATTCTGATTTATGTGGATTATGGAAAATACTCTAAAGTAAATGGCCTCAAGCTGAAATAAAGAATGCTTAGTACTCAGATGTGTGGTCAGAGAAACCTAGGAAGGTGTAGACGTACTGTATCCAAGAGACTAGACGTCAGTAGAGGAAACGAGTGTTCTGCTTATGTAACAGCATTGAATGAATGCTGAATACATGAAGTTACAAAGAATTTTGGGCAAGAACATCTGATATGATTTGAGAACATATTGTAAGTACATTTGAATGCTTGCCATTCTTATATATCTGGTTCTCACATCGCAATGGGCATAAGAATAACCAGAAGGGCTTGATACAACCTGATGAAATCTCTGTGCTCCATTCTCAGATGTTCTAGTTCAGTAGGTCATAGTGTGACCCATTAATTTGTATTTTTAATGATCTATTAGGGCTGCCAGTCAGAATAATACTGTCTGTATAATACTGTTATATAGGCTGTAGTTTTGTCTATATTACATATACTATAGAAGCAAATAATGTTTGTCAAAGGGAATATATGTATTTTCACTTCCATTTCAGAGGATGATTCTAGCAGTCGTGTACTAAATGGATAATTTAATGCTAAAAGATTAAGTTCATAGGGAGATTTAAGTGTAGATGACTAAAGTAATGGAATCTGGCTACTGATACAAAGTCTAAAGTTTAGTTTTCTTTGATTTTAAAGGAAATATATGAATGTCCATAGAAAACCTTGTTTGAAGCTTAGTGAGTTACATAACTCAATTATGAGTCAGTATTGTAATTTAGATCCGTTAAGAAAATATAAGAGTGGATTAGCTATTTAACTTTTTTTCCTCACACACCTATGCATAGCCTGGATATTCTCTAAAAAATATATCAACACCGGAGTTGGATTAAGGCACTATTTTTAAAACTGCAAGTTGTGACCCACTAGTGGGTAAAAATGCAGTTGATATAATGTATTGCCACCAAACTTTCTTTTTTAGTTGCTTAGGATGAAATGAAATAAAATAATATAGAATGCATAATATAATCACACATAAAAGTGTTTACCATGAGTTGTAGAAAAAAGGCAAGAAAAACTCTAAAGGCTGAGGGCTCAGCACTGCAATAAATCCTGAGAGGCAGCAAGAGGGGAGGGACTCTGATATGGTATCATCACAATCTCTTACTCTTCTTATTCTTATGGAATCTACTTATAATGAAAATGTAATACAAAAAAAATTTAGGGAACAATGAAAGACAAACAAAATGAATTCTATTAAAGTTAATCCTTCCTTTATAGAAGAATTAATGGAAGAGGTCATATTTAAAAGATCAATAAATGAATAAGAAAAATAATCTGCTTTTAATATGGTACACTTGAAGAATAGAGAGATGACCTATGTGAACAAGAACATTCATGTTAAGAAGCGATGGCAAGTAATGTTGGGACCAATCAGTTATAATGTTAGTCTTTCTAACTTTTTCAATTTGAGGTGATTGATGAACTTTGACAATCACGTGCTTAGTATTCATCACCGCTAATAAACACCCACTGTTCTAGACAGGGTTTGAAGATACTTTTTTAGTAAGTAACATGATTTTCTTTTCATCACTACTTTTATCTTCTTTTTGTTCCTGTAGTCTGACGTCATACATCAGAGCGTGTATGAACTTATCCATACTGAAGACCGAGCTGAATTTCAGCGTCAGCTACACTGGGCTTTGAACCCTTCCCAGTGTTCAGATGCTGGACAAGGGATAGATGGTAAGAATGTTTATCAAATCTAGTGCTGGTGGATTTAGAATATGCTACTGCAAAAGGCTGAGAACCTTTAGGGCGTAGAAATCCATGCTGAAGATAGGAGAAGAGTGGACAGGTATGAGGCCAGAGCTATAGGCAAGAACCAAGTCACAGGAGCTCATGACCTAAGAATATGAGTAAATGAGTGTTTTGACACAAAAAAGTGTTGCCACACTCAGTAATAGATTTTATAAAAATAACTTGTACTATCATGAAAGATGGGAAGAATGTATAAAGTTGAAACTAGACTATAAATTGTTCTTACTAAAATGTGCCAAATAAAAATTGGACTGGCAGATGTAAGTACAAAGCAACTTTTCTCCATGTTAGCAGTGTTTGCAGAAATCTGTGCAAGTGCTAAGAAAACCAAAAAAATGTTAGAAATAGAAATTATTGACAGCCACAGTTCAATAAACATATTAAGTAAAGTTCTATGCAATAAAGTATTATTTAATAAGTTTTTGTTCTTATGAATCATTTTTTAAAATTATTTTTTAAATTTAGAATACTGATTCCAGTTTATAAGTTGACAAATTATATTCACACGCTTAATTTTATAACAGAATGGAAAATATAATTTTATTGCTTTTATTTCTACAGAAACCCATAGCCAATCCCAGCCAGGAGTCTATTACACCCCAGACCAGCTTCCTCCAGAGAATTCTTCTTTTATGGAGAGGTGTTTCATTTGCCGACTAAGGTGTCTGTTGGATAATTCTTCTGGGTTTCTGGTATGGTTCAAAATCTAATGATTCTAATGATTCTATGAGTCTAATCACTTTTACTTTCACTATAAAGGCACAAATAACAAAAACAGGAAGTTGAATAAAGCAAATTTTCATTAGTTATATTTTAATTCAGTATTAAAAATCTACCTAAAATTTGTTGAAGGAAAATAACTTTTTAACCATTATTTCAAAGTTGGGCATGGTGGCACATGCTTATAATTCCAGAATTTGGAAGACTGAGACAGGAAGATCATGGTTTACAGGAGGCCTCAGCTACTTAATGAGGCCCTTTGCAAATTAGTGAGACCCTGTTTCAAAATAAAGAATAAAAAATAGGACTGTGGGGGTATAGTCGGGAGGTAAAATGCCCCTGGGTTCCATCCCCAGTAGGAAAGAAAAAAAAAATCATTATTTTAGATTTTAAATATCTCCCAAATGTAAAGCCCCGACCATTAGAACACTGTAACAAAAATAGAGTGAAATAACATGGAACCTTATATCTTGAATATTTTTTGGACTTTTTAGGTCTAACAGAATTACCTAGACCTTCTTTAATAGGAAGATGCTTACCATCTTAGGGTATAGTACCCACCAGATGGGGAAAGTAAGTCTTTTTTCACACATCTGAAATAATCGCCATATAGAATAACTGCCATATAGAAATAATGATTGCATAGTGATGACTGCATGCTCATCATCTGATAGGAAATGATATTTTGATAAATAGTCTGTATATGTACCTGATATCACTGAAGAGACAGTGGAGGCAGGATGCTTAAAGTGTAAGTGGTCTGTTCCCACAGCTCATTCCACCAAGTTCAGGAGAACAAAGTGTTGCATATTTCTTTTGTGAATTATTGGGAATTTGAAGCAGGCAAAAGTATTAAATTTTATAAGCAGTATGTGTGTATTTCTGAAAATAGTTTTGATTACTCAGAGTCAGAGGTGTGCTTCAAGGTAATTTTCTAATACTGATGCTCATGATGAGTACAGATTTCCGAGGTGGTATTTCTGTATGCAAACCAGTCTTTTCTACCATGTGCTGCTATCAGATTGTGTTACAGTCATCCCTTGGGATGGTGATGTTTTAGTCAACTAATTGATTATGGGCATGTCTAAATTATTTTCTTACGACTTCTAAAAATATTCTTTCACTTCAATAAAGCTCTGTATTCTTCATATGATTTTATAATAATTCACTTTAGTAATTTAATAGAATTATATTTGTTTCTGTAGGGATGATTGTTATGTTCTGTGCAGTATATATATAGCTCATGTATGTTTGGGAACTAATGTTTACTTGATTGCTTTATCAGTATTCATTTACTCAGGAAACATGTACTGCTGGTGGGCAAGGTGCAGTGGTGAGTGAAAATGATAGGGTGAATGCAAGCTCAGAAAATGATACAGATGTTCCTGTTAGCATCCTTAGAGGCAAGAGTGGTTCACTGATCAATCACCTTAGAATATTCCTCACTCTGCCTTTTGGGGTCGTTTTAATGGGCTTCCTGCAGAGAGAAGAGCGAAAGAAAGAGCAGTTCTCAACCTCAGGAACTTCTATGTAGCATGAAGAATCCTGGTAACAGCTGTGCTGGAAACATTGGAAACTAAATTATTTACTGCTGTCAATTTTAATGAACTGTTCTTGGTTTTTAAGGCAATGAATTTCCAGGGAAGGTTAAAGTACCTTCATGGACAGAACAAGAAGGGGAAAGATGGCTCAATACTCCCTCCCCAGCTGGCTTTGTTTGCAATAGCTACACCACTGCAACCACCGTCCATACTTGAGATCCGAACCAAAAACTTCATCTTTAGAACCAAACACAAACTAGACTTTACACCTACTGCTTGTGATGCCAAGTAAGTGAAACAACTTTTCCACTTTTATTTCATCAAGTGTGTATTTTGTTTTCAGCAAAATATATATTGTACGTTCTTTTTTTTTTTTTTGTGTGTGTGTGTGAGTCTGGGGATGAAACCCAGGGGCATTCGACCTCCAAGCTACACCCCCGGCCCTATTTTTTAGTCTTTATTTTGAAACCAGGTCTCATTGAGTTGCAGAGGGCCTCACTAAGTAGCTGAGTCTGTCTTCGAACTGCGATCCTCTGGTCTCAGCCTCCTGAATGCTGGAATTAAAAGTGTGCGCCACCACGCCCGGCTTAGTGTAGGTTCTAATAGTAATTATTGTGTTATCTTACTATTATTTCATATTCTTTTAGTGTATCCTATTAAAGTAAGGGAATTGCATCAGACTCACAGAGTATCTAATGATTTAGTATTTTTATAGAACTTACAGTTCATTCTTTTGATGTTTACTGTTAGTTTTATATTTTAACAAGTATTTTTAACCCTAAAAGTTTAGTAACTTTCTAAAAAATCATGTAATAGAGTGGTACTGAACATTTATATATTTTTTTCTAATCTTATATGGAAATGTAGAAAAGTAACTTAACAAATTCTGTACTCCCCCAAAATGAAATACTAGCTAGTTATCTTTTAAAGACTTGTTTTTAGTATTTACAGTATGCTGTTAGGTTCATTTTTAGCTACGCCAGTTTTCATGGTTTTATTCAGGAGAAGAAAAATAGGCTGAAACTTAAATTTATAACCATAAGCAATAGAGAACAGTCTAGATAGATGTAGTTTTTTTTTTTTTTTCACCTCCT
Source organism: Muscardinus avellanarius (assembly GCF_963383645.1). NCBI lineage: Eukaryota > Metazoa > Chordata > Mammalia > Rodentia > Gliridae > Muscardinus > Muscardinus avellanarius. The sequence continues at coordinate 33,955,879 of NC_137795.1, read as the reverse complement.
GAGGTGAAATTCTACATACGACTTAAAACATATTGCAGAAAATAGCATATAACCAATAAATTTATCTTGGTTACTTATGTTAAATTCTCATTAATTTGTATTCTACCCTTTTTTTTCATTTTTTCAAAACAGAGGACAAATTGTTTTAGGATATACTGAAACGGAACTATGCACAAAAGGATCAGGCTACCAATTTATTCATGCTGCTGACATGCTTTATTGTGCTGAATTCCATATCCGGAGTAAGTTGTAATAAATTTATCTCAAAAAAGGCATATACTTTAGTACATGTTTCAAATTATTACACTAGGTTATGTTTTTAAGAAAACTCTTTGAATAAACTTCTTCTTAGTATATCATTTTGAATAACCAGAGCTATTCTTCATGTTGATTAACTTCTCTATAGCTGCTACCAGATGTGGTTTAATTACTATTAAAATAACCATTTGGGGCCAAGTTTTTTTTTTTTTTTTTTGGTGGTACTGGGGTTCCTGGAAGCCCTTCTACCTCCGGGATACACTCCCACGGGCTACACTCCCAGACCTATTTTATATTTTTTTATTTGGAAACAGGGTCTCTTAAGCCAGCGGGGCTGGCTCCGAACCAGCGCAATCCTCCTGTCTCCGCCTCCCAAGCACGGGGATTACAAGCGTGCGCCACCACGCCCGGCGGGGCCAAGTTCTACTTAAGAATTTTTTAGTGGCATCATTATTAGTGCATAATATATTAAAATTTATTTAAAATTTAACATTATAAGATATTTAGCTATAGGAAAATGTTACCTATTTAAAATGAAAACAATTTATTCCCCCTCCACACACAAGCTACCCTTTTGTATTTCATGTGTGCTACTAAAATCCTTCAACTGGTACTTAGTCTTCCTTGTAACATTTTAAATGTTACACTGAATCTAAAATAAAAATAAAAAGACTCTAAAGAACTTTCTTTGCCTTTAAAAGTTATCAAGTTATTTATCAAAATTGGTGATAAATGTATCCAGAAAGATATCAGAGGGGCCTTGTTTCAGAGATTTTCTTTAATAATTTGCAGTTTGATAACTTTTTAAATTTTATTTTAGTGATTAAGACCGGAGAAAGTGGTATGACAGTCTTCCGGCTTCTTGCAAAACACAATCGGTGGACGTGGGTGCAGTCTAATGCACGTTTGGTTTATAAAAATGGAAGACCAGACTATATCATTGCAACCCAGAGACCTCTAACGTAAGCACAAAGACAGAATATTTTCTGTTTTCACATTTTTGATAACAATTTAGTGTATAAATCCTCTTACATGAAAGCTTAAAAATAAGTTCTAAGGCAACTGAGTCTGAAAATCCAAATTGATTGTATGGAAAAAAAAGAAGGCACAGGTGAGAGACATTGAAAAGATAGAATTAACTGACTATTGAGCAGCTGACTATATAGAGCTGCTGAAAGAAAATAAAGAAAATTCTGAAGTTATATTCTAACTTTAGGAAGGAAATTTGAAAAGCTAGTGCCATTGTAAAATAAAAGGAGAATAAAACAGTGCTTCCTTTAGAACAAGTTCTTTAAGCCCAGTGGAGAGTTGTAAGTTTCTTATATGTTCTAGAAATGAGTCCTTTGTCAAGTATTTGCATTGAAAATGCTTGAGGTGAGTAAGGATGAAGATTGATGTTTTTTCTTCATGTGTATCAAGTGGACCAGTACCAATTAGTGAGAAGACAGTTTGTTGAGAGGCCATCCTTTCCCCGCTCTACTGGATGCCAGTCAGAGGATTTCGTCTGGTTGTTTCTAGACCGTTGAGCTAGTTGTCTATTTTACATCATCACATTGTCTTAATTACTCTCTTTATTACATATTTTGACATCTGAGTGCATGTCTTCAGTTTGTTTTGTTGTTTCTCCTTTAAAATTGCCTCTGCTCTTCTTTACTACTTACACTTTTGCATACATTTTAGAAATTAATTGTCAATTCTCACCAAAATATATGCTAGAATTTCTAATGAAATTACATTGAAACTGTAGATTATTTGGGGAAGAATTAAGTATTTGTAATACTGAGTCATCCAGCCCATGAACATAATACTAAATGAATGTATAGACATACCCATATAAGTACTTGAGTGTGAAAAGTATGCATGCATGGGTATGTATGTGTCATTCAAATATGTGCTCTCTCCTTCAACCAAAAATAAATCGTTAATTTATTAGTCTCTCACTAAGTAGCTGAGGCTTTCTGTGAACTGTGATCCTCCTGTCTCAGCCTCCCAAAAGCTGAGATTACAAGCTTGTGTCACCACGCCCGGCTGACATTCAGTTTTTTTCTGCAGGATATCAGGTTAGGAATATAACTTAAGCATGGAATTAACTACTAATTAAGTTTGGGGAAAATTCTAAATCATTTAATTATATTTTCCTAAGAAACAATTATATAGCACCAGCCATGAGACTAATTTAGGTTAAAATAATAAACTACATCCCCTGCTTTCAAACTCAAAAGTATATATTTTATTTGCTTTTCTTCTTTTTAACATATTGTTCCTGATGCTTATGATAAAACTGTTTCTAATACATGTAAACCTTTTTGTACACAAATGCAGAGATGAAGAAGGAAGGGAGCATTTGCGAAAGCGAAATCTGACACTGCCTTTTATGTTCACCACTGGAGAAGCTGTGTTGTATCAGGTCACCAGCCCTATTCCTCCCATAATGGACCCCTTACCAATAAGGACTAAGAGCAGCACCAGTGGAAAAGATTGTGCTACCACATCAACCCCAAACAAGGATTCTTTCCATCCCAGTTCCCTCCTGGGTGCCATGATTCAACAAGATGAGTCCATTTATCTCTATCCTGCTTCCAGTGCTTTTGAGAGCAGTTTGTTTAAGGAATCTGTAAGTGAATGCAGTAGTTGGCAAGGCAGTATCACACCAATGGGAAATGATAATATCCTGAAACATGAGCAAATGGGACAGGCTCAGGAAATGAACCCAGCCGTCTCTGGAGGCCACACAGATCATAAAAATAGTGAATTGTACGGCATTATGAAAAACCTCGGCATTGATTTTGAAGATATCAAACGCATGCAGAATGAGGAATTTTTCAGAACTGACTCTTCTGGTGAGGTTGACTTCAGAGACATCGACATAACGGATGAAATCCTGACGTATGTCCAAGATTCTTTAAATAATTCTTCATTCCCAGGCTCAGGTTTCCAACAGCAGCAGCCCGTGGCTTCAACCTCCAGCTGTATGGTACAGGAACACCTGCAGTTGGAACAGCAGCAGCAGCTGCAGCACCACCAAAGTCAAGTAGCCGGGGAGCCTCAGCAGCAGCAGCTGTGCCAGAAGATGAAACACATGCAAGTGAACGGCATGTTGGCCAGCTGGAGCTCCGAGCAGTCTGTGCCTTGTCCTTGTCCTCAGCAAGACCTACAGCAGTGCAGTGTCTTTTCAGACTTGCCTAGGACCAGCCAGGAGTTTCCCTACAAATCTGAGATTGACACTATGCCTTACACACAGAACTTTGTTTCCTGTAACCAGTCTATGTTGCCCCAGCAGTCTAAGTGTACACAGTTAGACTTTCCCGTAGGCAATTTTGAACCCTCCTTATACCCTACGACTTCTAATTTAGAAGACTTTGTCACTTGTTTACAAGTTCCCGGAAACCAAAAGCACGGAGTAAATCCACAGCCCACCATGGTAACTCCTCAGATGTGTTACGCTGGGGCCATGTCAATGTACCAGTGCCAGCCAGAACCTCAGCACACCCATGTGGACCAGATGCTGTACAGTCCAGCAGTTCCAGGCCAACAGGCCTTCTTAAACAAGGTAAGCGTCCTGTAGAGTTGAATAAGCCTTTTCGGTAATTCTTCTTACCTTATGAATAGACAGGAGTTAAAATTGTGTGTGTGCGTCAGTTATTGATTTTAATCTATTTGAATTTATGGAGATAGTATATCTAATTCTACCATTTTATAAGCCTTCAATTTTGCATATGTTTCTTATATGTCACATTTATCTGAATCATGAAGGAGAAATAAATCAAAGACCAGAGAAAAATGAATGTGATCTTACTGTAAGATATACTACCAGGTGAAATTAATTATTAAAGTACCATATATAGAGTATATTGGAGAGTTATTACCATTTATATAATACAGTTTGGTTGATCTTTCTTTCTTTCTTTCTTTCTTTCTTTCTTTCTTTCTTTTTCTTTCTTTCTTTTTTATTGGTGGTACTGGGGTTCCTGGAAACCCTTCTACCTCTGGGCTACACTCCCAGACCTATTTTTATACTTTTTTTTAAATTTGGAAACAGGTCCTCTTAAGCCAGCACAGCTGGCTTCGAACCTCCACGATCCTCACGATCCTCCTGTCTCCGCCTCCCAAGCGCAGGGATTACAAGCGTGCGCCACCAAGCCCAGCATCATTCTTGTCTTTTTAAAAAATTATATGGCATTTTAAAAATTGAAACCTTCCTTAAAGTATATTTGAAATTTTAAAAATTACTTCTTTACAGCTCAGTTGTTTTATACATGTTTGAAGTGGGGTTAAATCACAAGTAAATGGGGTCTCTTAGAATGCCTTTGTCCTAGATTATCCCTGGAATCTAGTCCTAGGCCCTTCAATATTCTCTGATTGCAATTTTGTATGTTAAGCTCCCAGTCCCCATTTTATCCTTTTAAGGTAGGGTGTCCCCTTTCCCCAGCATTCTTAAAAAAGTAACCCATACCACATGAGTTCTTTATAGTGTCCTACACATGCTACTTTATGTAACGTTTTTGTGGTAAACAATAATTCTATAGACCTACATAACTCTTTCAGGGTAGCCACTAGTTAGTTACATGTGGCTATTGAGCACTCTAAATTTAGTTAGTCCAAATTGAGATGTATTGTAAGTGTTAAATACACAGTGCATTTTAAACCTCAACTTGAAAAAAGAGTCTGAACATTTTGTGTCCTTTTTATTTCATGTTGAAATGATCAATTTTGTCTTTATTATGTTAAAGTATTAAATTAACTTGTTTCTTTTTACCTTTTCAAATTTGGCTACTAGAAAATTAAAGTTATGAGTATGACTCACATTATGTTTCTGTTGTGACACTACTCTGTGCAATATAGTTAAAAGAGAGTAGTTGTTTGAATATATATCGTATCATGAATGATGAGAAAATTTCATTTAAAATCCATATTACCTGAGCAAGCAATATTACTTTTCATTTAAAGACCTGACAGAATTGTCACTCATTTGAAGAGACATATGTGATTTTTACTATATGTCAAATATATGTTTTGAGAGATCTTCAAAATAATCAATGTTTTGATTAGTGAAGCCTAACATTACAAAGGCTTTAGAAAGTAGAGTTTATTTAAAGTAACTCAAGGTATAATTACAGTGTTTGAAAGTTTCCACAACTTTCACTCCTATACTGTCAGGGTTCTATAATTTATAAAACTATCAAAACTATATTTCTCCACGTCCTTCTTTCCTTCCTTTATCTTTTCACTTTCTCGTTTTTAATGGAGGTTCTTGACACTAGGCTAGTTTCCATGTAAGAAGACAAGAAAATAGCATTTTTATTTGATCACTCAATTCTATAATTGGGATAGCACTTTAAAAGCATATTACAAATAAGAAATTGTTTAAGGAAATATGAAGTGAGACAATCAGTATCATCTTCAAATTTTCTTGTGAAATTAATGAATAAAACAAAAGGTTATATATGTAACTATTACATACTTGTTCTTCAAATATCTTCACTGAAAGATTAAAATTCAAAAGCAATAAAGGAATGCAAAATTTTACATCGAGAATGTTTTTTAGATATATACTAATATGTTATTAAATGGCTTAGGACACTTGGAAGATCTGTACTAATAAAGTACATTACTATCTTTGTTTTCAGTTTCAGAATGGAACAATTTTGAATGAAACATATCCCACTGAACTACCTGACATAAACAACCCTCAGCCTGCCACACATCGTCAGCCTCTTCATCATCCCTCAGAAGCTAGACCTTTCCCTGACTTGCCACCCACTGGATTCTTGTAATTTCGAGCCCAAATTTCACCTCGAGTTTTGGATCAAATTAGTTTTCAAAGGATCACAGGATAATAAACTGTTCAGGTTAGATGTTATCAAGTTCACATTAGAGGCATTGACGCACCATGTTCACACTGTTATTCCAAACAAAATTTTTAACGTTAGTTCTTTAAAAAAAAGTTTAAGAAGTAAATGTCTGCATTATACATTATGGCCATTAAGATAGGCAGCATGCAGCCTCCACACAGTAAGGGAGGGCCGTCTTCATTTCCCATCACGGAGCACCAAAGAACACACAGAACTCATTCAGGGCAGCTTTAGACTTTTTAAATCTGAAAACTTTCTGTATGTAAATTATGTCTGTCAGAATAAAAGTAAAATACTTGGAGTTTCAAACTTCCTGATTCCCGTTAGTATACTAAATACAAAGTTGCAAATTTAACAGCTATTCCTATTTTTAGACTCTGCTTTTATCTCCGATGTTAAAAGGTTTGGTGCTTTCATAAAAACATAATCTCAATGCTTTCCTCCTGCACTGTTAATCTAAGTGCCTCACATTTTTTCCTACCCATTACACTGTAGATTGCATATTTTATTTAAAACATATCTTTTTTCTTTTTTAAATTTGTAACATTCTCTCTGCACACAAATACTTGTTTCCCTTAGTCCAATCATTTTATGAATTTATGCATGTTTTCAGTGCACTATTCACCCTCTGACTTCAGGTAAAGGGCAAATAATGATTGAAATGATAATTATTTACTACATATTCTAGTTGCTTCTAAGCTTTAAATGTTTCTATGTGCCTTATGTTGAAAAAATTCAAAATTCCATATCTTTCCAAATTATTTCTACATTTTTATATACATATTAAGACCGTAGCACTTATATTTCAACAGTGTTTTCAAAAGAAAGAGAAATACCACTGTTTACCTTTATTAAAATATCCGCAATGATATTTGTATTGTGCAATGTGAAAAAATCTGCTGTAATATACAACTGTGTTTATTAAATTGCAATGAGAGCCAGGAGTGGTGGCACATGCCTATAATCTCACCACATGGGAGGCTGAGATAGGAGGATCACACAGGTTCAAAGCCAGCCTCAGCTTCTTAGTGAGACTCTCAGCAACTTAGTGAGACCCTGTTTTCAAATAACATATATATATATATATATAAAATAAGTCTGGGAGTACAGCCCAGAGTTAGAAAGCCCCTGGGTTCTACCCCCCAATACCACACACACAATAGAAGTAAATTGCAATGAGGAGAACGCAGCTTCATGTCTAGCTTTTTAATTAAGTAAAGCACTCATTTCAATGTGTATAAATTGTCTTTAAAAACTCCTCTGTTATCCTTTATGTTATATTATATTGACTTTATAAATTTCACTTGTAGAACAGTGGAAACTTTGTTTTTCTCATATTTGAGGAATGTTTTGATTGAAGATAGCAGTGTTTAGTGCAAACACTGAGTGAAATGAATGGTGCATTGTATAGGTATAATGAACAAAGTTATTTGTAAAATATTTTCAGGTTTTCATTTAAGAGTATTCCATATCTTACGTGTACACACAAATAATTTGGCTTTTACATATTTTATCAGTGCATCTTTTTAAGAAGTTAAGTAATGAATTGAATTGCTTTTAAGTTTGTATTATGAAAATAATACCCAGTTTGTTTGCTCTCAAACATTACGTTGTGCTTATGATATAACAACCCATGTTCTAAAGACAAATTAATCACTCTACCAACCTACTGTCCTCAAGTATTTTAAAGGAAAAAAATGCCACCATCTGCCATTCTTTCTGTTTTAACATCTAAAAAGTACAGACACATTTTGCCTATACTATTTGAGATCTGATTGAATCCCAAACCGAGATGTATTAAAATACAATATTTTTCATTTATTTTCATAGTAAGTTAATTTATATAAACATGGTTTCAGGCAAGACAAATTATGTTTTTCAGCCAAAATTTTGAATCTTTCAGATTATTTTAAATGTAAAAAAATTTTTGTCTAAACATTTCATAATTTGTTCTCAATGTGAGTTATCACTAAGGATTTAGACCAGTGGTCTAGATTAATAATTCTAGTTTAATGTTTAAACTTTTTATTAAAAGTCTTTATATAAACTATTTTTGTTAGTCTTTTCCTCATGTTATTGGATGAATTGTAAAGTTTAAAATGTAAGTTTTTGAAATTGTTAATATGACAATCAACTATACACTTTAAAAATTTTAAAGCAATATTGTATATTTTTTGTATATTGTATCTATATAAAACAACTAAAATTTATCTAAGAATAATAAAGTCACATTAAACCAAATATACCTTTGTCTCTATTGCTAAGTGCCAAAGAAAGAATGCTTAATATACTTCTATAGTGAAGGGATATACTTTTCTCTGGATATGGATATGTCTGATTTGAATTTTTCCTTTACTAGGTTGTTCTTATACTACCTAAACGTTTTGCAGAGTTCCAGTGTATTTTTATGAATCTTTCAATCATTACTATGCACAAACTAGCATTTTTCAGTATTAATCAATTTTAGGAAAAAGTTTTCATGACTTTTCTCTGTCCTTCAAAATGTTACTGCCTCTGTATGGCCTACATAGTTTTTGTTTGTTGGTTGGTTTAAAGTATGATATGTAATGCTCTTATTATCAAATAAAATTGTATACAGTAATATGTGGTAATAAAATAATCACCAAATATGAATAATGTTTTAATGTAAATTCTTTCTGGTCCATATAAAGGAAACGATTACCTATGGTATAGTATTACAACTATGCCAAATGAGGGCAGTCTAAAATATGTGTTAAATCAGTCACTCATAAACTTCTTATTCAGTTTTGCCCCTAGATGACCTACCTGAATATAAAACATGTTCTCTGTAACAAGAGCATGAGAAATCCTTCTTTTTCTAAGATCTTCTTCAACTTCTTTCTTTAGTGTTTTATAATTTCCTTTGTAGAGGCATTTTATCTCCTTGGTTAGATTTATTTCTTACTGTTTTATTGTATTTGAGGTTATTGTGAATGGAATTACTTTCTGGTTTTCTTTTTTAGTGGATTTATGGCAGGCGTATAGAAACGCTTCCATTTTTTTTACATTTATTTGTATCCAGACACTTTTCTGAATTTGTTAATGAGTTCTAAAAGTGTCTTGGTTTGATTTAGTGGGTCTTCTAATTATAAGATCATGTCACCTGTAAATAGAAATAAATTCAGTTATTTTCCTATTTCTATTCTTTTGATTTCTTTCTCTTGCCTTATTCCTCTGGATAGAATCTTGAGTACTGTGTTGAAAAGAATGGTGATAGAGGGCATTCTTGTTCTTGATTTTAAAGAAAATTTTCATAAATTTTCCCCATTCAATATGATGCTGGCTGTGGGTTATTGTATATTGCCTTTGTGTTGTTGAGGTCAGTTCCTTCTACTCTGATTCTCTGGTTTTTTTTTAAACAATTTTTTTTATTGAACATAAATAGTATACATTTACACTATATTTGGTGCCCTCTCCCCCCCGCCCCCGTTTTCTCTTCCCCCCTCCCACCAATGGTTGTCCAGGTTAAACATGTCTTATTCATAATTTTACACATGTTCAGGTGTAGACCCTCATTAATCAAGATCGGCCTTTCTCCTCTCCTATCTTTCCATTAAAACTTAGGTAGTATTTCCCCTCTAATATCTGGAGTCCCACTGGTATCCTTTGTGTTTTCTAGTTTGGGCATATTAGAGGAAACATGTGTATCTTCTCCTTCTGTGCTTGGCTGATCTCACTTAACATGATGTTCTCCAGGGCTTTCCATCTTCTTGCAAATGATATAATTTTGTTCTTCTTTATGGCTGAATAGAATTCCATTGTGTGTATTTCCCACAGTTTTGCTATCCATTCATCTGTTGATGGTGATCTGGGTTGGTTCCATATTTTGGCTATTACAAATTGTGCTGCTATGAACATAGGTATGCATATGTTGCTGTATTTCTCTGAATTCAACCCCTTTGGAAAGATACCCAGGAGTGGTATAGCTGGATCATATGGTGGATCTATTCCCACCTTTCTTAGGAATCTCCACACAGATCTCCATAGTGGTTGAACTAGTTTGCATTCCCACCAACAGTGTAAAAGAGTTCCTCTTTCCCCACATCCTCTCCAGCATTTGTTGTTATTTGATTTCTTTATGCTTGCCAGTCTGACTGGGGTTAGATTGGAATCTCAGTGTAGTTTTGATTTGCATCTCCCTGATGGCCAGTGATGAAGAACATCTTTTCATGTATCTATTGGCTCTTTGTATCTCTTCTTTTGTGAAGTGTCTATTTAGTTCATTTGCCCATTTCTTGATTGGGTTGTTTGTTTTGCTAGTGTAGAGTCTTTTGAGCTCTTTGTATAGTCTGGATATTAGCCCCCTATCAGAATGGTGGCTGGTAAAGATCCTTTCCCATTCTGTAGGCTTCCTCTTTAGGTTATTGATAGTTTCCTTTGATGAGAAGAAACTTTTTAGTTTGATGTTATTCCACTTGTTTATTCTTGCTTTAATTTCCTGAGCTTTGGAGGTTTTGTTGAGAAAGTTACTGCCTGTGCCAATATGTTGTAGTGTTGAACCTATGTTCTTCTCTACTAACTTCACAGTCTCAGGTCTAATTTCTAAGTCTTTGATCCATCTTGAGTTGATTCCTGTGTTAGGTGAGATATAGGGGTTTAGATTCATCTTTTTACAAATGGTTAGCCAATTCTCCCAGCACCACTCGTTGAAAAGGCTGTCTTTTCTCCAGCGTATGTGTTTGGCCCTTTTGTCAAAGATTAATCGACTAAAGATGTGTGGGTTTGTTTCTGTATCTTCTATTCTAATCCACTGGTCAGTATATCTGTTTTTGTGCCAGTACCATGCTGTTTTTACTACTATTGCTCTATAGTATAGTTTGAAGTCTGGGATTGTAATGCCTCCTGCGTGTTTCTTGTTATTGAGAATTGCTTTGGCTATTCTAGGTCTTTTCTTTCTCCATATGAAGTTCATGATTGATTTTTCTAGGTCTCTGAAGAATGTCACTGGTATTTTAATGAAAATTGCATTGAACCTATAGATCAGTTTTGGCAGAATGGCCATTTTGATGATATTTATTCTGCCTATCCATGAGCACAGGAGATCTTTCCATCTTCCAAGGTCTTCTTCAATTTCTTTCTTTAATGTTTTATAGTTTTTGTTGTAGAGGTCTTTTACATCTTGGGTTAGGTTTATTCCTAGGTATTTTATTGGTTTTGAGGTTATAGTGAATGGAATTGTTGTTTTTGTTTCTTTCATTGTGGATTCGTTGTTGGCATAGAGAAAGGCCACTGATTTCTTTAGGTTGATTTTGTAACCTGCGACTTTGCTGAATTTGTCAATCAGCTCCAGAAGTCTTTTGGTTGAGTTCTTTGGGTCTTCCAGATAAAGGATCATGTCATCTGCGAATAAGGATAATTTTACTTCCTCTCTTCCTATGTGGATTCCTTTGATTTCCTTCTCTTGTCTGATTGCTGCAGCAAGAGTCTCAAGGACTATATTGAAAAGGAGTGGTGATAGTGGGCATCCTTGTCTTGTTACTGACTGTAGCGGAAATTCTTGCAGTTTTTCCCCATTCACTATAATGTTGGCTTTGGGTTTGCAGTATATTGCCTTGATGATGTTGAAGTACTTTCCTTCTATCCCAATTTTTTGCAGTGTTTTTAACATAAATGGGTGTTGGATTTTGTTGAATGCTTTTTCAGCATCTATTGCTATGATGATGTGGTTTTTGTTCTTGGTTCTATTTATGTGGTGAATAACATGTATTGATTTGCGTATGTTGAACCATCCTTGTTTTTCTGGGATGAAACCGACTTGGTCGTGATGTATTATTCTCTTGATATAGTTTTGAATGCGTATAGCTAGTATTTTGTTTAGAATTTTTGCATCTATGTTCATTAAGGATATTGGTCCGTAGTTTTCCTTTCTTGAGGTATCTTTATTTGGTTTGGGGATGAATGTGATACTGGCCTCATAGAAGGAGAGATTCTCTGTTTTTAAAGTGAATAGGTATTGGAGCTTGTTAAATGGCTTTGTCATGGAAAACACAATACTTCTATTGAGAGTCCTGAGGAATATCCAGGTTCAGGAAAGGGAAACTCACCTCAGGATTTTGGGGTCCTTGGTTTCTATGTCAGAAAAGGATTTCTACACATGCCAGTCAGAGACAAAGATTTTTTTAGAAAAAGGGATACATGTTCACAGACCCTTACAATCCTTTTTTTTTTTTTTTTTTGGGTGGGGGTGGTGGTTGTCTGGGGATGGAATCCAGGGGCATTTGACCTCTGAGCTACATTCCCTGCCCTGTTTTTTTATTCTTTATTTTGAAACAGGGTCTCACTAAGTTGTGGAGGACCTCACTAAGTAGCTGAGGTTGTCTGCAAACTGCATTCCTCTGGTCTCAGCCTCCCAAATGCTGGGATTACAAGCGTGCGCCACCACTCCTGGCTTCCTTACAACCCTTTTATAGGGAACTCTGAGAGGAAGTAGTTAGGGACTCCCAACCATGTGAGGTAACTGGTCTCCTTTCTTTGAATCTTTGGGTTCTCACCATTTCATTGGTGGGTGCTGGGTGATACCTGGCCTCAGCAAAAGATATGAATTCTGTTAAGGATCCTAGGCTTGCCAAGCACCCAAAGAAGTTCAGGTGTGAAGATAGACCATTTTCATTAAAAGTATGGTCTATTAAGGGCTTTCACTTAAAGAGTAGACCCTATAAAGTGACGTTAAGGATTATGAAGTTTTTAGATTTTAAAACTATATTTTTCCTCTCTTCCCAGTTTGTGTCCTCTCTACCTAACATTTTATTTCTCCTACCTCATTTCCCCCTTGAGACTTTAATCCCTTAATCGTAAGAGTTTATGAAGGTCAAAGTCCATCTTTCAAAGCTTCAACACTGACAAGGGATGAAGGCTCTCCCTACATGAGAACCAGAAGTTGTGCCCTCACTGGTCTAAAAGAGACATAGGAAGGCCAGTGTTATTTGGCTGTAGAATCATTGTCCTTTGATGTTCTGGAAAATAAGGCATAAACATGCAATATCAACCCAACAGCAATAACTCAAACAACAGAAGAGTATTCCAATACAAAGTCTACTGGCCAAGAAAATGAGAATTATACTCCATAAAGATGTTCCAGAGAACCAGGACATAATTACATCACTGAAACTTAAGACAATCAACATATTATTAATTTTGGAGCAAAAGTCTTATAGACCTTTATAGAAGGCACATTTTCAGAATTATCAAGGATATATGTAAGATAGTCTTCCTCATAATTTGCATTTCATTATTTATTAGTGAATTTCTCTCAGCTGTGTCATTTAAAGCCTTTTGTATATATTTACTAATTTACTAAAGGATTCTATATACCATATTACATCTTCAAACCCAATATTGGTAACAAAGAAAGCAAATGATCATACCAGTGAAAATCATCTTGTCCACCAACTTTGTAGGTTTAGCAAATTGGCTGGACCTTCAGTAGTTTTAGTCTAACATCCAGGTACCAAGGGATATCCCAATGTATACCTTCTTATTTAGCCTGGAGGTAGCCATGGCCAGTGGTTGGTGCCATATAGCCATTGGGTGTCACTAGATGTTGTCCATCTTATTCCTGCCTTTAACTTCTAATTCGTGGTAATCCAATCAGTATACTTTAATATAATCATAAAATTGCAATTATCTATACTAATGCATCCCAGTTTATGGGTGGAATTAATCAAATAATTGAGACTTTTTTTTACTCCAGCAAAGAGGCTGTCCTATAATGGGTGTCATCCAGACATTTTCATCCCATATTTGAGAGTATCATTAAATATTTTTCACTATCACTTTTTATTTTTGATGTCTCTACAATTTGGGATAAATTAGGTTGAACAAAATGCCACATATAAATAATAGTCTCATTTAGAGAAATTTTCCATGGCCTCTTTGATATAAAGTCTCATTTATGGGCCACTAGAAAACATTAGGTCTGGTAGCAAGCTTTAAAATGGTATTTTCATTTTGTCATGCTTTCATGAGCTCTTGGAATTTTAACCAATCATCTTCTTGAAGGGGGTATACCCATCAAGGTAATTTAGATGAGCTGAAAGTGTGTAATAGCCCACAAATCCAACAGGCATCTTTATTTAATCTCTGGCATATTGTTGTATCCAGTCCAGGAAAAGAAAACTTTTTCTGGAACAATGATGCAGAAATTAGGAGAGAAATAAATTGATGGTTTCTAGACTGAATAAACATAACCTAGTCTTCTTGGTTGGTTGGTTGGCTGGTTGGTTGGTTGGCTGGTTGGTTGGTTGGTTGGTTGGTTTGTAATAATCGGCTAAAGGCTCACAGGAATAGTGATCACAGGTCTTATCAGTGTCTTTAATTTATTCCTAGCTTCATCAGAATCCTGATGAAAAAAGTCTCAGGAGGGACAGGTTTAATTCTAGACATAAGGAATCCAGGAATTGTGTCCCTGTAGTTTAATAGTGGAGGTGCTAAGAAAAACTTCGATAGGACCCTTCCATTTTAGGAGAATCTGATGTAAGGGTGAGCCTTTTTTGAAGGTCTTGAGTAAAACTAACTACATATTTCTTGTGTTCTAGAGTCAGTGACAGCAACTGAGGTTAGGAAAGGCCTTCCATGAAGCATTTCATAAGGACTCAGTTGAAGAGAAGTTTTAGGAGCAATCTTAATCCTTAATTGAACAATGGATAGTAAGTATAACCAGGGCTTTGAGGTCGTATGGCTTAGTTTCCCAAGGTGGTTTTGATTTGTTAGCCCTCTCAACCTTTCCTGACAATTAGGGCTGCCAGGAGCCAGATAGTAAGATATGCCCAGACATCATGATACCTCCTATGTTACCTTTGTGACAAAGGTTCGTTGTCACTTTGAAGTGACCTAGGGAGTCTAGGAATAATTTCCTTTAATAATGTCTCAATAACTTCTTGGAACTTTTTAATTTGGGTAGGATATGCTTCTACACACCTATAAAATGTGTCAGCAAAAGCCAGGAGATATTTATATCCTTGGCATATGAACATCTGTATAAAGCCCATTTTCTTGTCTTCCCCAGAAAATATGCTCCATTGTTGTATTGGGTTAAGTAATGGTAGTGGCCTGGCTTCCCCCACCCCCAGTTATTACAAAGGCAGAGGGGGCAAGCCCTTGTGACCTCTCAAATGGTAGTCTTGAGGCTTTTTCCTCCAAAGGCATAGACAACCAAAGTGGTCAGTGCCCTTCTCAGATGGCATGAGTCATAGAATGCTTTAATAATTTGCCAATGATTAGGTTCAGGTAATAAGTTTACGTTCTCTTTCCCTAGTCCATCAGCAATTTTCAGTCAGTTTATATCCATGCTGAATTATCCATTTTCTTTTTTTTTGTTTTGTTTTGTTTTTTTTTTTTGTGGTACTGGGGTTCCTGGAAGCCCTTCTACCTCCGGGCTACACTCCCAGACACCTATTTTGTATTTTTATTTGGAAACAGGGCCTCTTAAGCCAGCACACGTGCCTGGCTTCAAATCTGTGAGATCCTCCTGTCTCTGCCTACCAAGCGCAGGGATTACAAGCGTGCGCCACCACGCCCGGCGAATTATCCATTTTCAATTTCAATATAGAATGGGCTTGTATTTAAGTTTGGAGAAAGAGGGATTAGAGCCATTTCTGAAATGCCTTGATGTACTGCCTACCTAGCATTTTTATCTGCTAGTGCATTTCCCTGCATTCTGGAGGAATTGCCCTTTTGGTGTCCTCTGCAGGGCACTACTGCTACCTGGACTGGAAACCACACCACCTCCAAAAGAGAGAATTTCAGGACCATGCTTGATGGGAATTTTTTTACTGAGAAAAGTCCCATTTCTTTTCTTATGCAGCATGAGCATGAAGAACTAAGAAAGCATAATTAGAATCTATATGTGAGCGCCTCTGTGGCTTTTGAGTTCAAAGACTCTTGCCAGGCTTCTAAGGACAGTATAAGCTGCCAACCTCCTGCTATGTGAATCTGCACAGCATGGAGAATTTACCCTGCCACCCAAATGTGAAGCTAAGGCATATAGAACAGACTGAATTTATGCTCTTTGGATCCATGAAAGTCATGAACAGAAATTTTACACACACACACACACACACACACACACACACACACACACACCATTTAAAACAAGGATAAAAAAAATGTAGTAGATTTACCAGTGTCATTGTCCCTGAAAGGCCCATTTGGGGCACCAAAACTTTGTCATGGGAAACATAATAATTCTTTGGAACTTCATCTCAGGACCTTGAAGTCCTTGGCTTTCAAGAAGAAAAGAATTTCAGCATGTGCCAATCAGACACAAAGACAGAGGTTATATTTAGGAAAAGTAGGGATACATGATCAAGTAGAACTCGGGCCACCTCAAGAGTGTGAGAGGCACTTGTGATTTTTACAATCCTTCTTTTATAGGGGATCCTGAGAGAAGGTGGCTTGAGATTCATGGCAGGGATAGGGTGACATGGGGTGCTTGGTCTCCTTTTTTGAATTTTCAGGTTCTGGCCGTGTCACTGGTGGGTGCTGAGTGCTGCCTGGCCTCAACAAAAGATGAGAATTGGCGGGGGGGTCCTGTTTGTCAAGCATCCAGGGAGTTCAGGTATTAAAATAGGGCATTATGATTAAAAGTGTGGCCTATTAAGGGCTTTTGTCTAAGAAAAAGGCAGACACTATAAGGTGACATTATGGATTATAAAGTTTCTAGATTTTAAAACTATATTTTTTCCTTTACTTTCCAGTTTATCTCCTTTCTTCCTAACATTTTGCCTCTCCTATCCTACCTGTTTTCAGCATCTATTGAAATGATCACGTGATTTTGGTCCTTAGTTCTGTTTGTGTGGTGCATGATTTCTTGCTGTGGTTTTCAATGTTCTGAAGTTTTGTGTCTAAGTTCATGAATTATATTGGTCTGCAATTTGTTTTTCTTTAGCTGTCTTTATTCTGTTTTGGTGTTAAGGTGATATTGGTTTCATAGCTTGTATTCGGAAGAATCACATCTCTATTTCATCGAATAGACTGAGAAGTATTGGGATTAGATCCCCTATAAAAGTTTTATAAAATTAGGCTAGGAAACCATCTAGACCTGAGCTTTTCTTTGATGGTAGGTGTTTTATTGCTATTTCAATCACTTTGGTTGCTATTTGTCAGTTTAAATTTTCTATATTTTCTTGGTTAAATTTAGGAAGGTTGTAAGTATCTAGAAATTTATCAATTTTTATAGGTTTTCTATTTTGTGGAGTATAGTTTTTCAGAATATTTTCTGATGATCCTCTGGATGTCCAAGCTGTCTGTGGTAATATCAACTATATTGTCTCTTGCATTAGTAATTTGGGTTCTTTCTTTTGGTTATGTTGCCTAGTGGTTTACCTACCTTGTTTATTTTTTTCAGGAAATCAGCTTTTAGTTTTGTTGATTTTGTTGTTGTTATTGTTGTTATTTTGTTTTGTTCTTTACGTCCTTGATTTCTGCTCTGATTTTAGTAAGTTTTTGTTTCCTAGGAATTAGACTGTTCCTGTTTCTCAAGCGCTTTGAGGTGTGCCATTAGGTTGATTATTTGAATTTCTTTTCTTCTTATATGACCATTCAATGCTATGAATTTTCCTCTTATTCTTGCCTTCAAAGTGTCCCAGTGTCTGGTGCTGAATCAGCAGGGCTCAGGATGACACAATGAAAAAAAAAATGCTCTTGTGACTTTATTCCTAGTCTCAAAGAGTTGAGAGGGGAGAAGGCAAGAAAGACAAACTTCTTGAGCAAAACTCAGATCTTCCTATTATGACAGGTTTACAGAATTAAGGCTGGATCATTAAATAATTAATTTAATCATTGAATCATTTTGATGAAGACATAGAACACTGTATTAGGAATGCTTTAGAAGAAGTTATCTGGCAGTTTTGCAAGAGCAACAGAGGTTGCTATCTTCAGCTCCCTTCTTGGGAGGATCTTCCACTCTTAAGCAAAGCAAGCAAAATGTGTAGTAAAACAATTAAATAGCATAGATAGTGAGGAGGCACTGTGATTACTGTCTTCAGTTCCCTCAAAAAAGGCAATTTTCTGCCAGATCAAGCAAAAAGCTATAAATCCTTAAGCCAATATTTTTTAGACTTGGAGCAGTTTTCTACATTTCACAGATTTTGATATATTGTGTCTCTATTTTAATTTTAATTTTTTCTAGGATTTTTTATTTCTCCCTTATTTCTTCTATGATCCAGTCATCATTCAGCAGTGTGGTATTCAATCTCGATGTACTTATGTAATTTCTCTAGTTCTTTTTATGTTGATTTCTAATATTCCATTATGGTCTGAAAAGATGCGAGATATTGCCACATTTTTTAAATTTCCAAGTACTTGCTTTGTGGCTTAAGATATGATATATTTTGGAGAAGCTTCCATGGGCATCCGTAAATAATGTGTATTCAAGCCAGGCATGGTGGTGTATTCTTGTAATCCCAGTATTTGGGAGGCTAAGACAGGAGGATCTGGGTTCATGGCCAGCCACAGATACTTGTGAGGCCCTCCACAACTTAGTGTGACCATGTTTCAAAGTAAAAAATAAAAAAGTTGAACTGGGTGTGTAGCTCTGAGGTAGAATGCCTCTGGATTCCATCCCCAGCAACACACACACACACACACACACACACACACACACACACACACACACAGAATGTATAATCAGCTGTAGTTGGATGAAACATTCTGTATTTATCTAGTAAGTCCAATTGGTTTATGGTATTCTTTAGGTCTCAGGAATCATCTCTGATTTTTAGTCTGGAAGATCAGTCCAGTGCTGTGAGAGGAGTATTGAAGTCTCCAGTATTATTGTATTGGTGCCCATATGAGACTTAATGTCACAAAGATTTTTTTAATAAAAGTGGCATTGATGTTCAGAGCAAAAATGGTCACTATCATTAAATATTTTTGTTGAATTGTTCCTTTTACCTGTAAAAATGACCTGCTTTGTCTCTTGATAAGCTTTGGCTCTATTTTGTCTGATATGAGAGTTGCTACCCTTGCTTGTATTTGAGTTCCATTTGCATGGGTTACCTTGTTCCAGCCTTTCACCTTTAGTTTGTGAATATTTTACCTGCCAGGTGTGTTTCTTGCAGATAGCATATAAATGGATTATGATTTTTAATCCATTTTTACACTTTATGCCTTTTATTGGGAAGTTGAGGTCATTGATATTCAGTGTAATTACTGAGAAATGATCTTTTATTTTTGGTGGTACTGGAGTTTCTGGAAGGCCTTATACCTCCAGGCTACACTCCCAGACCTATTATATACTTTTTTATTTGGAAACAGGGTCACTTAAGCCAGCACAGCTGGCTTTGAACCTGCACGATGCTCCTGTTTCCACATCCCAAGTGCAGGGATTACAAGTGTGTGCCACCATGCCCAGCTGAGAAATGATTTTTAATTCCTATCATTTTGAGTTATCTTTTCCATTTGAGTTCTTATTTACTTAGTTGTTCTTCTTAGTTGTTCATTTGATGAAAATTTCCTTTCAGTCTGTTGTTTATTTTTTATTTCCTTTTTATAATTTATTTCTTTGAGTATTTCCTGTAGTGACAATTTGGAAGACATTAATTATTTCAACTTCTGTTTGTCATGAAAGATTTTTGTTTTACCATTTAACCATCAGATATTATTATTATTATTATTATTATTATTATTATTATTATTATTATTTTGCTGTGCTGGGGATGGAACCCAGGGGCATTCTACCTCCAAGCTACACCTCTAACCTATTTTTTTATTATTTATTTTAAAACAGGGTCTCACTGAGTTCCAAAAGACCTCACTAAGGAGTAGCTGAGGCTGTTCTCTAACTGTAATCCTCCTGTCTCAGCCTCTCAAATGCTGGCATTACAAGCTTGCACCACCATGCCTGGCTAACCATCAGATTTACAAGATGTCTTTGCTGGGTAGAGCAGTCTTAACTGGAAGTTTTATTTTAAGATTGAAATGTGTTACTCCAGATATTAGTTCTCTGAAGAGGTTTTCTATTCATTTGGTTCTGGCTTCTAGACCCTCTCCTATGCATATTATTCTTAGATTTTCTCTTTTAAAGTTATCCCAAATCTCTTGGATGTTCAGTTCATGCTGTTGAATTTATTTTTCTGTATTATAGACTTTCTGTTCGTTTTTGTAATAATCATCTTCTAAGAGTAAGACTTTTTTTTCCAGGTAGTCTAGTCTACCATTGATGGTTTGTATTAAAGTTTTTGTTTCATTTATTACTTCACTCTGCTTCTTTTTGATTACTGGGTAGGATATTAATTTGTTAACAGGATCTTTCATATCTTTCAGACTGTGTCTGATCTTTTCTAAAATCCTGAACATTTCAACTATTAGTTTTGAAATGAGTTGGTGAGTTCTTTTGTGAGGGTTGTAGAGACTCATTGTTTTCTTGATATTTTTAATGTTTTTAGGTTTTATACTTTTGTATCTCTGTTGCATTTGCTGCCTCTCTCTCTCTCTCTCTCTCTCTCTCTCTCTCTCTCTCTCTCTCTCTCTCTCTTCTCTCTCTCTCTTTCTCTCTCTGTACAATTTCTATGTCTAATCACTCTCTTTTTTTATGAGATCCTATTCTGGAGGTAAATATTTCCCTCAAGATATATCTCAAAAGTGAATAGTCTCAGCCATATCAGAAGTCACAGCTTTCTGTTAACTATTTATCAACCTATAATACCATCTCTGGAGTCTGTGTCTCATATCATGCCTGTTGCTCTACCTGTAGACGGATAGCACTGGTTTTGTTATTCCAGGACTCTACCTGATGCAATGGTGACACTGATGGATTGCAGATGTTAAAGGCTATAGATTTGTCTGTTGCCTCCCAAATAAAGAGTGGTCTCTGAGTTGATTTTTTTCTTTTTTTCTTGGATTGATGCTTGCTTAGAAGAGATGTGAATGCTGTTCCAGAACTCTAGTTCAAGTCTCTACTCCCCTGCTTGCTGGTTTTCCTACTTTGTTAATGAGGCAGTGTGGAATGGAAATGCAGGGAGGTACTGGCTGAGACTTCTGGTTGCTTTGGAGAGGCTATTCTGAGCGGGGAGGGTGGCCCAGTGGCCCAGAGTTCACAAATCTTTTTTAGACTTAATTGCCAGCACCACTAATAAGAGAGAGAAGATTGTAAAAAAAAAAAAAGGCAGAAAAAAAATAACAATAGGGAAAAGAGAGAAAAACCCTACAAATAAATGAACATATGACAGAAAAATTAAAAAACCCACAAGCAAAAAAACTTCTCACACTTAGCTTCTGCAGCCCTCTTGGGTCTGTATTGAGGGCCCATTTATTACTGTGAGTTTCTAAGTATATTCCATGCATTCCCACCTGCTTGTAAACCTATAAAATGAAGTCAGTCTGCAGCTCTAGTGCTATGTCTTCCAGTGGGACCCTGGGACAATGTCTTACTCTATCTGCATGAGCACCAAGAACTGAATGACAGATGCCAGGCACAGGCACTTCTGTGAGTTGGGATTCCACACTTCCCACAGAAATGGCTGGGTTGGTCTGTGACTTCTATGCCCAGTGTTTTCCTCAGGATTCATGTGTGGCATGTAGCCATGTGCTACATGTATTCCAACCTTCTTTTCATGGTGTCTTTTCATTTACCCATTGTGTAGGGCCTGCACTCACCTCCCTGTGGGTCATGCACTCACCCCTGCCACTGGGCACATGGTTGGTCTAAGGAGGTAGGGAGGGATGGGTTCATGAGTTTGGTTACCTTTTTCTCTTTTATGTCACTGCACGAATGCATGATTCTGTGTTTCGTGCCCTTGCTGTCTGTGGAATAATCTCGTTGTTGGATATGAGATTTTCCAGGGTTTCTAAAGAGGTAGGGATGCACACTATTGTTCCTGTTTTGAGTTTCCAGTTTCTCGTGGATTTGTTGCTTCTTTTTTTTTTTTTCTCTATTGGTGTTTAAAAGCATCCTTGTAAATATTTTTTAGTTCCTCTGTTTTGTTGTTGTTGTTGTTGTTGTTGTTGTTGTTGTTTGTTTGTTTGTTTGTTTCCACCATTTATGAAAGTAGTCTGGGATGTGGGTTACAGCTCAACTTAGAGTTCCCAAAGTGAGTTAAAGGCAAAATCACTTTTGGGTCTTAATCCATCATTATTTTCCTCTCTTCTCTAAACTCCATTTCAATAAATATGGTTTTAAGAATATATCTAAAAAATATAAATAACTCTTGTTAACTATCTTTTATACCTAGATTAGAAAAATTATTGCCCAGATTCAGGCTTTCTCTTTAATAAGCCGGGCGTGGTGGCACACGCTTGCAATCCCCGCGCTTGGGAGACAGAGACAAGAGGATCGCACAGGTTCGAAGCCAGCCGTGAACGCTGGCTTAGGAGACCCTGTTTCCAAATAAAAATGTAAAAATAGGTCTAGGAGTGTAGCCCGGAGGTAGAAGGGCTTCCAGGAACCCCAGTATCACCAATATATATAATATATAATATAATATATAATATATAATATATAATATATAATATATAATATATAATATATAATATATAATATATAATATAATAATATTATATTAATAATATTAATTAATATCATATTATTTTAATAATATTATAATATTATATTAATATAATATATAATATAATATAATATATATAATATATATATATCACAGAGGCAGTGGTCTTAAGTTCATAACTGCTGAAATTCGCCAAGAATTCTGCGATTGGAATCAATTGAAGAAAGATTCTCGAAAGAAGCAAAGTTTTCACTTGAGTAAAATTAGTTTTACATCAGATTTATATTAGTTCCTTATAGTTGTTATTTTCTCAGCAACCAAATAATAAGTGACCATCATACTTAATTCTGAAAATTTTAGAAAGATTATCTGTCTTTTATCTAATAATTACCTAAAATAATCAGGGTATATTGTTTTTGCAATAATGGAGATTGAACTCCTCAGGGCTTCACACATGCTAAAATACTTAATCTTAAGTATTTGATCTGAAGAAAATCAAGTAAAAAAATTGAGAAATAGTCATGTACCACATAATGTTTTGATAGTGACTATACCATATAGCCCAGGTGGGGAGTAGACCATGACACATAGGTTTGGGTAAGTATATGCTAATGATGTTCATGCAATGAGCTCACCTGACATCACCTTTTCCACAACCTATTCCTATAGTTAAGCTATACATTCCTGTAATCTATTTAAGATCTCTGGTGGCACAGAGTCCAATGGCTTCTGTCACCATAAATAACTCTAGCTTCCCTGCCACAATCTCATAAACCTGCCAGGGATATTGGCCAAAGGATTTGGTGATACTTCTTTAATTCCTCTCTTACTGCCTATAGATAACCTTGCTTCCAGTTTCACTAATGAAATTGAAAACCTAAGTTTGTGCCTTCACCCCTGCAATGCCACTGTCCTTGGTCTCTTCCACTTTTCTCTATAGTGTGAAAAGAAAAGGTTTCGGAACTCTAACACCCATCAACACCCTGTTGCTCAGGCATGGATAAAGGAAACTTTACCGTGTTGCAAGTGAGGGTTGGGGTGAATTGGGAATGAAGTAAAATAGGAGAGATAAATATGTAAAAAGATAAATGAGAAAGAAAAGGAAGACTATAGCTTTAAATCTCAAAACTCCAAGATCACTCTCCCCTTTAAAATGAAGGCCTGTTTTCCTCCAAGCCTAAATTCTTTTATAGGTTCAATAAATCTTTGAGCACTAAAAGTCCAGTTAATTCATAACTATGTATTTGTTAGCTTACAGAATATACTTAAACTGATCAAAAGAAGTCTAGAGAAATATATTGTTCAAAGCCTAAGAGCTACCCATCAGTCAGATAATGTCAGCCTGAAGATTCTTAAGAACCAGATCATCATCCCTGCTCTGTGCTCCATTTCAAAGGAATCCAGCTCATCAGACTGACACAGCCTACATACCTCTCTTGCTTACTATTTTCTCACCATTGACAAAATTTCCTGTCAAATAAGAGCCATGCCTTCCCAGAGCTGTCTCTTCTCTGATCTCTCACTCTGGACATGGTCAACATCCTCCCTTGAATGTGCTTGACTAAATAAACCTGCCCATAGCTCTGCTATTTACTTCAGAATTTTTTTTAATCCATGTCTGTGCAAAACTCTGTCTTTATCATTTTCAAGAAGAGCTTCTGTACTCCCTTCTTTGGTGCACTTCCTCTATGTCTTTCCCTATGTCCATGTCTTCTTCCATCTTAGAAAAAAATATAGTTAGTCCTCCATCTCTTTTCTTCATTCAACTGCTTTTTGCCACCATTCTCAGAAATAGCTTTGTCCTCTTAAATACAATTTTATTTTATACTAGGTTGTTATAGCTTGCTTAACTCCCTTTTTAACAAATTGCACCTTCAGTGACCTTTTTTCTTTTCCTTACGTTTCTTAACAATTGTTATTCAACTCTCTCTCTCTCTCTCTCTCTCTCTCTCTCTCTCTCTCTCTCTCTCTCTCTCTCTCTCTTTCTCTCTCCTTTTTTTTCTTTTTCTCTCTCTTTTCCCTTTCCCCACATGGCAAGAAGCTTAGTTCTGTGTGTGGTTCTTTCTCTACAAGCTCATTGATTCTGCGACTATTACCTTTATAAAGAATACCCTCAAGATTTTTACCTTGTTTCTACAAAGGGGTGATTAGATTTCTTACCTCTGACATTTGTGGAGCATTCTTTCCCTGGGAGAACAACATAAGGTGATCACACACATTCTGGAAACTACTACATGTAATTCCTGACTTTACCAAATGTAATAAATAAATCACTGGGAAAGTTTCTTACTTACTCGGAACTTGAGTGTTCTATTTTAGAAAATGAGACTAATATTTAATAATGGTTTCATTAGATTCTTGGAGAATTAAATAAATTATATAAAAACAGGTCCAGTGGGATATGCTGTTGCATGTCTTGGGTGAGACATAGGATCACAGGTTTCAGGCTCGCCTCTGCAACTTAGTAAGACCCTGTTTCAAAATAATAGGCCACTTAGCTCCCAGTGGCCAAAAATTTATTAATATTGTGTGTGGTACTAGAGGCAGAACCAGGGGCATTTCTACATCTGGGCTATACTCACAGACCTAGTTTATACTTTATTTGTAAACAGGGTCTCACTAAGTTGCTGAGAGCCTCACTAAGTAGCTGAGGCTCACTTCAAACCTGTGCGATCCTCTGGTCTCACCCTCTCAAATGCTGGGATTACAAGTGTGCGCCACCACACTAGGCTTAGGTGGAACCATATATAATTCCAAGACAACCCCGACCCCAGGGATCCAACTTCTCCAGCCACACCCTACTGGCTCACACCCAGAAAAATCTTCTAGGATTACAGCTCTCATGACTCAACTCATATCAAATCCCTAATGTCAACAAATGAGACTATAACACTGTGCATGGCTGAAATCTGGTGAATAGTGATCAAGTTAAATATTGCCAGTGATAAATCAGGCTCATAACAACTTTCCTGCTATGATATTTTGAGAAGTGGGCCTTGGCTCACTGGTAGTCATAAAAACACCAAACCTCAATTTCAGCATGAGAAAATGTCGGACAAACCCAAACTGGGAATTTCCATAGAATTCCTGAAAACATTCAAGGTCATAAAAATGAGAAAAAAAATTGTTTCCATTGAGAAACTGTCACAGATCAGAGGAGTTTAAGAAAGCATAATGACTTAATGTCATTTGGTGCTCTGGGTCACATCTTGCAATAGAAAAAGGCATAAAGGAAAACTACAGAAATCAAAGTCATGTTCATAGTTTTGCACCTTTCTTAGTTTGCTAGATTCTCACCAAGGTACCATGGTTATGTAAGATAGTAACATGAGCTAGGTATGACGGCACATACTTATAATCCCAGCACTTCAGAGGCTTAGACAGTAGAATAGCAGGTTCAAGGCCAGCCTAAGCAACTTAGTGAGACCATCAGCAACAGAACCTATTTCAAAATAAGAAATAAACTAAGACTTGTAGCTCAGAAGTAGAATGCCTCTGGATTTAATCTCCAGTATCCCCCCCAAAAAAAGACATTAACATGATAAAAATTTGTTCTTTTTAATTATTTTATTTTTTAAATTTTTTGTGGCAATTATTTATTATTTTTTGTAATCATACATCACTTTGGAATACAAGATTTGAGAGGACATACAAGCACATATCATCCAATAAGCCCTCATCCAATCCCTATCCCATTCCCTTCCCCTCCCTCGATCCCATAACATGAGAAGAATTTGGATGAGAGGAACAAAGGACTTCTTTTTATACTCTTCCAACTTTTCTATAAATTTAAAATTATTGCACAATAATTTATTTTAAATAAAACTCACATAAACTTTTTGATTGCCACATAGCACATGCTCATTAAATATCTGCCATTAATAATATTTTCCCATGGTCTCTCAACAACCTCTTCTCAGTGGTAGGTGATACTATGCCTTGATACCAGTCCTCAGTCTTTAGAATGTTGATTTGGTTATCTGGGTTTTATTTTATTTATTTATTTATTTATTTATTTATCTTTGGTGGTACTGGGGTTCCTGGAAACACTTCTACCTCCGGACTACACTCCCAGACCTATTTTATATTTTTATTTGGAAACAGGGTCTCTTAAGCCAGCGCATCTGGCTTTGCACCTGCGCGATCCTCCTGTCTCCGCCCCCCAAGCACGGGGATTACAAGTGTGAGCCACCACGCCCAACGGTTATCTGGGTTTTAAATCTCCTAAAATGTTCCTGTAACTTTGATCTCCAGACACTGTTCTTATCAATGACTCTTCCAGCTGTATTTTCATAACTCCTACACATCAAGTTATAAATACCAATTCTCCCATTCCAGCTAAGCCACACCTCATACTTTTAGCATTTGTAACTGTCTTGTCTCTGATATCTTGAAATTTTCCTTTCTAATTGAAGCCTCTTCTCTCCTGTCTCATTTCTTTCTTGTTCAGCTAATTCTTCACCTTCTCTGACCTCCAGACCCTT
The DNA here is from genome assembly GCF_963383645.1 of Muscardinus avellanarius. Taxonomy (NCBI): domain Eukaryota; kingdom Metazoa; phylum Chordata; class Mammalia; order Rodentia; family Gliridae; genus Muscardinus; species Muscardinus avellanarius. The sequence goes on along the minus strand of NC_137795.1, from coordinate 33,928,822 downwards.
GAGTTCACATTGTCCTTGTTCAGTCCATTTGTGTGGACCTCAGTATCAGAACTTCAGCTGTATTTTGCTCATATCCTGAATTTGCTCACTTCTTCATTGGTAACTGCCACAACAGCCCATAGCCCTGGAAAAGGCACCTTGTTTTCCTGATAAGCAGTCTTTCTAGAGAAAGTCACAAAACTGAAGCAATTAGGCTCACCAGATTCATACCATGTCTGCAGCAAAGACAGATGATTGTCTATAGCCATAGTCTCTTCCTTTTCTTAATAAGGGATCCTTGACATTCTGCTGGTTATATTGTGGGTAAAAAAGACCACATTTACCAGCCTCCTTTGTGGATAGATGGACTGAACATGCCTAAATATATGAAAGGAAAAATTTTTACAATACTTTTTGGAAGGCTGTTTAGCTGCCTAAAGAGATCCAATACTACTCACTGGCAAAAGTCAGTTTTAATTTTCTGCTTTTCCTCTTTCTGGGCAGCACAGGAGAATAGGATACATAGTGATCTAGGATATATCTTGATCCATTGTGACAAAAGCTGTCAAGTAGAATGGTGAAGCAAAAACAGAAAGTGCTAGGGCCCCTCCTGACTCAGAAAAGCTAGGCAAACCCTCATCTGCCTGCTTCTGCATGTCTTGTATTCAGAGATAAACAGATTTTCTACCCCACCACTCCCACCATACCCCATATTCTCACTCTACAATGACATCTCCAACTTGAATGAAAATATACTGACATAATATTCAATTTTCTACTCTTTGCCATATAAATATATATATATATATATTTATAAAATATATATATATTTATATATATATATATATATATTTTAGTGGAGCATTTTATTAAAGTATATTATATATATTATATATAATATATATATATATATATTTTAGTGGAGCATTTTATTAAAGTATTGATGATGGAATAAGAGGTGTTCTAACCTCTGAGCTACATCCTCAACCCTTTTTATTTAAATGGAGTCTCACTGAGTTGCTGAGACTGGCCTCGAATCTGTTTCACCCTCTCAAGTACTAGGATTGCAAGAGTGTATCACAGCACATGACTTTTCCTTTACATTTCTTTCAACTATCCCCTCAGATTCTTCTTTCCCCTGTCTTTTTCCTGCATTTTAATTTTTTTGGGGGGGGCTGGGCCTGGGGATGAAACCCAGGGGCATTCGACGTCCGAGCTACACACCTTGCCCAATTTCTTATTCTTTATTTTGAAACAGGGTCTCACTAAGTTGTAGAGGGCCTCACTAAGTAGCTAAGACTGTCCACGAACCCTCTGCATCTTAAGATTTTTAATGAATTATTTTTTGTCACATAAACATAATTAACCCTAGTTCAAAAGGAAAAGAAAACTATCACTGTTTTTCTTATCTCTTGCTTTTCTATTTGTAATAGTTGTACAACTGATAGAGGGACCTACAAAGTCTTGCATTCTTTGCTTTCCTCCAGACCTCTATTTTTCAAACCTTCACTCTGAAATTATACCAATTTTATAAATTCAAATTGTCTATGAAATCAAGAAGTTATTCTTTAATATTTTCTTACCTTGGTTTCTGTATCATTGTACTTTCATAATTATTTCCCTGATTTCTGATTACTCTTGGCTCCCTCTCTCCCTCTGCAATCCTTAAAAAATCACAAGCATAATTTTAAAATGCAATTATTGGACTAAGAAGGCCTGGCCCAGGCCACACTGCTCTTTGAGTGAGTCTACATTTGCTTAGATAGAATTTAAGATCTTACATATGGTTTCAAGAGCTTTCTTGTGCTGTTGTTTTTTACTAACATATATAAGAAGGGAGGAGTGGAAAGTGGCATGAGATACGGAGGGAAATACACCAAGAGCTGTGTGCATGTGGGTTTTTATCATATTGAACCTCACCATAATGTGTAGTTGCAAAGAACTAATAAAATATTTTTTAAAAGCTCTCTACCCGAGCCCTCCAGTTCTGGATTCTTCACGTTGTGAGCCTAGTTCTTCATGTCATTGTCTCCTATAATTCCAGAGACACAGAAAGGGAGAAAGAGCCCTAATTCTTCATGCTCACGACAACTGATAGGCTTGCTTCTGTAAGGCTAGTAGGTTATTCACAGAATGACGACAGTAGCTGCTGCTCCTTTGCCCTTCTACCACAGAGAAGAAGAGGGGTAAAGCAAGAGGCCAGGAGCATCGTCCTTTCTTGTGAATTTTATAGAAAAAATATTTCTTGGAAAAAATATTTTTGTTCAAAACATTGTCATCATTTGTGTCATTGTCATCATTATTCTTGCTATGAAGCAACCTAGTTTTTTTTTTAAACCTTCTATTAAGGGCTCTTTATTATATTGCTCATTATTTTGTTGAATGGCTTCTATTTAAGACTTAGAAAATGTATAACTAAATAAGATTTCACACGTGAAAAATATGTTTCCTCTAGAAGAATGCTGTGTGTTTTGGTTTATTTTTCATTTCACTCTGTTTGCACAGTTAAGAAGTACAAAGTTCAGTCTGTTCTAATATACAGTGGCTTCCCTAGGCTTTCATTTCAGGAAAAAGTATTTGTACTTCTGCCTTACCGTTATCCCCACTGCACATAACTTCCCTCCTGATGTGGGCTGCTTTTGTAAAGTTGAAATATAAGCAGCCACTTATTATTTAAGGTAGGATAAAAGCTATCTGTATAAAGATCCATATAAAGCATCAATGAATGAATGCCATGATGTATAAAGAATATTGCAAGAGAACTGAGCTCTCCATGACTGCCTTTAAATAAAATTTTGAACAATAAATTTAGGCAATGTCTATAGGAGATAGGTGAACTCAGCATGAAAGTAGTACCTAAGGTACAAAGGCAATTTAAGAAGTAATGGTTTTGCCGGGCGTGGTAGTGCATGCTTTCAATCCCAGCATTCAGTAGACTGGAGGACTGCAGTTCTCGGACAGCCTCAGCTACTTAGCGAGGCCCTTTGCAACTCAGTGAGACCCTGTTTCAAAATTAAAAAGACTAAAAAAGCCGGGCATGGTGGCACACGCTTGTAATCCCCGAGCTTGGGAGGCGGAGACAGGAGGATCGCGCAGGTTCGAAGTCAGCCGCAGGTTTGAAGTCAGCAGCGCTGGTTTAGGAGACTCTGTTTCCAAATAATAATTAAAATAGGTCTGGGAGTGTAGCCCAGAGGTAGAAGGGCTTCCAGGAACCTCAGTACCACCAAAAAAAAAAAAAAAAAAGACTAAAAAAATAGGGCTGGGTGTGTTGTAACTCAGAGGTACAATGTCCCTGGGTTCCATCCCCAGTACCACAAAATAAATAATCATAATAATAATAACAATAATAATAATAATGGTTTCAATGCTGTCTTTCCAAAGATTATGACATTTACTCCATGCTCATTATCTCTGGTGTGTGTGTGTGTGTGTGTGTGTGTGTGTGTGTGTGTGTGCCTGCTTGTGTATGTGCACCCATGTACGTGCACATTTGTGTGAATGTATGCATGTGTGCTACTGGGATGTTAGCTAGGAGGAAGTTCTACCTCCTAGCTACACCCACAGCCATATTTTATCAATTATGTTAAAACAGGGTCCCATTAAATTGGCCTTGGAACTGCATTCCTCCTGTCTCAGCCTTCCAAGTACAAAGATCACAAGGGTGTTGTTCCACACACCCAGACACCTACACCTGGCACTTATTTATTTATTTATTTATTTACTTATATTTTGACGTCTAAGTTTCCCAGGCTGGACTCAAACTTGCACTTTCCATTTACTGGGATTAGAGATGTTCACTACCCCACCAGCTTGCTCACACTCTTTTACATTGCCTACTTAAAATTATTGGCAATACCTGTGGAATTCTTTGCATTTGGGCCTTTCATATTCCCTCTCAGAGTTAGCTTAGATCATGTCGTTGCTTCCTATCTTAGATATTATATCTTTTCTTTGCTGGACGAGAGTAAACCAACTGGGCCAGAGTGGAAAGATTTGAGAGAGTGTATTAATAGGTGAGTCATCCTCTTACTACTCCCATAAATAAATGAGGCTATGGGGAAATCATAAGTACTTTCTGAAGGAGGTGGGACCATATTGGAACTTGAGTCATTACTCTGAATTCTCACAGGCTAATGAGAAAACTTAAGTTACACACTTAGAAACAAGGAAATAAAGTGACCTCCTCCAGTCATGATGGAAATAAACTTAGGATTTGCATTTGCGAATTAAGAGTAGATCTTCTAACAGCTGCTCTGTAAGTTCTGCCTGTTGCTTACTGCAGGTTACCTTGTGTACTCACTACATTGCCAGGAGATAAAGATGTTTATTCTATTTTTATAAGTGATTAAGAAAGATTTAAGTAGGTCACAATCCTAACTATTGGAAGGTATGATACCATATATAATTGATGCTGGGAGGCTTAACATTCATAGTGCAATTTGGAATCACATCAGTCATGTTCTTTGTAGCTGATTTTGTTTGTTTATTTTATAATGACGTGATTATACACAAGGGAAGATCCAGTGCCTCAACTCTCCTTATATGCTTCAGTGAAAAATCTACATCAGCCAGGCACACCTGTAATCCCAGTGGGGCACACCTGTAATCCCAGCACTTGGGAGGCTGTCAGGATAACGGGTTCGAGGCCTGCCTGAGCAATTTAGTGATATCCTATTTCAAGAGAAAAAAGATTAAAAGAACTCAGGGTGTGGCTCGGAGGTAGAATGTCCCTGAGTTCAATTCCCAGTACCAAAATGAATACTGAAAATGTGGTATATACACACAATGGAATTTTACCCAGCTATAATGAAGAACAAAATCATGTCATTGCAAGAAAATGGATAGAACTAGAGAGTATTATGCTTAGTGAGTTAGCCAGTCATAGAAAGTTGAGGGTTAAGAAGGTTATTTTTCCCTTATATGTGAAAGCTAGAGTGAAAAATAGAAAACAAAAGGGAGTTTAGATAAATGAGAAAAACACTGAAATAGTGTAAATGGATTGAGAGAAAAAGGTGGGAAAGGGAAAAAAGGAGAATGGATGAAAAGAACAGATCAAATGATTCAAATGATTCTATTTTCATATACGAAGGAATCACTACCAGTCTTAGTATCATGTACAGGAAGGGGTGCAAGAGCAAGTGAAATCTGAAGGGAAACACACCAAGTGCTGTGTCCATGTTTGTTTCACTTTGAACCTCACTATGATGTGTAATCAGAATGCATCAATAAAATTATTTTTGAAAATATTAGTTTATATGTAATATATTTGTATCCTCACATATAGGTTACTTAATTTGTATGTATACATTTCAGCTTTACTTAAGTATGATTAAAAATAAAATTATAGTTACATGCATTTAAAGTATACAACATGGCATTTTGACATACATGTTTTGAAATAATCACCATAGTTAATGCAATCTCTCATATGTACAAAAATAAATGGTGAAAATACCATCTCTCCAGCAACTCTCCAGAGGTAGTTCTTAAAAAGAGGTGAATTCAGATCCTTTCAATCTCTGTGACTTGTGCTTTAAGATTCCCCCACATATAGCTTATATTTTTATACTGTGCTTCCCAGAAGATAGCTGGGAAGCCTCTGCTCCCATTCTTGCATGCTCAGGAGCCAGTGGGCATGGGACAGGTACCCATGCTGACATTCTCAGGGAGAGCCTACCTGCTTCTACAGGCTAAGCGGGTTCTTAGCAATGGGCTAATTTATACATTCTTTTCTGGAAACCAGTGAGGCAAAGAATACCTGTGCAAAGAGTAGACTCCATTTCCAACCAGGAGGAACACACCTTCAGTAGGCTCAGTTTTGAGGTTGGAGGTAAACTTGTGTCAGGGGCATAGTAGGGTCCAGCTGTGGTTGCAGGCAATGTGATTCCCAGGGAATAGAACACAGGTAGAATCCTCATTCAGAGGCAAACTAACAGCAAACAGCAACTTTTTTCTTTAGCAAACTCTATCCCTTATATAGGATTCTGGGCAAAATGGCTCACATCTATGTCAGCATGACGTGAACATGTGTTTACACTTGGCTTAATCACTGCGTATGTATTATACTTAGTCTTTTCACATAAGCTATATGTACTGTGCATGTGTGAGATGTGCGTGGATCTGCAACTGTATGGGAGGCCCACAAGGTCTGCGATTGCAGGGATCATCCCCTGTCACTACCAGCTTGCATTCCCTCTGAGTCCTCACATCTGGCCTAAGAATTCAGTGATCATTAATATAGTTCCAGCATATATTGTATGCACTGCCCAGAGATCCTCTGCTTTACACATTTATACTCACAGGCACAACCCAGGCCACTATGGATTGTATAAACACTGGGGGAAAACTGTAGTTCCTACAGCATTAGAAAGTAACTTAGAGATCCTCTCATTTGTCTTTCTTTTTCCAATGAGCATATTGAATCCCAATAAGTGAATTAACTTTCCCAATACAACATTGTTGGTCCTAGACAAATGTCCACTTATTTTGATAAAAGCAAATTTTATTTTACCCACAATATCAGAAAGCAGGGCTTTATTATCATGTAATGAAGATCATCAGCAATGCTCAGTGCATAGGAGTCCCTGATGGATCTTTATGCAGTGTAGATTTTGACTCAGTAGTTCCAGGCAAGTCCTGAGAATCTGCATTTATAACAAACTTCCTATGCAACCTTCACTTTTGAATAGGGACTATTTATAGGCAACATTCTGCTCCAATGTGTGTGGACACGAGCCTTCAGCAGAAACCTATCCAGAACTTTCCATCATAGATAAATTTCTGGAATGTTAAGGAGTTCCCATCAGATATTTTATTTTTGCAATTCATGAGACAAATAGAATTTCTTGGGAGTGTTCATTTCAGAAGCAAAGTAAAACAAGACGATAGATCGTTTGCACGCTGTCTCCTATTTATGTTAACACACACATTGCATTCCCCCTAGCATCCCTGGCCAAGGAATCTACCATGGTGAAGAAAGTTCACATCTGCAACTCCCACTCAGTTGGAGCATGTTTTGCTTCCTCTTAAGTAACAATTGACATTGCAAAATGAGGACTATGTGATTACCAAAATGTTCCCTGGGAATAGAACTGCTAGCTTTCACTGATAACAAGTTTTCTTCCCTAACTCACATTCCCTCCTGCACACGCTCATTCCTGGGTCCCAACCTTGGCACTGTTGACATCTGGGTATTAGCCATTCCTTGCTGTGATGGGATGTCCTGTCCACAATAGAATGTTTAACAACAACTTCTGGATCCACCAATTTCATAGATTCCCAAAGTTCTTAATACCACCCCCAGGACTCTGTGTATGTGTGTGTGTGTGTGTGTGTGTGTGTGTGTGTGCTGGACTGATCCAGGGTGACAGTACTAGCCTCAGGTACAACTGGGGACATTAAATAAAAATAAGAGGGCTGTGGAATTGCCAAGGAGGGAACTGAGTTTTTTTTCCTTAAAAAGAGGCTAGTAAAAAGACTGGAAATCTGTTTGATGATACTAGCCCTCCACTCTAGGTATGACAACCATGTCTTCAAACATTGCCAAAGGTCCCTTAAAAAGCAACAGTTCAATTGAGAATGACTGCTTTAAAAATAATTTATACTATGTTGAAAAGAACAATTAACTTAAAATATATAATTATATTGTTTCAAATATGAAAGTGATATTAGAACTTCATTGCATTTTAGGGCCATACACTGCGTTAAGATTGGAGAAACCTTTTGGGCATAATTGTATTTTATTCAAATAGTAAAATAAAAGTACTACTAATGTTCTAGTTTTAAATGGCACAAATTTCAGGTAAGCAAATATCCCAGATTCCAGGTCTAGCTTGAGTCTTTGCTGAGATGGTAGGCAGTGAGAAGCCATCAATACCTTTTTTAATTGTTATCAGCACAAATTTAGAATAGATGGTACTAGATCTGTGCACAGACTCCAGCAGCCCCAAAGATCAGGAAACATGTGAGATATTGTTATGTTGTTGTTGTTGTTGTTGTTGTTGTTGTTGTTGTTGTTGTTGTTATTTGGTGGTACTGGGGTTCCTGGAAGCCCTTCTACCTCCAGGCTACACTCCCAGACCTATTTTTATACTTTTTACTTGGAAACAGGGTCTCTTCAACCAGCACGGCTGGCTTTGAACCTGAGCAATCCTCCTGTCTCTGCCTCCCAAGTGCGGGAATTACAAGCGTGTGCCACCACGCCTGGCAGAGATATTGTTATGGTTTAGACACAGATTGTCCTTGAAAGAGCTTATATATGATAAAATGTTCAGAGGTGATAATTAAATCATAAGCATTCCAATCTCATCAGTCAATAATGAACCCATTGATGGTTAGTAGACTTACTGGATGGTAACATGGCAGGTAGGGTGTGGTTAGAGGAGGCTGGTCACTGGTGGTGTGGCCGTGGGGATTAATGTGTTCCTCAGCCCCTGCCCTTGCTCTCTCTGCTTCTGGCCTCCATGATGTGAGAACAGCGTTTCTCATGCACCTACCATTGTGGTCACCATTTATGCTTCTGATCTGGGCCTATAAACTGTCACATCTGAAACTAGGAGCCCCAATAAACTTTTCCTCCTCTAAATTACTTTTGTCAGATATTTTGGTCATAGAGACAAAAAAGCTGACTAAAATAGAAATCTTCAGTGTTATGCAAAGGGCAAACATGCCAACATCACTTGAGGGTAAGCATCCCCATTTTCTGCTCACCACTTGCTTCTCAGACATCTAGCTAGCTAGCTAAATTCTGGAGCAGCTCATGTTGATAGACAGTGACAGTAAGTCAGCTTACATTTTGCTTCATGTGACTTTGTGGGAGTTTTTCTCACTGCAGTGTTAGTGGAAAATGTTTAACTGATATTCAATTGACACAAAGAGAAGAGAAAGAGGGAAATAATTTAGTAGGCATTTGTCTAAAGACTGAGCAAAAATGATTTACTAAAGTAACTGCTCGCTCTTACTTAGATCTGTTATCTCTATGTTAAGAGAATTCTGAAATAAAACATACACAGCAAGTACTTAAAAACTCACTTCTTGTTCATAAATTCTCAAATATTGTTAAGACATGGTGACCTAGAAGCTTACTTATAGGCAGGAGTTGTTTATGGTAGCTCACATGAATAGCTGGACCAAAGCGAAGGGGGCATTTCCCCATTTTTTTTACTGGAAGCAAAAGCTGTTAACTATCAGCCTCAAGCTGGGCTGACATCGATAACATCTCTATAAACATGACCTGCTGCCCAGCCCCTGCCACCACCTCTTCTGTTTGCATTCAACTAATATTTCTTGCATACCTACCATGTGCCAGATACTCATCCAGGCACCTGGCTATAATTTGTCCATTTTAATTTCTTATTTTCATTGGTCAACCATTTTATTTTTTTATTTTTTTGGTGGTACTGGAGTTCCTGGAAGCCCTTCTACCTCTGGGCTGCACTCCCAGACCTCAACAATTTTATTTTTTTAATTGTTGTATTAACTTTTTAAAACTTTTAAAATTTTATATTTATGTGGAACATATTGAAAATGGCATAAATTTAGATTGTTCTTGGTGCCTTCTCCCTGCTTCCTGTTTCCCCCCTTCCAACAATGAGTGTCCAGGTTAACCATGCAATATTCATACTTTTACACATAGTCAGATGTAGCTCCTCCATTAATCAACCTCAGCCTTCTTCCTCTCCTATCCTTCCATTCTAGCTTTGCTGAGATTCCCCCTCCATTATCTGGCGTCCCTGTGGTATTCCTAATACTCCCTAGTTTGGGCATCTTAGAGAAAACATATGTATCTTCTCTTTCTGTGCTTGGCTAATCTCACTTAACAGAATGTTCTCCGAATCTTTCCATCTTCTTGCAAATAACATGATTTTGTTCTTCTTTATAGCTGAGTAGAATTCCATTGTGTGTATTTCCCATAACTTTGCAATCCATTCATCTGTTTATGGAGACCTAGGTTGTTTCCATATTTTGGCTATTAAAAATTGTGCTGCTATGAACATAGGTATGCATAAATTACTGTGGTTCTCTGATTTCAACCCCTTTGGAAAGATACCCAGGAGTGGTATATCCAAATCATATGGTGGATCTATTCCCAGTTTTCTAAGGAATCTCCACACAGATGTCCATAGCAGCTGAATTAGTTTACTCCCACCAACAGTGTAAGAGTTCCTCTTTCCCCACATCCTCGCCAGCATTTGTTGTTGTTTGATTTCTTTATGCTTGCCACTCTGATTGGAGTTGGAGGTAATCTCAGCGTAGTTTTGATTTGCATCTTCCTGATGGCTAATGATGTTGAACACCTTTTCAGGTATATACTGGTCATTTGTATCTCTTCTTTTGTGAAGTGTCTATTCATTTCAGTTGCCCATTTCTTGATTGTGTTATTTGTTTTGCTAGTGTAGATTCTTTTGAGCTCTTTGTATATTCTGGATATTAGCCCCCTATCAGGGTGGTTCCTCCCATTCTGTAGGCTTATCTACTTTGCTCATGTATAGGCAGATTAAATATCATCAAAATGGCCATTCTGCCAAAAGTGATCTACAGATTCAATACAATTTCTATGAAAATACCAATGACATTCTTCATAGATCTAGAAAAATCAGTCATGAATTTTATATGGAGAAAGAAAAGACCCAGAATAGCCAAAGCAATTCTCAGCAATAAGAACCATGCAGGAAGCATCACAATCCCGGACTTCAAATTATACTATAGAGCAATAGTAGTAAAAACAGCATGGTAATGTCACAACAACAGGCATACTGACCAGTGGAACAGAAAAGAAGAAACACAAACAGCCCTACACACCTATAGTCAATTAATCTTTGACAAAGGGGCCATACTCATATGCTGGAGAAAAGACAGCCTTTTTAACAATTGGTGTTGGGAGAACTGGCTATCCATTTGTAGAAAGATGGAACTAAATCCTTACCTCTCACCATGCACAGGAATCAACTCGAGATGAATCAAAGACTTAGAAATTAGACCAGAGACTGTGAAGTTATTAGAGAAGGGCATAGGCTCAACACTCCAAAATATAGGTACAGACAGTAACTTTCTCAACATGACCTCCAAAGCTCAGGAAATTAAAGCAAGAATTAACAAGTGGGATGGCAACAAACTAAAAAGTTTCTTCTCATCAAAGGAAACCACCAAGAACCTAATTTGTCCATTTTATACAAGTCAGTACATTGGGCACTAAAAAGGAATGTGAGGAAAAGCATTAGATTAATAATTCAAGCCTAAATTAGAGTTCTTTATTCTTACAAAATTGAACACTTGAATGAATTTAAAGTGTTCAGTTTGATTAGACATTCATGATTTACTTCTTTGATTGCTTGATTTCTTTATGAAATGTATATGGTCCTCAAATTTGGAAGCGACTTTCAATTTTAATAGTTGGCTCATTTAAAAATAACTGTTTTAGCATACATCATAATTTTTAGAATTCATGCAGTAAATTTTCTTATAATAAACAAGACATCCTTTTGTAAAATGATCAAACATCTGATTTTTAAAATATGATTCATCTTATTTTTATACTTTTATTGGTTCATTGTAATTACACATTATAGTGAAGTTCAAAGTGATCCAAACTTAGGTGCACACAACACTGTGTGTCCTGGGTCCCCCATGCTACTCCCTCATACATATCAATGAGACCGGTAGTGATACCAATCTCATATATGTGTGGCTCCATTTGAAGTGTTTTCTTCATCCATTCTCCTTTTTCTCCCTCTCCTCCTTCCCCCAGTCCCTTTCCACTATTCTACTGGTCTCTACTTACTTATATAAAACTCCTTTTCTTTCCTATTTTCTCTCTAGCTTCCATATATGAGAAAAAAATATATGAACCTTGAATTTCTGAGACTAGCCTATCTCACTTAGCATAGTCTCTGGTTCCATCCATTTTCCTGTATGATATGATTTTGTTCTTCTTCATGGCTGGATAAAATTCCATTGTGTGTATGTACCTCATTTCCTTTATCTCTTCATCTATTCTTTACAAACACCTAGATTGATTCTATAATTAGCTATAGTGAATTGTGCTGCTATGCACCTTATTTTCAAATTAATTTAATTTAATTTGGTACTGGGGATGATTCCAGGAGCATTTGACCTCCAAGCTCTGCCCCTAGCCCTATGTTTTTATTCTCTTTTTAAACAGGGTGTTACTACATTGCTGAAGGCTTCACTAAGTAGCTGAGGCTAGCCTCAAAGCTGTGATTCTCCTGTCTCTGCCTCCCAAGTACTGAGATTACAGGCATGTGCCACTTTATTCTTACCAGTTTTATTGGTGCATTGCAATCACGCGTCATAATGAGGCTCTGATAGGGACACGCGTGCTTACAGCACTTGGCGAGCTTCGCCCTGGCTACCGCCGCACTTCTTCTCCTTCTCTATATACAATATTGAGATTGGCATTAGTAATTCTGTATATGTATAAAGTGTTTCCTTCATTGAACCCCCATTTACCTCCTTCCTCTAAACCCTCTCCATGGCTCCAGTGGAGTCTCTCCTCCTTTATCTGGAGACCTTCCTGTATCCCAGTTTCTCCCTAGATTCTACATGTGAAAGAAAAATATGACACTTTACTTTTTGTGACTGGCTAGTATCAGCATCATTTTCTCTAATTCTATCCATTTTCCTATAAATGATATAATTCTGTTCATTTTATGGCTGAGTAGAAATCCATTGTGCGTATACCTCATAGTTTTTAATCCATTCATCTATTGACTGACACTTAGGCCGATTCCATAATTTGGTTAATGTGAATTGTGCTGTTATAAATGTGAAGATGTATGTGTTACTATGGCATTATGACTTCAATTCCTTTGAAAAGATACCTCATTATATTTTATTTTAATTTAGTTCAACTTTATTTTATTCCTTTTATGGTACTGAGAATTAAGCCCAGGGGCATTATATCTCCGAGTTATACTCCCAGTTTTATTTTACTTTTTATGTTTGAAACAAGGTCTCACTAAGTTGTGGAGGATCTTGCTAAGTTGCTGAGGCTGGCCATGAACCTTTGATCCTCTTGCCTCAGCATCCTAAGTATTTGAATTATAGGACTGCAGCATTGCATCCAGTTTACGATACCATTTTGAAGAATACATTTCTAGACAGGTGTGGTGGCGTGTGCCTATAATCCCAGTATTTTGGAGGCTGAGACAGGAGGATCTCAGGTTTGAGGCCAGCCTCAGAAATTCAGTGAGATTCTTAGCAACTTAGCAAGATTCAGTTTCAAAATAAAAAGGGGTGGGGTATAGCTCAGAGGTAGAATGCCTCTAGGTTCAATCCTTATTACCAAAAGAAAAAGAAAGAGAAAACACAGTTCTATTTCTCTTTCAGTAAAAGCTAAAACTCATCATAATAGCATTGGCTGTAGTAGCCCACTCAACCAATTTAATGGTTCCTATTACGATAGGCATAGCAGGGCATGGTGGCACACGCTTGTAATCCCAGCACCTGGGAGGCAGAGACCGGAGGATCGCGGTTCGCAGACTGCTTCAGCTACTTGGTGAGGCCCTTCGCAACTCAGTAAGACTCTGTTTCAAAAACAAAAACACTTAAAACTAGGCTGGGAGTGAGGCTTGGAGGTACAGTGCCCCTGGGTTCCATCCCCTGTACCGCAAAAATAAAAAATAAAAAATAAAAAAAAAGGCATAATGTCCTTTGAGGGAGACATAAAGGTGTATTTTATTCTGAGCACGTGTGGGTTTTTATCTCCTCCTCTTGAGTAGATATGAGATTGTTTCAACCAGAGGAGTCTTTAATAGAAGTGATGGAACATGACTATTGAATAACGTGGTGGCGCACGCTTGTAATCCCCGCACTTGGGAGGCGGAGACAGGAGGATCGCGCAGGTTCGAGGCCAGCCGCGCGCGCTGGCTTAGGAGACCCTGTTTCCAAATAAAAATGTAAAAATAGGTCTGGGAGTGTAGCCCGGAGGTAGAAGGGCTTCCAGGAACCCCAGTACCACCAAAAGAAGAAGAAGAAGAAGAAGAAGAAGAAGAAGAAGAAGAAGAAGAAGAAGAAGAAGAAGAAGAAGAAGAAGAAGAAGAAGAAGAAAAGGGACCAGGAAGGAGAGACAGTGCAAGTTAGAATGAGCACAGCTCTCAGAGCCCCAAGATGCTCTGTGAATGGTCCTCCTACTCTGGGGCTGAGAGAGTTCAGGGAGGAGACCCGCCACACGGAGAACCAGTGAGTAAGATGCTCCTAGGGACATCAGCAGCCTTCCAGTCATCCGGCCAGGTGCCAGGTGTGGGAGTGAGGAAGCTCGATAATACCTGCCTGCTTCAAGTCACCTGCAGCTGTTGGAGCCTCATCAGTTGAGGCTCCTACATCATGGAGCAGAGAAAACCTGCCATGTCATGTCTGAACGTCTGACCTGGAGACACTGAACAAAATGTAGCTGTGGTACAGTACGCCACTAAGTTTTGAGATGGTTTGTTACACAGTGAAGATAACCACTAAAATTAAATGTAATTAGAGGATAAATGAAATTTGTGTTAAGCTGGAATTTTAGTGAAGGGTAAAGCTGATGAAGTGAGATGTTAGACCAATTCTCAGAAGAGCTCTCAGATATAGGAACAGACCGAGAAGTAGCAGAATAGGTCATTCTACAAGCATGCCCACCACTAGTGGTGGGATTTAAGGACAAGATATTTTATTTTCAAATCTTTGTTTTTGTGGTACTAGCAATTGAGCCCAGAGGTGTTCTACCTCCAAGCTGCACTCCCAGTTCTTTTGATATTTGGCTTGAAACAAGGTCTCATTAAGTTGCTGAGGTTGGCCTCAAACCTGAGATTCTCTTGGCTCAGTCTCCCAAATACTGGGATAGTAGGCGTGCACCACTATGCCGAGCTTCGATCTCATTTTATCTCTAGTAGTAAGAAGTATTTGCCTCACTTTCACCGGCCCTCAACCTAGTACCGCTTGAAAGAATACTCATGCCGAGTCCCTCCTCGGATGAACTGAATCAGAACCTCTGTGGGTAGAGCCAAAAAGTTCTATTTAAAGATCTTCCCAGGTGATTCTAATATATTGTCAAGTTTGAGAACAATCTCAGTTCAGGGAGCTGAGTAGTTTAGGCTTAAAGGTATGGCAAATACTTGACAAGATGAAAGTTCAACTTTATGCTGGGAGCAAAAGAGTGTTCAAGGGTCTTTCCTTCTTTTTGCTCATCCAAGCCACAGGCCTAGTTTGTAATCTGGCCACCGACTTGGCCTCTAGACTTCAGATTCTAAATGGTGCTAAAGACACTGCCTGCCTCCTGTGAGGAGGATGCGGGTGGGGGAGGGGTTCGAGGCACAGAAGCCCTGACCTCTGTTCTTTGTAAGATGTAAGTGCTCAAAAATCACCTGTTATTAGCTAGGTGTGGTGGTCCATACCTGCATTCCCAGTACTTGAGAGACTGAGACAGGAGGACCTCAGGTTTGAGGCTCATCTCAGCAACTTAAGTGATTTTCTGTTTCAGATTTTTTTTTTTTTTTTTTTAATGAGGATATAGTTCAGAGAAATAACACTCCTGAGTTCAGTCTCTGGTAAAAAAAAAAAAAAAAAAGAAGAAGAAGAAAGAAAGAGGAAGAAAGGAAGAAAGAAACTTGTTATTAGTATAAAAATTTCTTGGAATTTTACGCTGAATTGCTGTTGTTTCCTGCTATATATGATGATTGTGGGGTTTTAAGTGCTTCATAACACATTTTTATTTCAATTGAACTTTAGTATCTAGAGCCATCAGCGTTCTTGCAGCCATCATCTAAATATATGACAGCATAACTTGGAGGAAAGAAGATTTATTTTTCTTACGGGGTTTCAGGCTCAGTCTCTGTGGGGCCAGGGACCTTGAATCTCAGGGCATGGCGACAAGAGGCAGAGGGAGAGCCCAGGGGCTGTGCTCACATCACAGAGGCCAGAAGCCAGAGAGAAGGGAAGGAGGAACCATTTGCGTAATCTCCAAGGCCGCACCCCTCCAGCCTACTTGGTCCCACACATGTAAATCCACTGCAATAGATTTATTCACTTTTGGGGTGACAGACTCAATTACATCAACCCTGAATATCAATAAGTGAGTTCTTTAGAGAACATTTTATAACTATAATAGTATCCAAACATCCTTGGCAGATTGACCTGCTTTTTAGCAGATTGTCCTCCATATCGGGAAAATCTGAACTCTGCCTGTGCAACGAGTTTGTTTTCATTATTTTTGTTTCTGTTTTTTACTTTGGATGCTATGAGTCCTGCAGTCAGCTTGTCTCTCTGCTTTGGCAATAGACAACATAACTGACCTGAATCTCATAACTGAACAAGACTGGCTTTACTTTTTTTCATTCCCCCACCTTTTTTCTCCTCCTTCCTCCCTAAAAGTCTCAGCTTTGATTTTATACTTTTACATGATATATATGCTCTTCTTTCCCATATCTAATTCAAAAGCATTTTAGTTACTCCCTTTCAGTTTAAAACATTTAACCCAATTTTAATAGAAAAGGCAAATTTCTTTCTTGCATTTATTTCATTTGTAGCATTTATAATTACAAGCTTAAGATAAATAAACATGAGGCTGCTGCCAGCTTTGCCTGTTGGTTTTGAATGGTTTACGTTTTACCAAATGGGAAGCTTTTTTTTTTTTTTTTTTTTTAGGTGGTACTGGGGATGGAACCCAGGGCCCTTCTACTTTCGGGCTATACTCCCAGATCTAGTTTATATTTTTATTTGGAAACAGGATCTCTTAAGCCAGCAAGGCTGGCTCCGAACCGGCGAGACCCTCCTGTCTCTGCTTCCCAAGCACGGGGATTACAAGCATGCGCCACCATGCCTGGCTATATAAATTCTTAAAAAAGGAAAATACCTGCCGGGCGTGGTGGTGCACACTTGTAATTCCCGCGCTTGGGAGGCAGAGACAGGAGGATTGCGCAGGTTCAACGCCAGCCACGCTGGCTTAAAAGACCCTGTTTCCAAATAAAAATATAAAGAAAAAATAGGTCTGGGAGTGTAGCTCGGAGGTAGAAGGGCTTCCAGGAACCCTGGCAACACACACAAAAAAAAAAAAAAAAGAAAAAGAAAAAGAAAAAAAGAAAAATACCTAAATGTGTAGTCTTATAAAGATAAACTTAAAAAACACTCAGAGGCGTCCAAGTGTACAATACATACAGAAGTTGAGTTTGTTTCATGGGTGCGTGTGTAGGTGGGCGTCACTATGTGTGGAAGGAATGCACTTTCCTTCTTTTTCTCCCATAGTATTATTGCTCTGGCAGGGTTCTGACAATACCTTCCGTTGGCTGTCATTTCCAGAATTAAAGCAACTTTAGTTTTTATATTAATTTCATATGATTCAGAGGTATTCCTTGAACTGGTGTTTACTGTTCATTAATGTTCCCGGGAAGATATCAGATTTTTACTCCAAATTTCAAAAATATCATAACACAGTTTGTTTGGTAGAACATATTCTTCCTCTTCATGACTGCTTTCTTAAATTTGTTGATCATTTTATTTCAATTTATAGGAAATAGTTCTTGACTTGGGGGATTAGACTCATAAAATAATGGATCTCCTTAAGACAATAGGTAGATTTATCACTCATTGAGCAATAAAAATCTCCTACATATTAAGGGAAGAGTTAAAGTTCTATCCCTGCTGTAGCCAAGTATGGCAGGGAGTAACAACTCATTGGGCTTTTTAGCACAAAGAAGGAAGTTCAATCCTCCAAGGTGGGAGGAAGTATCCTGCTGGTGGGGACAAGGTTATTTTGAGGGGCACTCATAAGAGAAGCCTTTAAGACAAATATTTTTATCTAATTAATTACTAAGTCAGGGACATCAATAAAGACATATTTAGCTATATTTTATTTTACTTGTAGTACACAATAATCATTACTTGATTGGTGTTTTTTATATTCAGAGCAGAATTTGCAATAATGGATTCATACTAGGTGCTGAATTTATTCTACTTGCTAACAGTTTATTAATAGCATCCCTCTAAACACCCATGTGTTAAAGATGTGGGTCCCTGGGTAGTGCTATTGAGAGAGGGTGGGAGGTCCTTATGTCCCTGGGGCAGGCCTCTGAAGGGCACTGTAAGATACCAGCCCATCTAGCCTCCCTGGACTTCCTAAGTGGCTTGCCTAACACATGCATCTGCCTTTGTCCTTCAGGGCCCTTACCTGAGGCTCACAGCAGTGTAGCAACTATAAACTCTAAAATCATGAGTCAAATAACCTTTTATTCTTTAAATTCTAATTGTTTCAGATATCATTGCAGTAATATGACACTGACTTATATAATACTTAATTTGGTTTATGATTTCTAGTTATTTTGTCTAATTCTCATGTGTTGTCATGGATAAATTAATTACAACTATTTTTTGAATCTTGACTTTTTACCAGCCACCTTTTTGAAAAATATATAAATCAGTAACTCATTTAATAATTATATAATTTCCATTATTTTTTGAATACCATATTTTTATCATACCTTCTGAAAGGCAACTCTTCTTTTTTTAACTTAAAAAGTGTAATAGCAAGCAGGGCGTGGTGGCACACACTTGTAATCCCAGCATTTGGGAGGCCGAGACAGAAAGCGTGTGGTTCGAGGACAGCCTCAGCTACTTATTGAGCCCCTTAGTAACTTAGTGAGACCCTGTTTCAAAATAAAGACTAAAAAATAGGGCAGGGGGTGTGGCTCGGAGGTCGAATGCCCCTGGGTTCTATCCCTAGACCCACAAAAATAAATAAATAAATAAACAGTGTAATAGCTACAAAGATACTTTGTAGCATTTAAAGTTAATACCAAATGTTCTATCATCTTTTCTGTTATTCATTAAGTTAGTCTTATAAATTATCTTACATGTAATCCAACAGGAATAGTGTTCTTTATCATTGGTTCTACCAAGACTTTTGAGGTACTTTGATTTATATAAAATGCACAGATATGTCTGCTTTATAAACTGATTTAAACAACTAACTTATAATATCTTCAAGGAAGTTAAATGTTTTTAATACTAGATGCATTAAGAGAAAACTGAGTGGACTAAAATGGTTAATATAAATATCCTTGCAAACTTTTTTTGTGTGTGTGTGGTACTGCCGATGGAACCCAGGGGTTCTACCTCTAATCTACACCCCAGCCCTATTTTTTATTCTTTATTTTGAAAGTGTCTCACTGAGTTGCAAAGGGACTCACTAAGTAGCTGAGGCTGTCCAGTAACCATGATCTTAGCCTCCAAATGCTGGGATTACAAGAGTGTACCACCATGCCCAGCTCAAACTTTTATTTTTAATGAAGTTTTAACACAGTGAGCCCCTGTGATGCTGAATCTATTCTTCTGCTTTTCATTAAAAGGTAAAGTCTAATAGAACTTCAGAGATCAGATAAATTCTAAAAATCCCTTAGGCAGAGCCAAATTAAAGCAAAATTTTTCAGAAAACATTTTTCTCTCTCCTGATTCTCCTCCAAAACATTCATAACATCCATTCTCTTTCTTCTATATCCTCAAAGGTATACTTAACCCAAACCCCACACATATTTAATTTCAATTTTATGGCGCAATTGTTCATAAAAATTTAGCTCAATGGAAGCCAAGGCCTCTCCCCTCTTATGTCAAAGGCAGTTTCATTGCTAATTTTTATGTTTTTGCAAAGAAATAGCTATCTCTTCCATAGACCTTCTCTTCTTTCAGTAACTTAACCAGCGTGTGGTTCTAATCACATTTCTTTCTGCTGCCACAATAAATAAGCAGTGTTTGGAGATCAAGTAAAGTTGATTCAAATCAAAGAGATGAGAATAGTTATACAACATGATTTCAAATCAGTTTTTTTTGGATCATTTATTAACCTCTTATCAGAAATGCATGAAAGACCAAAGCACTTATTTTACTGAGAAAAAATGTAATGATTCAATGAATTACTCCCTACAGAATCAATAGAAAGCAGATGTCTGAAATGCCCCTCACCCCTGCCTGCTGCCCAGCAACTGGGAATGGTGCTTGGAGGCTCTGTTTGTAAGAATGTCTTCATTAATGTGTAGATATATGTTGTTAGAAGTCATGTATGAAGGATTGTTGACTCCCATTTGATTTTTTAATTTTTTTAAATCAACACACAAATTGTACATAATTATGGAGTACCACGTGATAATGAAAATTTTCATGGTATAATGTTTAAATCAGGGTAGGGATATCCCAGAAGTTAATAGTAAAATGGTGGCTTTCTATGGAGTATAATGAGGGAAGAGGGATGGGAAAAACTAGCCAAGAGGTGCTGCGTTCTATTCAGATGGCGATCTGGTGTGCCATTGCAAAATAGGGATGTTACAGTTTGGGGGTGACTGTCCCCAGGGACCCCTATTAGGGTCCCAGACACAATTTACCTCAAACCACAGAAAGATAAAAAGTGCGGGTTCTTGTCCTGAGCTAAGGATAAATACATATTAGCCTGGAATCTTGCTGAAGATTTAACAAAGCTTATTAAAAAGATAGAAATACAGAAGACAGTTACAGCCTCATGTTACCGTAACATGAGGAGGTGGTTCGAGCGAATTCACCAGAATACAAAGCACAGAACAAACTTTATACGTGATGTCCTCCATCTCATTCACGTAATTCTGACGTAGTAAAAGCCCCTGTAAAGTACCTCCCCTTACCGTGTAAGGTACCTCCCCTTATTTTCCCACCAAGGTCTCTTTTCAGGAAGGTCTTGGTCGAAGGTCAACCCCCTCCTCCCATCCTAGCTAGATTATCTAATTATTATGTAGATCTGTCTTTAGAAAGACTAAGTCCTAGCTCCCCTCTCCTAAGGACTTGCTAATTACTTTTAGCCAAGTCAATCTAAGTTTCAACAGCTGTTTGCTTCCTGACCCAAACCAAGACCAAGTCTTTCACAGATTTGCCCCTCATCCAATTTTTGAAATATCTTAGTAATTAGAGCTTTCTCAAATCTTCCTAGGCCATTCCCAATACTGGTACAAGGGAGACTATAGATAATCACAATGTACTATGCATTTCACAAAACCTAGAGGCAAGGATTTGGAATGTTTTCACTACAAATAACTAATAAGTGTTTGAGGAGATATGTTTATTTAATTTTATTTTGAGACTAGGTAAATAAATGGACTGCATTTGGTTTGTCATAATTTTGAGCCAAAATAGAATTTCCTTGACCTGTGCAGGGGCACTGTGCCAGTCTAGATCTGGTGTCTTTAGCAAATGGGCAATCTTAAACTATCCTTATGCTTCCATGGAATTTCTTTTTACCGAGGTCAAACTAATGAATGCCAAGGAAAAATAAAGCAGGCCAGGATATTTATGAAATAGACTGTTTTAATCACACAGTTGGCAGAGTGAGCCCAACTGATGTCTAGATTAGGATTTTGTCTTTACTATTGTAAGCAATGATTTTGAGAAACTGTCACCTGTATAGTACATGGACAAAAGTGGTACCTTATAAATTATATTTTGAATATTTTTCTTGATAAGATTACTTCAGATCAATACTAGAAAAAAGAAAATTTTAGGTTAGTGTTTACAAGAAATGCAAACTTATCTATAACCCTCTGGGAGCAAATAATCATTATCAGTTAGCAGTCTGATACACATATATCTAGATGTTATAATCTTATTCCTCTCTGAAGTCTTTTGCACTACTATTTCCTTTGCTTAAAAAGTTCTTCTCTAGAGACACCTGTAGCTACTTCATTCAGATTTGAATTCCAGTTTCACCTCTGAAGAGAAGCCTTCCCTGGCCAGTCTAGCTAAAGCTGTCCCATGCTAGCCTTTCAGTCACTCTTAGTCACAGTACCCATTTCACCTTCTTTATGTCCTTTAGCAGTGCTCAGATTCATTCCTGTGTGTTAGCAGCCTATTTCTTGCCACTTCCATGTCACCAGTTATTCCTAGAGTTGACAAAAATGTCAGGCCCTTAATGCTTTTTTGTTTTTGTTTTAGAAAATATTTGTTGCCTTGTTGATCAGAAGTGACCTTACTGTGAACATTTTTCAAGGTCAGTGACTATTTCCCCAGAATATCATGTGGTGGCTGTATCCACTGGCTATACGCGTATGCATATTTGTGAGCCACAGATTATCAATCATCCTGCCATTACAGGACATTTTGGTACTTTCCAGTTTGTACAGCGATAATCATCTTCATAGGTACCTTAATGAGAACTTCCAGATGAGCACTATTTCCTTAGAAAAATTCCTAAAAGTGTGATGGCTGTATTAAAGAGAAAGAACTTCCTAAAGCTTCTGGCAATATGTATTACATTATGTTGTAGTAGTACAGAACCAGCAACACTCCCAGTAGCAATATGGGAAAGTGCTAATTTACCACTTCCTTTCCAATTCAAAAATATTGTTATTTAAAAATCCAAGCTTTTGTTGGGAGGGGGAGGAAGGGGAAGCAGGGTGGACACCAAGGACTGTGTGAATGCATGGCAATTTTAATATGATCCACAACAATTAACTAAATAAATAAAAATCCAAGCTTTTCTCACTCTTAACTAGGCCTCTTTCTTCATAGTTACAAAACAGAAACTGAACTTAATGGTCCTTCAATAGGCTACTTTTAACTATAAATACTATTTAATACATTTAGGTCCAGTATGTCCTAAATTTAGATCTCATTATTTTTGTTTACATATAAAATCATTCAAGGAAAAATAACTACGGGCCAGAAACCAACTTGGTTTGGCTATGGTACTTGGAAATTATTACTAAATATTTAAATCTCGTCTTAAAAATTGTAGAACTTCTAATAACCTTTGAAAATTGCAACATGGATGTAATGAGAAATTAAGTCTATTTCGAACAGATCTGAGCACAAACAGAATGAATATATTAAAAGGGCTCTTTCTGTGTATGCAGTAGAGGGTTCACATGTGCACTTTTGCTCATTAATTGGTAAAAAAGAGAGAGGAGAAGAAAGAAAGAAAGAAAGAAAGAAAGAAAGAAAGAAAGAAAGAAAGAAAGAAAGAAAGAAAGAAAGAGAAAGAAAGAAGAAACGCTGAGCTTTGACTCGATGTAAAATCATTGTGATGCAAAGGATATGAAGAAACCTCACAACTGATTTCTGAAGCCAAAATGAACAGCAAAAAAAAGTTCCAAGGTAAGAAAATGAATGATCTCAAGTCAGAACATGACACAGCAAGCTTCTGTTTTTCAAGAGAAAATAAGTACAGAGGTTCACAGAGGACCACTTGGTACCTGAAAAAAAAAGCAGACTTGGAGCTGGGTGGCCACATGAGCCTTGAAACCAGTCAGAGCTGGGTAGGAGGACCAAGGAGATTCTTGAGCAAAGCTGCTTCTGTGGGGCATTTATTCAAGAGGTGGAGAGTAGATGACTGCCAGGGATGGGATGCAGGATGCGCGTAGGTCCCTGAGGGCCTCAGCTATTAGGTTGAGCAAGTTCATGGTGGAACTTATCTACTGAGAAGAAAAATCAGTTACAGCAATCTTGAGTTACTGTTTAATATCTCTAGGTAGAGTTAAAGCTCATCTGTCCTTTTCTAGATAGATGGTGGACAAAAAAAACAAAAACAAAAACAAAAAAACCCCTAACAGACACAATTGTCTTCAGAAATGGTCCACACTTAGAACTTGTGATTTAGCCGAGCGTGGTGGCATATACTTGTAATCCCAGCATTTGGGAAACTGAGACAGGAGGATCATGGTTCGCGGATACCCTCAGCTAATTGGTGAGAACCTCTGTAACTTAGTGAGACCCTTTTTCAAAATAAAAAAATAAAAAAATAGGGCAGAGGTATAGCTCAGAGGTCGAATGCCCCTGGGTTCCATCCCCAGACTCATACACATATACAAAAAATAATAATAGTAAAAATAAAAATAAGTAAAAATAAAATAAAATAAAAATATAACTTGTAATTTAAATTTTTCCACATGGATTCCAAGCAGCCTCAACTATTGTATATTCCACTTAGCCCAGCAGCTTACTGGTTAGAGGTGGATCTGGCGTTAGCCAAATACTATGTGTTGTGCTAAGGGTCTCTTCTGTCCTCTACTGAACCAACTCCTTCTTGTCTTTGTGCAACATTTTCCCATTAATTTATTGAACAATTTAGTATGTTTATCATCAGCTTGAATAACAGCGATATAGCAGAAATAATAAAATATACTAGTTGAAATCACTTTACATTGTATCTGTATTAGGTAGTTTGGATATCTGTTCTAGTTATTTTCAGAAATGTAAGAATTTAAAAATATTATCTTTTGCCAGGTGTGGGGGTGCATGCTTGTAATCCCAGCATTCAGGAGGCTGAGACTGGAAAATCATTGTTCGCAGGCAGCCTCAGCTACTTAGTGAGGCTCTCTGCAACTTAATGAGACCCTGTTTCAAATAAAGAATAAAAGATAGGACAGGGGGTATAGCTGGGAGGTCATGGTCCCCTGGGTTCCATCCCCAGACCCGCAAAAAAAAAAAAAAAAAAAGAGAAAAATATTATCTTTATTTGGTGGTGGTACTGGGATTCCTGGAAGCCCTTCTACCTCTGGGCTACACTCCCAGACCTATTTTTACATTTTTATTTGGAAACAGGGTCTCCTAAGCCAGCGCACGAGGCTGGCTTCAAACCTGCGTGATCCTCCTGTCTCTGCCTCCCAAGCGCGGGGATTACAAGCGTGCGCCACCATGCCTGGCAAAAAATATTTTTTAATTTTCAGCTATAAGAATCTATTTCTTTGCTTGATTATCTGTTTTGTAGTACTGGGGATGGAACCCAGGGGAATTCTACCTCCAAGTTAGACCCCCAGCCCTATATTTTATTCTTTATTTTGAAATGGGGTCTCACTGAGATGCAAAGGGCCTCACTAAGTAGCTGAGGCTGTCCATGAACCTCAATCTTCCTGTCTCGGTCTCCCAAATTTTGGGATTACAAACTTGTGCCACCATACCTGGTTCTTTTACCCTTTTAAAATCAATTAAGCTCTTGCTTCTTTAGAAAGTTATCTAATATTCATTTCTCTTTTAATTTTGAAAAAGTATAATTTTAACAGTTCTTATTCCACCTGTGATTAGCTTATTGATTTGGTACTATGGTTGAGATATTTAAGGAAAATATATTTTCTCCAAATATTTTTCTGTTAATGATACTGGCCCTGTCTCAGTAATGTATATGCACTGTGGAAGATTCCACATAGAATCTTACAAACCTAGGCATGAGCACACCAACACCAAATGCACACACACACACACACACACACACACACACGCACACAACTTTTTATACTTTGTCGAAGACTTTGGTTTTATGCTAATGGCTGTGAATTGAATAAAAAGGACAAAACTATGTTACCAACATGAAAAATTATAGGTGCTGGTACAGTATGCTGTTGAATGTCCAGTATCACAGTCTGGGCTCTGCCATTTCTTTCAAGAGTGTTGTTGTTGTTGTTGTTGTTGTTGTTTCTAACTGAAGATGACTTTCCTTTCAAGACAAGAAATAAATAAGATACCTACAAATTTTGATGTTTCTTGAAGGGAGAAAATGTATGACCTACTTCCGGGAAGATGGCGACCGAGAAAAGCGGGGCTTAAGAGCCCAGCTAACAATCAATCTCCATTACCACAAAATCAGTGCCTTTCATAGCCAGAAAACACCATCACCAGAGAAACAAAAAATCACCAGGCGCCAGAGAGAAAGCAGACTGAGAACAGAGCCACAGAGGAGATAACAGGCCTCACGCCCGAGGACGTGGCAGATGCGGCAGCAGCGCCATACTGCCAGCGGCACCGGCGAATTCACGGGATGGCTACAGCAAGCCGAGGTGAGCCACTGCGGAACAGCCAGGTGGGATTTCTGCGCGCAGAGAGCATCTAAAGCTCCCAGTGGCCGAGCTCAGCACACGCTGAAGGGATTCAGAGTGGAAATCAAAACCAAGAAGAAAAACACCAGCCCCACAGCCGAGGGCATAGCAGCGGCGCCATATTGTCACCGGCGGCAGCAGCACCGAATTCAGCGAGGCCAGTACAGCTACATCTGCGTACTCAAGAACAGTGAGTCAAATTGCGGGCCACAGAGGAGAAATCCCAGTACTGTACTCCCTGGGACTTGACCCAGTGGGGGAGGGGTGGTGACAGAGATATCACACCATAGGAGAACGTGCAACCTGGCACCCCCCACAGTCTAAAGCAGCCTCTATCGATTCTCTGGGTCGGAGACTCTGTGATAAAACCCAGTAAAGGAGTAGTGGGGTCTGAGATACTACTGACTCGAGATCCAGAACACCTTAAGTGAAGTCATAGTGACCCAAGGGAAGAACCCAGAGAAGGCACAAACATCCGAAATCATGGGAAAGAGGAATAATACTGGAGCAATAAATGCCCACAACCCCACAACATCAGAACCCGATAAAACTGAAAATCAGAGATTTCTAGAAGATCAAATCAGGAAAATAACTGTAGAAATAATAGAGGTGCTTCGAAAAGAACTCAGAGAGAGCCAAAAAGAGATAAAGGATGCAATTAATGAAGTAAAGGCCTCAATTCAAAGCACAAACAACCGATTAGAACACATGGAGAACAGAATCTCGCTCTTAGAAGATGAGCAATCCAAAAATGAACTCATAGTTTCTAATCTAGAAAAAAATATCCAACAGCAGGAATCTGATATTGAAGAAATATGGGCCCATTTTAAGAGAGCTAACCTAAGAATAATTGGAATAGAGGAGGGAAAAGAAAGTGAAACCAAAGGGATCAACAATCTCTTCAAGGAAGTAATAGCAGAAAATTTTTCAAACATAGAGCAAGAGGTCGATACACAGGTCCAGGAAACTTATAGAACTCCCTTTAGACAGGATCGGAGAAGAGGATCCCCACGTCACATAATTGTCAAAATGACCAATGTGGAAGCCAAGCAGAGAATCTTAAAGGCAACAAAAGCAAAGGGCCAAGTGACATTCAGAGGCAAACCAATTAGAATCACTCCAGACTTCCCAAACCAAGTCATGAGAGCCAGAAGGGCTTGGAGTAACATATTCCAAACTCTGAAAGAAAACAACTTCCAGCCAAAAATTTCCTACCCAGCAAAACTTTCTATCAAATTAGATGGAGAAATAAGAAGCTTCCATGACAAACAGAAACTGAAGGAATTTATGTCTTCAAAACCAGCACTAGAGAAAATACTCAAAGAGATTAACTACAAAGAAGAAATAGGTAACATACTCCAGAACTAGAGAAACAAGATTTTCCATCCAACAGACAACTAAGATTGGTTATCTGTGGAGATTCATTACTTATGTTAGTCTTTTACCTATCTCTAAAGGGTATTGTTTGCCTTTATTGTTGTTAATTTCTAGGATTTCTAGTTGGAATATTAATATACCTTCAGATATAGCATTTGGAAATATTTTATCCCATTCTATTAGTAACTGTTAACTCTGTTTACATTGTCTTTGGATATACAATTTTTTTTTATTTTTTAGGGAGTTTGTATACTCTTCTGTTGCCTGTGGCATTGAAATCATAACCAAGAAATCACTGCCAATTTCAATGTTGTGAGGTTTAATGACCCAGATTTTCTCCTAAAAGTTTATAGTCTTAAGATTTATATTTAGGTCTATTATCTATTTTGAGTTAATATTTGTATATGGGATTAGGTAAGGGTCCAACTTTATTCTTTTCCATGTTATTATTATGTTTCAACAATATTTAGTTAAAAGATTAATATTTCCACCACCAAATGTTCATGGAAACCTTGTCAAAAATAACTTGACAATATAGGGAAGAATTTAGCTCTAGGCTTTTATTTAACTCCAATGGTTTATATATCTGCCTTTAGAATAATACTACACTGTTTCAATTATTGTAGCTTTATATGGTTTGAAATCAGAAAATATATATCTTCTAGCTTTGTTCTTTTTCAAGATCGTTTTGGGTACCTATAGTCCATATTCCATATTAGGATAGATTTTTTTCTGAAAAATAAATATATAAATATATGATAGTTTCACCTAAAAAATAGAAAAAAAATTCTCTGGTAAGAAAGAAAGCAAAAAGAAATATTGAAATGTTATCTTTAAGTCATCAAAAGCTTGGTATCAGACAAATGAAACTGTTATGTGAGATTATCATTTTTAATTTTAGATAAATTGCCATAATACTAGATGTCAACTACTAAGCCAAGCATGGGAGGGAGGGATAGGGAGAGAATGGGGTGGGGATTGGGTGGGGGCTGACTGGGAAAAGTGTGCATGTATGTCTACAAAAGTATGTATCCTACTTTGATGTATGAATACAGTGCACCAATAAAAATAAATAAATAAATAAATAAATAAATAAATAAATAAAAGAAAAAATAAATAAATAAAAATAAAATACTAAAAAAAAGAAAATATATGACCTAAAGAGTAAAAGTTTTCCTGTCCCTTGAGTTTTCTTTTAATTATCTTATGCTGTAGCAAACAAGTATTTAAATTATAACACAGCTCAGTCATTATGGCTTCAACATTTGTGCAAAAGAGAAAAAATTATAAAAGCCATATGACTAAAATTAAAACATGCTTTTAATAACATCTGTGCTGGAATTGAACAATACTCATTTTGGAATACAGCAGAATCTTAAAATCTGCTAATGTGTCTAGTTTAAATATTGTGACTATTTGCAAGAATATAAGAAATATGTATACAGTTATATTAGATGTAACTATTAAGAAATTAGACTGTGTTTCAAACTTTTAGAAATAATAGAATCAGTTTATAATGACTACTTTCAAGGTGCAATGCTCATTTGCATACATTAGTTCTAAAATTTTTGTTAAAATATTATTTTATTGAAGTGTCTTATATAAGAATTTTTTTTTTTTTTGCAAGTCTGGGGATGGAACCCAGAGACATTTGTTCTCCATGCTACACCCCTGTCCTATTTTTTATTATTTTGAAACAGGGTCTCACTAAGTTGCGGAGGGCTTCACTAAGTAGCTGAGGCTGTCCACGAACCACGATCCTCCAATCTCAACCTCCCAAATGCTGAGATTACAAGCATGTGCCACCACGTCCAGCTTATAAGAAACTTCTGATCCATGATGATAGCTCTTAGATATCTCTATCATATCCATTTTAAAATATTGTTGCAATATTATTATACATCATAGTGACATTCAAAGTGCACATTCATGTATGCACATGTTTCTTAGTGTGGTTTCTTCTGAATCTCAAGCCACTATCTCCTTCCCCATACATACCAGTAAGGTTGTAAGGTTGTTAGTGATAAGTTCACATATGTGTATCATATTGTCTGTTTCCTTTCTTAGGTCTCTTTTTCTACTCCTTCCTTTCCCATGACCTCCCGCTAGTCTACTGAACTCCTTTCTTATTTTTTCTCTAGCTTCCACATATGAGAGAAAACATATGACCCTAGACTTTCTGAGACTGTCTGATTTCACTTAGCATGACGTCCTCGGGTTCCATTCATTTCCTTGCAAAAGACATGATTTTATTCTTCTTTGTGATTGTGTATATACCACATTTTCTTTATCTGTTCATCTATAGATAGACACATAGGCTGTTCCCATATTTCGACTACTGTAAATTGTCCTGCTGTGTATACATATATCACTACAGTATTCTTTCTTTTAAAAAGATACTTTTCCAAATTATTTTATTATAAAAAATACAAGGGAAAACATTTTGTCAGCAGTGGAGTCATATTTCTGTGTGCACAAATAAAGAAAACTCTCATTCTTCATCAGAGAAACCTTAGATGAGGAAAAAAAGTTCCATAACTGAGGGAAATAGGAGGGGGGAAGAAGGAAATTCTCTATTGTACATGATGTACATTCACAAACATATCAAAGTCAATCATTAAGCAGAACATGAGGAGGGAGGGGAAGGGAATGAATAGGGAGTTGGGGAAGGGCTAAATGAGTGAAGTGTGTATGTATGCCTCTACTATCTTGTACTCATTAAGGTGTATGATTACAATGAACCAATAAAAAATCAAACACAAAAGAATTGAAGTTGAAATTAAAACTAAAACTGTAAAGAATAGAGAAGAGATTTATTGTCTTTTTTTTTTTGATAGCAGAAATTGAGCCAAGGGGCATTCTACCTCCAAGCTACAAACTCCTAGTCCTTTTTACTTTTTATTTTTGAAACAGGGTTTCACTAAATTGCTGAGGCTAGCCTTGAACCTGCCATCCCCCTGTTTCAGTCTTTCTAGTACTGGGATTACAAGCATGTGCCACTAGCCTGGATTTACACCCTTAAATGCACACAAATGATACATGCAACTACGTAGGGAATGTGTACTCATGAGCATAACAGAAGAAGAGCAATTTAGGTTTGGAATTTGCTGAGTTGTGTTTCAGGCTAAAGTCTTGATCAAAGAAATATCTTATCAGTGGTCAAAGAGTTAAGACAATGAATATTCTGGCAGAACTTTCAGTTTAACACCAATGAGTACCAAAAGGCATTTTTATGGTAAATGTGATGGGATGTGGCCCATCTTTGTGTGCACTTGCTTCCCTTATTTATAACCAGGGACTGATTTCTGAGGAAAGATGTGATTTGGATTCCCCAGACTCTCTCCTCCATAGTCTTGTCCTGATTTCTGCTTGGTTTAGGACTACATTTTCTGAGCAGAGTAATCAGCCTATTTTTTCCTGCTCCTAAACTGCATAGGACAATTTTTATAAAATGGTGTATCCTGCAATTATCATCATAATCTTTCTGAAAATGGATCCTGTTGCTGCCATCTTCAGAAGCTGAAATTCTACCCTAGATTTTCCTATCCATGTTTTATACAAATAGTTTTTATGTTGTTATTAAGTTCTCATGATTTTCAAATTAACTTGTTTCCTTGTTTAATTTGGGGTTTGCCTTTATAAACTAGAATGCACATTCCATGTGCATGCATTCTACAGACTATTTTATTTCTAGTGCTTGATATGTACACATTTATTGAATGAATAAGAAAAGTACATCATTCCAATGATGTAGCAACTTGCTAAACATTCTTCGTGGGTTTTCCTAACTCTGCTTATAATTTCCTAACTGTAACTCATAATTAATATTAGAATTCTTCATATGAGAGTACTAAACATATCCTTCTTTTCTAGAAACATAATGTTTCTTTGGTCTAGGACGAACCCCTCCTGATCTTAGACAAACATGTCCCTTAGACAAACAAAGTCCAGGAGTCCCTGGGGGGTTCCTGAGCTCCCTTCAAGGGCTTCATGATCTCAAAGCCATAACAACACGTGATGTTCTCTGCCTTTTTCACTTGTCCTCTAACAAGTGCACATTCACTGTGTACTTCAATTCAATCCTAAAGTTCTAAAAGCTCTCCAAAGGTTGTGACATGTAATCAGGCCATAGAAATGACTTCTAAGGAAACAGAGGCTTGTGTATTTTGGGGTATTATAAGTTTCTCTTTTACAATATACTAAGTATAAATAACTGTGACTCTCATAAAGCACAGGCTTCTGAGATGTTCTCAGGATCTCATGCATGATAATTGAATAGGTAATTAAACATGTTTTTTAGATAACATAAACTCAATTTTCCATGTAAATAACTTATAAGCAAACTTTAGAAATACCACTCATAAACAGGGAATCTGATGTTTATGTTTACATTGAGCAAGGACCCTAAAATCAGACCATACCAAGAAATCCAAGATCCTAAATGGGAGAAGAAACTATCTGTTCAGAAAGTGCATGCCAAATTATGAAACAAATAATCCACATCCATATCAAATAGAACAAATCTTCCCATGGAGATGAAGATAGTATTTCTTCACTGCAAGTACTAAATGTGTTCTAAATTTCTACCATGACGAGGGGCAGGGATTCATCTCAAATCATGTGAAGGTGGTTTTGCAATAACACTTGGAGAACTTAGGATGTTTGTATTGTTTTTCTAGAGTGTGGGATTAGGAATTAGTCTAAAACTAGTCTAGCAGCAAGTAGTGGCAGCATTTTGAGAATGCAAAGGAGAGAAAGGGCCTCCTTTCATCCAACAATAAATAAAAGACATAATTTTTCCATAGGTCAGAGAGAGAGAGAGAGCTGGCTGCAAGTTCCCTTGAAAAGAGAGGGTGGTTCTGGCTGTGAGCAGAACAAATAGTCATTACAGTAGTCTCCCCTTATCCAAAGTGGATATGTCCCAAGACCCCCAGGGAATGTCTGTAGCCTTGGATAGTACCAAACCTTAAATATACTATGATTTTTCCTACAAATACAAACCTATGATAAACTCATTAATTTTGTACAGTAAGATATTAACAACAATCTAAAAGAGAGTAATTATAATATACTATAATAAAAGTTATTTAATACTTGTGTCTAGACTTTTCTATTGACTCTTTTTGGATACAACTAAACCTAGGTAATTAAAAACACAGAAATAAAAACTGTGGACAAAGGGGAGGCATCATGCTGAAGCCAAGGGAAGTGTGCAAGTTGAGGGGGTTCCAGGAAAAGGCAGTGGAAGGCCTGGGAGGTGTTTGGGGTACAGGGTGTAAGGATCTCCCAGAAGTGTTCCAGAAGCGAGAGTTTGCAATCTGCCATAGCTAGAGGGTACCAGTGCTCTGCTAGCTGTACAAATCTGGTAAAACTGCCAATCACATTCTTCTTCCAGTTCTCCTTTAGCCATCAGCAAATGTAGCAGGAAGTAAGGGAGAAAGTGGCCCAACAGGAAGAAGGAACCCTTTTCCCTTTTCTTCTCTTCTAAAGCCCCTTCCATTCTGACCATATTGAGTCTCAATATTACACTGCAGAAGGTTTTCAATACAAAAAATACTATTTATCCATTTACTTATTTATTACTTAAATAATAAGCTAAGCCATTTACCCAAAATTCCACTCAGGAGCAGGAGGAAAGAGTACACAGGGGAATGTCAAAGGACAAAGTTGAAAAAGAAAAAAGTCATCTTCCTCTAGGAGATATGAAAGGCCTTGTGGCCATTGCTCAAAGACTGAGCCAGGTGTGGTGGTGCACGGTTGTCATTCCAGCATTTGGGCATCTGAGACAGGATCCCAATACTGCCAAAAAAAAAAAAAAAGTAGTGAAATACTGCTAAGTCTTGATACATTTATTATTATTTGACTTATTGAATATGTGACCCAAAATTGTCTTTTTAGCACTCTCTTATAACATTTTTTCATGTATTTTTATATATTATTTTATATATGAAATAAGCCCAAAAGACTGCCCAATCTCCTCCTTTTTTTTCTTTTTTTTTACTGTGAATTGAACCTAGGGCAATTCTACCTCTAAGCTATATCCTAGCACCACTTTTTATAATATATATTATATTTTTATATTATATATATTTTGGTACTGATCTGAAGATGAAACCCAGAGGCATTCTACCTCTGAGCTATATCCCCAGCCCTATTTTTTATTCTTTATTTTTAAACAGGGTTTCACTGAGTTGCAAAGGACCTCACTAAGTAGCTTGGGCTGTCTGCCAACCCATGATCCTCTTGTCTCAGCCTCCCAGGTACTGGGATTATAAGCATACATCACCATGCCCGGCTTTATATGTTTGTTTGTTTGTTTGTTTGTTTGTTTGTTTATTGTGGTACTGGAGATGTAACTCAGGGGCATTCTACCTCTGAGCTACACCATCAGCCCTATTTTTTATTCTATATTTTGAAACAGAGTCTCACTGAGTTTCAAAGGGCCTCACTAATAGCTGAGGCTGCCCATGAACCACGATCCTCCTGTCTCAGCCTCCTAAATGCTGGGATTACAACATGTGCCACCACACCCAGCTTTTATTTTCATATTGAAACAGGGTCTCACTAAGTTGCTGAGACTGACCTCAAAGCTGCAAACTTCCTGTCTCAGTTTCCCAGTTACTGGGATTATAGAAGTGGGCCACTGTGCTTGGCTCCAACTTCCTCCACTGTTCTACACACCCACAGATACCTGGTTTTTTTCCCCTCAAATTTTCATCCTTGTATTTATTTTAGTTGGAATGCTTTGTGACTTTCAAGGTTCACTACAAAAGCTCTTTCACAGAGCTTGTGAAGAAGAAACAGCTGGAATGTCAAATCTTAAAATCCTTTACAAGCTGCCGTGGCATCCATCTGATACCACCTCTGCTTGGATTCTAAGGGTCATTTTCATGGGATTCACTCAAAAAAAGAAAAAGCCTCCAGATTTCTAGATGGAAATTAGTAAGAAATCCCAAGCTCACTCTTGCTGTAGCACACAGTGAGATCATATATATTTCACCTCGCTACACTTTTATCACAACATCAGCAATAAGACATGTCCCATTTCTGAAGAACCTAAAAGCATGCTGCTTCACAACACTCGATATTCCCATAAAAGCAGCATCAGTCATAGAAATAGAAGGGAGCACTGGAAAGAGAAAATGATACTTTTTCCACTTCTCCAGGATAGATGGACCCACTTATTACTACAATATCTTAACCATGTATATTTGAAAATTAATTCTCTTTATCCTGTACTAACTACCATGCTATTCTTCCCACTTTGGAGGAGGTGGTTTTCTTTTTTGTTTCATTTTTCTGATGTTGGTTGTTGAGAATGAAATAGATATCTCTCCCTAAAGAGTAGAGAAGGACACAGGCAAAGCCTTTTCCTGTCCATTACCAGGCACACAGAAACATTTTACCTCTCATATCACTTCAGTGACTTGGCATTTTAGAATTGTTATTGCTCTGTGCTTACATGGGAACCCATGAGAATGCAAATTTTATGAAGGCAAGATCTGTCTAATATTTCTTATGAACATTTGTATTCTCTGGGAA
Source organism: Muscardinus avellanarius (assembly GCF_963383645.1). Classification (NCBI taxonomy): domain Eukaryota; kingdom Metazoa; phylum Chordata; class Mammalia; order Rodentia; family Gliridae; genus Muscardinus; species Muscardinus avellanarius. Next base: position 33,894,116 of record NC_137795.1, on the reverse strand, counting down.
GCCATCATATAGAAAATATTTACTAAATCTTTATCAATGTTTATGTAATTAAAACATTGCTATATTGCAATCCCTCTTGAGTATAATTATATATAATGCATGACTTTCCTGAACTACATTAAAGAGGTTCATTTACTGATGTTTGGGGAACCCTTCTCTTTAAAATAATCCCTTTTTAAGATTCTTAACATAGACCGGGCGTGGTGGCACAGGTTTGTAATCCCCGCACTTGGGAGGCGGAGACAGGATCACGCAGGTTTGAAGTCGGCCGCGCTGGTTTAAGAGACCCTGTTTCCAAAAATAAAAAAGTATAAAATAGGTCTGGGAGTGTAGCCCAGAGATAGAAGGGCTTCCAGGAACCCCAATACCACCAAAAAAAAAAGAGATTCTTAACATAGGAACCCTAAGAAGATTGCAATAGGACCCATAGTCGCTTATCATATCTCATTATATACAGATCTTAGAAAGTCTGTTCTGCATTGTGAAAGTTTTTGTGAAAGAATATGAGCCAACTTCATTCTACAACTGTTTTGCCAAGTTCAGAACCACAGTATCTTAGCAGCTTTATTTTTCTTCCAAATACCATAAATTATTAAGCTCCAATATGCACTGTATGCTTGCCATAGCATTTCAGCCAAACTTTTTTGTCACATAAGCACAAAAGCATCCAACACTAATAAACTCCTATTTTTCTTTTCACTTTTATATACATTCAAAGAACCAATGTATGTTTCTTATGCCATTGGGTTAAACATTAGTACCACTTAAAAAGTATTCTTCTTTTTTAAATTGGTGCATTGTAATCATACATCTTGGTGAAGTTCAGGGTGCTAGAGGCATACATGAACACAAGACTCAGTGAGCTCACCCCAGTTCCCACCCACTCCTCCTACCTCTCTACCTTCCCATTCTTGACACAGTGACTTTGTTTGATAAGTTTGTGTATGTACATCATATGCACTGAAGTGTTTCCCTCTTCAGTTCTTCCTCTTTGCTCCTATCTTCCTCGTTAGGTCCCTTCCTTCATTTCATTAGGGTTTCTCCTATGTCCCAATTTCTCCCTAGCTTCTGCATAGGAGGGAAATCATCTAATCATTCACTTTTTGTGAAGAGCCCCACCCATTGCCTGCTAGCTCGAAGACCTAAAAATAGCGCCGAGCGGAAGCTCTGTGAGGCCCATTAAGCAGTAAACAACTTTCAGGAAGTCCGGTAACCGGAGCATGGGGCGCACGGGAACACAACATACCACTGTTTGTAACAAATGAGCTAATTTTGCATGGAGCGAGTGATCTAAGTGCTGATTGGCTGCTTGGGATATATAAGCAGGGAGCAGGGAGCGGAGAAGGAGAGAGTATGTAAGAGCCTGGGATAATAAAGAGTCCGAAGAAGATCGTCTCCGGTGTCGTGCTTGAAAGCGGCAAGTGGTGGCCCGTACGGGGAATCTCTCTCAACGAGACGGTCAGAACTTTGGACTTTCCAGGGCAGCCGGCTGGTAAGTTCTCCTGTGAAGAGGGAGGCTCTACAAAGTAGAGGATCATAAGATTGTTCTTTCCCAACTCCGTTTGAGGACGAAGGGGAGCTCCTTTGAGGGGAGGATTTATAGGGTAGTATACTCTCAGGCTGGACCTGAGGCTGAATAGGTATGGGAAATAATCCATCTCATCCAATACAAAAGGCTTTAAAAGCCTTATTAAACGGAAAGGGGTTAAAACTTAGGGATAAGACTATTCAGGGTTTTTTGAGCCAAGTGGATGAGGTGGCCCCTTGGTTTGCAGTATCAGGAAACTTGACCCTGGCAAGTTGGGATAAGTTAGGGAAGGATATTAAAAGGGCAGAGAAAAACAATCAAGTCACGGGAGGAACTTATCCTTTGTGGCGCCTCGTCAGGGCATGTTTGGAGCAGAAATACTACAAACCGCTAGTGCGAGAGGGACAAGTGGCACTTGATCTGTTAAAAGAGGAACGGTCCACTTCCTCTCACCCAGCTAGTGAACTAGGCTCTGAAGGGGAGGGGGACTCGGACGAGGAACTTGCGGCAATAGAGGAGGAAGTCAGCAGATTAACCCTAGCTACGGGCCCCTCGCAGGGCTCTGTTCCTCCGCCCTATAATCCCTCAGCTCCAGGACAAAGCGGAGGCCGCTCCTTTAATGAAAAGGTATGGCGTGAGCCGGAAATGTTACTATCCAGACAGGCTTTCCCCGTGTTTCAACCACAAGGAGGAGGACCTCGGTATCATGAGCCTTTAGATTATAAGCTTGTAAAACATATTGCTGAGTCCGTGCGGACTTATGGTACCAATGCTGCATACACCGTAGCCACCTTAGAAAGCATTTACAGGTATGCCATGACCCCTGGAGATTGGCAGAACTTGGCCCGAGCGGCTTTGACCCCAGGACAGTATTTAGATTGGAAGGCTTTCCTTATTGAGTTCGCAGCAGAGCAAGCAGCGGTGAATCAGGCCGCAGGACAACCTGCCTGGAATTTGGATATGCTTTTGGGACAGGGACAATTTGCTAACAACCAGACCTGTTACCCTCAACAAGTGTATGATCAGATAAACAATTTGGCCACCAGGGCATGGAAAAGTTTGCCTAATAAAGGGGAGGTGTCAGGCAATCTTACTAAGATAATTCAAGGTCCCACTGAGCCTTTTTCTGATTTTGTGGCTAGGATGGTAGAAGCTGCTGGACGAATATTCGGGGATGTCGATGCAGCCATGCCACTTGTTAAACAGCTTATTTTCGAACAATGTAATACTGAATGCAAACAAGCTATAAATCCATATAAAAGTAAAGGTTTAGAAGTATGGATGAAGTTATGTAGAGAACTCGGCGGACCTTTAACCAACTCGGGGCTCGCTGCGGCTATCATGCAAGCATCTGGCAGGCAAAAGGGCAATAACAACACCCGACTAGGAAATTGCTTTTCATGTGGGGCGGCAGGGCATTTAAAAAGAGACTGCCCAAAACGAGGCTCTCTCTCTCAAAAGAGCCCACCAGACCTATGTAAGAGATGTAGAAAAGGCAGACATCCCGCCTCAGAGTGCCGGTCCGTTAAGGATATTGACGGCAATATCCTACCGTCCCATGATCAGTCGGGACAGGGTCGCCCGCTGTCAAAAAACGGGAAACGGGGCCCCCATCCCCAGGGCCCTTACAAGTATGGGGGCCAACAAATGTACAATGCTATAGAGACACACCAAACACCCCAATGGCCCAATCTCCAACCGCCCAAGGAATCCGGAGAGCCACTCCCGGTTCAGCGGGATTGGACCTCTGTGCCACCACCCGGCTGGTATTAACCCCTCGAATGGGAATTCAAATTATGTCGACTGATATGTCAGGGCCATTACCCCCAGAAACGGTGGGCATAGTTTTGGGGCGATCATCATCCACCATGAAAGGCCTAATAACTCATCCTGGAGTTATTGACCAAGATTATGAGGGCGTTATAAAGGTTATGGTCTCCGCCCCCAGAGGAATTGTTGCCATCTCTCCTGGTGATCGGATAGCGCAGCTGTTATTATTACCTAGTCTACATTCTCTCTTCCCTTCAAAAAAGGAACAGCGAGGAGAAAAAGGGTTTGGGTCCTCTGGTACTAATATAATATCTCTCGCCTTTGATATGGGAAAACGACCTTTAATTACTTTGAAAGTGGAGGGAAAGCCGATTCTAGGATTGCTTGATACAGGGGCAGATACTAGTGTAATTGCTTCTAAGGATTGGCCCCCCGCCTGGCCCATAAAAAAGGCTGACACACAGCTTAGAGGATTAGGATACATTAAAACACCTGATATTAGTGCTAGACCCCTTCATTGGGAGGACCAAGAAAAACATTCTGGGACCTTTACACCCTATATGCTGGAAATTCCGGTCTCCTTGTGGGGTCGAGATCTACTTCTGGACATGGGATTCCGATTACATAATGAATATTCTCCCCAGGCGCTACATATGTTTAACAAGCAAGGTTTTCATCCATCATTTGGATTAGGGCGAAACCTACAGGGACGGAGGAGCCCTGTCCCCACTGAAGGACAAAACACTAAACAGGGATTGAGTTTTGTGGAGTAGCCACTGGGGAGGCAATTCCCATCACTTGGAAGACGGGGGATCCAGTATGGGTTTCCCAGTGGCCTCTCCCCCGTGAAAAATTGGAAGCAGCAAAAGAGTTAGTAAAAGAACAACTAAAATTAGGACATATCCAATCATCCACATCACCCTGGAATACCCCTATATTTGTAATAAAGAAAAAATCAGGAAAATGGAGACTATTACATGATCTCCGAGCCATAAATGAACAAATGCAAGTTATGGGACCAGTCCAACGTGGACTCCCCCTTCTCTCAACTATTCCAAAATTCTGGCCAATTATAGTGATTGATATAAAAGATTGCTTTTTCTCTATACCATTAAATCCTCTAGATACCCCACGTTTTGCTTTTACTGTGCCATCCCTAAACCAAGAGCAAATTGACCAGAGATATGAGTGGAGAGTGCTCCCCCAGGGTATGGCGAATAGCCCCACTCTTTGTCAACTATATGTGGATGCTGCCTTACAACCTGTTAGGGATAAATTCCCTCCATTGCGTTGTCTCCATTATATGGATGATATCCTATTAGCCTGTGAAAATGAAAAGGTACTGGATGAAGCGTATTGTGTGCTTGTTAAAGCCCTTGAGGAAAAGGGTTTAGTTATAGCATCTGAAAAGGTTCAAAAGGGCACCGTCACCCATTTTTTGGGAAATATTCTTTATCCCAATTTTGTCACGCCTCAAAAGGTCACCATTCGTACAGACCAGTTACACACTTTAAATGATTTTCAAAAGTTATTAGGAGATATTAATTGGATACGTCCTGCTTTAGGAATCCCAAATTTTATGCTAAAACCTTTATATGATATCCTCAAAGGAGATTCTTCCTTAACCTCTCCTAGAATGCTGACTGCTGAAGCCCGGGAAGCCTTAAGTTTGGTAGAACAAGCTTTAACTAAGGCTTCCCTTAAGCGCATTTCACCGAGGGATTCTATTTGGGCATGCATACTGGCTACTGAGCTCCAACCCACTGGGGTCTTATGGCAACAAGGACCTCTATTATGGATTCATCCTAAACTATCTCCTCAAAAGGTTATTGAGTATTATCCCTCTATGGTGGCAAAGGTTGCTGTTCTTGCCATACAGCAATGTATTCAACATTTTGGCCAAACCCCTAATAAGCTTATTGTTCCCTATAGTAAACACCAAATATTAATTTTACAAACCTCCCTGGATGATTGGGCTATATTACGATGTATGTTTAATGGAGAGATAGATAATCACTTACCTAAAGATCCTATATTACATTTTGCAACTCAACATCCTATTATCTTTCCAACCATAACCAGAAGAACACCTATACCCTTCGCTATCAATATTTTTACTGATGGATCAAAATCTGGCCTTGGAGCTTTTATGATAGAAGGACAAAAACCCATAGTTGTTCAATATCAGCATATATCACCTCAGCTAGTTGAACTAAATATTATATTAGAAGTGTTTGAGAGATATGATTCTTCCTTTAATTTGTTATCGGACTCCTCCTATGCTGTAGAGATGATAAAATCCCTTGAATGTGCGGGGCAAATATCAACACATACGCCCATCCACTACTTGGCATCTAAAATTCAACATTTAATTTTGATGAGAAAAAATCCCTTTTATGTACAACATATTAGGGCACATACAGGCTTACCAGGGCCTGTTGCCCAAGGTAATGATTATGTAGATAAGCTTACGAAGATGCCCATGATTTTCTCTCTCACCCCACTTCAACGGGCACAAGATTTTCATCGCCAGTTTCATGTAAATGCTAAAACTTTACAGATTAAATTTAAAATTCCTCGTTGTCAAGCCCGTGACATCATCAAGGCCTGTGGTACTTGTGCACCCTTTATCCCCTCTTCTAATGTTGGTGTTTGCCCACGTGGGTTGCTCCCCTTACATTTATGGCAAATGGATGTGACCCATATACCTGAATTTGGCTCTGTTAAGTATGTACATGTTTCTGTTGATACTGTTTCTGGAATTATATATGCTTCTACTCACACAGGGGAAAAAGCTCGTGACGTTATCGCTCATTGTCTTGAAGCTTGGGCAGCATGGAATGTGCCAAAAGAAATAAAAACTGATAATGGTCCGGCTTATACCTCACAAAAATTTCAGTCTTTCTGTAAACAGATGGGCGTAACATTAAAACATGGCCTTCCATATAATCCTCAAGGACAGGGCATTGTTGAACGCGCCCATCGCACAATAAAAGAATGTCTAATAAAACAAAAAGGGGGAATAGGTGAGAATCTGAAACCAAGGCAGCGATTATCTTTGGCACTTTTTACTTTAAATTTTTTAAATTTAGATATTAATGGCAAATCGGCCGCAGATCGCCATTTTTGTCCTTCTAGTATTCCCCATGATATGGTAAAATGGAAAGATGTCCTCACCGGAAAATGGAAGGGACCTGATCCGGTACTCACATGGGCCAGAGGCTCTGTTTGTGTTTTCCCACAGGACGGAACCGATCCGATTTGGATCCCAGAGAGACTGACTCGTCAAATAATATCGCAAGATGGCGCCTCAGGGATGGATACACCTGATCACCATGCTGATCTGGACAAAACCAGTATGGAGTGAGCAACAATGGGGCAACTGGAGCTGGGAGTTTGATAAACTCACCGAACAATTACGTGCTGAAATCATCAAGGTCAACACCACCCGAATCGACCGAACAATTACGTGCTGAAATCATCAAGGTCAACACCACCCGAATCGACCCCAAAGTGGCCCAAACGCTGGCGTCCCGGATCCAGAAGGCAGCATTCCATCTAAAAGAATGGGCCGGGTTGGGAGCATTGGGATTTTGTTTTGTTTTCCTGTGCATTCTATGTCTCTGTTGCCTGAGACGTTTATTTCTGCAGAGGGCCAAGGATCAGATGCTCCTAGCTCAGGCTTTCATGGCAGTTGAAGCAGGACAATCGCCTACTGTTTGGCTAGCCGCAATGGAAAAATCATAAAGCAGAATGTCAGCAAGGACTGCACTTGGGACCCCGGGAGGGTGCATCCCAAGGAGGATATGCTCAGCTGCATACGGGTTACCACTGTATTGCTCGCCCGTCCCTGCAAAAAAGGTGGTGGCAAATAATTGCATAAACTATAGCAGGGGTTGAGTCCTCTATCCTCTTCTGCTTAAAAACAAAAAGGGGGAACTGTGAAGAGCCCCACCCATTGCCTGCTAGCTCGAAGACCTAAAAATAGCGCCGAGCGGAAGCTCTGTGAGGCCCATTAAGCAGTAAACAACTTTCAGGAAGTCCGGTAACCGGAGCATGGGGCGCACGGGAACACAACATACCACTGTTTGTAACAAATGAGCTAATTTTGCATGGAGCGAGTGATCTAAGTGCTGATTGGCTGCTTGGGATATATAAGCAGGGAGCGGGGAGCGGAGAAGGAGAGAGTATGTAAGAGCCTGGGATAATAAAGAGTCCGAAGAAGATCGTCTCCGGTGTCGTGCTTGAAAGCGGCAACTTTTTGTGACTGAATAATCTCACTTAGCCTAATATGTTCCAGTTCCATCCATTTTTCTGCAAATGACATAATTTTTTCTATTTATAGTTGAGATTTCCATTGTGTGTAAATCTTATAATTTTGTGATCTATTCATCTGCTGAAGAACATTCAGCTAATTTCATAGTTTGGCAGTTATGAATTGTATATCTATATATAGAGATATGCATGCATTACTATGGTAGTCTAGTTTCAATTCTTTGGGGTAGTTACCCAGGAATAAGGAAAAGGTGATAATTACCACAGACAGCAAGAGAATCCAGAAGATCATCAGAAACTATTTTGAAAAACTATACTCCAACAAAAGGAAAACCTAAATGAAATTGACAAATTTCTAGACACATACAACCATTCTTAATTGAACCAAGAGAATATAGAAAAGAGATTGAGATTGAGGTCTGGGCATGGTGGCGCATGCTTGTAATCCCAGCATTCGGGAGGCAGAGACCAAAGGATCGTGGTTCAGACAGCCTCAGCTACTTAGTGTGGCCCTTGCAACTCAGTGAGACCCTGCTTCAAAAATAAAAAGAGAGACTTAAAAAATAGGACTGGGGGGTGTACTTTGGAGACAGAATGCCCCTGGGTTCCATCCCTAGTATGTACTGAAAGAGAGAGAGAGAGAGAGAGAGAGAGAGAGAGAGAGAGAGAGAGAGAGAGAGAGAGAGAGAGTTTGAAACAGAAAAAAAAAAAAAGCCTGCCATCAAAGAAAAGCCCAGGTCAGGATGATTTACCAGCTAAATTTTATAAAACCTTTACAGAATATCTAATACCAATACTTCTAAATCTATTTCATGAAATAGAAAGAGACAAGATTCTCCCAAACACATTCTATGAAGTCAGTATCACATTAATACTAAAACCAAAGACAGGTCAAGAAAAGAAAATTCGAAGACACAAAACTTCTAAACAAAATACTAGTGACACACATTCAAAACCACATCAAGAAAATGATACACCACTACCAAGTTGAGTTTATTCCAGGGATGCAAAGCTGGTTCGATGTACAAAAAAAACAATTCTTATAATTCACTACATAAACAGAACTAAGGACAAAAATCACATGATCATTTCAATAGATGCTGAAAATGTATTTAACATGCTAAAAACACTGCAGAGAATCACAGTAAAAGGAACTTAACTCGACATCATAAAGGCAATATACAAAAAACCCACAACCAACATCATATTAAATGAGGAAAAACTACAAGAGTTCCCTTAAAATGAGGAAGAAAACATGCCCACTATTGCCACTCCTTTTTAATACAGTACTCAACACTAGCCAAAGCAATGAGGCAAGAGAAGACAATCAAAGGAATACAAATAGGAAAAGAAAAACTGAAATTATCTCTATTTGTAGATGACATGATCATCTACATACCTAGAAGACCCAATAAACTCAACCAAAAGACTTTTAAAATTGATTAATAAATTCAGCAAATTGTGTGGATACAAAATAAATCTAAAAAAAAAAATCAGGTGCCTTTCTCTATGCCAAACATAAATCCACTAAAAAAGAAATCCTAACAATAATTCCAGACACAATAGCCTCAAAAACAGCAGACTACTTGGGAATAAATCTATTACGTATTATGCTAAATATAAATTAGGAGATACATTATGAAAGTGACATTTTTCTTACATGCAAAGTTCCTGATACTACACAAGTTTTAGTGTTTTTTTTTTTTTTTTTTTTTGTAATGCATCTGAAATAGGTTGCTTTGTGGATCCACTGCAGGGGCCCTTGGTTTTTCTGTTTACTCCATTGATTTTCAAAAAGCAATGTGATTGAGTCTGTACCTTGATTGTTGTGTTTGCCATCTACAAGTATAACCTTAGATGCCCAAATTTTAAAAATTAAAATACATGCATGCACACATATATTTGAACAAAAATTTTGAAATTTCTATGAACCACCTAAAGAAATATAATGCAATATTTTTCTGTCTACAAATGTACCTTGACCAGTAATGGCCCAAATCCTACTTAAAAGATTCTGCATACGTTTTTCTAATGTTTGCACCCTATTGACTCCATTTATTCTGTACTTAAAAAAAAACTAAAGCACTAGTTTCTCTTTTTTAAAGACTTGCACATCAATCTAAAAATTAGGCTGCCACAAGAAAATAATCAGGGATGATAGCAGGAGATTTAACAATAGTTGAAGCTATTTACTGAGGAAAAAAGGCATCATTATCAAAAAGAGAAAGCATTGAGAGGCATGAATCTGCAGGGCACCAAGAATAATTTCTATAAAAAAAGAGAAAGCATTGAGAGGCATGAATCTGCAGGGCACCAAGAATAATTTCTATAAAAGAAACAGTTCAAGCTGTGTGATGTCATGTATGAAGGTATCACCACCAATCTTGCTATTGTATAGATATGATTGGGTAGACACGATTAGATATGTATAGATACGGTTGGGTAGCAGGATGGTGGGATCTTACAGAAAACACACCAAGACCTGTGTGTATGTTTGTATGCTTTTGAGAAATTACAATGAACAAATTGAACAAATAAAGTATTTATAAAAGGTATAGTGAATATTTAAAAAGAACAATTTTATGACAGGCTGGAGTTGTAGCTCACTGTTAGAGCACTTGCCTGGTAAACATGAGGCCCTGGGTATTGTCCCAGCAATGCAAGATAAAAAGGAAGCTATTTTTCCAAAACCTCACTCAAATATGTTTGCAATGTAGCGAGAAATACAATTTTTGTCTGTGAATAAATATAGCCATTGAAATGTAAAGTGAAACAAGGCGAGTTCTTCAATGTAATGATGGAAACATTCTCTAAGATTCTTCATTCTTCAAGACAGATGTTTTTTCTGAACCTTAATAAGTAGCAGTCATCATGAGCATCACCATTTTGAGTTATAACATTTTAAGAATGAGCTCTTTGCAGTTTAACCTAAAGGCAGGGTCAATAGGACACAAAAGTAGTAATAAAGGAAGAATTTGGCTATCTGCTCTTCCTTCTACAGAATACAAACCAACAATTTGACTCATTGTTTTTTCTACCTTCCCAATACTAAAATGAGTTGGGAAGCTAGTCTGTATACAATTACCATCAAGGTGGGCACAGTATAACAAGATCTGAGTTTTAAGGTCTTCCCACCATATCTCAGATAGTCATCAAGATGAGACTGACCATTTTTTTTCTGGAAAAAATCACCTGACTGAAGGCACATCTTTACTTCACTGTGGTTTTTCTACCTTATTAGTGTACCTCAAAATTAGTTGAGAGCCTCATATTGCCTCACTTTATTATGAAATTTGCTACAACTTGAAAGTTTCTTGTTGGATACAAGACAATGGTGAAGTAAAATTGCAGGAGAGTTAGAAGTCAGAAGCCATCTTAGCTGGGTTTGGTGGCACATGCTTGCAATCCCAGTACTTGAGAGGCTGAGACAAGAGGATTGCAGGTTTGCAGCCAGCCTCAAACCTACTTAGTGAGACACCCTGCAACTTAGTGAGACCCTGTTGCAAAATAAAGAATAAAAAGTAGGTCTAGGGGGGTGTCTTGGAGGTAGAATGCCATTTTTATTTGAAAGGAAGTCAGAAGTCCAAAGCCATTTTTATTTGGAAGGAAGTTGATAAGTTGATCATATAAGATTATTGCAGGAGTGCACACACACACACACACACACACACACACACACACACACAGACATACCAGTGCTTAAGAAATTTCTGCGTCTGAATGTAATAAAAAGTAAAGCAAATGCCATTTCTGCCTTCTTTAAACTGACGTTCTAAGTGGAATTTTTTACGGGTTCAATTCCCAGTATCAAACAACAACAACAAAGAACGGCCTTTCTGAAGAAAAATTAAGAAAGCTAGAAAAAGTAGAAAACATGAGGAGGAGCCAGCTATAGGAGAATATTCTATATTTACAAAATGCCCAGATGCAGAAAGAAACTTGCCTGTGGGAGAGACACAAGGGAGAACACAGTGGGAGGGGATTGTGAGCAAAGGGTAGATGGAGCCACATGGACTGTGGAAGTGAGCAGGGCTCCATCAGGCCAGACTTTGAAGGCCATAGACAAGGATTTGTGGTCCCCCCCCCCCAGAAAAAGAAAATGGGAAGCCAAGGAGGATGCGGGATAGGCAAGATATAATTCAAAGAAATGACCTTGTATTATGGTTAAATGTAGAACGCCCCCTGAAAAGCTCACATATTAATGTTCAGAGTTGATATAGTTCAATCACAAGAGCTGTAATCTCAGTGTAGAAATCCATTGTAATGGATTTACTGGGTGGTAAACTAGGCAGGTGGAGCATGGCTGGAGAAAGTGAATTCCTTGGAGTGTGGCCTAAGGGACTATATTTTTGTCTTTGGTTCCTCTTGTTTGCTCTTTCTTGCTTGACATTTTGGCTACTTGTATGGTTGATAGTGGCAGTATGAGGACAGAATCAAAGCTTAAGGAATTACGTGAGAGCATGAGGATGTGTATGTGTATACATATATACATGATGTGACATGTATTTTCTGCATTTCAGCTGTTAACACATTACCTGATACCTTAAAAAGTATTTTCATGGAAAAATACTGAAGAGTGGTATATCTGGGTCAAGTTACAATACTATAGCAATACATGTATTCCCATGTTCATAGCAATACAATTTACAATAGCCAAACTATGAAACCAACCCAGCTACCTATCAACAGATGAATGAATAAGTGTGCCATATTCACACAATGGAATTGTATTTAGCCATAAAGAACAAAAAAAATGCCATTTGCAGGAAAATGGATGGAACTAGAGAATATGATACTGAGATCAGACAGTCACAGAAAGTTAATATTGAAATGGTTTCTTTTATATGTAGATGATAGAGAGAAAATAGAAAGCACAAGATAAAGTGGTGAGAAACCAGTAAAATAGTAGAAGGGGAAAGAAAAAAGGAGGTTTGAGGAAAGAAATAGTATGAATAGTATTATGACAATATATGAAAGCATCTAGCAATTTCAGTAACATATACAGGAAGGAGGGAGTAGGGAGAGGGGTGAGCTGCAGGAGGAAATACAGTAAGGGCTGTTTTTCAACTGAGAGGCAGCTATTCTGGTTTTCTATTCAGTGCCTATATATTGTGTCACATTGAACCTTATTCTGATATATGGTTGCAACGCAATAAAAAGAATATTTTTAAAAAATTGTTTTCACTTTTGAATATTCTAAATGTCAAACAATCATGGCAAAAATACTTAGAATAAAGAAAAGCCAGAAAAAGAATTTTAATGATTAAATTCCAGGAATTTCTCCCTTCACCAAGAACTATAATTTCCTCCTAACAAGGCTATGCTGATTTTCATGCATTATTTGTACTTGTGTGTCCTACACTCAAATCCAATTCTGGGTACAGCTATTCACTTCCTCACAATGTGTTTCCCATAAAGGGCATTTAGGTCAATCTTGTTGTTTCTATCTTAACCCGTTCCTTGTGAAAGCATTCCCTCTCTTTGACTTTCTGAGGTTAATTGGTTTCTGTTGCCATTTATGTTCACACTGACCCTTAATCCCAGTCAATAATATGTGGGGGAATATTGGGGGGAGAAAGTTTGCCAAAGTTTAGTTTTTGTTCCTGTTGTAGTGTCTGTTGAGGCCCATTTCAGAATTTTAGAATGCCAGCACTGCTAAATTTTGTATTTGGAGAAGTGATGTTCAGTGTTACTTAAGGCTTTATAGTATTAAAAGAATACAGAGTTAAACTTATATAATAAAACATTATGTTACTTTTTATAAATGCATATGTTTGAGAATGTATATGTTTGAGTATGTGTATGTATTATATATAATGATATATATGTATACATGCATCATTGTGGGAACTTAGAGTAGGATCTGGAAAACATACAAGATATGTGTGTATATACATGCATATATAGAAAGAAAAATATGTAGTTATTAAAACTTCAAGACTAAAAACAACTCAAAAAAGAAACACCTTTTTACTTTTACATATCCATTTTTTTAAGCATCTGGAAGAACATTTTACATATATTTTTTTTCAGCCTACCTGCAAGGCTACAAGAATCAAATTTTGGAGCTGTGAATGAGAACTCAAGCATAGACCTTTCTGTCTCTTTGGTCCATTTGATTATATCTGGAGGGTAATTGATACTGCATCTCATGACACATGACTTTGAAATACGACAAATAGCAAGGCGCCTCTTTTAGCGTCAGACTTTAGACTGTCTCCTGAGTCGCTTAGATTTAGAAGAAGAAGGAAACACAACATAAAGTCTTCTCACTAAATTAGAATTGTATTTGAAGAAGACATAAAAAAAAAAACATTTTTTCAACTGAGAGGTGGCTATTCTGGTTTTCTATTCAGTAACCCTCTGCCCTTTCCAGGGCAAATCAGTCATACCACAACGGACTACTTGGAGATAACTTACTTTCCCCCTCCACCTCTCCCTCTCTTATTACTCAACACCTACACAACAAAACTTGAGAGACACAGAAATAAGACCAAGACAGGTACCTATTTTGGATGCTGGGGAAGGAGGATTGCAAATTTCAAGCCAGCCTGAAAATGTAGCAAGATCTTGTCTCAAAATAAAAATAAAAAGGGCTGAGCTTAGTGGTAGAATGTCCCCATATTCGATCCTCAGTAACACACACACACACACACACACACACACACACACACACACACACACACACGTTTCCAAGGGCCTAAAATATTGCTCAGTGATAGAACACCCCTAGGTTCAATGTCTACTACCACACATACTCACAAAAGAATAAGCTCTAGATACATGAATCCCTAAGCTGACATCCATTTTAGCAGGTAGAGTAGAGGTGAGTTAATGATGAGCATATCTTTCTGGCTGAGAGGAATGTACTCTTAATTCTTAGGCCATTTTTTCCCTAAGGCAGAGGAAAATGTACTCTTAAGTCTTTGGGCATTTATTTTTAAGACAGACCTTAAAATATAAGACCTTAGCTAAAACATTAATATATACAGAAAAGAAATAATCTCAATAAATTTTTTGGAAATAGGTTTTATGAGAAAGTCAAGCCAATATTTTTTCTATGAGAAACACAGAAATAGCTTGGAAAGAAAATAACTAAAAATTGGCTGGGCGTGGTGGCCTCACGCTTGTAATTCCCGCGCTTGGGAGGTGGAGACAGGAGGATCGTGCTGGTTCAGAGACCCTGTTTCCAAATAAAAAAATACAAAATAGGTCTGGTTGTGTAGCCCCGAGGTAGAAGGGCTTCCAGGAACCCCAGTGCCATGAAAAGAAGAAAAAGAAAATAACTGAAAATTATTGGCTTTCTAGGACCCCAAAACCAATATATTTGAGAGTAATAAAAAATAGCTCTTTTACATTTTGTCTTACATGGAATTCAAATACAGCTATGTGGGAAGGTCACTAAATTCTGCCTATCTTCAAAAAGGGGAAATGATCAGCAGTCCTGAGGAGATCACCCAGCTTCCTTCCCAGTGGGTGCTGCTAACAGAGTTGCACACACCCTTCCTGTTGCCCCAGGTGCTGAAGAGATTGAAGCTGAAAATATCCAAACACTTGGAAATCCTGAAGACATCCTATAAAAAGATCAGTCTTGGCTTCTCTTAAGGTAGTAGCAGACACTTCCCTTTTATTTTACTTTATTATGAGAGGAAGTTTATTGAGTTGGCTACTCACCCTCACCATCTCAACTTTTTGTCGCTTTTTTTTAGTATGTGTAACATTTTTTCTACTTCTCTCTCTCAAGAGCAGGTTCACAGTGGTTTAGTTATTTCTCCCACTTTTATGGGTGAGTAGTGTTAGCAATACAGGTTCCAGGAAATATCCTCTACCTTATTTTTTCTCAGACAGTATGAGAGGAGTCATGAAGGAGAAGTGATTGGTGATGAAAGTTACCAAAGAAGTGGTGGAAAGTTCTTTCTTTATTGATTGAAAAATAATAATTTACATTTTGGCCATGGCAACATAGTAACTGAAGTGTCTCTATCTTCCTCAATTCAAATGTGAAGGAGGAAGATGTTGGTCTCTGGATTCTTGAAAAACCAATATCTTGGGTCATTTCTTTCATTTCTACATCCCTCAGAGATTGAATATGGATTTTTGTCTTATGAGATGATTTCTTTCATTTATATTTGGTTGAAAGAGAATTTTGGCAATATCTGCCATAAGGTACTTAGCTGTGGAGCCACAGGTGGGGCTGGAGCCTCAGAACAAAGAGAAGTTTAGAAGTTACATTTTTAACTTACTGACTCAGAGGTGAAGAGGAGACATTGTTTATTTTAGAAATTACTAAAGTTGTGAGCAAAATTACAATGAAAGATTAAGCAGGATAGATTATTTCTTGACCATTTTTTTGGTCTTCCTTGATCTTATGAAGGGGTCTGAAAGGAGTGAGCTGGTGAGGAAGCATGCTAAGTGGTGCAATTAGAATTGACTGCTGACAAGATGGAGAAGAGTTCCATCCATGTTAAATTTGGGGTGCCTTTAGGAGGCAAAAACCAGGAAGTATTTGAAACTGTACCCGAATTTCAGGTGGACACAGAGCTGATAACACAGCTGTTGGGAGTCTTCAGCTGTGTTTGGTGCCTGATGCCAAGAACATCTCACAAGATGCTGTAAATGCACAATACTCAAAGTACAGATTGAATGAAGCTCCTGTGAAGGAGTGTGAGCACAAGGAGCTGAGGAGGGAGGGAAAACTGTGTGTATCTGCCTCTAGACCACAGAGAACTTGCCACAGCATGACTGTCATCCAAATTTTGAGCCAACAGCCAAAGCAGTAAATCCAGATTTTTGTATTTGACTTACTATACCATGTCCAGGTCATGTTCACTGATATTCCCTCTTTTTAGTTTATCAAGAGAAAAAAAAAGTATTTTCATTCAAATGTCACTGGAACAACATTATTTATATATTTTAATTCAAAGCACATTTAAGTATAAAATATAGAGATAGTTCTCATAGAGATGTTCAGAGTAGCTCCAAGTTACTTCTCTTTTTTATTTTTTAAAATAAAAATTATAAGACTGAGGCAGGAGAAATGAAGGTTTGAGGATAGCCTCAGCACTGTGGCAAACTCCTTAGCGACCTAGTAAGACCTTATTGCAAAATAAGAGTAAAATAGGGCTGAGGATGTAGCTTGGAGATAGAATGTATGTATGTTCAATTTCCAGGACCACAAAAAAAAGAAATAAAGATATTGAAATATATGTTCAATATTTTATTGGCTAAAAAGAGGATCAGGGCTGGGCATGGTGGCACACTCTTGTAATCCTCATGCTTGGGAGATGGAGACAGGAGGATCGCACATTTTCGAAGCCAGCCATGCTGGCTTAAGAGACCCTGTTTCCAAATAAAAAAGTATAAAATAGGTCTGGGAGTGTAGTCCGGAGGGTTTCCAGGAACCCCAATACCACCAAAAAAAAAAAAAAAGGATCAGGAAAATCTCCTTGTTTCATCATGGAACTTTTTAGGATAAACGGCAGCATGAAAATAATAACCTAAGTGCTGATGATGCTTATGCTAGGTTGCTAGTTAGTGTGTGTGTTTATACATGCCTATGTGGGATAATATAAGGCAGAAGAGTGATTCAAGGAGTTAGTGGACAGTCATTTTAAAAGCTGCAGAGTGAGAAAAGGCCTGATGAGTATTTACTTAATTTAAGAATTATGATGTCATTGGTGACCTTAACCAGAGAAGATTCTATAAAACGTTAGGGGGGAAACTTAGTTACAGGAAGGTGAAGAGTAGACAGAGACTTCCTTTTACAGCAACATTGGCAGAGTCAATATCCTGAAAAGCTACTCTGCTGTGAAGCACCTAAAAGTAGTCACTACAAAATGAAAAACACATTTTAATACACGCCCAAGTTGGAAAGAATAAGAGAAACCCCGAGAGTCATCAGAGGCCAAAAATTCTTCTTAGGGAGTTGTAACCAGTGAAATCATCTGTCAGTTCCTGTGAGCTGAGCTTCAATTTTGTTTTAAGGTCTACACTGGTGGCAGAGCTGGATTCAAAGTTCTGGGACTTTACAAAGGATTTTGTCTTCTACAAGAGTGTGAATTAGAAAATAAAATAAAACAAAACAAAAATATCTACCCTGAAGGAAGAAACAACTAAGCAAAAATGTCCCCTGAGAATCCCCGAGTTGGTCCTCAAACAGCCCTAGGTTATAGGGACTAGGATGGTTAATTTTAGGTGTCAACTTGACTATATTAAACTCTTTTTGTTCCATCATCTCAGAAGTAGAACATGTGTGAAAACATAAAGTATATGATATATAATTGTAATTGAAAATGGCACCTTTCTACCTTTTCACTAGTAATTCTAAGCAAATGGATGGACTGTGAAGCAGGGGTGCAATGAGGTACAATTATATATAATATGTATTTAGTTGTATATAAGTTTATGTTATATAATTAATTTAAATTAGTTATATATTAATATGTTTTAACATAATTATAGCCTATATAACTATTATATGCCATTTTACATTATGGTTTATATAATAAATCTATTATATAAACATAGATATTATGAAAAAATAAATATGATGCAATTATATATTTATATAAATGTATAATTATAAATATTAATTATTTAGTTATATATCACATACATATTAAAATTATACTCTCTATATTTCATTGTATAACATAATTATATAAAATAATATTATATGTAATATAATTGAATTATAATATTGATAAATATAGTTACATATAAACTATATTATCTCCAATCTATTTTAAGGTACCTATATGAATCTCATTAAAATATTCACAGAATTGAAAGCATGGGCCCTAGTGGATTAAGAAGTACTCTGCTGGTAGAGCATCATTTTCAGGTATGTCCAGAGTGGACTAGCATTTGAAGCAACAGCCTGCACAACAGATCTGCTCTATGCGTGCAGGCAGACACCATCCAATCATCTGAGGGCCTGAATAGAACAAAAAGATGGAGAAAAGGCAAATTCTCTTCCCCTCTTCAGGACCTAGGACACTCTTCTCCTGTCCTTAAGAATCAGAACTATAGGTTCTGAGCCAGGTGAGGTGGCAAACACCTGTAATCCCATTACTTGGGAAGGCCAAGTCAGGAGGACCACTAGTTCAAAGCCAGCAGCTTAGTAAGACCCTGCTTCAATCCGGGGGGAAATTCACCAACTGCTGTATGCATGTATGTCCCTATCACTATTTACTACATTATGATGTGAGATCATAAGACTATAATGCACCAATAAAAGTATACAAATAATGAATAAAAATAAAATACGACTGGGGTGGAGTTCAGAGGTAAAATGCCCCTGGGTTCAATCCCCAGCACCTAATAAAGAAACAAACATACAACTGGAACTCCAGGTTCCTTAGCCTTGAGACTCTGAAACTTACCCCAGAAGCCCCCAGGGTTCTCAGGCTTGGGACTCTGAAACTTGCCCCAGAGTACCCCTCCCCCAGGGTTCTCAGGTTTGCAGCCTTGGACTGAGAATTACCAAGAGTGTTCTTGGTGCTCCAGTTTGCAGGTGGCCTCTTGTGCAACTCCTCAGCTCCCATAATCACGTGGGCCAAATCTAGCCTACTGGTCTTACTGGAAAGCTCTAACACAGGACCCATATCTCACTGCCTACATAAGCTGAAAAACGACTTTAGCAACCTAAAGTTTGAAGATTTCCTAAATGCCAATCAGAAGTAAATAATAATTTTACCTAGACGAACCAACTCTCAAATCAAGCCTCAAAGAATTCCCATATATGAAGTCCCAACATTATTCCAGAATTTAAAAGTGTAAAATAAAAAGATAAATAACAGTAAACTTTGACAGAAACAATGAACAACAGGATCATACCTAGATATTGAAACTGTTATATTCACAACATAAGCTGGTGTTTAAATTGCTTTTTTCAAAACTTGGGGCTAGGGTATAAGCTCAGTGGTACAGTGCTTGCCTAGTATGTAGGAGACCCTGGGTTCAATCTGAAAAAAATTATTGTTAAAATATAAAATGTGAATGAGAAAGAAGTAATTATAAAGATGATTGAGCAATGCTAGTGAGAAACAAAAAGTAAATTATATATCTAGAAATTCACCTATATTGAAATTAAAATTTTGATGAATGTGCTGGCAAGCCTATTTATTAAACACGACTTAAGTGATAGTGAATAAACTAAAATATAGATCTGAAGTAACTGTTCCAAAAGAGCAGAGAGAAACAGAAGATAGAGTATAACAGTAACAGCAGCCAAGAGACATAAAGAATGTCTATAAGGTCATATGTCATACCAGAATTCCTGAAAGAAATATCAGAGAAGTGGAAAAAAAAGATGATTTTGATTTTAAAAGGAAAAAAATCTCAGAAATTTCAGAATTTCAGATGGCATGAATCGTCACAGTCAAGAAGGAAAATGAATATCAATCTTCACTAAACTGTTGAATACAAATTTAAAAAGCCTTTAAATAAACCCCAGAGGGAAAAAGCAAATCACCTCCAAAGAAACAGAATACTAGCTGAATTCTAATCCGCAATGCTTGAAGCCAGAAAACTTAAGATAACATTACATCTATGAGATATGTATACCTATATATTTAGAAATTTAAAGTAAGATATATTATCTCTTTAAGATAATTAAACATCAAGACTGTTCCCACGCACAGCTCATTTCTGTAGAAACTTCTAAAATGCATACTTCAGGAATAAAAAAAAAATAATTTCAGAAAAACTGAGTTCAAGAAAAGAGAGTGAGCAAATAAAGTAGGGTATGTGAGTAAATCTAAACAAATACTAATTATATGAAACAATAATAATAAAGTCTAATGTGCAGTATGTTAACTTTTTATTGCTGTGCAAGAAATAATCATAGGTCCAGTAGCTTAAAACAACACATATGTTTTATCCCCACATTTCTGTGAGTCCTGAATCTGGGCACAACTCAACTGGGGCTTTTTCTATGTGTTTTCTCCTGCAGTCAAGGTAGTACAAACAGGCTGTATTCCTATGTTGAGGGGCCACAGGGGAGGTATCCACTTCTGAGACTATATTCAGGTTGTTAGCAGAGTTAGTTATCTTGAAGTTCTAACAATGAGGAGCCACACTTCAGCTGCAGGCTGCTAGTAGTTCCATTCCATAGAGAGACCCTCTCCTAGTATGGCAGATGTCTCCTTCAGGCCAGCAAGGAGAATCTCTTTCTAGTCGATATAAATAATTACTGAAATGGCATCATCTTTACCATATAGGGTAGCCTAATCAAGGATGTGACATCTATTGCTTTGCCATACTCTACTGATTAGAAGGAAGGCGCAGGTTCCACCCACACTTAAGTGGAGAAAATTATGCAAGAATGTGACTCATAGGCACCTTAGGTTATGTTCATCACAGGGGAATTGGGAAAGCAAAAATAAGATAGAATTAAACAGTGAATAATATCCTAAATGGTAATCGATCAGACTGAGACATAAAGCCTGCTGAAGTCTTTATAGGAAATATAGATAGAAATAAATTAATTATAAAATGTATTAAGCAGGAATATAAAATACAACAGATGACAGAATTGATCAAAATGTATCAGGAATCTAAAATATAAAGGCACAAAACATTTTAAGTTTTGGGAAAATTTAATGTGACTCTATGATTATCAGATAAAATAAACCTTAAGGTTAAAAAATCATTATTTAACTTAGAGGATTACTACCTAATGAAAAGTAAAATCTAAAATTCAATGAATGCAGCTTCACAGTTCAGAATCATATATGACAAAAAATAGAGGTATTTTCACATAATAGTGAGTAAACTTGATAGAGATTTTGTGTCAATTCATACATAAAATAGAAAAAAATCAATAAAATATAAAAACCTAAGAACACAAATTGCATGTTTGAACTAATTTCAGTTTGTAGAAAAAGCATGAAACAATTAGCAACAATGCAATATTTTCAAGACACATGATACTTATTGACTATGCAAATATATACAAACCATGTAATAAATATAAAATTAATTTGAACAAACAAAAGATCTGATAAGATATGGGTCACATTCTCTGGTCACAAAATTTAAATGTGAAAAAAGTAATAAAAATTATGAAAAATCTCATATGTTTAGAGATTTGAAAACACACGGCTAAATAATAGATATATTAAAGGTACATTAAAGTAGAAATAAAAAAGAAGGCTGAGGCTTATTAATGGAAAAGCTACATGTGACTATGTATATACCTGTGACTGTAACATTGTTAACCTGGACACTCAGTATTAGGAGGGAGGGAATAGAGGAAGTAGGGGGAGGAGCACCGAGTACTGTGTGAATATATGCCATTGCCAACATGATCCACAGTATGATGTGAGGCTATAGTGCACCAATAACAAATAAATAAATAAATAAATAAATAAATAAATAAATAAATAAATAAAGTATACCCTGTTCTTTAATTGTTGGGATACTCATAATTTTTTTTTTTTTTTTGGTGTGTGTGTGTGTATGTTACTAGGGATTGAATCCAGGGGAATTCTACCTCCAAGCTGCACCCCCAAACCTATTTTATTTTTATTTGGAAGCAGGGTCTCACTACTTGCTGAGGCTGAGTCCTAGAACCTGAGGTCCTCCTGCCTCAGCCTCCCAAGTACTAGGATTATGAACATGTTGCCACTGTGCCCTGCTATGACGTTTTATAAACAGAGAAAACCTGATCAATATTTGTCTCAGTGTGTGTGTGTGGGGGGGGGTTACTGGGGATTTAGCCCAGAGATGCTCTACCACTGAGCTAAACCTCCAAACCTCCCCTTTCATGTTTTATTTTGAGATACTATCTCAATAAATTGTCAAGGCTGGCCTCAAACTTGTCCTCCTGCTTCATACTATTACAGGTATGCACCATCATGCCTGCCCAATTCTGTGTGAGTGCATGTGCATGTGCACATTTGTGTGTGTGTGTGTGTGTGTGTGTGTGTGCGTGTGTACATGCATGTGCAAGTTGACCATGTGCTCCACCACTGAGGTACACCTTCAGCCCTTCAAAAACCTTTTTATTTTATTTCTGGGGATCAAACCCAGGACTTTGCACATGCTTGGCAAGTACTGTATCACTAAACTACACCCTCATCCCTGAACTGTTTAATAGAAAGATCAATGGCAGAATTAGTACAAGGGTCAGGTTTTTCAGATTTAGACCTAAACTTACTCTTCTCTTTTACCTTATATTCAAAAACTATGTTCATGATACTACCTTTTGATAGCTACAAAAAATACCTTAAATTTTACACGTGAGCAAAAAGTAAGTTTAAATTTTATTGAAGTGTGAACTTATAGGAGTAACAAGTTAAAGAACTGAGATAAAGCTTCAGGTGGAAAAGTATTCAATAAAGTAATAGGATCTAGAATCAAGAGTCATATTTGACTAGTCTTAAGACCAAGCAGAGTGCTGATAATCAAAAAGGGTCTCCAATACAGTGCAGAGCTCATCTTTCACTTGTCCCCAAATAACAAGATTTTCACAAGAGAGGTTTCCATGTGCAATGATATTGCACTATTATAAACTGTTTAAGAGGCTGGCTGCCAAAACATTGGATTAAGTTATATAGAGCCATAACTGACTATCTAGAGGGATTCTTTGAGGTGAACAGTGTTTGTTGTTTAGTGGAGACAGGGCTGAAGCAGATTCATTGTTCTAACATCCCCTAAAGCCCACAAAATTCCAGAAATTTCTTTCTTCCCCCCTCACTCCCCAAATTAAAGATTTGAAAGTAGAGTTTAAAGTAGGACTTTAGAATGTAAAACCCACAAAAATGTTATGGTTTTGGGGGCATTTACTCTTGGTAAACTATTAAAAAGATCTGAAAGAGTATTTGGTTTTATTTGGGACTAACACCAGACTCCAAACCAGAGAAACGTATCAAGAATTTTTGCAGCTGCTTCAAATAAATCCTGGCTTAAAGAAAAAAGCATTTTAAATGAGATACAAAAAATTATTACATACAATGAAGCTATATATATATATATATGTATACATATACATATTTATTTTCTGCCAATGAAATTTTAGAAAGTTCAAAAAGCCACTTTTTGTTCTTAAATATTTTATACTTTTATTAGTGAATTGTAATTATATATCATGGTGAAATTCAAAGTAGTAATACAAACATGCACACCGTACTTAGTGTGTATCCCTCCAGATCCTCCTCACTCCCCTTTCCTCCGTATTTGTGTTAGTGGATTGGTAAAGACATCTTCATATACAACCATTACACTTGGTGTACTTAGATTTATTTCTTATCAAATCATAGATAACACTAAAAACACACATCCTTAAAAGCAGAAATTTAATGGTAATTTTTCTGCTTCAAAGATGTTCTGGAATAATTTTTTTATTTTTGAATTAAGTTTTTATATTTTTATTTCTTAAAATGAGTATATAATAGCAAAGAATATAGTAGCAGCTAGTACAGTTCACAGCCTCCACTCATGCTAAGGCACCAATAGTTTCATACTCTATTGCTCTAGGATTATCAATGCAAGTATCATCAAAATGACAAAAGGCAAATAATACCTTAGCAGTACTATAATGTCTTAGAACTACTTTAAAAAATAGTTTTGACTCTAGGAATGTCAGAGATTTGTACCGCATTTTGAGTAGCCCTACCTTAGGGGACACTAATTTAATCAGAAATGCACAATATATAAAATAAAGCTAGTGCTTGAGAAAACTGGGTGCTTTACAGATCAGCAATAAGGGTCACTGGTTCATTAAAGAAATGAATTTTTTTCACTGAAGTAATTGTACTTGTATTCCAAAATCAAAGTATTGCATTAAAATTTTTTTTCTGACACTTGAAAAATCATCAAGAATATGCATGCACCAGACTGCACCAGAGAATTGATTATTGACATTTGACATATTTTTCCAGTAATATTAACTTTAAACCTATCATTTAAAATTCTCTAAAAGTACAACTTTTTTTTTTGTAGTACTGGGGATTGAACCCAGGGACATCCTACCTCCAAGCTACACCTCCAGCCCTATTTTTTAAATTTTTTTTTATTTTGAAACAGTGTCTCACTATGTTGCAGAGGACCTCCCTAAGTAACTGAGGCTGGCCAGCCATGAACCTGCAATTCTCCTGTGTCAGCCTCCCAAGTACTGGGATTACAAGTGTGCACCACCATGGTCAGCTTAACTTTTGATAACTGTAAAATATTCAGTTTTGAAATGATACAATCGTATTTCAATCCCTTTCTCTAGAACCAAAAATGTCTAGAATTACATAGAATTTAGTTGAGTCTGTCTTATCTCAGCATCATGCTCTCTCCATTTTCCATCCTTTTTCTTGCAAATGACATAATTTGTTCTTTATGTCTGAGTAAAATTCCAGTTGTGTATACTCCACATTTTCTTTACCCATTTGCCTAACTATGGACACATTGGCTTTGATTTTCATTTCCTGATAGCTAATGATATTGAGTATTTGAAAAACATATTTGTGGGCTATTTGTATTCTTCTTTTGAGAAGTAGCTACTTAATTTGCACATCTCTTAATTGGTTATTTGGGGGATTGTTGATGTTTAACAAATATATAAGAATGTAAGGAGTTTCTTATATATTCTGAGTATTAACCCTTTTTCAAATAGTTGCCAACATTTTTCTCATTATTTATATTGCCTTTGACTCTGTTGATTGCTTCTTTTTCTACACAGAAATTTTTCAGTTTTTTGTGATCCTTTCTCATGTTTTGCTTTTGCTGCCTGTGTTTTGAGGTCCTATCCAGAACATCATTACTTCTATCAATGTCTTAAAGTGCTTCCCCTATGTTTTCTTCTAGAATTTTCAGAGTTTCAGGTCTTACACTTATGCCTTTGATCTATATTGAGTTGATTTTTGTGTAGGGTAGAACACAAGGGACAAGTTTCAATCTTCTGCATGTGGTTATCCAGTTTTCCCAGCACCAATAGTTAAAGGGGCTGTTCATTAGCCAATGTATGTTGATGGAACCTCTGGAAAGAGCCAGTTGGCTTTAGATGCTGGGTTTATTCCTGAGAAGTCTATTCTCCTCCATTGGTCTTTGTGTTAGTTTTGCTCTTTTGGTTTCTGTAGTTCTGTACTATGTCTTCAAGTCGGGTATTGTGATGCCTCCAGCTTTGTTTAATTTTTATTGTTATTATTTTTTATTTGGGGGTATTTTTGTTCTTTGTTTTGGTTTGTTATTTTGTTTTTTTCCTCAAGACTGCTTTGGCTATTCTGGTTGTTTTCAGCTTTCATATGATTTAAGGATTTTTTCTAGTTCTGTGAAGAATGTCATTGGTATTTTGATGAGTATAGCAGTAAATTTAGATCACATTGGGTATTATGGAAATTTAAAAAATATTAATTCTTTCAATCTATGAACACAGGAAGTCGTGTGTGTGTGTGTGTGTGTGTGTGTGCGCGTGTGCGTGCGTGTGTGCGTGCCTGCGCACGTGTGCTTGTTCAGTTTCTTTTATTAGTGTTTTGTAATTTTCAATGTAGAAGTCTTTCACTGTCTTGATTAAATTTGTTGTTAGGTATTTAAGATTTTGGCAGACATTGTAAATGGGATTGCTTTTATGAGTTTTTCTCAGCACATTCATTACCTGCAACTTTACTGAATTTGTGTATCAGTTCTAATTACTTTTCAGTGGAGTTTTTCTCTATATAGAATCATATCATTTGCAAACAGAAATAATTTGATTTACTTTCTTCCTATTTGCATGTCTTTTGTGCTATTTATTTTGCCTAATTGTTTTGTGTTAAATGAGAGCACTGTATTAAATGAGAGAGGAAAGAGTGAATGCCTTTGTCTTGTTCCTGATCTCGGGAGAAATGCTTCCAGAATTTCCCCATTTAGTAAGTATGATGCTAACTGTGAGTTTGAAATTATATATATAATTAGGTATGAGTCTTCTATACCTAATTTGTTTAGGGCTTTATCATGAAGGAATGTTGAATTTTATAAAATGTCTTCTCTGCATGTATCAAGATGATCACATAACTTTATCCTTCATTTTGTTAATGTGATATATTATGTTTATTGAATTGCATGCTTGGACCCTTTTTGCATTTATAGGCTGGAACCAACTTGATCATGATAAGTGATCTTTTTCATGTGCTATTGAATTTGATTTTCTAGTTACTTCATACATATATATTGGGAATTAAACCCAGAGGAATTCTACCTTTTGACTATATTCTAGCCCTTTTAATTTTTTTTTTATTTTGAAACAGGCAATCACTATGTTGTGAGGTTGTTTTCAAACTTGCAGTACTCCTGCTTCAGCCTACGTAGTACTGGGATTACAAGCATGCGCTACCATACTTGGCTAATTTGCTAATATTTTGTTGAGAATTTTTGCATCTATATTTGTTAGAGATTTTGGCTTATAATTTATTTTTTGTTGTGTCTTTGGTTTAGGTAACAGGATAATGCTGGCATCGTATAATGGGTTTGTAGAGTCCTCTTCCTTTCAATTCTTTGGCAAAATTTGAGAATTGAGATTTCTTCTGTTAGTTTGGGATAGCAGAGTGAAGCCATCTGGTCTTGGGCTTTTTTGTAGGAGACTAAAATTATTGACTGAATGTCCTTACTCGTTATTGTTCTATTCAGATTTTATGTCTTCATTGTTCATTGTGTCTAGAAACATCAATTTATTTTAGATTTTTCATTTATTCACATATAGTTTTTATGATAAGCCCTAGTGATCGCTTATATTTCAATTTTAATTTTAATTTTTATTTATATGAGTCTTTTCTTTTTTCCTTGGCTGGAGTTGCTAAAGGTTTGTTGGTTTTGTTGATCTTTTCAAAGAACCAACTCTTCATTTCATTCATCTTTTGTGTATTTTTTTAGTTTCTATTTCAATGATGTCTAATATGATTTTTTTATATCTTATATGTCTTGCTGTCTACTAATTTTGGGTTTGCTTTATTTCTGTTTTTACAAGTCTTTGAGATGTACCATTAAGGTTTTTTTTTTTTTTTACTTTAAACCTTTGTTATTTACTTAATTACTTACTTATTTTGTGGTACTGGGGATTGAATTCGGAGGCATTCTACCTTTGAGCTACACCCCAAGCCCGATTTTATTTATACTTGGAAACAGGATCTCACTAGGTTGATGAGAATCTCATTTCTTGTTGAGGCTGTCCTTGAACCTGCAATCCTCCTGTCTCAACTTTAAAGTATTGGGATTAAAGGCATGTACCATCATGCCTGGAGTATGCATTTCTGTTTTTACAGAAAAGACTTTATATTTATTTATTTATAGACTTTATTTATTTATTTACCTTTTTTTGTGGGTCTGGAGATGGAACCCAGGGGTATTCTACCTCTGAGCTACAGCACCTGCTGAATATTTTTTATTCTTTATTTTGAAACAGGGTCTCACTAAGTTGTAGAGGGCCTCACAAAGCAGCTGAGGCTGTCCGTGAACTGCGATCCTGTTTCAGCCTCTCAAATGCTGGTATTACAAGTGTGTGCCACCACGCTCATGTTACTCTATGCTTCCCTCTTAGAGGTTGTATTCCATAAGTTTTGGTATGCTGTGTCTCCACTTTCATTTGTATGAGAACTTTTTAAACTTCATTTTGATTTCTTCAACCCAGTATTAGTTCAAAAGTGTGTTATTCAATCTCCATATATTTTATAAAATTGTGTTGAGTTTATTCCATTGTGATCAGAAAAGATACAGGATATGACTTTATTTTTTGAATTTGTTAAGTCTTTTTTTGTGACCTAATATGTGGTCTATTTTAGGAAAGTTCCATGAACTGATGAGAAGAATGTATATTCTCTAGTTGTTGAATGAAATGGTCTATAAATACCTGCTAAGTCTATTTGATATATATGATATTCCAGTTCTAGTGTTTCTTTGTTTTGGGAGTCTGATTGATTTATCTGTTGATAAAAGTAGGGTGTTGAAATATTTCATTATTATTTTACTGGAACTTTTTTTGATTAGGTATAATTGAGTTTGTTTTATAGAATTGGGTTATCTGAAAAAATGTACATATAGATTTATAATAGTCATATCTTTTTTACTAAAATGATCCCTGGAGCCAGGCATGGTGGCACACACTTGTAATCCCCGCACTTGGGAGGCTGAGACAGGAGGATCGTGAAGGTTCGAAGCCAGCCTCAGCTGGCTTAAGAGACCCTTTTCCAAATAAAATATAAACTAGGTCTGGGAGTGTAGCCTGGAGGTAGAAGGCCCCTGGGTTCCATCCCCAGTACCACCAAAATAATAATAATAATAATAAAATAATAAAATAAATAAAATAAAATGATCCCTGGATCATATTATAGTGGGACTTCTTTGTCTCTTCTTATGGTGTTTATGCTAAATTCTGTTTTATTAGATTTAAATGCAGCTACTACTGTTTTCTTTAGGTTTTCATTCACTTGGAATTTAATTTTCCATCTTTTAACTTTCAGTTTGAGTGTCTTTCCTGGCTAAATGTATTTTATGTTTGCAGAAA
This sequence comes from Muscardinus avellanarius, assembly GCF_963383645.1. NCBI lineage: Eukaryota > Metazoa > Chordata > Mammalia > Rodentia > Gliridae > Muscardinus > Muscardinus avellanarius. The sequence continues at coordinate 33,865,077 of NC_137795.1, read as the reverse complement.
GTTCTTGGGTAGTGTTTGTTTGTTTGTTTGTTTGTTTTGCGGTACTGTGGATGGAACCCAGGGGCATTGTACTTCTGAGCTACACTCCCAGCCCTATTTTTTATTCTTTATTTTTAAAAGGGTCTCACAGAGTTGCAAAGGGCCTCACTAAGTAGCTGAGGCTGGTCATGAACTGAAATCCTTCTGTCTCAGCTGCCCAAATGCTGGGATTACAAGCGTGCACCACCATGCCTGGCTAAGGTCTTGTTTATTTAAATTTATCCACCTAGTCTATATTTGTAATTGGGTAATTTAGTCTACTTATATTCAATATTATTATTAAATGGTAAAGACTTGCCCCTGCCATTTTGTTAATTTTCTTCTAATTTTTCTATATATTCTTTCATCTTCCTCTCTGGTTCATCTTTGTGGTTTGATAATCTATTGCATTAATAATGTTTGATTCTTTTCTATTCTATTTCCCTTTTATGTATCTGCTCTCCCAGTGGGATTTATACTTTTGCATGCTTTCATTAATGGTACTTATTTTTCACTCCTGGATGCAGGACTCCCTTAAACATCTTTTGTTGATCTGTTCTGGTAGTCATGAATCTCAATTTTTGCTTGTCTTATTTTTTTTTTTTTTTTACTTCTGGAGTATATCCTTGTTGTATTCTTGGTTGGCAATTATTTTTTTTTAGCACTTGAAATAAACCATTTCATTCCCCCCTGGGCTATAAGGTTTCTGCTGAGAAATCTTCTATTTTCTAATGGGGATAAACTGAAATGTGATTTGGGACTTTTCTCTTGCAGATTTTGAAATTTTCTTTGTCTTCTACTTCTGACAGTTTGACTTTAACATGCTGTGGTGAAGATCTTTTCTGATCGTGTCTATCTGGGTTCCTACAGGCCTCCTGTACATGGGTGTCCATAACTTTTCCAAGATTACAGATGTTTCCTGCTGTTTCACTTGGCCTGGTATGGGACACGGCGAAATTGGAGAGACCCAGTTTCCTAGTTCCTGCAAATGTGGCTGGGCCAGTGGCTAAGGCAGGTATGGTTCAGAGATCGGTGAGTGTGGGGTTCTCACCATGCAGCTGCTCTTACAATGGAAGTATGACCCAAATGGGTGATCGAGGTTTCTTCAGGCACTGATGCTACTAGCTCTGCTCCTGGTAAAGGGTGCAAGCACTGGCAGCCCTAGCAGTGAAGACCCTAACCTTTGACCAGGAAGTAGTGCAGGCTCCCTGCTGTGTGGGAAGAGGTGGTGTTGGGAAACACAGCACTCCCTCTGTGGCTCTCACACCCTGTTCTGACAGGAGTGCATTTTCAGATGCAGTGCAGGATGAAGCCGCTGTAGGGACTGTAATGTTTCTGTCTGAGACTTCAGGAGTAGCAGAAGGAGTAGCACCTGGGAGTGGGGCGGTGGTAGAGGCCCAGCTGGGAACAGGGAGCAATAGCAAAGCTCCTCTCTGGCCCTTTGTCTCCACACGCCTGGGGGCAGAGTGATGGCTGGAGCCATGGAGTTGCTTGAGCCCCCCTCAGCTCATCTTCAAGGGTGTGGGCAGTGCTGTGAACCTTGTGTTCCTTCTAAGCTCTGAGCTGCGGTTTAGTGGGAAGGAGCGGCTGGAAACATGTGAGTGCTTGATTTCATGCGCATGAAAGCCACTGGCTGTTGGCCAGGCCATTGGCCTCAGAGGGCAAGTGCCCCAATCTCCTGTCTCTTGAGGTTACCGCCTATATGCCCTTCTGTCACAATACCCATTCCCTGTAGTACAGGGCACCCAGTGGGCCTGGGCTATGGTTATTCTGCTGGATTAGGTAGGGTTCTTAAAGTAACTACTCCCAGCCAGTATAGTAGAATATTTGTGGGTCCTCAGAGCTGGGAATATGCAGGGGTTTCTGATCCCCAGCACAGCCCAAATTCAGAGAAAGTTTATTTCTCTAATTGGTTTCTAGGCACAGCAGCCTGGAGATTTGCTGGGAGATAATGAGATCCTCGTCCAAAGCCAGGCTTTTGTGCAGATTTCAAGTTGCTTACCTCTCTGGGCTGCCAGCCTGAAGACTATGAAGCTTTCCACTAGTGAGGATTGCAGGTATCCCTGTTAGCCGTGCACCCCCTAACCCGCTGTCCAGTGGCATTTGCAGTTGTTGGTGTGGTATTTCTCTTTCTATGCTATCTCCCCAGCTCTCTGAATCTTCCCAGGTCTAGTTTTGTTCCTGCTGATTTCCAGTGTCCTCCCATGATGCCCACCTCCAAATGAAGCTGTATATCTGCTACTATGGCTCTTCTTCCTAAAGGAGAAGGTAAGAACTAGGAATCTCTTTTTAGGGATCTTGAATCTCCATAGCCTAATAAAATTCATAAGCATGTATTGGAATTCTCAATGAAATTTACTTTTAAGATATGCACATATATGATGTTTTTTGAAACTTTCAAATGTAAGACTGTCTTATTTACTTCTTTACACAAGAAAAATAATTTGAGTGAATAGAGACTTAGAGGGCTCAATTTTTACTTAGAATTTATAGTAATTTCTCCATTCTTCCTGGCACTTATTGCAGAAGACACATCCAATTCAAACATTTTTTTCCTTTTTAATTAAGTCAGAGTGCTTATTTATTCTTAAAACTTGTAGGGTTGTTTGTCCTTTCTGGCTATCATATTTTCATATTTTTCATATAACAAATATTTAAATATTTTGCCATTTAGTTACAGCATCTCAATATACTTTGCATGGAAATACAATAATACTTTCTCAAGTACTGGAAATCAAATTTTAGGCACGTGGCCATCTGTTGGATATCATGTAGTCACTAAAGTAAAAAATTTTGAGTACTTAAGCAAAAGTAGTACAAAATTTTGTTCTCTTCAGTGTTTCATTAATGGAATCTCAACAGATAGTAGACATATATAAAATATAAAACCATCAGTGAAAACTATTAAATTAGTTGGCTATACTTAGCTACTCTATGAATGAAGAGAAATAAAATAATCAGAACTTAGGAGGTAACAGAGAATTGGTTTTGGGTACTCTACTATTTCTATAAAAATGGTAGGGTCATTGAAAATGGGACTTGGCATTTTGTCCCTAGAAAGGCAATTCATGCTGATGGAATCGGTGACTCTGCAGCAGTATCTGTTGCTGCCTCTTCCAGAGTTTGTTCTTTCTACTGATGCACAGATGCCTGCTTAGCATCTGGTATTTTATGATTCGCCCTTTCGAATGAGCTGGGCCACTTCATTTGTTGCATGGCATGCAAACAGAAGCTGGTTTCAATGTTGTATCTTGTAGGTGAATCTCATGAATGTCAAGGAATAGCAGCAGAGGTGAATGTCACCCGCCCTCTGATGATCTCTGGAGTCTTCTTCGTGTCGCTGATGGCAGGAAGGCAGAGATTCAAGTGAGCCACTGGTCCCTAGAAGTGCATACTCATGAGATAGTCCTGGAACTCCTTGTTCTGGACATAGCTTCCCACACCATGGCATGCCTGCCATGGCAGTACTGGACACCAGACCCTCCTGATCCTGCTACTTTGGCGGCTTCTTTGAGACCTGTATCTTGATTATTTTATCTTTGATTTTCTTATAAAATCTGAGAGAGCATTTCATTCAAACTCTGATTCAATGTGAGACATTGCTGATTCCTTTCCTGACACCAGTAACAGTAAAGATGATCAAGCCAGGTGTGGTGGCACATGCCTGTAATCTCAGCATTCGGGAGGCTGAGACCTGAGGATCGCGGTTCGCGGACAGCCCCAGTTACTTAGTGATGCCCTCCGCAACTTAGTGAGCCCGTTTCAAATTAAAGAATAAAAACTAGGGCAGGGGGTGTAGCTCAGAGGTCAAATGGCCCTGAGTTCCATCCCCAGACCCGCAAAAAAAAAAAGATGATCATACTTTTATATTTTTATATTTTATATTTTTAATTTCTTGACATTTATTTCACTTACTTGGTTTCTCAATTCATTCTTAGGACTTCTGGATTTTATTCCATGAAGTTCATTTTCTTTCACTACCATTGACTGTTAAGTATTAGATTTTTTGTGTGTGTTCCTGAGTTAATCATTTCCACATGTTCTAAAATAAACTTTCTCTTGTCTTCTATTTTCCTTTTCCCTCTTCTTTTTTCAATGCTAGGTACCAGAGTCTTATTCATGTTAGGCAAGTGCTCTACCACTGAGAGACCCATAGTCCCTCCTGTATTTATTCTTGCCAAAATAAGCTCTATTTAAACTACTAATCAACTGATGGGTATGTGGATTTTCTTTCACGATATTCAATATCTGTTGAAATTTATTATATAGCTAATAGGCAGGACAATGACTATATATATATATATATATCTTCATTCTATAATATATATTCTAGCCCATTCTTAGCTTTTATGAGGCATTTGTCTTTATAGTGCTGCTATCTGTATTAGTATGATTGAGATATTACCCTTCCTAAGCTACAATCTTCCAAACAGATTTAATAAATGTAGATTTATAACATCCCATTAGCATTACTGAAAAGCTTCTATGTCTTTGCGTTAAGCTAAAAAACTATTTATTTACTTATTTATAGGTGCTGAGTAGTACACCCAGAAATTTTCTACCTCTGAGCTACATCCCTGGACATTTTATTTTATTTTTCTTATTTTTATACAATGCCTTGCTAAATTATTGAGGCTGACCTCTAACCTGTCATCCTACTGTTCTTAGGGTCCGAAATACTGGGATAACAGGTGAACACTACCATGCCTGGCTAATATTTTTATTTTTTGATCTGTATCTCCAAGATACAATATGGTAGTGCTATATTCTTTTTTTCTCCCTTCCTCAACTTGTCAAATTAAGTATAAGATGCCAATCTCGGTTTGAATTTCAGATTAACAGAAACTGATTTTTTAGTGTAAGTATATCCCCAAAGTATTTGAGTTATATGCTAAAAATTACGTATTCCCCATTTAGTATTTGGTACATGCTTATATTTAAAATGGAAATTCTCTAATGTATATTCACAAACATATCAAAATCAATCACTAAGCCAAATATGAGAAGGAGGAAGGGGGAAGGGAATGGGGTGAGAATTAGGGAAGGGCTAAATGAGTGATGTGTGCATGTATGCCTCAACTATCTCGTACTCCAGGAAGATGTATGACTACAGTGCACCAATAAAAAATAAAAAAATAAAATGGTAGTTCATGTGAAATTAAAATATAAATGGGTATCCTATATTTTTACTTCCTAAATATACAACTTTACAAGTTCCTCCATATTCCTCATAAGTTGTTTTAGAACATGAGTTTATGCAGGAAAGAGATAGCTACTCAGTCTTCTTTTTGATGCGCTTCTGGTGTTTGTGAACAAAAGGAAGAATTATTTGGGAATTTCTCTTACTTTTTTCCATCTGGTTAGATTGATTTGTTGCAAAGATTTAGTAGTTGTGAGTCCTAATTGCATCTTTCAATCAAATTCTATCCATACTGCAATTGAATGTAAACGTTCTCTGATTCTTATAACTGCAGCTTTAGGTGGCTTTTTTTTTTTTTTAGTTTTTAATCTTTGTTGTGGGAGAAATATGAAGACTCTGGGGTCTTTAGACAGACGTTATTGGCACTTATGTACGTGTGTATGTGTATGCCTTCACTATGAATTCTGAAGCATTCACTGAGGCCTGGAATGACAGAGCTAGTTGCTGTTTATTTTTGGCTCAATGAGTCTGTCAAAACGGAATCCAATGAGATCAATCTGAATCTACATCCACAACAGCAAGGCGAGCTTTTGGGAAAAGAGATGGTGGAGCTGCTGGATGTGAGATCATGTCACCTAAGTAGTGCTATAGTTCAGGCTTTGAGCTTCGGAGAGCCCACAGATGTGTGTCCAAGGGATTCAGAGCTATTTGGCCCTGTGTTTTTTGTTTTGTTTTATTTTTTGTGGGATTTTTTTGGTCCAAATAGGAAACAGTTTGTTGAATATCTACTCATTCCTTGCCTGCTTTGTAGCTACCCAATACCACTGAGGCATTTTTTAATGAGAATTTCTCCTTTACTACTCTGGGGAATGGTCAGTCATGTCAGCTTCACATCACTTAGAGTCACTCTTAGATGCAGGACCATCTGCCACTGGCTGTTTGGCGATCCTCACAGTACATAAGACGACTCAGTTCTATGAAAACATCTTCAGAATTGGTCCTGACACTCTCAGTTGAAACAGTTCCCTGCGACGAGCTCTTCTTAAATAAGTCATGCATTTAGCTCTGTTCAAAGCCCGACAAAGGTTGTAGATCTTGCTTTTGTGTAAATGTGCAGTGCCTCATGCTGTGTTTCATCTTCCCAAACACAAGCCAACCCACCTGCTTTGCCTGTTTGATTTCTTCCAGCTGGTTTCCCATTTGTCTTAATTTACTCTCAAGGTTTTTGCCTTATTGACTTATCAATGACTATTCATTTGTTTTGTGAAGATTTTCATTTTTAAGCTGTGTTATTTGATCAGCAGGACACAAGTTCGGTATTAATTCTATTTGCTTGGGCTTTGTATAACAAGATGATGGATTTTTTTATGTTTTTAAAGAATAATATACTCCCTAAGAGGCTGATGAGGAACTCATGTGGAAAGAGTTCTTTCTTCCACTGTCATTTGTCAGAGGTGTTGAGATAAGCTGGGGCAAAGCCACGTAACCTTTAACCTCAAAAGCTCTTCTAAGCCTCTAACACAGAGGACAGGTTGTTCTAGGAAAGAAAATCTTTTGCATGCCGTTGGACCAAAAGGTGCTCACTTGAGACCCACAAAGTGGAGATTAAAGAGAGTTTTGAGTTGGATCCTGCAGTAGCCGAGTGCTCTCTGGTCCTGGGTGCACTCAGTTTTGTTCAATTACCTTCTAGATATACTCACTGTGTTTCGCTGGAAATACACTCTGCTAAGCAAGAGGAGGAACCTGGAAAAAATCCTAATATACTAGTGATTTACCCCAACGAAACTCACTTTTCCTGACTTGTAAAATGAAATTGATAACTCCTTGTTGGTTAAAGACTATATGGTTGAAAGACACTCCATACTAGAATGCTTAAAAGGGGGTGGGGGGTGATGCACACTTGTAATCCCTGCACTTGGGAGGCGTAGACAGGAGGATCACTCAGGTTCGAGGCCAGCCTCGCTGGCTTAAGAGACCCTGTTTCCAAATAAATATAAAATAGGTCTGGGAGTGTAGCCCGGAGGTAGAAGGGTTCCATCCCCAGTACCACCAAAAAAAGGGGGTGGCCTTAAATTAGACCGAGGCTTGTTTCTATCCTCACATAATCATTTTGAAGGAAATTCCAACCTGGGTGTGGCTCTGCTCCTTGGAGCCATTTAGAAGCAATTTCCTTCTCTCTTGCTGCAAGCCCATCTCATAGGCCATTGTCTGCACTTACAAGGGCAAAGTTGTATGTCACCAAATTCAACCTGCAAGGATAAAAGAAGAAATGCAAGATGGGCAATTTTTCTTAATTCTCATACCCAAGAGCATCAGCCCTTCTCCTTGCATCCCACTAGTAGCACTTAATCATATGACCACACTTAGCCACATGTGAAGCTGGAAATGTAATGTTGAACAGGGCACCCATGCCTACAAACAAAGGGACAATGGAATTTTGAAGCCAATAGCTAGATGCAAGAATTAGTTAATTTTAAAGTGGTAAATACTTGCTGCTATAATTACTAAATAATTACTAAAATTCTTGTCCTCATTTATGCTAAGATACTGATGATTATAAAAAGGGAGAGGAAATTAGAAACATGATACAGAGCTCTAAACACAGACAGGAGGGGAATGGGAAGAAATAAGATAGATTCAGTACATTTGAAGTTTAAATAATTCTCACTCCTGAATGGTGCAGCTGAGTGTGGCAGGGGTGGTGGGGCGTGGCAAAATTCTCCTAAGGGAGAATTTCAAAACCTGACAGACATGAGAAATTATCCCTTTTTAGGAACTATGGCTTGTATTTTTTTGTTTCTAATATGGTTCTTTAGAAATTAGAAGTTTATAAAAATTACTGAGTTGTTATTTATTGCTCAAACATATTCAGTATTGAAACTCTTAAGATAATAAACCTAAATGTGTATTTATGAATAAGGCATTGTCCCAGAGCACTGCAATTTCTTCTATAATTTTAGAACAATACAAATATTTGAATGAAACATATTTGATAATACATGTAAAATGTCGGAGTCATAGAAAGCCATTTAAAAACTGAAAATGTCTCTGTACTTTATGGTTAAATGAAAACAATAATTAGGGTGGTTTGGAAAAAATAAATTTTGTGGGAAATAAACTCCACATTAGACATCTGTTTGAATAACTGTTTAATAAACAGATCAATACCATTATAACTCACAAAACTTTTAAAAATACCTTTATTAGTGCATTGTAATTATATGTTATAAAACATAACTCACAAAAAATATAACCATACTGATAAGATTGAAAGGTTATGAATTGAAAGTGATACAGAGGTTATTTCTGGTTGATGTAATCATGTAGAGTTGTTATTTTCTTCTTTGCATTTTTCTAGTATTCTCTATCCCTAAGAAAGAGAAAATTAATGTGAGGAATTGGAAGTAGAAAGAATAAGACATTTCATATGATCATGTCTTTTAATACATCTTCAAACTACAATTGTTTCATAAGGCTTTTCATGGTGTCTATAGTCACAGCAATTTTGCATCTCCACAAGGTGTCTAGGGAAGTAGGTATGAAGTTGGTGATTTTTTTCAAATGCAAATCTCAAGTAGGGAGGCATTATGTTTGGTCCTCAAAACACTGGTGGGGCTGGGCATGGTGGCACATTCCATGTAATTCCAGTACTCGGGAGGCTGAGACACTAGAATCATGGGTTTGAGGCCAGCCTCAGCAACCCAGCAAAACTATGCTTCAAAATAAGAATTTAAAGGGTTGAGGTTATAGTTTGGAGGTAGAATGCCCCTTGGTTCAATCCCCAGCACCAAACAAAACAAAACACTGGTGGGAACAAGATCGGAACAGTTAGCACTTCTGTGCAAGGCCCAAAAACTCACGAAATTCATTGTTCACAAAAAACATAACGAGCATAGAAGATGGACATTTCCTTTGCTATTGTTTTCTTCTTTAATGCTCCCCAGTGCCCCATACTCCTCCAGGAAACAACTCCCCACTCCTTCCTCTTAATGAACATCAAAAGGCTTGAAGCTGTTTGTACATTCACCATATGTTCATTGCAGAAAGTGGAATCAAATCTTGTTTCAAGTTCCAAATGGGAATTCCAGGGGGCGGGTCTACTCCCGGATATGAAGGTGAAGGCCATCCTTTTCATTTTCCAAACCCAGAAAAATCTATACAACCTATCTCCAAAAAGAGATTTGTCATTTAAATTTAACTCTCTATTTCTATAATAGAACAAATTATTTGTAGGGTTTGTACAAATGCCTTCAACTATACGATGAGAGTCCTGATGATGGATTCTGAGTGTGCATAACAGAAGAAAGAGGGTAGAAATGAAAAGTTATAAATGAAAAGTCTTTATTTTAGATGTCTTATTTCAGATAGTGTTGCTCTTCTGTCTTAGGATTCTGGCCTCCCTCTTTACCTTAGTGTTTGTTCTTATCCAAATCTCATTTCTCATATTTTAATGTTAGTAGCAAAAAGCAAATTTGACTCAGTGATAGCACTGGTTCACAGGCTATCACATCTACCACGTAGCTGTGCCAGGCCATGGGGTGGGTAGGTTGCTGAAAGGCCAAAGAAAGTAACTGGAGGCAGGATGTGAAACACATATGATTTATTAGAGGAAAACTTACAACAGATCAGTGACTGCTCCAAGAAGAGTTCAATGATGCAGGCTGACAGCACCTCTGTTTCTCACAATGCCAAACAGTGCCTCTCTTTCTCATGATGTTTGGTCTAGTGGTGGTTGGCTAGACAAGTGACATGCATCCTTTTCACAGCGCCCTCGGTCCTATACCTGTCTGTACTCACAGATGAGTTTTAATCGTTGGGCTGTTGAAGCAGTAACATCTTAGTATCATGTTGCTTAGTTTGCTCATATGACCAGCACCCCAAGGTGCTAGTGCATATTCACGGAAGTAGCTTTCTACAGACAACACTAGTTTACTTTAGTTCCCTGTGTACCTAGAGAGAACACCATTGTCCTCTGAGTTAATAGTATCTGGAGTTTCTAGCCCAGGCTCTAAACAGGCTCTCCCTGTTTCCTTACTTGGCTAGGTTTAGAGGAACAGAAAAGGGGTGTACAAGGGCATGGTGTTTTACTACTCCCCTTTCTTTAGGAATGATATACAAGCAGAGGGTGTGCATCTTTTTACTCTATATACTTATTATTCAATTCACCTATTCTAGTACAATAAGATATAGAGACTAATAACAAAATGTAGCTTTATTTGTCTTATCACAGGATAAGTAAACTACTGAGGAATTTTTGTTTTATTTTTAGACCTTAGGTGAAACACATGCTTCCCTATTTCTGCTTAATTTTGCAAAAGTCAGCAGTAACATAGGACAGGTGATAAAAATGAATGGAATGTCATATACTTAAATAATATAAATATATTTCTGGTAATTCTTTCTGTTGAGGTCCATTAGAACCAGTATTTGTTGGATTCTTTATTCATAAGAAAATTTGACCTTAATAAGGAAGTCAAATCTGGCTTAAGAAATTTCGTACTTTTAGTCAACATAAATTTAGTTAACTTCTGTCATTCTCTTCCAATGTGTATTTCATAAAACAGTAGTTTTGAGACATGAGTAAGTATCAGAAAGAAAAAAAAAACTAGCCAAGCTCCATTTTTCAGATGTGCAAAAATCACCAACAAACTGTGTTAGTCAGTTTCACATCATGGTTTCAGTGCATGATTGGCTGGCTCCATTGCTCTGGAGAGCCAGAACATCATGGAGGAAGGCGTGGCAGAGGAAAGCTGCTCACCTCCCCGCAGCCAAGAAGAAGAAAAAGAAGGAGGGGAGAGAATTGGGCCACAGAGAAGATATGAGATATAGTCCCTGAGGGGATGCTCCCAGAGGCCTACTCTAGCCAGCCATGCCCCTTTCCCCAGTCTCCACCTCCTCTCAGGAGTCCACCCAGCTCTCAGCGGGTTAAACCAGAGCTGAGGTCAGAGCCCTCATGATCCCATCACTCCCCAGACCACACCTCTGAACTTGCTGCATTGGGAACCAAGTCCCTCCAAAGTGAATCTTTAAAAAGCATTTCATATTCAAGCCATAATCTGAATAAAACATGAATCCAAGAAAGAAATATGGGAAACAAAATAATGTTGAACAAAGAACCAGTAAAACTAAGTTTCTAGATAAGTTGAAAATGAAGACATGTAGCTCAATGCTTGAGTTCAAAAGGATTATTTAAGAAGAGGACCAACAATAACTTTTTCAGTCTTGTCTAGAAAAAGAAATACACATCAAAAATCCATGCTTAGATTTAAGTATGAAAATCTCCTAGGGTATCTTCCCTATAACAATAATGACACAAAGAGCCCCAAAATCAGACCCAGACTGGAAGGTATAAGGTAGTTGCTAGTTCACTAGGGAGTCATTTATGAACTGCGGATATGCAAAACCTTTAAGATTGTTTGAAAAATTTAAGTCATTTTCCATGCTATTAGAATGTATAAAAGGTTGTTCAGTCTGCCTAATTTTAAAGTGATTGAGCTATCACTTTGTAAAATGAGCAAAATAATTTCTTTCCTCCTTGGGAGAAGAGCAGATTTCAGATTATAGCACCATTACTGTGGATTTCCTAAAGTGTGTTTTTCTTAGCAGCAATAAGGCCCAAAGAACAACAAGAAGAGCATGTGTGTTGATCTTGGCTGCTTGAGAAAGAGTCCTATAGAAGCTTATCGTTCTTCTCCATTCCCAGAGACATGCAAACAGACCCATAGGAAATACACCAGTTTATTGTTTTTGGATGGTGATATTGTTTCCTATTTATACTGTTCTGTAGTTGACAAATTTAATCTTGCATTTTAATTCTGGAAAGGTAAAAATAATGCATTACTTTTACATTTATAAGAAATCATGCACTGCACGTATATATTCTTACACTTTTATTTGTGCATCATAATTATATATCATAATGAGATTGAAAGTGAGACATTCATACATGCACACATCACCTGGTAAAAGATGTGTATACTTCAAGAAATATAATTTCCTGACAATACATAGAGGAAGGAACCCAAAAAACTAGATTTTCCCTAGAAATGTTTAAAATATAAATTGAAGAAGCTTAGTTAATTTCTAGTCATAACTTTGATAAAATAGGTCTGCACTATTTGATTCCAATACACTTGAGAAAATCCAGGGAACTAGGAAGTCACTTTCTCCCCCATATCAGTCCTGGTAAGCACCTTCACACAGAGACAGTTATAAAGAATCACAGTAGTAAATGACAAAACAGGCAACGGCAGGGGATATGTATGTATCCATTTTTAAATATCCATTTAAAAATCTCAGAGATGATAGGTAGATGATAGATTCTAAATCTTTGGATATATCCTAAGTCTTTGAACTCCCAGGTTTTAGGTATCATTCCCAACTTTTATAATGACTAAAGGGATATGGTTGCATTCTATTTGGGGAGTTTTAGTGACTATGTCTCCAATCTCTTTTCTTAATGGGATATTCCTCTTCCATTTCTGCAAAAACCTCATCCCTGGCATGGCTTGGTTGGTATGCCTCTATTTTCTTGGAAATTGAAGTCCCACACAGGCCTCTACAAAAGTAATTCAAAGAAAATCTGTCCACCTGGCCATCCTTTTTCTACTCATCCTTAGTATGCCTGCACATCCCTGTGCTCCATTGACAAAGCCACCCATGAACGCCATGTCAAGCTTTCCACTAGGTGATTCTATTGTGCACTTTGTTTTCCATGTTTCATTTTAAGTCTTATCTCTCTTTTCCCAGAAGCACTGCCTTGGCTTCCATGTCCTCAGAAGACTTTCTCTTCCTCATCCAACTACAGCTACTTTCTAGTTTACAGTGAGAGTGACAGAATGTGGACTTTGTATCAGAGAGATTGCGACTTAGATTCAGACGTTGGCTTCTCTATTTACTACCTGTGTGCCTGGGCTGAGGAATTGATCCTCGCTCAACTGCAATTTTTTCTCCTACGTAAGGGTAGCAATACAGACTTCCCAGAGGTATTGGAAGAATTCAATGACACATGACATGCAAGTTGCCTTGAGGAGAACCCAGAGCATGGAAAGCATTCAGTAAGTGGTAACCATGGTAATCATGGCCAAGAAATTATTTTCAATCCATTTGATAGTGGCATGCTCAGAGTAGTTGGCCAAAAAAAAATTTTTTTTGTACTGCAGATGGAACCCAGAGGCATTCTACTTTTGAGCTACTCCCCCAGCCCTATTTAAAATTCTTCATTATGAAACAGGTTCTCACTGAGTTGCAGAGGGCTTCACTAAGTATCTGGGGCTGTCCACAAACCGGGATCCTCCAATCTCAGCCTCCCAAATGCTGGGATTACAAGCATGTACCACCACGCCCGGCTGTTGGTCAAATTTATTTTCCCCTATTTTTTATTCTTTCTTTTTTTTTTTTTTTTTGAAACAGAATCTCACTGAGTTGAAAAGGGCCTCACTCAATAGCTGAGGCTGGCTGCAAGCCCAGGTCCTCCTGTCTCAGCCTCTCAAATAGCTGGGATTATAAGCATGCACCACCACACCTGGCTGTTGGTCAACGTTTTAATGCTCTTATATGTACATGTAATATGCAGAGAGCCTACTCCTTAATATAATACTATATAAGTATATAAATAGAGTCTATATTATGAGTGTTTCTCTGCATTTGTATAAATTTTAAGAATACTCTCTTTTTTCTCACTTGGAAGATAAGTTAATGGCAGTTTTATTATAACCCCATTCTTTCCTTTGCTCTCCCCTGCATTTTTGTAGATTGAGAAATACCAATACATTCATATTAGCTGTAACTAAATCATGTATTTCTTCCTTTCACTGTTTCCTTCCTTTCTATGTTCTTGCAATTTAAACTTTCCACATTGTACAATGAGAAATGTGAGTTCTCAATTTTTCCATGGCTTCAATGAGTAGGCTGGAAAATGTTTTAATGGTCTGCTTGGACCAATGAATTATAATCATTTCCTCTCATGCTCCTGAAGATGTTCAGACTGAGCCCTTCACTCCTTCCGGCGTCCTTAGCCTCCCATCATGAGCTGCAATGAATTGAGCCTGTGGAAGTTATTTCTTAGTTTAAATGACAGCAGTGCTATCACTTAATTTTAGCTAAAATTAATTTTACACTTTCCTTTTAATGAGTTCTTTCTCATGGTCTTTTGTCTTGAAATGCAGTCTCCTAAAATGTTTTTATCTTGGCCCCTAGTGGTACCCAGATGTGACAGGGTATCTAGTCATATCCTTAGCAGGCCTACAGATTCATTCTATCTCAATTTGTACCCAATTTTAAAACATTTGTTGCTCATATTTGAGCCTTATTAAAATGTTTTTTCACTGGGCATGGCGGTGCATGCTTGTAATCCTCACGCTTGGGAGTTGGAGACAGGAGGAATGCACAGGTTCGAAGCCAGGCACGCTGGCTTAAGAGACGTTGTTTTCAAAAATAAAAAAGTATAAAATAGGTCTGGGAGTGTAGCCCGGAGGTAGAAGGGCTTCCAAGAACCCCAATAACCACCAAACAAACAAACAAAAAAAAGTTTTTTCCTAGGAAAATCATATTATGAGCATGAATGCTATATGTTTTGTTAGAGTGCTTAGGCTTTATTTTTATCAGGGGTATGACATGAGTTTGCCTTTATCACTAAGAGAAAATTGACCTTCCGAGCAATTCCCCCTTCTGGCAATTCAGTCATCTCCGGGCTTGCCTCCTTGCTCAGCACCAACTTCTCACTTCCCCTTGGTTCTGCACCTGCCTTTCCTTATCTAGGCTCTTCTTCACACTCATCATTCCAGCCTCAACCTTGACCCAAATGACTTCTTTGGGTGGCCAGTTACTTACATTTTTAGTTGCTAGATATGAAAGCATGAAAATTAAAATAACATAATTTATCCTTCTATTTTGGCATAATATTATTATCCTCATATTTTGTGAAAATAATTCAGATGAAAGTTTCTAGCTTTGATAACCTTTTTCAGAAAGGATGTAATGGTGAAACTATAAGAATTTGTTTTATCATAAAATTAAACTTCCAAGCAGCTGAAAATAGGTGGCAATACTTTTTATTTATTTATTTATTTACTTATTTATTTATTTATTTATTTATATTTGTCCAGGAGTCTGGTCTGACATAATTCGGGATCCATTTTTTCTATATGTATCTCCAATTCAAAAATAGGTGGGAAAGGAAAAGAAAGTAACTTTTTCTAAAACTTTTCAAAACTCACTTGAGGGTTTGGAGTAGAGCGAGAAAGGCTGTAACAGCCATTGATTAATTTATTGAGCAAAAAATCTCAGTGCCTCCTCAGTGCTACTTTACTATTTCTTTGTAGGAAGAAACTATTCCTCTGGGACAGCATTTCTCTGGACTCAGTGAAGATCAGCAGGAGCAGAGCACATGTGTGTTTTCATAAGTTACAGATAAAGGATACAAGGATCATTTTTATAAATTGTAATAGGAATCAACCTCTCCATAGTAATACTGATTTCAGTAAAAATCCATGACTCAGAAGAAGCCATGAATTAACCCGCTCCTCTACTAAGGTTATTTTTAGTAGTCTGTAAATTGGGTTTTAGCATCAATGCTCCTAATTTTTAATTTTCCTTCCATCTCCCATTATCTGTTTTTTTCACAACTGAAAATTTTTAATAAAATATACAATGTATCAGGCTTTTATAGAAACACATGTCCCTTCGCCGGGCGTGGTGGCGCACGCTTGTAATCCCCGCGCTTGGGAGGCAGAAACAGGAGGATCGCGCAGGTTCGAAGCCAGCCCCGCGCGCTGGCTTAGGAGACCCTGTTTCCAAATAAAAATGTAAAAATAGGTCTGGGAGTGTAGCCCGGAGGTACAAGGGCTTCCAGGAACCCCAGTACCACCAAAAAAAAAAAAAAAAAAAAAAAAGAAACACATGTCCCTTCACTCTAGCAGCTTTTTTTTTTTAAACAGGAAGATACTTAGAAATAAAGAGATTTTATAAAGTCTAATTACAGGAAGGTCTCATTCCAATCCCAACCAAAAAATGGCAGCAATATAAATCTTCAGATGAGATCATTACTTTTTAATAGAATCCTGTATCTCTCAAAAATAAAGTTTCCTACAGTTTACACTATGTCATTTTATTTTAGCTAAGTGTATTTCCAGTGCTTAATACTTGGTTGTGATTATTTGAACTATATGTCATTATATTTATCCCTTACAGGTATATATATGCCTGTTCTTAAGCTTCATTTTATGGCACAAGTTAATGAATGTTTTCAGTATATACTTAATTTTTTGTGTGTGTGGTGGTACTGGGGTTCCTGGAAGCCCTTCTACCTCCGGGCTACACTCCCAGACCTATTTTTACATTTTTATTTGGAAACAGGGTCTCCTAAACCAGCACGAGCAGCTGGCTTCAAACCTGCACGATCCTCCTGCCTCTGCCTCCCAAGTGTGGGGATTACAAGCGTGCGCCACCACGCCTGACTATACTTAAATTTTTACAGTTGTAAATTATAGCATTTCCTTGGAAAGACTGATAATAAATACTTAAGGAAGGTGTATGTTTTCATAGGAAAAGTACTGGCTTGTGGATTCTAGTTGTATTTTTAGTCATTAATTAGCTATGTGAACTTAGAAAAATTATTTAATTTTATTTAAATTTTTTTCTGTATTTTAAACTAGTAGGACTGGGTCCTTTGTATGCTATAATTCAAACTAACAAAACTGGCACTTTGACACACTATTGAAATACTTGAGTCAATTAAACTTTAAAGACAGGGTTAAAGGAGCACTTTGCATCTTAAAATACTATTTCTGTTTAATATCAAAATACGTGCTAAAAGTGGCCCATAATTTCACTGCTCAGGTGACTGCATGTAGAAAATGTTTAAGAGAAAATTTCAAGAAATAAAGTGAAAAGTCAAACTCTTCACCTCCATTCTCTATAGTCCCTGTCTCGTTTCCTGCATGGTAAATGAATGTTTTGCTATGAATCTTTTAAAAACCATGATATACCTGGAGGAATGTGATATTTGATGAGTATTTCCTAATACATGCAGATACTGCCATAACACCACATGCATTTTTGACAGTGGGGACTGGCTTAAAAATATTTCTTTTAAATACTTTTAAACGAAAATGTGTATGTCTGATTATAAGCATTGTTTTCTTACCCTAGGTACAGATAGTAAGCATAAAGGTCCAGTTGGAGACAGGCTCATGGTTTTATTTTTTTTTAATCTCAATTTTAGATAGGTATAAGAAGCATCTGCAGATTTGAGTTTTCAAAGCCATTCTTTTATTTTATTCCTGTGTTTGTTGGTTTGTTTGTTTTTGCAGTACTGGGGACTGAACCCAGGGGCATTCTACCTCCACACTACACCCCCAGACCTATTTATTCTTTCTTTTTGAAGCAGGGCCTTACTAAGGATCTGAAGCTGGCTGCAAACCTGCAATGCTCCTATCTCAGCTTCCCAAAGTATCGGGATTACAAGCATGTGCCATCACACCTAGCTACAGAGTCATTTTTAACATATTCAAATTATTAATCCAAATAAAATATGCTTTTTTCTTCAAGGTAAATCTTTTCCCTATACTTTAAATGAAACATTTAGAGAAAATGCAAACCACTGAAGACAGCAAGTTTACTAGGGCATCAACACACAACACCACCAACTTCATACTTGAGGTGGTTTTCATGAAAAGGTTTCTAGCTCCTCTGAAAGGGAGGTAGAGTTTCTGAAAGCCCCGTAGGAAGACCTGGGTGGTTCCATTAGGGCCATCTGTTCTGGAAGGCTGATTCTGAAGAGAATCATACTCAGAGAAGATCAAACACTCTTATGAATCTATGTGTCGCCCAAGATGTTTGTCACAGCTATTTGGAAAAAATTTCTAGGGCTCTTGAAGGTTATGTTTGTGATTCACGATGGAGTATTTGACTCAAAGGAAGTCAAATTCACTGGTATTTAGCAATTTTAAGATATATATTCTCAGAGTAAAAGATGAATAAATCTTTTTGAAATATAGGGGAGTAAAGAGAGTATACCAATAAAGAAACATCCATGAGTAATTTCTTCAGTCAAACCGGCATAAAGACTTGGGTATAATTATTGTACGGGTTAAGTATCATTAATATGAAGCCCCTAAATGCTCCAAAATCTGAAACTTTTTGAGTATCAACATGATATTACAACTGGAAAATTCCATACCATGAGATTTGGTCTCCTCCACAAATCGTTAAATATTGCATAAAATTACTGTTAAGCTATGTGTATAAGGAATATGTAAAACATAAAAATTTTATGTTTAGACTTGAATCCCATATCTATATCTCTCATTATCTCCAAATCTAAAAACAAAAACATTCTACACTTCTTGTCCCAAGAATGTTGAATAAGGGATACTCAACATTTATTTTAAAAATATATCTTCAGCCAGGTATGGTGGAACACACTTGTAATCCCAATACTTGAGATGCTAAGATAGGAGGCACCTAGGTTCAAGACCAGCCTCAGAAACCTAGTGATGACCTTTTTATAAAAACAAATTAAAAATTTTTTTTTTTTTTTTTTTTTTTTTTTTTGGTGGTACTGGGGTTCCTGGAAGCCCTTCTACCTCCGGGCTGCACTCCCAGACCTATTTTATACTTTTTTTTATTTTTGGAAACAGGATCTCTTAAGCCAGCACAGCTGGCTTTGAACCTGCGCGATCCTACTATCTCCGCCTCCCAAGTGCGGGGATTACAAGCGTGCGTCACTATGCCCGGCCTAAAAAAATTTTTTTTAAGGGCTGTAGGTGTAGTGAAGGGGTAGAAAACCTCTGGGTTTGATTCCCAGTAGAGCGTGCGCACGTGCACACACACACACACACACACACACACACACACACACACACACATTTAAACACAAAGAAAAATAGTGCTTGTATATACTAAAGATCACCAATGAAAATAAACCTGTAAAAGAGCCAGTGTGTTCCAGTGTTCATAAATATATGACACCATGTAATGGTGAGAACACAGACTGCAGGGATAGGTACAGTGTTTAAATTCCACCTCTGATTCTTACTGAGTCTTTCTCTCACTTTGCGGTCCTGGGAATGGAACCCAGGTTCATTCTATATCTGAGCTATACTCCCAGCCCTATTTTATTTTTATTTGGAAACAGCACCTCACTAAGTTGCTAAGGCTGGCCTCCAATCTGCAATTCTCTTGTTTCATCCTCCCAAGAACTGGGAGTACCTGAATGCCCCACCACACTCAGCTCACTTTCTGAATTTTTCTAGAATAAATATTTAGCCTATCTGTCCCTCATTTTCTTCATCTGAGAAATGGGAATGACAATAGTACCTGGATCACTGAGTCACTGTGAAGATAAAGTAAGTTGATACAAGTAAAACACTTCGCTGGCACATTGTAGGTGCCATGTAATTCTATAATTTCTGTTATTAAATGGATCTAACCAAGAGCTTGGAGGTGTTTCAAATTGAAGCAAAGCATTGTATTTTTTTTTAAGGTTTTGCACTTTTGAATTACTACAGAGGCAAAAGGGGGGAGGACAGAGGGGAATAAAGACTATTATTTGCATCTAGACCCTAAAAGTACATACAAGATACTTAAAATATTATGTAAACACTTTTGTTTTTGCATTCATGAACCCTCCATCTGTGAGTCCATTTTTGCTTAGAAATTGTACATGTAAAAATAGGAAGTCTTAAACTAGAAGGGAAATTGTTGAATTAATTTAAAAAATAAATTTTACAGCTTTTCTTGAGAATCCCTTAATGAAAAGACAGCAAGAAGATAATGAGAAGGAACCAAACAGATGGCTTCCTCTGGAATTTGCCAAACTTTTACAGCATCGTTATGATAGATCTCCATTTGAGTCTCTACAGTTTAAAAGTAAGTGGGACATTTGGATGAAGAAGAGAGAGGAGATGATTAAAGGGTTGGAAACCCAGGCTTAAGAGGAAGGGATCATGGAAATGATGCTGGTTGGCCCAAAGAGGAGAAGGCTGTGGGTGACTTAATTAGAGTCTCAGGGTATATAATGTGCCATATAAAAGGGTCGGGGAACAGATGTTGTTCCTCCAGTGAAAACAGAACAAGATGGAATGGGAGCACTCTGGCTGGAGAAACATCTTTTTATCTATGATGAGTTGTTGAGCCCCTAAACCTTTGTTCACTCAACTGATATTTATTCATTTTCTTCTATCTTGAGCACTGGCTGTAGCAAGTGCTAAGAATTAATTAATAGATAATTCACATATGACATAGATATATGGAGAGGGATTTTCCCTTTGGCTCAGAATTGTACTGGCAATAGACATGGTGATCCCTGCATGCCAGAGTGTAGAGGAAACAAGCAGATGGGGAAGCAGCCATGACGCATTTTGTATCCAAGTTGAACAAGGATACAAGAATTTCCTGAGTACACCATAGAAGCACACCAGCTAGGTAGGAGTTTGCTGTTTCCTCACCCAGAATGACTGTCATGGAGGAGATGGAATGGATTTGTGTAAACCCTGGGACTGCGGATGTGATTTTCTGAGAAAGGGTTCAGATTAGGCAGGAAGGGCAGCAGAATGCCTTTTCCAGCACAGGGAATTACAGAATGGTGAAGTTCCCCTTGTAGGTTTACCTATACCCTCCAGAAAAAAAAAAAAAAAAAAAAAAAAAAACTCATCCAAGGGGATTACCTCCTTCAGGAACTCTATGAGAGAGCCAATAGCTTGATGCCCATCTCCCAGAGGCCCTGATAACCAGGTTTAGACTATACAGAGAAGCAGTAGTTGCCAGGAGATTAAAAAATATTCATTAATTTTCTGGAATTCCCCCACATAGCTCAGGGAATCAGTTACTTATATTTACCAGTTTATTGCAAATAATATAATCCAAGAGAAGATAAGTAGAAAAACTGTACAGGACAGATATGAGAAGAGCAGGGAGTTTCCCTTCTTAGGCACACCACCTGCCCAGTACCTCATCAACTTGATCATCTGCCCAGTGATCATCAACTTGGAAGCTCTCCAAACCCAGTCCTTTAGTGTGTTTTGAATGGAAGCTCCATTCTTATACATGATTGATTAAATCATTGTCCATTGACAATTAGGTAAATGTCAGCCACTACTTGCCAAGAGAGTAGCGGGGGCAGTCCAATTCTCTAAAAAGTATCTGGTTCCTCTGGCAACCATCCCTCTAATTTTTCTCCAGTTGTGTCTATGAAAGAGTAGATGAGCAGAGCATGGTGGCACACACTTGTAATCCCAGCATTTGGGAGGCTGAGACAGGAGGATCATGGTTTGAAGACAGCTTCAACTACTTAGTGAGGCCCTTTGCAACTCAGTGAGATCCTGTTTCAAAATAAAGAATAAAAAAGTAGGGCTAGGGGTGTAGCTCGTAGAATGCCCCTGGGTTCCAACCCCAGTACCACACACACAAAAAAAGAGTAGATGATTTAGAACCAAGAGGAGCTGGAAGAAGTTGCAAACTAATTTATGAAAATTACTTGGAAAAAGTTCCTTATTTTATCATATAATAAGATGTAGGCATTCTTGTCATAAGCATACTTTAATTTCTTTGGAAATTTTCTTTTTAGAATATTTTATTTTATTATACAACCAGCCAATTGAGGTCTGTGAGAAATGTGGTTCTGATACACTGTTCTGGTTTGAGTAATGCTGTGACAATTTTTTCTAAAATAGCATCCAGACTCATTTTCCCATGTAAAATGTCACTGATTAAGGATCATTCTCATATGTAACTTAGAACTGGCTGAAAATATTTTAAAAAAAATAGTTGAGGGTTGGATGATTCTCCCCCCTCTCGAAAAAAAAGTAGACTCTGAGATAATGATTTGAGTTTCACATAGTTTATTTAAGAAGTGATCATAGGCTACCTTGATCAAGGACTGAGGAAGCAAGATAGATAAGCAAGAAAGCCAGGATAGGGCCAGGCCCACAGTTGTAGTCCCAGTACTTGTAAGGTTGAGACAGGAGGATATCAAGTTCAAATCCAGCCTCAGAAGCTTAGTGAGGCTCTCAGCAACTTAGTGAGACCATGTTTCCAAATAAACACAGCAACACATAGGCACAGGTAAAAGCTTTCTCAATAAAACCCCAAAGGCACAAGAAATTAAAAGGTGAATCAATACATGGGATTGCATTAAACTGAAGAGCTTCTGTATGGTAAAGGAAACTACCAAGAACCTCAACTGAGAGCCAACAGAATAGGAGAAGATTTTTGCCACCTACTCCTCTGATAGAGGACTACTACCCAAACTATACAGAGAACTCAAGAAACTCAGCACTAAAAAAACAAATAACCCAATAAAAACATGGGCAAATGAGCTTCACAAAAGAAGATACTTCACAAAAGAAGAAATTCAAATGGGCAATAGATGCATGAAAAAATGTTCAACATCATTAGCAGTCAGAGAGATACAAATCAAGACGACCCTGAGACTACACTTAACTCCAACTAGAATGGCAATCATTAAAAACACAAACAACAACAAATGCTGGCAAGGATGTGGAAAAGTGAGAACTCTATTGTTGGTGGGATTGCAAATTAGTGTAACCACTTTGGAAACAAGTATGGAAGATCCTCAAAAGAATGGGAATGAACTTACCATAGGATACAGCAATACCACTTCTGAGTATCTACCCAAAAGAATGGAAACCAAACTACCAAACTAATGCATGTGTATCTACGATCATAGCTGTACAATTCACCATTGCCAAACTATGGAACCAGACAAGATGTCCATCAGCAGATGAATGGATTACAAAACTATGGGATTTGTATAAAATGGAATTTTACTCAGCTATTAAGAAGAACAAAATTACATCATTTACAGGGAAATGAATGGAACTGGAGAACATTATGCTAAGTGATATTAGTCAATAACAAAAATTAAGAAAGCGAATACTATAATATTCGAAAGCCAGGGAGAAACTGATTCATAGGAGGAACTCCAGACAAAGAAGGAGATACTATAGATGAGCAAATAAGGTGACTGTACTGAGGGTATGGGAGGGGGAAGGAGGGAAATTCTATTATGCTCGTGATGTACATTAACAAAAATATCAAAGTCAATCACTAAGCCAAACATGAGAAGGAGAGAGGGAGAAGGAATAGGGTGGGAATTAGGTAAGGGCTAGTTGGGTGATGTTGCATGTATGCCTCTACCATCTTGTACTCCATTAAGATGTATGACTACAATGCACCAATAAAAAAATTAAAAATTTTCTATTAAAAATATATACATATATATTAGGGTCTGGAGGTGTAGCTTGGAGGTATAAGGCTCCCGGGTTCTATCCCCAGTACCAAAGAAGAAAGAAAGAAAGAAAGAAAGAAAGAAAGAAAGAAAGAAAGAAAGAAAGAAAGAAAGAAAGAAAGGAAGGTATCTTTGAGTATCTACCCAAAAGAATGGAAATCAAACTACCAAACTAATGCATATGTATCTATGTTCATAGCTGTATAATTCACCATTGCCAAACTATGGAACCAGACAACATGTCCATCAGCAGATGAATGGAAGGAAGGAAGGAAGGAAGGAAGGAAGGAAGGAAGGAAGGGGAAAGGAGAGCAAAAGAGAAGAAAGAAAGAAAGAAGGAAAGAAAGAAAGAAAGAAAGAAAGAAAGGAAGGAAGGAAGGAAGGAAGGAAGGAAGGAAGGAAGAAAGAAAGAAAGAAAGAAAGAAAGAAAGAAAGAAAGAAAGAAAAGATAGTCCAATGATCAAGCTAGCACTCTAGGCAGCTGGGACTCAATTACCCCCGGGAAAAACACAGCTCAGGAATACAGGAAGCTAAAATATTTCTCTACCAGCTTCAATGGTAAAAGCCTACTTACATAGATGTTCCAGATCTATAACTTGTGACCTGCTCTCTATATGCCTGAGTCAAGCTTGCTCCTGCACCCAGAAATAGCTATCAGGCAGGGAGTTGCAGGGACTAGCATTAAGAAATCATATGAATGTTTGGAGATGGATGAAATAAGTGTTTTGAACTAGCATCTGTTGTATATCTTATACCTTACTTTAAAACCTTTTGAAAATAGATAGGCTTCTGAGTAGACTGCTTAAAACTCAGTCCTTTGGGGAAATGGCAGAGAAGAGGATTATCAGATTTATTATAATTCTAAAATTCCAGGACTCTAGAAAAATTTTAATGCTGTTGTGACATAAAAGCAAGCCATTATTTGGTTACAAGGAAAGAAGTATATCAACAAATTATATTCAGCATTGAATATTTATAGAAGTACCTTGTTAGTTATGAATGCAGTCATGCATCACTTTAACAGAAGTCACAGTCAGAAATGTATCATAAGTTTAACGCCATCCCATTTATTAATTGTGGTTTTAATTTTCTGAGCTTTGGGGGTCTTATTGAGGAAGTTTCTACCTGTGTCTATATGTTGGAGTGTTGGGCCTATGCCCTCCTTTAATAACTTCAAAGTCTCTGGTCTAATTCCAGGTCCTTAATCCATCCTGAGTTGGCTCTTGAGCAGAGTGGGAGGTAGGGATTTGATTTCATTTTTCTACAAATGGATAACTAATTTTCTCAACACTATTTGTTTAAAAAGACTGTCTTTTTTCTGATATATACTTTTGGCACCTTTGTCAAAAATCCATTGGCTAAAAGAAATGAACCATAAAGTGATTTTTTGTCTTTGTGCAAACATCACAGAATGTACTTCCATAAACTAAGCCAGCTATAATGTCACTAGGTGATATAACCTTATGGAAGTACCATCCTAAAGGCAAGATGCTCACTGAAATAGTTATGCAGCTGTGACTCTATTTATAGAACATTAACCAAAATTTCACACAGAAAATGATAAAATCTGCAAGGGTCTATTCAATGACTTGTTTAGTGCTTTTATTTAGAGATTTAATGTAAATTGGATTGAATTTTTCCACTTTTTAATATTTGGTCGAAGAAATAACTCTCAGTGAGGCAACTGGGATTCTCCTCATAACATGAGTACATTTTTCTTTCCTTGCTCTAAGTGCAGTGCCTAAACCTCTCAATTTGCAATAGTATTTGGTTCACCCCTTGAAAGGTACTCTCAACTGTCTGTTGCTTTCCTCTGTAAACCAAATTCAGTACAGAGGACTAGAGACAGAGTAGCTTGGGATGAGTCAAGAAGTTGGTGATGTATGACAGGCACACAAGTTACCAGAAAGCCAGAAAACCTCCCCATGAAATAATCTCTGCAGCATCAAATGATTATCCTCCACTTGACTAAAGAAACTGTGTAGCTGAACCCAAACCACATCATTATGACAGTTTAAAAAGCACCTTCTATTCAGATGGTATCATGTAGTTTATAAAGTTCTGTAACACCGATTCATTTATTCCTCAAGATATGTAGGGCAGAAATTATTATATCCCTTTTAATGATATGAAAATCATGATTCAAAGCAGCTTAGACAAATTCCTAGTTGGTGACCAAATAGTAAGTGACAGGGGTTGGGCCACAAATTTATTCCTTGGAGGGAGAATCTGAGGCCTCCTCCTTCCACTCTATCTTCCTTTCTTGTGGTTTCACTTCAGTTAGATGAATCGTACATTTAACACTGAATCCAAATTATGACAGATTTACCTTAAAATTAAGCTTAGGCAATGTTATGAAGGATCCTTTCACATCAGCATTAGAAATATGGCTGAGTTTTCCTTTGGTTTCTAAATCTGGATGCTGGACTCTCTTTTTTCCAGCCTATGACTCCCTCATCAAATATAATTGGAATGATATTTGCTAAGTGTTTTAGTTATCTCCTTATCCCCAGGTTGACAGCTTAAAACAATTCTCTGAGAATCACTGTGGGTTAAGGACCCAGAAGCAGTTCATCCATTTGGTTCTAAGTCAGTTGTTCTTTTGAGGTTTCAGTCAAACTGTTGACCAGGCCAACAGTCACTAGGGACTAGAGAACCACATCTAGGGCCACTCGTGTTGCTACTGGCAGGCCTCAGTTTCTTGCTGTTATTTAGATATCTCCATTCCCGGCACCGTGCACTTGTCCATATGCTGTGTTTTAATGACAAGGCCGCTGATGCTCCAGAGAGCCCCAAGTGGTCTTAGCATTCTTTTACATCCTAATCTCTGAAGTTACATAACATCACCTTGTTTGCTATTTTTGTTTGTTCGTTTTTATCACACAGACCACTCCTGGTATACTGTGTGTGTGTGTGTGTGTGTGTGTGTGTGTGTGTGTGTGTGTGTGTGTGTTTATGTGTGTGTGTGTGTGTGTGTGTGTGTGTGTGTGTGTGTGTGTGTGTACAGGGCAACACAAGGGTAGGCTTGCTACCAAACCATAAGCATACACATACATAGGGGCATTTCATTCCCTCTATTACACATACACAGAACAGGGAACATCTAACTAGGATTTTTATCACATAAATACACATAATTCATTATGATTATTATGCCATGTATTTGTTATCTCTATTAGATTGGGCTCAGGATAGATATTAATAAGGAATTGATAAGGCATGAAAACCTCACTCCTATACTTAAGAAGTGCTCTTCAATAGAGCATGCCAAAAATAATAAATATAATGCATAGGATATAAGTGTATATCAAAAGAAGGTCAGCAATAGAGTACAAAAGTTTTGTGAGGTTCAAATATTGATGTAGAACTGCTGTACACTCAGATATGAACTAGACACACCGCTCAGGAGTAGCGTTTCATATGGGCCCTTTCAAATGAGTAGGAATTCAGAATAAAGGCCTAAAGGAAAAGATAAATAATATGAGACTTGGAAGAGAGAATCTTACTGATAGTTTGTGAATTACAGAATGTGATAATGACAACTTCATGACTATATAAGTCCATCAGGGGAAACAGGTTGTATATAATCTGAGGTGGCAACAATTGGATGTAAACTGACAATTTATGAAGCCCCTAGGAGTAAACCTAGGAGGAGGGGCAATGTCCAGGTAGGCCAAGCTATCTGCAATAGGTGAAAGCAGGGTTTTCAAGAACCCCTTGTCCAGCTTTCACCTTGGGAGTTATATCACTCACTATCTTTCTGTTCCCTTTTCCAGTCCACCAACCTTTTATCCCACCACACATTGGACTGGACCCAGCTAGACAGGCACACATTATTACCCATTCTATTTCATCTGAGTGTAATGTTCTTCACTTATCTACATCACCATCTTCTCGCCTTTTTGAGTTCAGGTCAAAGATGGCTTTGTCTAGATTTTTCTGACTCCTTTTCCCTTATGATAAATCATTACCATGAATACATTCATATCTAGTACAACACTTACTGTTCAGTGGATTCTAATATGAACATTTCAATTTTGAGGTTGATGGCATGGCTTGACATATTTTTCCCTTATAAGTATAGGTTAAATAAATGATGATGTACATTAAAAGTCAATGGTGCTTCAAATATGAAGGAATGTATTTACCCCTATGTGCATGTTCACTCCTTCACTCAGATTAAAGATCTTGCACCTGAACTAACCTATTATGTATTTTATAACCTTTGTTACCTGTCATATTGCCATACACACTTTTTCTCATAAGTGTTTAAGTAATTAATAAAAGATATTGATCTTTAAAAAACTAAATTAAAAAATCTCTACTCTTTACCCAGTTCCAGGAAATGTGGCCCTGATTATCCATGTCATTTCATTTAAAAGGGTCAGCTTAAGATATATGAGTGAAAATTCCATAATCTGTTGACCTGCTTACATAATTTCACCTGAAAATGACAACTCTCTTCCTTTCATGTCATATGTCCCCAAATATTCCAAATATTGATGTCAAGAACCCAGATCACTTGGCAAGTCACCATGGTTTTTAATGGACTAAGCACTGTAAATATATAATTGATGAAATTCCTGATCAATTGAGTAAAGCCTGAATTAAAGTATGAAGTTTAATTATTTATTTTTTGCAGTACTGAAGATTGAACCCAGGTGCATATTACCTCTGAGCTACACCCCCAGCCCAAATTTATTCTTTACTTTGAAACAGGGTCTTATGCCGGCATAGGGGTGCATGCTTGTAATCCCCACGCTTGGGAGGCGGAGACAGGAGGATCACGCAGGTTCGAAGCCAGCCACGCTGGCATAGGAGACCCTGTTTCCAAAAATAAAATAGGTCTGGGAGTGTAGCCCAGAGGTAGAAGGGCTTCCAGGAACCCTAGTACCACCAAAAAAAAAAGAAAGAAAGAAAGAAAGAAACAGGGTCTCATAAGTAGCTGAGGCTGGTCACAAACCCGGATCCTCCTGTCTCAGCCTCCCAGGTACTAGGATTACAAGTGTGCACCACCATGCCCTGCTTAAACTTTAATATTAATATGTCACCTTATCACCTTTAGCCACCTTTCAAAAGTCTCATTCTTAGGCACAGAGACAACTGTCCAAATTAGTGATGTGAAAGCACATTGGACGTCAGTTCTCATAGAGGCTTTACTCTGCTTCAGGCTCGCTTCTCTCCGTGTATGATCAAGCCATTTCAAACGTCAGTCTAATTTTACCTATTTGTTTTCCGGTTTTCACAAGGACATGAACTTCATGTTGATTGTATCAAGTCCTGTCCACCATTTCACTGGAGGCCAGTCTGTTATTTTGTTCCAGGCACTGTAATTCAGTATGTACTGTTCAATAATCATTAACTTCCTTTGGCTCGATCATGTTATGGGTATTTTATTTTTCTAAATCTTGTTCATAGGTTTTGCAACTTTCAACCCAAACTCAGAATGTCTAAGTTGCTTAATTACTTTCTCTTCCATCACATATTTCTTCATATTGAGAAGTCTTTGAGGAAGCTTAGGAGTCCCTCTGCCAGCTGAGGAAGATCATCTAAACATCATTTAGAACTATATGGGAGTCAGGAAGATAGATAGTAAGAGCAGAAAAGGAGTCGAGAATAAATGAATTGAGAAATGGATAAAAGAAGTTTGAGATGGAAAGAGTGTGAAAAGAGTAAAAATCATGTTGAGTTGTTGAAAGGCACGGTGATACCTACCCAGAATCCCAGTCCTTGGGAGGCTGAGACAAGAGGATTGCAGGTCAAGTTAGACCCAGTAAGAACTTCTTTCAAGAAAAATAAATGCTCCTGGGCTCAATCCCCACTAACAAAATAAAATAAAAATGTTGTCATGCAAAGCAGAGAGATTATCCAGGTGTGGCAATACAAGCTTATAATACCAGTACTTGAGAGGCTGAGACAGGAGGATCACATGACCAGCCTCAGCAGCTTAGACAGACCCTGTTTCAAAATAAAGAATAAAAAACTAGGGCTAAGAGTGTATCTTAGAGGTAGAATTCCTCTGGGTTTAATTCCCCAGTACCACAAAAAAGGAGAGAGAGAGAGAGAGAGAGAGAGAGAGAGAGAGAGAGAGAGAGAGAGAGAGAGAGAGAGAGAGAGAGATATCAGGAGAGGAATGTTTGGGCTTGTCTCCATGTATAAAGGATAAAGGTCCAGTTTATGCAGTTTATGTAAAATGTTTAAAAGTCAAACATCAAACTTAAAATCTTCCTCATATATTGATAAACCCTATGACACTAGTTAGAAAGTAGGTTCTAGACATCAGTCTAGGAAGAGGTGAGCAAGTTGTTTGTAATCTAGTAACAGAATCCCAGAAAAATAAAATAGGTAACTAATTCTACCATTTCTGATCTCTTGGCTCTTTTTGCCCATTTTGTAAACTCAGCTGCTCTGGGCAGCCTAATTGTTGTTCCGAAAGTCCACCTAGATGCACGACTGCCTGGCCTAAATGCTCTGATCACAGCCTAGACTCTTCTATCCCTCTTACAGGCACACTTTTCAAAACTACTTTCTCCAAAAGCATTCTAGAAATTATACTCTGTGAAGCCATTCAGGCTTAGAAAGTCACGAGTCATATGCTTTTTCTCATATGTAGAAATTAGAAAGAAAATAGGAAACAAAAGTATATTCATCATCATTCTTGCAACCATAATCTAAAGATCTGACTATGTAACTTAGCAAAAAAATTTATTTTCTTAGAGTTTCGGGCTCAGTCCATGTGGGGCTGGGGACCATGGATCTCAGGACATGGTGGTGGGAGGTGAAGGGAGAGCACATGGGCCGTGTTACTCACATCATAGAGACCAGAAGCAAGAGAGAGGGAGAGCAGGGGGAGGAGGGGCCATTTATATAATCCCCAGGGCTACACTCCAGGGACTACCTCCTCCAGCCACTCTCTACCAGCCCACCAGGTACTACCCAAGTAAATCCATTAAAATGGATTTATCAGCTTCTGGGATTATAACCCTCGTCACTCAATTATATCAGCTCCAAAGATAGGTAAATAAACTCTTTTGGGGTCATTTTATATCTAACTATAACATTCCATCCTTTGCCCTTAAAAAGCTCACACCCAGCTCAGAATACAAAATGTATTTAGTCCTGTCTAAGAATTCCCAAGGTCATAACAGTTTGAGCATTACTCAAAAGTTCCAAAGTCTTACATCTCCTATAAAACTCATGGTGAACTCTTGTGAGTCCCAATAAAAGACAATGAAGATCAAAATAAAAACCAAGTTACAATGAACATACAGTTACATTCAGTAAAGCTGGGCGTGGTGGCACATGTTTGTAATCCCAGCATTTAAGACGCTGAGACGGGAAGATCACAGTTCACAGACAGCCTCAGCTATATAGTGTGGCCCTTTGAAACTCAGTGAGACCTCCGGGCGTGGGGCGTGGTGGCGCACGCTTGTAATCCCTGCGCTTGGGAGGCGGAGACAGGAGGATCGCACAGGTTCGAAGCCAGCCGCGCGTGCTGGCTTAGGAGACCCTGTTTAAAAAAAAAAATATATATATATATATGTATATATATATATATATACATATATATATACATATATATATACACATACATACATATATATGTGTATATATATATGTATATATATATGGTCTGGGAGTGTAGCCCGGAGGTAGAAGGGCTTCCAGGAACCCCAGTACCACCAAAAAAAAAAAAAAAAGAAGAAAAGAAAACTTAGTGAGACTTTGTTTCAAAATAAGAATAAAAACTAGATCTAGGGGTGTAACTCAGAGGTACAATCCCCCTGGATTCCATCCCCAGTACTGCAAAATAAAAACCAGGGCATCCAGTATACAATAGCAAGGTATAAACATATGCATTTCCAAAGGAAGAAATAGAGTGATAGAAAGAAGGGATGAGACCAAAACAGTAATAAAATCCAGCTGGGCAAGCACTTGATCCTGCAGCTCCACTTCCAGGGCACACGGCTGCGAGAGAGAAGCCATCTCCAAGGGGCCTTGGTGGCCCCAGGCCTGTGGCCTGACTGATTGCAATGGGTGGTTTATGCCTCTTCCAGCCTGGCTCCGTGGCTCACTGCTTGCAGGCTTTTCTCATAGCCACTCCACGTTCCTGGCTTTTCTAAATCTTGGTGGAAGAGGGAGGGTTCTTGCATTTTGGCTTCATCCTCACAGCTTCACACAGTACCCTATTTGGGCTGCTTGCAGGGATTCTGATCCTGCCACTCATTGCCTGGCTTCCCAGGACTTCCTTTGAAATCTGGGGAAGACACCCCCCCCCCTTGTATTTTAGAAAGCCAGCATTAATTACATGAGCCCTGAGATAAGATGGGCCACCAACAGAAAAGGTAGCCACGCCCTCCTTAATCATTGCTGCTGGGGCCTTTTTAATTACAGCTGTGCTGGGCCTGCTCCATCCAGGCTGCCTCTGGCCCCAAGTCATCTGGGCCACCAGTGGCCGCAAGACCATCTGGGTTGTCCCAGGTCCCAAGACCATCTGGATCACCCTGGGCTGCAGTCTCCATCATGGCCATGGCCATGTCTGGCCCCGCCTCTGCTATGGCCACTGCTTTCTCCTTTTTTCAACCATCTTGCTTCCTTCAATAGCATCATTTCTGGGGGCTGCAGCTTTAGATATGCCTTTTTGGCTAAACTGAAAATCTTCAAAGTCTCTCTGCTTTATTTTCTGCTCCCAAATTTCAGTATATAGTTCACTGAATGCAGATACCAATATCTGTAATGCTGTTTGGATCTTTTTCTTTTTTGAGATCTTCTTTGCCAATTTAATCAGCCCATCATCTTTAAATTTGGACTCACACAAAGTTTCAGAACCTGGACAAAATGGGAAAAAGTTATTTGCCAAATTGTGACACACATGTTCCTTGTTCTTTTTCCCTATAGAGTCCTTTTTGCCTTCCATAATCTTCTAAGCACAGTCTCTACTATTGCCTGTCTAGCCACATTCTGGCCTTATTATTTCCTCTCAGAAATCACTTCCAAAGAGTCACAATCCACATGGTCAGACTTAGATAGAGCAATAACCCCACTTCTCTGGTAGTATTTACTGTATCCATTAGCATTCTTGTAGGCATCATCTAAAGAACTGACCACGTAACTTAAAGGAGAGAAGATTTATTTTTCTTACCCTTTCAGGCTCAGTCCATTCCTGGCTGGAGACCATGGGAGAGCAGGGTGGGATACGGAGGGAAATATACCAAGTGCTGTGAGCATGTATTTGTATCACTTCAAACCTCACTATGATATATAATTACAATGCACCAATCTAAGTATTTTAAAAATATTGTTCTGATTAACAGCTTAAGTGCTATAATCACCAACTATCTAAATGCAAATTAACACATGGACCCAGATAATGGATCTTGTTCTTTCATGTTTTTAGCCAAAATTTAAAAGAAAAGCTTTGAAGAATGTAGAGAAACTCAATTATGAAATTTTAATAGCCTTGGGGCTCAAAGACTTAACAAAAAAATAATCATCATTCACTCAAAGAGTATTCATGGCCTTGGTGGAAAGATTAATGCCAACATTCTGTGATTAATTATAGTTGTTGAAGAAGCTACAAAAAATACACCATGAGTTCTTGGGCTAATCAAAGACAGAATAATTTAAATGAATGTGCTGGAGTCAACAGCAAGTACTTGGTCAAATTCTCATGATCCTCATTGTTACTTTGAATTACAAGACTCCACCTTCATCCTGAAAAATGCCTGACTGAACATTATTGATTGGATAAAAAAAGATTCATAAAATCTGAGGACTATGATATTTAGGTTTTCTTGCCTGAGAGAAATCATCTCCTAAGAATATAAGGACCATATATTGTGATTAGTAATTTTTCTATAAAAAAATAAGATAAAATGTCAAGAGCATTAATAAAATAATCGATATGAAGGAAGCACCTAAGCAGTTTGACCACTTGAGTATCTCATGCCTTCTGCAAACCATCCCCAACCCATTCACAATGGGACAGCTAGGAGCCCTTGGCAGAGAGAAGGTACCTGCTGGCATTTTATCAGACACAGGGCTAAGGACGACTCAAAAAAATCCTACTTCTCCTCTGCATTTTTCTTTTCTTTTTTTTTTTTTTGTGGTACCAGGAATGGAACCCAGGGGCATTGTACCCCCAAGCTACACTCCCATCCCTATTTTTTAGTGTTTATATTTTTGAAACCGGGTCTCACTGAGTTGTGAAGGGCCTCACTAAGTAGCTGAGGCTGTCTGTGAACCATGATCCTCTGGTCTCCGCCTCCCGAATGCTGGGATTATAAGTGTGCGCCACCATGACCAGCTTCTCTGAACATTTCTAAGAACACTTTTAGGTTAATTTTTCATTAATAAAAACGAAATTCATTACACAGCCTTACGACGTGACATGTTCAAGGGTCTGTTGTGTTTATGGCTTTCTATGTTTGGCAGAGGACAAAGATATGTCACAGATTTCTTAGAGTTTATACTGAATTAAAAACCAACTTAATAGAATTCAATCACTAATCTTGCCACCATCTTGAAATAATCAGCTTCGTAAATATAATTTACATTCATATTTTAAAGGCTCATTCTTAAATAAAATATATCTAATAGCCATTTCTCAATGTAGATATGTGATAAGTCTTCAGGCCTAAGAATGTTATCTAGTTCCCAAGTATTTTGTTGTTGTTTTTTTTCTGAGTGAACTTGAATCCCACCTATATGTTAATTTAAACTTACTTATATAACTTTATTATATTAGTTTTGCTTTAACCTTCCTAGAACTATGACTAGAAAAAAGATGTATTATCAAACTTTCTCATTTAAAAGTAAATAGACAATAGTTTTAAAAAGAAATACTTTGGCAAGTGTTAAATTAGAAGAACAACTATATTTTCTTGACTACTGTTTCTAACATTTTCATAGCATGTTCTTTTAAAATATAGGAATTAAGCCGGGCATGGTGGCACATTTTTGTAATCCCCACACTTGGGAGGTTGAGACAGGAGTATCACACAGGTTTGAAGCCGGCCTCAACTGGCTTAAGAGACCCTGTTTCCAAGTAAAATATAAAATAGGTCTGTGAGTGTAGCCCGGAGGTAGAAGGCCCCAGGGTTTGGTTCCATCCTCAGTACCACCAAACCAAACAAATATATATATACTGGATATGGTGGTGCCTTCTTGTAATCCAAATACTTGGGAGGCTGAGACAGTAGCATCCATCTGGGTTTGCAGCCAGCCTCAGCTACTTAGTGAGGCCCTCTACAACTTGGTGAGACCCTGTTTCAAAATTAAAAAAAAAATGGGCTGGGGTGTAGCTCAGAAGTAGAATGCCTCTGGGTTCCATCCCCAGCACTACAAAAAATTAAAATAAAATAAAATATATGAATTAAAACAGTATTCTTTATACATTTGAAACAAAAAGTTTCTATTTTTCTTGCTTTGCAAAGGTTAGAAATCTTACCACTATGTTTTCATAAGTTTTCTAGTTACATAACTAAATATGATTTGTATATTAGCCTAATCACTTTTTAGAGTAATTCAAACACATGAGGAGTGTATTTATATACATAAACTTGTGAAATCCTGAAAGCCAAGCAGAGTGGGAGAGACATGTAGCTTGAATCCCAGTAACATAAACCATATGGTTAATTAAGTATAACTTCTATTGATCTCTGCACTAATTGCTGAAAATATATACACATGTTCTGGGCTAATCAGCAATGGTTTGGGATCTCTCTAATCTGACTTTTCACATCTTTCTGTTTCTGAAGTTAAGCTTTTATGATTTAAGCTTTCACTTACAGACTCCTACTTCTTGCTCTTTATAGATAAGTCCATGAAACAAAACCTGTAGCTCTATGAGAATACTGCAACTTATAAACGTGGTCCCATGAGTGCTCATTCCCCCCTTGCTAGTTAGAACAGGATGACAAGTCAGACACTGTTTTCTTTTCCTGGAAGAACTGTATGTGAGGTGGAGCAGTCCCTCCCTTTCTACCTGTGTTGCCTCATGGCCCATCATTTCTGAAACTACTTCTAAAAGAAGGAAGGAAATAAAAAAATGGATGAAGGGCTGATGCAGAACTGCTTCACATACAGGACTCCTAAGAAAAGCAGGACATCATTTCTATGGTTTTTTTACACTTGCGAAAATTATATAGAAAAGGAGGAATATTCAAAAAATAAATTAGTTCATTCATCATCAACCAAATATTGAATTTGAACTGTGGCAAATTGATTTAAGACAAATCCAGAAGTAAGGATATGTAGTTTAAATTCATTCAACCCCATTTTGGGGTATAAAAATCCAGATGCTCCTTGACTTACAGTGGGGCTACCTACCAACAAACCCATCACAATTTGAAATCATCATAAATTGAAAGTATAACTTGAAAAAAGAATAAGACCAATCGGGTGTGGTGGAGCACGCTTGTAATCCCAGCATTCAGGAGGCTGAGACCAGAGGATCACAGGCGGATAGCCTCAGCTACATAGTAAGGCCCTATGATACTCAGTGAGACCCTGTTTCAAAAAAACAAACAAACAAAAAGACTAAAAAATAGGGCTGGGGGTGTAGCTTAGAGGTAAAATGCCCCTAGGTTCCATCTCTAGTACCACGAAAAATAAAAAAATAAAAATTAATTAATTAATAAAAAATTTAAAAAGACCAAAAATTAGGGCTGAGGTGTAGCTAGGAGGCACAATGACCCTAGGTTCCAATCCCCAGTATTGCCAATAAGTAAATAATAAATAAATAAATAAAACCATGAAAAAATTGTAAGCTAAAGATTATTTATACTCTTTATAAAATAATTCTAAAGTTGCCATCAGTTTTACGAGAATGTTTGAGATACATAGATATATGTGATCAGCTTTTTATTGTAGTCTTACAATTAAATGTAAACTTGGAAATTTCCTTTTGTAAAATATTTTTCAAAATCTGATGTTATCTTTCACTGTAGTATATTTTATAGTCAGTAATTTAAAATAATCAAGTTTCTATGAATAAGTACTTTTTATTTCCTACCTGTTTAGGGAGTACTGAAAAACTTTAATGGCTATTTAACAATTTTCAATGATCTACTTTGATAGTTTAACTGAATATAGATTTTTTTCCCCTCTGCCATGTATGTACCACTTCAGATTAGAAAATGGCCTTTTCTGCTGTATTTTAAACGTAGTTACATTAGTAAAAACCTTGTAAATAAATAACTTACTCTCCCCCAAAAGTAAGTAAATGAACTGAACATTTCAACATAGCATTCCTTGGAGGGCAGGCTGTTTGCCCTTAAGATCAAAAGGCTACCGAGGGACTGAGGTGAACCGCCACTGCCCAGCACCAGGGAAAAGTATCTGATGGTATGTTGCCAGCCTGGAAATAGATACAAATTCCGAGTATAGTTTCTAATGAATGTGGATCACTTGTATGTACACCATCATAAAGTCAAATTGTGAGTTAAACCGTTTTTAAGCTGAGACTGCCTGTACTATGAGCTGTTGAAATAGAAAGAAGAAAGTAGCTTTCAAAAAATGGAAATTCTATATTATGGCATACTATGAATATAGATATGCCAATAAAAATGCAAATCCTGGTTTATTGTTCGAAGATGATAAGAGATCAATAATACGTATCTGCTACAGCTCCCCTTTTAAACAGTAATGATTTAACTTTAAGGCCCAGTTCTATGCAAATTTGAACATCGTTAGAAAATTGGTATGTGGGGTCTCATTCTGTTTCATAGCTCACTAATATTAACTTTTTTTCTCAAAGATTATTGCTAAACTCTTGGAAGTTTGCGTTCTTCTTGTTCAAATCTATTGTCATATGTATTTTTTTATTAAAAGAAAGCAACCCCAGGCGTGGTGGCGCACACTGTAATCCCCACGCTTGGGAGGCGGAGACAGGAGGATCGCGCAGGTTTGAAGCTGGCCTCGCTGGTTTAAGAGACCCTGTTTCAAGTAACTGGTGGCTGCAGAAAGGTCACCTGTGTTAGGAAGGCAGTGGAGAAAGCCAGAGAAGCCTGAGCAGCATGAACATGTCCCCATTTGTGTGCCTTGAGGTTAGCTGATAAGGGTATAGAACATCTCTTTAATGTATTCAGAGGCACCTTGTTATTAAAGTGTCAAACCTCCTTGAGGATTCCTCAGTAATTCGCTATTCCGTTTCTGTTTCATTCATTAAGTAGTTTCCAAAGCATCCCCCAGGATCCTTCCCTTCGTAAAGTTCTCAATGAACCTAGCTGGAAGCAGCTCGAACTATTTTGATTCACTTAAGAAAGCAGAAGTCATCTTTAGACACAATCTGAAAATGAAAAATATAGTGTTGTGGTCTTTTCACGGTGTGATTATATTAATTTAGTTACATAGCTCAAGAGACCATTATCTAAAAAAGTGAAATATAGATGCCAATATTTAGATTTATACTTCCTCTTTGACTTACCAATATCAATTCTTGTAAATGGATAAAATAATTTATCTTTTCACTTTTAATAAATAAAAGGGAAGATATTCATATGAATGCATTAAAAGGCATTGTATCTTAAGGGTACTTATATAACACTTTAATATCTTTACTAAAATAAATTATAAAACAATCTTTAGCATTTTCTCTAATAAGGATATTAAAAGCAATATTAATTGTATACATGGTTTTAGTAGAAACTATTTAATATTTTAGTGTAATTAACAAGATACATGCAACTGATTCATATTAGAATATTTAATTGGAAAATGTTTTGAGTTTCTACTATAAAAGATATATATTATACAAATATTATGGAAACATAAAATATGTCATTAAAAATTTTTGTCCCTACCAAAAAAAAAAAAAAAAGAGAGAGAGAGACCCTGTTTCTAAATAAAAAATATAAAAAATAGGTGTCTCGGAGTGTAGCCCGGAAGTAGAAGGGCTTCCAGGAACCCCAGTACCACCAAAAAAAAAAAAAAAGAAAGAAAGAAAAGAAAAGAAAAGAAAAAAGAAAAAAAGAAAGCAATCAAAGTTGGGCATGGTGGCTCACGCTTGTAATCCCAGCATTCTGGAGGCTGAGACCCGAGAATTGCGGTTCCGGGACAGCCTCAGCTACTTAGTGAGGCCCTCTGCAACTTAGTGAGACACTGTTTCAAAATAAAAAGAATTAAAAAAAATAGGGCAGGGGATGCGGCTCGGAGGTCAAATGCCTCCCCCAGACCTGCAAAAATAAAATAAAATAAAATAAAATAAAATAAAATAAAATATAAAAAAGTAAAAAATAGGGCAGGGGGTGTACCTCGGAAGTCAAATGCCCCTGAGTTCCATCCCCAAACCCGCAAAAAAAAAAAAAAAAAAAAGAAAGACTATTAACCCCACCAAGACTTTTAAAGAGATGCTAGGTAAAAAGAGCTCTAAGTTTTTTCAACCCCATTGTATACATACCAGTTTAAATCAAGACTAAGAAAACTACTATTAAGTTCTGGATTAAAGATATGACATTATCTCGATAGATTCCAGTAATTGCTTCTCCTATATCTCCAAGTCTCTTGTTAAATAACATTCTCACTTAAATCACTTTTATTTTTTATTCCCTGTTCATATACACTGAAAACAATTCTTTCGCCCCTGGTGCAAAGGACAGTGGTTTCTCAAACAGTGAGGTTAGCCATTATATGAAACATCCCATCGTCTGAGACGAAGACCTGGAGCCCCTTCTAACTTCCGCATGAGTGTTGCTCTCCTGGCAAGCAGACAGCCTCATCAGAGAAGTCAGCCAAGGAGAGTCTTTAAATGGAAGTTGTGCACACAAGGAGCAAATGCATTAAAAAGTTGCTGACGGGCATGAAATGCTTTGATCTAAAGATGGATGGAAAACTCCAAAGCAGGAAGGATTTGGGGCATTTTGAGTCTGATTGACTCTGTGGTTTCTCAGCACAGTTACTCCATGCACTAAAATAAATGCAGAAATGGTTTTTTGAGCCACAGCTGCAGAGAGGACTGTGATGAATTTCAATGAAAATCAAGTAGAGTCTCGAAAACATGTATCTCAAAAAGCAAGGGACATGAGAAAAGTACTGTTGTTGTTCAAAATGTCTGTTTTTATCTAAGATATAAATGAACTCCACTCCCTCTATTTTTCAAGAGAAATCTTGACTGTTGCCTATAATCACAGTGTAGCTGTTC
This sequence comes from Muscardinus avellanarius, assembly GCF_963383645.1. Lineage (NCBI taxonomy): Eukaryota > Metazoa > Chordata > Mammalia > Rodentia > Gliridae > Muscardinus > Muscardinus avellanarius. The sequence goes on along the minus strand of NC_137795.1, from coordinate 33,825,528 downwards.
TGCTACTCTTTGCAAAAGGTTTTGTTCTTTTTATAACTTAAGTATTAGCAAGAGAAAGTTTAGCTGAGCATGGTAGTAGACACCTGTAATCTCAGTACTTGGGAGGCTGAGACAGGAGGATCACATTACAAGACCTTGTTTCAAAGTAAAAATTTCAAAATGTGGTTGCTTGTGGAGCTCAGAGATAGAGTACCCCTGAGTTCAATCCCTAGTACCACACACACACACACACACACACACACACACACACACACACACAGAAATAGAAAATTTAATAAGTTATATAATAGAGATGAAATTCAGAAACAAGCAAGCATACACGTGTGCTCTCATGGTGTTCAATGACAAACCAATTTCATACAAAGCCTTTTTTAAGGAGCAATGGTTTGATGCAGTTATAGTAGTCACTTTAGCTACAAAAAGCATAAAATGTTTTAAAATTTATATTATTGAAGCAGAATTATAAACATAAATAGTTGCTTTCTACCAAAAGTGCTAGATGAATATGCTTAAGTTAAATAGGGTAAGTTTTAGCATGGGATCGCAGAATTTTTAGCACAGTAAGTTATGCACACATTAATTTTAAACAATTTTAAGAATTGAAGCTAAATAGTACAATAAAAATAATAAAATAGTTGCCTCCTGAGTAACCATGCCATATTCATACTTTTACACATATTCGGATGTAGACCCTCATTAATCAACTTCAGCCTTCTTCCTCCCCTATCTTTGCATTCAAACTTTGCTGATATTTCCCCTCCATTATCTGGAGTCCCACTGGTATCCTCTATGTTCCCTAGTTTGGGCATATTAGAGGAAACATGTGTACCTTCTCCTTCTGTGCTTGGCTGACTTCACTTTACATAATGTTCTCCAGGACTTTCCATCTTCTTGCAAATGACATGATTTTGTTCTTCTTTATAGCTGACACCAAGTATAGTTTAAATGTATACCATTTATTTTCAATAAAAATTTTGTATTAAAAAAGAACCACTGCTGAATATTGTTATTGAATGCATTAATAATATGTATATATGTAAAAAAAAAGTTGCCTCCTGAATCTAAGTACCTGGGTTTTGAATTATGTCTGTATAGGTTGTATTAGATATATGATATTTGACAAGATATTTCACCATTCTGTTTCATAGCAAATACTTCTGTGTGAGGAGGAGTACATGTACGTGTGGTGCTGGAGAATGAACCCGGAGTATTATACTTCCTAGCTGTATTTCCATCTCTATTTCATTTTATTTTTTATACTTTTATTGGTGCATTATAGATTCACACCATAACGTGGTTCACAGCGATGGTGACAAAGGTGCACACAGCACTTGCAAATATTTCAATGAGATTTTGTTCCAAAGAGTAACATGAAAGAATTAAATTAATACATGCAAAATCTTTTGGCATAGTACCTGAAACCTAGTGAGAACGTAAGGAACAGGAACGTTAGTTATTATGAATAGCACTGTGACATAAGATATTGGATGGCAAATTGTATGTTTAGCATCTGCTTCTGGTTCTGCAACAAGTTAACTTCCTCAGACCTCATTCTGGCCATCTGTCAAATGAAAGAGTTGGGCTAGACCATCTCTAAAGTTCCTTCCAACTTTAAAAACATATTGCTTTAAGACATGTTGCTTTAAGAGTAAGTGTGCGAACTTCTTAAGCAGAAACTGATGGTGTTATTTTAGCAGAATATTTAGAAAGGCACTTGGTCACTGTTGCAGTCTTTCATAGCTTCTATTTTCTCACCTTCCTCTTCTCAGTCAGCTCTGTTGGGACTTCACCTGCCACGGCTTCACTCCCCTGTCTCTTGGCAAGGTCAGCACCATTTCCATCTTGTCCGGTCTGAAGGTCATTTCTTTCCATCTCTGCACTCCCAGTAGCCCAGCTGACTTTTTCACCTTTATCTACTTACAGCCAGATTCTCCTTAATAAACATTTTATTTCACCCTTCTACTTAAAATCCTAAAATGGCATTCCCTGTCATTTCTAACAAATTCTAACCTTGCCCTCTGACTTTCAAGGTCCTTTGTCATCTAGACATATTTGACCTCATTTTTTACATTCTTTCCTTGCTCCTTATGGTCCCTACAGCCACACCATCCCTCTTTCTAAACTTTGAACATCCCAACCTTATTCCTTTCTGCAACTAGCTAATCTTTCTGCGTAGAAATCTGTGTCCACAGATCATGGTGGCTGTTCCTTGACCTTCAGTCTTAAATGTCTCTCTGATTAAACAGTACCTTGCCCTGTTTTGTACTTTTATGAAACTTATTACTACTTGAAATTTTCTTATTTCTCTTTCCTATGTCCAGCTTCCTCAAAGAAAGCAAGTTCTGCAAGAAGAGGGATATTGTCTGTCTTACTGCCAGGATTAGACAATGTTCTCAATAAGTATTTACTAAATGAAAAGATAAAGAATCCAGCTTCTCTTGAAATATAGCCAACATGTTTTTCTGCCTTCCCTAAAGTTTAGTCATTCTTACTATTAGTTCTACTAGCTTGTTACCTGTCACACATTATTGTGTATGGTAGATTTTTTGTCTTGGTTCTTTATTATTATACTTTGGGGTTCTTTATTTTGAAACAGGGTCTCACTAACTTACAGAGGACCTTACAAGTTGCTGAGGCTGGTTGTAAACCTGTGATCCTCCTGTCTCATCCTCCCAAGTACTGGGATTATAAGCATGTGCCACCACGCCCAGGTTAAAGTATTTATTTTAAAGGAAGAAAAATTGATAGTGTACCCAGGTCCAACAATGCGCATGCTCCCCAGGGAGGGGGCCATCTTGCACATTCCATGAGCCATTCAGTGCCACTACGGTTGGACTAGATTACATGTGCATTAGGCCACCACGCCCCCAAATCTACACAAGTGAACTCAGCTGCTTTGACAACTCCAGGTGCATGAAGCATTTCTACAGTTGGGCACAAAATCTTTATATCTAGCTAGGAAGATACCTGGCTGTTACGCCACAGACAAGTAGGGGGGTGTCTACCATGACCCAGTAGAAAGATATTCAGTGGTCAGACACAAAGAAGAGCAGAGGAAACCTCCTAGATTTGTATCAGAGGTGGGCTAACCACGGATGTGTGGCATTTACTAAATGTTTCAGTCAGCTTTCTCATCACTGTATCCCAAAACCCTGACCACAGTAACAGAAAAAGGAAGATTTATTTGCTCACAGTCCTGGAGAGCTCAGAGGTTCAGTTAATCTTAGGCTAATTTCCAACTGTGAAGCTCAGAGCATGGTGCAGGAGGCAGAGAGAGAGAAAGCAGAGGGCTCTGCTCTCAACATCACTGCGGCAGGAAGCAAGAGAGGGCAAGCAAGGGGATTCAAGGACAAAAACAGTCCCCAAGGCTGCATCTCCAGTTACCCACTCCTCTAGCTACACTCCTGGATTTTCAGGTTACCACCCTGAAAATCCATTGTAATGGATTTATTCATTGATGAGATTACAAACCTCATGATTTAATTGTCAGTCTGTAAATTAATACATGAGCCCTTTCAGAGGAGATTCTATATCAAAATAATAACACTAAATGTCCCTAAATCTGAAGAAATCCAAATCAGGAAGGCCCTGTAAGAAGTTTCTCCTTTTCAAAAGGCTTGGCATGGAACAATACACATTTCTCTAATGTTGGTTTGATCTTATAGATAGTATCTTCCATACTAATTTGATAGATTTTTCCTTATTTTTAATATTGCATTCATCAATCTACTTTGATGTGTTTTTCATTATTTTAAATCATTCACTGGAATTATTTATTCTCTCTTCTTTCTCCTTACTAATGTTTATTTTTTCTCTTTTTCATATATTTTCTGATCTTACCTCTATCTTCCCTATTTTTCCTCTTATTTCCTATTTTCTTTTTTTGTCTTTTTGCTTTTCATGCCATATGCAATTTAGAAGTAATTTTGTTTTCACTGATATCTAATTTCTTAGCCTACTCTATAATATTACTCCCATTTTCTAGTTTAATTAGTGGAGCTGTGGAGAATATTTTTGAAAAGCTTTTAAGGAAGGCTTATTATTATATGGCTTTTCCTGAAGTGATAAGTTTCTGTGATTATTGTCTCCTCCCAATGTGGTACTAGAAGCTGATCAGAGCAGCAAGGTCATATGGAATGCATAGAGACACTTAGTGAAGGTAAAGAATCTTACTAAAAAGTTTCTTGCATTTTATTAGAAAAATAACCATTCCAACAAGATGTACAAAAGTCAACATATAAATGCAGAAAACAAAGGAATCATATGACCCCCAAAGTTTACAATCTTCAACAACCAACTGCATATATAGCAAAATTGAGAAGATCCTGGGGAAAAAATCCCATTAATGGATGAATGAATAAAGAAAATGTGGCATATATATATATATATATATATATATATATATATATATATATATATTGCAGTTTTGCTCAGCTATAAAGAATAAAATTATGTCATTCCAGGAAAATGGGTGGAACTGGAGATCATCATAAAAAGTAAAATATATGAGACACAGAAAGTCAAGGGTTGTGTGTTTTCCATCATATGTAGAAGCTGGAGGGGGATAAAAAGAAAAATAGGAGCAGGGGGTGGTGGCGAACGCTTGTCATCCCAGCATTTGGGAGGCTGAGACAGGAGGATAGCAGTTTGTAGACAGCTTCAGCTACTTAGTGAGGCTCTCTACAACTTAGTGGGACCCTGTCTCAAAATAAAGGTTGAAAAATAGGACTGGGGGGTGTAGCTTGGAGGTAGAATGGCCCTGGACTCCATTCCCAATACCGCAAAAAAAAAAAGAGGAAAAGTAGGGAGTTTATAAAAATAGAAAGGAGAACAGTAGAGGATGAGGATCAGGGGAAAGGGAAAAAGGCAGGTCACGGGTAATGAAATTTAACAAATTATGTTATGTGCATGTATTAATATGTCACGAATGAATCCTAACATTTTGTATAACTAGAATGTACCAATTAATAAAATTTAAAAAATGAAAAAGAAAATAGGCAAAATGCATGAATCATTTCACCAAAGAAGATACACAAATTAAAAATAAGCGTATGGAAAGATGCTCAACATGATTAACCAGGAAGGAAATGCAAATTAATACCAAGCTGTGTTATCATTACACATCTATTAGAATGTGTAAAATAAAAACAGTTGACTACACCAAATGCTGGGGAGGATGTGGAAAAACTAGATCACTCGTATACTGCTAGTGGTAATGTAAACTAGCACAGTCACCGTGGAAAACAGTTTGTCAGTTTCTTAAAATGCTACGCATGCAACCACCATACAATCCAGATACTGAAATTATGGTCATTTATCTCAGAAAAACTTAAACTTATATTTGCACAATGTGTCCATGAATATTTATACCAGTTACATACTGCCAGAATAGAAAGAACCCATGTGTCACTCAATGAATGAATAACTAAACAAACTGGTACATTGATACCTTGGACACTATTCATTGATTTAAAAAAAATGAACTATTGCTACATGCCACAACCTGGATGAATCTCCAGAATATTATTTACAGTGAAAAAAAAGATGTTCATTGTTATTCCATTTATATAAAATTCTTACAATAAAAAAATTATGGAGAATGATCTACTGGTCACCAGGCATGGAGGAGTGAGAGTTTTGGTGGATATGGGGGTGGGGGAAAATGTATGTGGCTATAAAAGAGAGACATGAAGGATCCTTATGCTGAAATGTTCTGTGCTTTGACTGTATGAATGACAATATCCTGGTTGTGGTGCTATACAATAGTTTTGCAAGATAGTGTCATTAAAGGAAGCTAGGCACAATTTAGATAGGATCTGTTTCATATAGTTGCAAGTTATTCTACATTTATCTCAAACTAAAAAAATTATTTTAGAAAATCTAGCTGTATTTCCTAAATCTTTAGTAATGAGCATGTCAGCTAGAATTTAACTGGATATTTTGATGATGGAAATCTACACTAATCTACATTCCTTATGCCAATTGAGTCACCATATGTTATGTGACTCAAAGGCACAGAAAATCAATAGGCTAATAAGGACGGTGCATTATAAGCAGAGATTTTTCTAGCCAGAAATAGTCTCATAGATTGAGGTCACTTGGCTAGGAAAATGTTAAAGCATAATTGCTGTGTTATAGTATAGCAGACCACAGAATATTAAAATATTTAAATGGCTTGGCATTTCAGAAAGATTGCTTAATATCAGTGTCATTCCATTAGCAAACAGTGACTAAAGTGATATGAATGTTAGGAAAGAAAATCATAGACTTTTTCCTTCTGATATGAATCACAGTAAGATTTGAATACACATTAGAGTTCCTCCAGCATAGATTTTCACTCAATTTGAGAGAAAATGGAAGCCCATGGAAGTTAAATACCTTATTGAAGATGGCTATAGCTAGTATCTACAGTATCTAGCATCCAAAGCTTCCTGCATAGACTCTTGGTCACTATTTATTCAGTGATCTACCTATAAGCCAGAAAAGCAATGGCTTCTTATTAGTGTCACACATTAATAGCCACAAGACAATGACAGCCTTGTACTCTGACTTAGAACGTCATGTGCAGAGCCGGGCGTGGTGACGCACGCTTGTAATCCCTGCACTTGGGAGGCTGAGACAGGAGGATCGCACGGGTTCGAAGCCAGCCTCAGTTACTTAGTGAGGCTCTCAGCAACTTAGTGAGACCCTGTTTCCAAATAAAATATTTAAAAAAAGGTCTGGGAGTATAGCCCGGAGGTAGAAAACCTCTGGATTTCACCCCCAGTGCCACAAAAAAAAAAAAAAAAAAAAAGAACTTCATGTGCAGTTATTTGTTGACTGGAGCCTGCAGTTGCTGGTCCTGGGACAGAGGAGTGGTAGCAGAGTGCGCTAATGTTCTCACACGTTCTTGAAGCTATTTCACCTCAACATACCTGATTTGACTCCATTTTATGAGGGTCAGTTTTAATCAGCTATGTCCCCTTAGAAACCCTTGCCGCTGATTTTTGCCTGTTTGTATCAGATTAATCTCACCTCTAAGTCTCCCAAGTAGAACGAAAATATTTTTGTTTGCTTTTTGGTTTGTGTCCACAAATAACATTATTAATAGCTAATAGCATTAAAAAATTAATGTACCACAGAATAGACATAATCATTAGAGATTGTTAAGAAAACAAAATGGGAAAATGAAGGCAGGACAAATGAGGTATCATACCCTGGTCGGAGTCTTCAATAAGTAAGACTTATTTTTTAAATCCTAAGAATTTTCTAACAGATTATAAAGTTTCTAATAATGGCCACAAGACCTTTTTTTTGCTCATTGACATTTAACTGCTAAGTTTTAACAACTTCTCCTAAAATATCCTCGTATCCCTTCATGGCCTTTTTTTGTTCATTGCTGCCATTCATAAATTTTAATAAATGTTCATTATTTTCAACAATATTTGCATTTTCATTCTATCCTGGTATCAGGTGAGGCACACTAGGCAAAAGAAGTTTTGTTGGATTTATCTAGTCTGAGTACTATATTTTTGTTGAAAAAAATTTAAACCCAAAAGTATCTTTTAATTCAACTTTGTGACAATACTGTAGGAATAATCAAGGATGGTAGTGGGCGTGATGAAATTCAAAATACAAAAATTGTATTAAGTACTGTAGAAAATAATTAGTAATAAGGTGGACATTTTAATAAGTCACATGGCCTTTTGTATTTCAAGTATGACTTTTGTTCTCATCAGCTAAATGAAAATATTTTTATTCTTTAAAAAATTAACATATATTTCCATTTACCATAAAAAATTGCTTCAGATTCTACAAAGTAAAATTTCATATGACATTTTATCAAAAAATTAAGCTAAAAGCAGGGCATGGTGTCACACACTTGTAATCCCAGCATTTGGGAGGCTGAGACCTGAGGATCACAGTTCACTGACAGCCTCAGCTACTTAGTGAGGTCCTTCACGACTCGGTGACACCCTGTTTCAAAAAATAAAAAGACTAAAAATAGGGCTGGGGGTGTATATCAGAGGTAGAATGCACCTGGGTTCAATCCCCAAGACCCCCCCAAATAAAAGCTCTATTCCTCTATAACCAGGAATGCGAAGGATGTTATCATCACACTCAGATTACAGCTCTACCTCTCTGATGTGGTTTTAGAAACTTGCTAATAACCAAAACTTATGAGCCTGGGCGTGGTGGCTCACGTTTGTAATCCCAGCATTCAGAAGGCTGAGACTTGGAGAATTATGGTTCGCAGACAGCCTCAGCTACTTAGTGCAGCCCTCTGCAATTCAGTGAGACCCAGTTTCAAAATAAAGAATAAAAAATAGGGCAGGGGGGTGTAGCTCGGAGGTCGAATGCACCTGGGTTCCATCCCCAGACCCGCAAAAAAAAAAAAAAAAAAAAAAAAAATCAAAACATATGGATTTAAATGCTTGCTTGTGCCTTTGGGGCCAGTACTGCTCTCACTCAAGCTTGTCATCATCACTGGCTCCTTCAGATGATGCTCTAACAACTAGAAAGGTGATAATCTTTCTTATATTGTTTCATAGCTTCTAAGACTAGAGATGAGTAGTTTTGAATTATGGAAAGAACCACAAGTCTTCCCAAACACATTTTAAACTCGTGTACAATTGAGTGTGTTTTGGTATTGTCCATAAAAGTGTCATCTAAATCTAAGTAACTTTAAGAAACTTTATCGGAAGAAATAATACTCTAGGAAGTCTTTGCAGTAATAGAATACAGAATACTTTTCAAACTAAAGGATCAAAGGATGACATGAAGAAAAAAAAGAATGGTTCCAAGCCCAAGTGTAACCCAGAAAAGTAGCTTATGTTGGAATAGAATTAACAGGGAAGGACCATCAACGTATTTAACCAGATGTGAGAACTTTGATGAAGATGAGGAAGGGAACAATGGAAAAAGACCCTGATATTTTGAATAAGCAATTTTTATTCATTTTAGTTTTGTAATACATAGCATTGAAAATAATATAATGAAAAGAGATATTTGAGCATATTTAAATATCATAAAATGATACTTGTAGTGCTTTTAAAATAGACAAATTTTAGTATGTAAGTGACAGAAAACGAACTTCACAAATAGAAATAAGAAATCCATTTGGAATTTGTGTCAGTGCCTTAAAATGTACTCAATAATTTTCTCAGGCACATACTCTCATTTTTTTTAACTTGGATGTTTGGAGAAAGATGGGACTCATATGTTTTTCATTCTTTAACACTTGAAGTATTAAAATGAAACTCTGAGTATTCATGTTCTATGAGCCAGTTATTTCTTTGAAATGTCTCTTTTCTTGAATTAACAAAGAAATTGCACTGAGTTATAGTCTTAAGTTATGACTTTATATTACCAACTCCTGGTTTTGAATATACATATTCTCTTGACATAGCAAAAATTTTACAACCACCCATCTGGCACAATTAAAGATCAAGTACTTGCCTATCCTATCACTATTACTGGCCACTATAAATCATGGAAGGAATATACAAATAGTTCCTATTGAGCCCCAGATATCAAAGTTCAATACATCTCATTATCTATCTTGGGAAACTTCAGATTCAGAAGTTCATTCTTTATCCTATAAAAGAATTTCCATCAAATACAGAATACATTACCACATGTCCTAGAAAAAACAACAAAATTCAACACAACATAAAGCAAAAGCACAAAGCTTTGTTTTCATGAGGGTAAGACTTCATCTAGCACACAATGGTATCTTCAGTTTCCAGATGAGCTTGTCTTGTTCATTAACCGATTTATTTCCATTTATGATGGTTTGTGTCATTTCCCCCTCAATACACAGCTTCATGACTACTTTTTTCTGTGTGGAAAAAAGCAAGGAACTGCACATGGCACCTCTGGAAGCCGGATGCCACAGGTTTTACTGCCACCAGCCAGAGGTCCCGGAGCACAGTTGGCACATTGTCTGAGCTGAGGGACAAGAAGCACGAGGCTCCCGTGACCCTAAAGGAGAAAGCTTCTGCGGTGGTTGGTTGGTAGTAGATTTAACTCATCCTCCACAATACCAACCCCCACTTTGTGGGGATAGCCTGCTGGCAGGAACATTTGTGCTTGTATGTCACAGTTCAAAGAACCATAATACGAAATAACTCCAGAATGTGCCTCGTAACATTTAGTAACAATAAGGGCATTTACATTCCTTACAAATATTCTTCTTAAAAAATCAGCAGATTCATGCTTTTTAGTGACATGCAAAGTTACATAGGGCTCAAGATATGTTCTTGATCTTTAGAACAGAAAATTCTGCTTGTACTCTGCTTCATGAGTTCAGTTAAGGTTATAACTTTCTGCATTGTTTTATAAGCCAGGAGTAAGTCTTCTCCCTTGCCTAGATATTCAATAAAGAAAATACTGAATTTTCCTGAACCAGTATTTAAAATGCTATCAGTATGTCTCACTAATAAGTAAATATAAATAATTAGGCTATGAAAGATTGAATTGTTCCTGCCCCAAAAGATAAAACCAAATTTGAAGCCCTTGTACCTGTGAATATAATCTAACTTGGAGGCAGGGTCTTTGCAACTATATTCAAGTTATTATGAGGCTCTGCTGAATTAGGGTTGGCTTTTCAGTCAGTGTATTTATTTATTTATTATTTATTTATTTATATTTTTTTATAATGGTGGTTGACCCCACCTCCAAACTATACCCTCTGCCCTATTTTTACTTCTTATTTTGAAAGAAGGTCTCACTAAGATGCCGAGGCTGGCTGCAAACTTACAATCATCCTGTCTCCTCCTTCCAAGTGCTGGGATTGCAAGTGTGCACTACCATACACAGCTCATCTGTGTCTTGATGAAACAAGGAAAATTTGAACAAAGATATGTAAGTAAAAATAGAGAAGGCAAGAGTTGGCATTACGTTGCCACAAGCCAAGGAACAGTACCCGGTCTACCAGATGTTGGAAACGCATGGAAGAATCGTCCTTTGTAGGTTTGAGAAGTTGTGTGGCCCTCCTTGCACCTTAATTTTGGACTTCTATTCTCCAGAACTGTGAGAAGGTAGGTTCTGATAGCCATACATTTTGTGGTATTTTATGGAACTGCAAGCAGGTAAAAGAACAAGTCCTTCAATCCTGTAAGCATAGAAGTTCTTGTAGTCAAAATTACAAATAAAATGTATTTTATATAAAAATAAGCATATCTTCTAATAAACTGAAATCTATATATATATTATATAGAAGGGGTGATAAATAGTTAAAATATGTTCACCCAAATAATGTTGCTAAGCATCCTCTCCATAAATACCCTTCAAGAGAGGACATTTTTCAAACCTGCTATGTGTTATTTATTTTCTTCATTATAAGGACTGTATAGCCTGTAGCTCATTGAGTATAAAGATCAGTGCACAACTTGGTATTTCAAGGTTTTTGGTTAGTACATTGTAGGTATGGCTTTATAAGATAAGTACTGATGTTATCATCGGTATTTCTCTCAATAAGTAACAAACAGCTTTGTGTTTAAACACTTAAAAGCAGGGATTATGTTAGCTATCCCAAGAGCCCAGCACAGCATGCCCTGTGGTTGGTTAAACATGATGGAGATAATGCATCACTGAAAACTGAGTAAAAATATGTAACCAATATTATAATTTACAGGGATATTCAAATATGCTATTGAATTTAATCTTCAAAGCAACACTCAAATAGATGTTTTCCTCTTTTATAGACAGAAATTGAGACTCAGAAAGTTTTAAAATAAATTCCCAAGATCTCATAGCTAGTGAATATTATAAAACATGGTAGAAGCAATTCACATTCTAAGTCTTGGTGTCAAGTTCTATCCTATTTCCTATAAGCTGATCACCTCTCGGGGAAATGCTTATGCAGCCAAGGGAAGATCCCAACAATCATTGTAAACTGTTGGATGCCTGGAAATCAACTGTTTCTATCAAAATTTGTCTATTTTAAGTGGGGTAAAAATATCTGAAACCTCTATTCTTATTTGAATAATGACAGTACATTTGTTAATGTTTAAATGTCACCAGAAATTGTCAAAAAGAAGAGTGCTTGACTAAATCCAATGAATTGGTTTATTTATTTATTTATTTATTTATTTATTTTGATTTATTTTATTTTTTATTTTTATTTTTTGGTGGTACTGGGGTTCCTGGAAGCCCTTCTACCTCTGGGCTACACTCCCAGACCTATTTTTACATTTTTATTTGGCAACAGGGTCTCCTAAACCAGCGCGCGTGGCTGGCTTCAAACCTGCTCAATCCTCCTGTCTCTGCCTCCCAAGTGCAGAGATTACAAGCATGTGCTACCACGCCCAGCCAATTTTTTTATGCCACAAAAAAATTTTAACCAGATGCGGTCTCAAATAAATTCTGTGAATTAACTTCATTCTTTTTCTATTTAAAATACAGAAATTTTAGGTTGATTTTATGTATACACTCATTTGAGTTTCTAGACATTCTTAACTAAATACCAATGATATTGAGAGGGCTCCGTCACACCTCCGGGAGATGTAGCAGAGCAAAACCACCCCAAATGTCTCCTGTGCCTTCATTTCATTTGTTTCAGGTTAAAAATATATGATGTAAGAAGAGGAGACTAACATTTATGGAGTAGCTAGAGGCCTAGTTTAAGTGATTTCTTTTAAAAAATGTTACGCATAACACTCAATGTCATATGTAGAAGGGTGAATTTTATGATACATAAATTATATCTCAATTTTTTTGAATGTTATGTGCAATTCCTAATCCTAAAATTGGCATGTTTTTTGATGGTTTTTATTTACTCATGAAAAGAACCTTTCTTTTTTTTTTTTTTTTTTTTTTTTTTTTTTTTTGGTGGTATTGGGGTGGAGCCCAGGGGCTTTTCTACCTCCAGGCTATACTCCCAGACCTATTTTATACTTTATTTGGAAACAGGGTCTCACTAAGTTGCTGAGAGCCTCAACTCAGAAGCTGAGGCTGGCTTAGAACCTGTGTGATCCTCCTATCTCAGCCTCCCAAGCATTGGGATTACAAGCATGCACCACCACGCCTAGCTTCGAAAAAAGAACCTTTAAAATTGTCACAGATCAAATATTCCAGGGAATGAAAAGTCATTATCTTTTTATCATAGCTGAGGAACATAGCTGCTGTTATCTAAACACTTATCTAAATTAGATACTATATCAGCATAAGGTATTTACCTTTGAGGCACAGGTGACAAAAGTGTAACTTGGAAGTTTCTTCTGGCACCTATTGTACTGTACTGTGTGGTCTGTACACATGTCAGTTCTTTATCTTTCCTGGAAATGAATGTTTGTATTTATAAAAGATTGTTGGTCCCAGAAAGATGACAGCAATGTCAAGATATATGAGTCATGTTTCAGAAGAACCGGTGATGTTATAGGATGTGAAAGATTCAAATTTATCTGCGGCCCAGTTTTAATATGTGAGGTGATGCTTTCAGAAAATCATACCCTTATCATTAAGATAATTCCACTAGTTACAATACTAAAATCATAAGATTCTGGAATAAGGAAAGCCTAAAATATTTCTTCTGATATTTTCCTTTTACAAATGGAGAGAGAATTATCTAATATTATCACTTGTCTCTTCAGAGAAGAACTAGTAATTTAAAAACTACTTACTAGTACCCTGGTTTCTAGCTTCCACTTTGCCACATTGCCATGTTACTGAAATTTAGATTGTATTTTTACAAAATCCCAATCCTAAAATGTCCAATTCCAGAAGAGCAGCTTTCTTTAATGAAAATGACTTTGTTTTACACATCTCAGTACATTTAGATAATTCCAATTTTAAGAAATCTTGCTGAGAATATTTTCAAGGGTTTGTTAAATGTGTTTTATAATTAATTTAAAGTGTGTCAAAAAGAATTCAGATCTCAGAGTTATTAATTTGTCACTTGCTGATGGTGAAATTAAAAAATGTTATTTTTATTTATGGAATTCACTGTTTCCACTGTATCTTTGCTTTTATATTAGTTAATGAATAATATATATTGATACACACTCCTCAAAACAGTTGTTTTGTACTAGTTCTGCCTTAAACAGAAACATAATTTGCATTAAGGTATAAGTTAAAATAAGATGTGTTGGCAGGAACATAAAAACTTTTGAGATTCTAATTACAGTATCACCAATATAACTAGTATAAATAATGGCTAAGGTTTATGAAGCACTGCAAGCAGTACCTTAAATGGATGTTTTATCATAATTTTAGAAGTCGGAGCTATTACCAATCTCATATTTTATTCGAGTAAATTAGAACTACAAGTTGAGTAACTTACCTAAGGATGCTGCTGAGTATTATTCTGAGACTTCCGGATCCTCTGGCATTTGACGAGGCTAGCTGCTCCCATTTGGGGGTCTTAAACCTTTACAGCTGCAGGAAATGGTACCTTTCTCCTGCAGACACAGGAAGTACTTGGGGCCAAGAAGGAGTGATGAAAATGGAGGGAGGAAAGAAGCTCCTACATTTTTCTCTTCTCTCCTTCCTCTCTCTTCTTGTCCAAGGATGGAATTAGTGTCTACCTGTCCCATAAACCACAGATTCCTCAAGAGCACAATTGGTGTTCAGCACTGTACCTCTAGCATTTAGTACAATACCAGATACATAAAAAGCACTTAATATTTGTCCAATGAACCAATGAATAAATCCTTTTAAGTTTGTGCTAAATGAAGCAATGCACAAGACAGGAAGAACTTACCACAATTCCTCACACACTCAAACACACATACACACACACACACACACACACACACACACACACACACACTGCTTAATAAATAGTAGGTGTTGTCATTCAACTATTTCTTGTTTCTACTATTTGTTTATAAGATCACTTTAAACAAAATATAGCTTATTTCATCACTCCACTATTAATTGGTTCCTAGTTACCTGACCTTAGCTGTTTCTCATTTTATTCACAAAATAACAAACATAAATATAGGAACTATTATTCTTATTTATCTCAACACACATGCAAAATTATTACTTTAAAGCCGGGTGTGGTGGCTTGTAATCCCAACATTTAGACTGGAGGATTGCTCAGCTACTTAGTGAGGTTCTCTGCAACTCAGTGAGACCCTGTTTCAAAATAAAGAATAAAAAATAGGGCAAGGTGTATAGCTTATAGCTCAGAGGTTGAATGCCCTGGGTTCTATCCCCAGACCCACAAATATATATGTATATATATATATATATATATATATATATATATTAATTTAATGATGATTTCTTCAAAGTAAAATTGAGGGATCAAAGTGTATGCAAAATTCTAAGGCTCTTGATGTTAATTAAAAGAAACTCATTCTAAAATAAATTGGTAAAAACTTATTATTATGACTCAGATTTGCCAATATATTATCCTGGATAAAATGACCCAATTTATAAAAAGCTATAACATAAGGTATTTTCAAGGTCACTTAAAATAAAAAAAATCAAAAAAAATCAAAAAAAATCAAAAAAAAAATCAAAACAATTAAAATATCTTGCAATGGAGTACTGTTTAATTATGTTATGGTAAATCAATATAATAGAATGATATGCAGCCACTAAAATAACAATTTGATGACTAAATAACAATATGGAAGACAGAAACACAGAGGAATGTTTAACACAAAAAATAAAGTGAACACAGTTAACAAATAAAAATCAGAAGATATTTTCCAAAAATAAAAACAATAGCTAGGCATGGTGGTCCAAGTCGCCATGTACTTGAGAAGCTGAGAAAAAAGGATTGCAGGTTCAAGGCCAGCAAAGAGTAACTTAGGGAGATTCTGTTTCAAAATAAAAAATAAAAGGGACAATAATGTTATATTCACATGTATACACATAGTTGCATAAAAAAGCCTAAATTTCTAAAAAAAAAAAAAGAAGGGGGGGATAGGGTATAGCTCAGTAGTAGAACATCACTGCGTTCAGTTCTCAATATAATAAATAACAGGAAGAATTAATAAAGATAATGATAATGACAGCAGTGATGGTGTTCCATCTTTTTCTTTTCCAGAAATAATTGATGTGAAAAGGGACCACATTTTAATACACTTTTGCTTATGGCAAATAAAAATGGCAATATGAATGGAATCATTCGGGAAAGTTACAACTTTAAAGTTCACTATTTTAAAACCACTAACTTAGCCGGGCGTGGTAGCGCATGCTTGTAATCCCCACGCTTGGGAGGCTGAGACAGGAGAATCACACAGGTTCGAAGCCAGCCTCAGCTACTTAGTGAAGCTCTCAGCAACTTAGTGAGACCCTGTTTTCAAATAAAATATAAAATGGGTCTGGGAGTATAGCCCAGAAGTAGAAAGCCTCTGGGTCCCACCCCCAGTACCACCAAAATAAATAAATAAATAAATAAAATAAAAAATAAAACCACTAACTTGTACTGGAAAGTTAGATGTCAATAAATATTTTAAGAGGTTGCCCAATACATGTTATAATGAATTAAAAATGCCAAAACTCAATTTTTAAGAAATTAATGGAACCAGATTATAAATCTTTTCTCCTAATGTCTACTGCAAGTGGCCTTTTGTTAGCGCGGCACTGTGTGTTAGATAATAGCCGGCAGGTGGGGATTGTATTTATAGCACAGGCTATGAGAACACTGTACTCCTGCAATGCAGAGAGTGTATCTTTGTTATTCTATTCATCTTTATTTCTAGCAAATTAGCCACAGCCAACTTAAGTCTTGCTTACCATTTCTTGAGTGGATCTCATGGGGATATGTTTCCAACCTACTATTTCTCCTTCCTTTCTCATTCAGCCTGACTATGAATTATCCAATATTATTCCAATAAACCAGAAAAGAGGTTTTTAAGTCAGCCTTGAAAATAAAATCTTGAATTCTGACCACTGAGTCACTTTGAAAGTTAGATCACTGTGTCAATACTTTTGGGGCTTCAAGTTCTCTGCTATCAATAAAAATAACAAATCCTATCTTTATACTGAGACTGTGTATTTATTAAACAAGGAAGAGGGACACAGTGCCTATCAAACAGGGGCACTCTACACATAGGCTGTCCTCCTCGGTGATAAAAGTCCAAAGCAAATGCTCTTTTACCGTCTCTTAGCACCTTAAGTCAAGGACTCTAGGAAAATTTGAAGGGATTCTAAGATCTGCTGTGCAGAGAAAAGCCTGTCTGTCCACACAAAATACACCACATAATTTCAAGGGTTACACAGATGCCAGGGGGCCATCTGTAGACTACCTAGGACTCCACAGACGAGTGCTGAAAGACCTCAAGGACAATACAGAATTCCTAATGAAGAACAGTGAAAGAAAACCCAGAAAAATATTAGAACAAAAACCCGGGAGTGGTGGTGCACACTTGTAATCCCAGTACTTGGGAGGCTGGGACAGGAGGATCATAGGTTTGCAGTCAGCCTCAGCTAACTTAGTGAGGCCCTCTGCAACTTAGTGAGACCCTGTTTCAAAATAAAGAATAAAAAATAGGGCTACAGGTATAGATCGAAGGTAGAATGCTCCTGGGTTTCATCTCCAGTTACACACACACACACACACACACACACACACACACACACACACACACAGAATTAGAACAAAGAGAGCAGGATGTGGAAGATCAAGAAAAGTAAATGAAAAATAAAAAAGGGACAGAACATATAAGAAATACATCCATTTGCAGCCATTGTTCCTAAACTAAGATGATATACCTATTAGTAATTTTCACAGTGCTTAAATAGTTAACCATGGCTTTAGATTTGACAACAAAGTGTACCCTAATCCTAAATATAATCAAATTGTAAAAGCCAAATTGACCTTCCAGATGTCGAGGATGAATAATTAAAATCAGTTCTTCCCCAGCCCCACGTCTAGTACATTATACTGATGAGGATTTGCTTTTGTGTTTGGCTTCACTGCTTTCGAATTATTGGACCACAGTTTCTGGAGGCTTCTTTGAACCAGAGTTACAAACAAATTAGCTTAATTATTTACTTCTTTCTCAACTCAGATGAAATGATTCTATTTAAAAAGAAGAAAAAAAAGTGACTGCCAGAAAAGAGAAGACAGTATCTTAGCCAATTAAGAGCATTTTCCTGGGTCTCCTGAGTCCCCCCCCCCCCGCTGCTATAACGACAGATTATTTGGAAGATATTTGCTATTTTCTTGCTGATCTCCTTTCCTTAGTCTTAATAGCACTTTTGATTAAAAGAAAAGGGCAACTGTAACACGCACTGTTAGGACTAAAATCAAGCCGACCTGAACTGAATAAGTCCTTTCTGGTTCTTAGAGCACCTTGGTTCCTGTCTACAGGAATAAGTAGAATTCACCATTAGTGAAGCTACTAGGGTGGGATTTATCACACTTTATACTTCAACTCAGTAATTCTTCACTACTGGGTGATTTTCACCCGAGGGGTAATTTGGCAATGTATGAAGACATTATCCTTGTATTAACTGGTGGGGAAGGGGAGGTTGCTGCTATTGACTCATTGTATTTAGTGGCCAGGGATGTTACAAACATCCTACAATGCATAAGACAGCCACTCCACCACAAAGGATGATCAGCTCCAAATGGCAATGGTACCAATGTTGAGAAATTCTGTTGTAATCCCAAAGTTAGAATATGGAAATGTGAGGTTTTCCTCTGGGATTCTGTTTTCCCTCAACTCACATTATCACAGCATTTGTCTATGTGTATTTCTCCTTAACTATAGACTCAATGCTCTTATAGATCCAGAAACTACATGTAAATGGGTTTTCTAGTGAGACTGGAAGAAACAACATAGAATTCCTCTCATTGAGTCTACTGCCTGTCTGGAGTGAATTCTAGAAAATAAATCTCAGGTGTACCTTTTAAA
Organism: Muscardinus avellanarius; assembly: GCF_963383645.1. Taxonomy (NCBI): domain Eukaryota; kingdom Metazoa; phylum Chordata; class Mammalia; order Rodentia; family Gliridae; genus Muscardinus; species Muscardinus avellanarius. The sequence goes on along the minus strand of NC_137795.1, from coordinate 33,806,725 downwards.
GGCTAATTGAGTTTGGGGTATTTTTTGTATGTTTTTGTTTTGAGGATTTATATTGTTGTTTTGTTGTTTTTTCTTTATTCTTTTATTGAAAATGGTAAACATTTAGACTGAACTTGGTGCCCTCTCCCCATCTCGGTTTTCCCTTCCCCTCCCAACAATGAGTGTCCAAATTAACATGCTATATTCATACTTTTATACATATTCGGATGTAGCTTTTTCATTAATCAACCTCAGCCTTCTTTCTCTCCTATCCTTTTGTTCTAGCTTTGCTGAGATTTCCCCTCCATTATCTGGAGTCCCTCTGGTATCCCCAATGCTCCCTAGTTTGGGCATAACAGAGAAAACATATGTCCCTTTTCTTTCTGTGTTTGGCTGATCTCTCTTAACATAATGCTCTCCAGATCTTTTTATCTTCTTGCGAATGCCATGATTTTGTTCTTCTTTATAGCTGAATCGAATTCCATTGGGTGTATTTCCAATAATTTTTCAATCCATTCATCTGTTGATGGAGACCTAGGTTGGTTCCATATTTTGGCTATTATGAATTGTGCTACTATGAACATAGGTATGCATATATTACTATAGTTCTCTGATTTCAACCCCTTTGGAAAAATACCCAGATCAATAGTAGTAAAAACAGCATGGTATTGGCACAACAGGCATACTGACCAGTGGAACAGAATAGAAGATACAGAAAAAAAAACCTACACACCTATAATCAATTAATCTTTGACAAAGGGGCCAAACTCATACACTGGAGAAAAGACAGCCTTTTCAACAAATGGTGCTGGGAGAACTGGCTATCCATTTGTAGAAAGATGGAACTAAATCCTTACCTCTCACAATGCACAGGAATCAATTTGAGATGGATCAAAGACTTAGAAATTAGCCCAGTGACTGTGAAGTTATTAGAGGAGGGCATAGGCTCAACACTCCAACATATAGGCACAGGCAATAACTTTCTCAACAAGACCTCCAAAGCTCAGGGAGTTAAAGCCAAAATTAACGAGTGGGATGGCATCAAACTAAAAAGTTTCTTCCCATCAAAGAAAATCATCAAGAACCTAAAGATGAAGCCTACAGAATGGGAGAAGATCTTTTTTTACCAGCCACCACTCTGATAGAGGGCTAATATCCAGAATATACAAAGAGCTCAAAAGAATCTACACTAGCAAAACAAACAACCCAAGCAAGAAATGGGCAACTGAACTGAATATACACTTCACAAAAGAAGAGATACAAATGGCCAATAGATACATAAAAAGACATTCTACATCATTAGGCATCAGGGAGATGCAAATCAAAACTACACTAAGATTCCATCTAACCCCAATCAGAGTGGCAAACATAAAGAAATAACAAAAAATGCTGGCAAGGATGTGGGGGGAAAAGGAACTTTTTCACACTGTTGGTGGGAGTGCAAACTAGTTCAGCCGCTATGGAGGTTGGCGTGGAGATTCCTTAGAAAACTGGGAATAGACCCACCATATGATCCAGCTCTACCACTCCTGTGTATTTTTCCAAAGGGGTTGAAATTAGAGAACTACAGTAACATATTCATACCTATGTTTTGTTGTTTTTGATACTGGGATTTGAATGACTACAGGGACATTCTACCTCTGAGCTAAACCCTCAGTACTTTTTTATTTTTCATTTTTTGAAACAGTGTCCCACTCAGTTGCTGAGGTTGGCCTCAAACCTGCAAAACTCCTCTCTCAGCATCCCAAGTACTGGGATTACAGACAGGTGCCACCACACAGAGCTCAAGACTAATAGAGTTTGACAAGGTGTTTAAACACCTTGAACCTGAACTCTTCAGTACTCAATACAATAATAATAAGATCATGGATCTTGTAAGGGTGTTGAGATTAAACAATATGTATGTGTCTGATCCAGTGCTTGTGGAATGAGGTGCTCAATAAAAGTTATTATTAATACTTAATTATCAGTAGATCCCAAACTGCATTGTATACCATAACTAACCTAATCTAACACTGCATTGAGTATCCTAATTAACCATAATTAATTATGAAATTATCACAGTTCATTTGCAAGCCCCACCCCTAGTTCTAATTTCCTATGGCAAGAGTATTTATCTAGCACTTGCATTTTGTAGAAGAAACTGGTAATTCTGATGTATATAGCACATGGAATACATGTTGAGAAATGCTGCTGCCCGTGGGATGGCATTGGGCTTTCCCAAATACTGGGAACTTGACCTGTTATAGTCTGAATATAGAATGTCTCCAAGTAAACTCATGTGTTGACAATACAAAATTACAAGAGGAAAAATAATTGAGTCAAGTACCTATTCTCATCATCAGATAAATCCATTGATGAACTTACCGGGTAGTAAGGATAGGCGGAAAAGGTATGACTGGTGAAGTAGATCGATGGGGATGTGGCCCTGGGGACTACATCTTTCCATAGTTCCTTCCTACTGGCTCTCTCTGCTTCTCAACCACTTTGAGGCGAGAAGGCTTCCTTTCACACCTTGCCACCATGATATTTCTGCCTTAGTGCTAGCCACCCATAGACTGAACCTCTGAAACTATAAGCTAAATAAACCTTTCCCCTCTAAATTGTTCTTGTCAGGCATTTTGGTCACAGCAACAGAAAAGTGGGCTGAAACACTGATGGATGGTAAAGTACACCATTGTGAGATGAGGCTGAATTAACTCTATCACATTTGAACCTTAATATGTCATAGCTCATCAAGTACACACAAAGAACCAATGACAAAAAGATACAAGAATCAAGAGAATTTGTTTTTAGTTTAGACTTCCAATTTTTCAAGCCCTTCAGGGGAAGTTTTGGCCAATCCTTAAATAAAAATTGCTTGCTGCATCTGGCACCATGTAGATCCTCAATGAACAGGTGTAGAAGCAATGAATAAATGCAAAGCTATGCAAAAAAAACCCCAAAATTCCAAGACTATGCAAATTCAGATATGATTTTTCTCTATCACCTAGCAGGTTACTTACAAAACTGAGTCTTAAAAAATCCAAAAATTTTTATGAAAGTGTCTTTTCCATTCTCTTTGAATAATACTAGGACTTAGGAGAATCAAGTCCATATGATTTAATTCATTTGGTAATTGATTGCTCTGTAGAAAGTCATTGCATTTGAAGCCATATATCTTTCAAATCAGAAATTTGAATATATCTATCTCTTTATCCATATAATTGTATGTGTAGATGTACTTATGACTATCTGTACATCTACATACATAATTTATTATATGCAAAATACCAGGGATGTGTAAAATGTTCCATGTTCATTTTCACATACAATTTTCAGAACAAATTGTGAAGATATAAGACACCTGAACACAGACATTACAAATAGCTTTTCATTAATGACATTTAAAATTTATTCCTTTGCTTCTGTTCTTTCTGTCTTCTGCATTTGCTTGTAACTTGTACTTTATGAAATAAGGCAGAAATGAGAGAACTTTCTTTACCATCTTCATTGGTTGTCTTGTTTGCTTTCATATTAGAGGATTTTATTTATTTATTTATTTGTTTGTTTATTTATTTTGCGGTACCTGGGATGGAACCCAGGGGCATTCTACTTCTGAGTTACAACCCCAGTCCTGTTTATTCTTGTCTTTTTATTTTATTTTATTTTTTTACTTATTTTATTTTGTTTTGTTTGCTATATTGGGGATGGAACCCAGGGGCATTCTACCTCCGAGCTACACCCCAGCCCTATTTTTTTTTTCTTTCTTTGAAACAGGGTCTCACTGAGTTTCAAAGGGCCTCACTAAGTAGCTGAGGCTGGCCCAAACCATGATCCTCCTGTCTCAGCCTCCCAAATGCTGGAATTACAAGATTGCGCCACCACGCCCGGCTATTTATTTATTTATTTATTTATTTGTTTTGTTTGTGTGGTTTTGGGGATGGAACCTAGGGGCATTCGACCTCAAGCTACACCCCTTGCCCTATTTTTTTATTCTTTATTTTGAAACAGGGTCTCAGTGAGTTGCAAAGGGCTTTGTTAAGTAGCTGAGGCTATCCACAAACCGCCATTCTCCAGTCTCCGCCTTCCGAATGCTGGGATTACAAAGTGTGCACCACCACGCCCGACTGTGTTAGAAGATTTAATGATATAAAAAAATCACTGTCATAGTATTTAGTGGGCTGTCATGATTACAACCTCCAGTTTAACAAACATTTGTTCAGAATATGATAATTGCTTTATATATAATTTGGAGATTGATAATTTTAGGTGCTTTACAATATAAAATAATCATATAAATTTATATAATTTAGTAATGTTTTATATATAATACTTACAAAAGTATAAACTTATATGTTTATGCTTATATAACAAGTATATATATATATATATATATATATATACATATATATATATATATATATATATTATTCTACAGTAAGGTTTAAAGTAGAATTTGATGCTGTTCTTCCCCTCACAAAATTTATACAGATTAATCCACCACCACATGTGACCTGGGAAAGAAAGCGATTAAATTTTTATTGCTATGTTTCCCTGCTTCCAATTGGATATAATTTAGGCAAGATATTTCATGTTGATAGGCATGTTCTATTTGTCCCAAAGTTGTATGGTTGGCATTGTCTTCAAAATATTCTCGGGTTAAGATCATACAAGCCCTAACAAGAAATGAGTCCTCCAGAACTGTCAACATGAAAAGACAAGTGTGTCTGTGTTCAACTTCAATGTGTGAAACCTCAAGTGTCATCAGTCCAGGTCTCTGGATTTCAGTTTCCATATATGAAAATAAGGTGGCCCAGATGACAGTGACCACCACTCCAGTTCTTTAGATCTATTTAGAATGACAACTCATTTGGTCATGAGCACTATTTTTTGGTGGCACTGGGGCTGGAACCCAGGGGCTTTCTACCTCCGGGTTATATTCCCAGACCTATTTATACTTTATTTGGAAACAGGGTCTCACTAAGTCGCTGAGAGCCTCACTCAGTAGCTGAGGCTGGTTTCAAACCTGTGATCCTCCTGCTTCAGCCTCCCAGATATTATGGTCACAGGTGTGTGCCACCAAGCCCAGCTTTGTAGGGACTTTTTAATTTTGGGGAGCACTGGGGGTGGAACCCAGGGGCTTTTCTACCTCTGGGCCATGCTCCCAGACCTATTTTATACTTTATTTGGAAACAGGGTCTCACTAAGTCGCTGAGAGCCTCACTCAGTAGCTGAGGCTGGCTTCAAACTTGTGCGATCCTCTTGTCTCATCCTCCCAAGCGTGGGGATTACAAGCGTGCGCCACCACGCCTGGCAGTCATAAGCACATCTACATAAGGATTCATGAAACAAGTTTGCTGGACCCAATATTTTAAAAAGTCCTTGGTTTATAACATATTGTCATGTCCACTCACAGGGAGTCAGGATTCTTTCTTGAGGGCTTAGGGGTAGGCTGAGTGGAAGAACACATGCTTAGCATGTGTGAGGCCCTGGGTTTCATCAGCAGCATCTCCAAAAAAAGAATATTTTTCTGGTCATGAAAAAATTAATGCATTTTCCTTCTTGTTCACATCACTTCTGATGACATTCAGGTTATAAACGCTACCCAGAAATTCCCAGAAAAACCTGCCAGTTTGTGCAGGCACTATGCAAAATCTTAAATCCCATATGTATATAGGGTTATATTTATGTCCCTTTATCCATATTATTGAATGGTAATATGTACTTATGCTTGTATGTATACATAATTATTTTATTATATGTTAAGTATTAAGACTATTGTATTAAAGATTCCATGTTAATTTTCGTATGTAATCCTCAGAACAAACTCTGAGGATATAATCATATATAATTCTCATGACAAAATCTAGTTAATCCAAAAGTCAAATATTTGTTTCTCAAAAATTTTGGATAAAAAACTGAAGTGATGTCCAAAGTCACTGGCAAGAAAGTGGCAGAGCTAAAATTCAAGCTCTAGTACTCTCATTTATCTAATTCTGAAGAGAGAATACTAATAATTTATATACATATAAATCTAGGAACATCTTAGAAGTTTCTGGAAACTGGGATGTCAAGAGGTGATTATAGGGTGGGAGGTATAGCTTAGTGATAAGGTAGTTGACTACTATGCACAAGACTCTGGGTCTGAACTCCAGCATTACGAAGAGAGAGAGAGAGAGAGAGAGAGAGTTCTGATTATCAGGGTTCCCTCACCCTGTACTTTCTTTAATAAAAATTAGAGCCACCACAATTTTATGTTCTTACACAATTTCAAAAAATCATAAAAAATCTAGGTTTTATGTGAATCAAAATATATATATTACCTCTTTGTTAGTTTGCAATATATATATATATATATAATCAAAATTAATGTACTACTTTGCGCAATTGTGTCTGGCTCATCTCATGTAGATAGTATCCTCAAAATATCTTATGATACCTTAATTATAATAGTTTAAAATATATCTAATCAAAATGATACTTTGGGTAATTGTGTCTTATATACCTCATGTAGTTGCAATCCTTAAAGTATCTTATGATACTTAAACACTATTAAATTGATAATTGCAAAATTATATTATATAATATTCTATTTATAAACTAGGACTTCTATATTACCCTGTTCCAGTATATCTACATATTTATTATGGGAGGCAGAGAATTTGATGTGCTTTTAATGCTAGTTTAAGAAACCTATGCAATTATTCCATATAATATCTAATGTGTTTGATTTTCTATGCAATTAAACTTGAGTGAGTTACTCAGAGAGTTTACTTAGCCATGAACATTGTATTAGAACAGGAATTTTTAATTGAATGCTTTATTTCCAAATTACAAAACTGTTTTCTAAAAAGGTTACATTTGGAAACGGGGTCTCTTAAGCCAGCACAGCTGGCTTCGAACCTGCGTGATCCTCCTGTCTCCGCCTCCCAAGCGTGGGGATTACAAGCGTGCGCCACCACGCCTGGCCACATCAGGTTTCAACACAAAGTTTAACCTAAAGGGTTATACTACATTTGTTTTTATATTTAGGAAAGGGTTGTTCCTTCCAGCTATTATATTAGGTAACCTGTAGCAAGTTGCTTAGTTCTTAGATAAAAATTTCTCAGAGGTAGAGATCTGTCACTGGCTTTTTATTCCTTTCCAACTAGTTTAGACTTTTGAGATTTGAAGAAATGGCATATATGGATTTTAAAAATTTATTGAGCATTATATTAGGGTTTAAAAAAATCTTATAACACAATAACATACTGTAAAAATTGGAAAAATCTCAACCAGTGGCAATTTCCTTGCATGGATTTTATGGTTTGAACTAGGGTATAAAGGCCATCGCAGGGGGTTTTTTATTATTATTTTTAATGACAACAAACATACAAGGACCTAACTAGGAGAAAAACAAAATTTAAAAAATGTGGCTTTAGATGACTTTTAAGCCGCTCTAAACATTGTACTATGACTTAGAATTTAGGTTCTACACTTTGATTACTGAATAATTAGTAGATTATAACTAGACTGCTTTGCTTTTCACCATCAGCATTTTGCAGGAATTCTGGAAATGCTTACCAGATGAGAAAATATATTTTATGAAAGATTCCTAAAGTGATTCTAAAACACTCCCCCAACAGTAAGAACATTACAGGAGTAGGTCATAAAGATAACATCTGCCAAAGAAAATATGTATTTTGGGTTTTTTTTATATATTGTTTGTGTTTGGTTTGGTACTGAATATTGAACCCAAGCTATAGTCTCTCAGATCCTATTTGTTATTTATTTATTTTTTTTTTTCAGGGATAAGGACAAAGGTTTATTTACGAAAGTAGGGGAATTAACTTCAAGGGAGAACATTAGCCAGCTCACAAGGGAGAGAGTACTTTGGGGTCTTTACAGTGATGGGACAGATAGGGATGCATAATACAGGTGGAGGTCTGGACTTCCTCAAAATCCCCAGGTTCCCAACATCAACAGTGGGTAGTGGTAGCTAGGTGACACAACTTGACCTTGCTTATGCAAGGAGCTAAGGAGAAAAGAGCCAGTATTTTGGGCCTTGCCTTTCAAGAGCACATGGAACCCATGGAATGAATGATGGAACTCCTAAGGGCTCTGCAAATTCTGATAAGTCACCCAACCTCCTGATTAGGGAGATTGTGACCCAGAGATTAAGATCCACTCAGAAGATAAGATTTACCAGTTATTTTTAATGAATAGGGGTCAATATTATAGCCTGTCTGTTTTCCAGATAATGAATATCAAAATATTGTTAGGCCGGACGTGGTGATGTATGCTTGTAATCCCAGCATTTGGGAGGCTGAGACAGGAGGATCATGGTTCACAGTCTTAGCTACTACTTAGTGAGGCCCTTTGCAACTCAGTGAGACCCTGTTTCAAAATAAAGAATAAAAATAGGGCTGGGGGTTTATCTTGGAGGTAGAATGCCCCTGGGTTCCACCTCCAGTACCGCAAATATGTGTGTGTGTGTGTGTGTGTGTGTGTGTGTGTGTGTGTGTATACATATATATTGTTTAGGTTATTCTTTTAGAAGTTGTATATCTATAATGTTGACAATTACAAAAATATCACAAAACAAAACTATTAGAGACATAATCCAGTTTTTGTAATAGTTCTGACAATATATGATAATACAAACAAATCTCCATTTAAATTTGACTTTATATGTTTATTTCTTTATTTTTATTAATAATAACACCTAGCATTTAATCAGAGTGGCATGATTTGGAACATCAAGTATTTGAACACCTCTAGCTTTCCTTAAAGATGGTCATAATACAATTTAAAAACACACAAATATAAACTGTAAAAAGTCCTCTAAAAAAATTATTAATAATGACGTACTTTATTTTTTTGAAAAAGTCTTGCTAATTTTCTAAGGCTGGACTCCAACCTCTCATCCCCTTGCATTGGCCTCTTAAGTACTGGGATTACAGGCATGAACTGCCTTTGAGAAACCTGATTACTAATAAGTCTACATGTCTCTTGAGAATGAAAGGAAAATTAAATCTAGAAGACCAAAATATCAGAAATGGACAAGTGTTTGGTGTGGTATTTGGGTGTGCTGAGCCTTGTCTGACTTGTACTGATTTGCAAGAGTCTGTAGTGTACATCTCTCTCCAATAGCTTGAAATTAGCCATGATAGGACTGTATAGACCACAACAATTGGCAGATTCTTTATATCAAGCCTCTTGCTCCTACTCCCAAATTGTGTTTACCTCTTTTAGAAAAGAATACAGGAAGGACAAGCTACATGACATGGGTGCAGGAGGTGCTGGCAGAGGCCTTCTTTGTGGACTGAAATCAGGGCAGAGGGGAACGACGATTGACAGGCCCTGACCTGTTAGAATAAAGAAGTCTAGGAAAAGTGAAAGGAAAACACCAACTCAGAAAACAGGTTAGTAAGCTTATTGGAATTTCTTGTTTAATAGGTGGTAAGAAGTAGAATCCAAAAGATTTAAAGCCCGGTGTGGTGGTGCACACTTATAATCTCAGTACTTGGGAGTTTGAGACAGAAGGATCACGGTTCATGGACAGCCTCAGCTACTTAGCCAGGCCCTTTGCAACTCAGTGAGACACTGTTTCAATGTAATAAAAAATAGGGTTAGGGCTGTAGCTTAGAGGTATAATGCCCCTGAATTCCTTCCCCAGTACCACAAAAAAATTAAAATATGATAGAAATTCAAAGAAAACATTTCAAACATATTCCTCATGACTGAGGAGGGCATTTAAAACAAATTCTCATTGCCATTCTAGTTGTAGTTAGGTGAAATCTCAGGGTACTTTTGATTTGCATCTCTGATTGCTAATGATGTTGAACATTTTTTCATACATTTATTGCCCATTTGAATTTCTTCTTTTGTGAAGTAATTTAGTTCTCATGCCCATTTTTTAATTGGGTTATTTGTGCATGTATGCTTCTACTGTCTTGTACTCCATTAAGATGTATGACTACAATGCAGCAATAATTTTTTTAAAAAAGAAAGCAAAAAATTCTAATTACCCTATAAGCTGTTTCTCTTGCTAAAGCAAAATAGATCACAGCCCTTATGCACACAGGGATTGTTATGTTTTGTGTACAGAAATGACTCCTTCCTAAAACATAAAATTAAAAATAGTGTCCATAATTAAATGCAGACTTCATGACCCTTAGAAATGATAACAACCTGACACTTCTTCATAGGTGAATAATGCCTGGTTGTTGTTGTTTTTTCCTCCCCCCACCCTAATCAACAACTGACCACAAACACTTGGCTGGCCTAGGGAAGATTTTAAGGATTGAAAACATTAGGACAGGCTTAAAATAGCAAGTATTTTAGTTCACATACCCACGCAAGAGAAATCTATCCTTTCAGAAAAATTGACCCATATGTGCTCAAGGACAGTACTTCATTCTATTTAATTTATTGTATAAAGCATCTCTCATATCTGTAAAATTATAGCATGTTTATTTTTCAAAAATAGCTTAATCTAGCTGGGCATGGTGGTGCACACTATTAATTCCAGTATTGAGGAGGCTGAGAGAGCTCCTTAGTGAGACCTGAAGCAACTCTGTGAGACCCTGTCTCAGAAATAAAGAATACAAAATTCTGATGTAGACAAGAATATATCAGTCTTGAATGAAGATGGCTAGGAACATAACCCAGATGCCTATGGACTATATTTCTAAGGTCTTAGCACAGATATGTCAGCGTACAGCAATAGTTAGCTCCAGTTTCTGACAAAGAGAGGCCTAACAACAGACCCAAAATACTTATGCAAGGTGCCAAAATCCAGTATATCAAAAAAAATTTAATACTCTGTCCCAATGCTTCTGCTTGGCCCAACCGCTGGTGACACATTGTTTAATAGGGTGGCAATGAGGAAATGAATGTCTCCAAACCTCCTTTGTGGGCAAATGTTAAGAACTCTCTCAGTTCTCCAGTTCCACATATGGTATGGTTCAAAAACTGGACCACATGTTGGAGTCCTATGGAAAGCTTTAGAAACTGATGCTGTGGGCCCAGCCACAGAGATTCTAATAAAATTGTCTTGAAGATTGGCCTGAGCATCAGGATTTTTAAACTTCTACCATGGGTCTAACAGACAGCAAAAGTTGAAAGACGATGATTTAAAGAAACTAGGAGATTGTCTAAGTGATGTTTCTCCAATTGTTTTGTTTTGGTTTGGTTTTTAGTATGTATGGAGGGAGGGCCTAAGAGTCTATTTCTGCAAGTTCCCAAGCTTAAGCTGGTTCAGTCTGGTCTGGAAATCATACTTTTAGTAATAGGATATAGGTAGGTGCCTATATTTGGGCTAGAAGTCAGACCGTTAGTAATAGGCTATAGATTGGTGACCACGAAGTGAGGCTCCTGAAGCAGCAGCAATATCACTTGGGAGCCTATTTAGAATGCAATTTTTAGGGCTCAACCCCAGATATAATTGGCAATTGAGGGTAGGAGGAAAGGAGTACAGCAGGTTTGAGGGCAACTTCAGCAATTTAGCAAGACTCTTTCTTAAAATAAGAAATAAAAATAAAAGAGCTGGGGTGTAGCTAGGGGTAGAATGCCTCTGGGTTCAATCCTTAGTATCAGAAAATACAAACTAACTCTCTCTCTCTCTCTCTCTCTCTCTCTCTCTCTCTCTCTCTCTCTCTCTTTACTGGTCACACTTTATTTGTTCATGTATGCTTTGTTATTAAAAGTGTGATTATCAGACCAGCGGCAGTACCAAGGAGGTTAGAATGTTCATGCAGCATTCCAGGCCCTACTTCAAATATACTGAATCAGAATCTGCATCTCAATGACATCTTTGATGATTTCTGTGCATATTAAAGCATGAGAAACACTAGAGTCACCCTTGCCCAGATGATTGATAAGACACATTTGAAAACAAATGGACATTGATAATAAAATTGTGATCATATCTTCCAGGCTTCTTTTAATTAAAAAAATCATTTTTAAATTTTTTATTGGTGCACTGTATTCATACATCATAATGGGATAAAAACTTGTGTAGACATACATGCACACATCGCCCAGTTAGCCCCCACCCAATCCCCACCCCATTCCCTCCCTATCCCTCCTTCCCATACTTGTCTTAGTGGTTGACATCTAATATTATAGCAATTTATCCAAAATTAACAATTATAATCTCACATAACAGATTCATTTGTCTGATATCAACCTTTTGATGACTTAGAGATAACATTTCAAGATTTCTTTTTGCTTTCTTTCTTACCAGAAGATAGTTTTTCTTTTTTTAAGGTGAAACTATCATACATTTATTTATTTATTTTTCCGAAAAAAATCTATCCTAACATGAAATATGAACTCTAAATACCCAAAACAATCTTGAAAAAGAACAAAGCTAGAAGATGTACATTTTCTGATTTCAAACCTTATAAAGCTACATTAATTGAAACAGTGTAGAACTGCTATAAGGGCAGATATATAAAACAGTGAAGTAAAATAAAAAGCCTAGAAACAAATTCTTCCATATATGGTCAAGTTATTTTTGACAAGGTTTCCAAGAACATTTGGGGAAGGAAATAATAATCTTTTCATTATTGTTGAAAAATAATAATTACATGAAAAAGAATAAAATTGGACCCTTACCTAACACCATATACAAATATTAACTCAAAATAGAAAAAAAGACCTAAATGTAAATCTTAAGACTATAAACTTTTAGAAGAGAACCTGGGTCATAAAACTACACAACATTGAAATTGGCAGTGATTTCTTGGATATGATTTCAAAGGCACAGGCAACAAAAGAATAAACAAACTTCCTAAAAAATAAAAATATTGTACATCCAAAGACAATGTAAACAGAGTTAAAAGTTACTGATAGAATTGGATAAAATATTTCCAAATGCTATATCTGAAGGTATATTAATATTCCAAATATAAATCCTAAAAATTAGCAACAATGAAAGCAAACAATACAATTTAGAAATAGGTAAAAGACTAAAATAATGAATCTCCAAAGATAGCCAATCTTAGTTTTCTGCTGAATGGAAAATCTTATTTCTCTGGTTCTGGTGTGTATTACCTATTTCTTCTTTGTAGTTAATCTCTTTGAGTATTTTCTCTAGCACTGGTTTTGAAGACATAAATTCCTTCAGTTTCTGTTTGTCATGGAAGCTTCTTATTTCCCCATCTAATTTGATAGTTTTGCTGGGTAGGAAATTTTGGACTGGAAGTTGTTTGTTTTCAGAATTTGGAATATGTTACTCCAAGCCCTTCTGACTTTCATGACTTGGTTTGGGAAGTCTGGAGTGACTCTAATTCATTTGCCTCTGAATGTCACTTGGCCTTTTATTTTTGTTGCCTTTAAGATTCTCTGCTTGGCTTCCACATTGGTTATTTTGGCAATTATGTGGCATGGGAAACCTCTTCTCTGATCCTGTCTAAAGGGAGTTCTATAAGTTTCCTGGACCTGTGTATCAACCTTTTGCTCTATGTTTGGAAAATTTTCTGCTATTATTTATTTGAAGAGATTATTGATCCCTTTGGTTTCACCTTCTTTGCCCTCCTCTATTCCAGTTATTCTGAGGTTAGCTCTCTTAAAATGGGCCCATATTTCTTCAATGTCAGATTCCTGCTGTCTGATTTTTTTTTCTAAATTATAAATTATGCATTCATTTTTGGAGTGATCATCTTCTAGGAGCGAGAGTCTATTCTCCATGTGGTCTAATTGATTGTTTATACTTTGAATTGAGGCCGTAACCTCAATGATCGCATCCTTTATTTCTTTTAGACTCTCTCTAAATTCTTTTCGAAGGTGCTGTATTATTTCTACAGTTATATTCCTGATTTGATCTTCTGAAGATCGCTGAATTTCTATGTTATCAGGTTTTGATAATATGGGGTTGTGGGCATTCATTGCTCTATTGTGTTCCTCTTTCCCATGATTTCAGAAGTTTGTTCCTTCCCTGGGTCACTACGACTTCACTTAGGGAGCTCTGTATCTCGAATCTGTGGTAATCTCAGCTGCCACTACTCCTTTGCTGGGTTGTATTGCAAAGTCTCAGACCCAGGAGGTTAATCTTGGCTACGTGAGACCGTGGGGGTGCCAGGCTGGGCATTTTCCCACAGGGAGCTGCAACTAGGGTGTGGTATCTCTGCCACTGCTACTCCTTCACTGGGTTGGACTGCAAAACCTCAGACCCAAGGAGATTATCAAAGCTGAGCAAGTCCCTGGGGGTGCAGTGCTGGGATTTCTCCTTTGGGGGCCGCAATTTCACTCATGGTTATTATGCGCGCTGCTCAGGAGCTGTCGTAGGGTATGGTGAACTCGCTGTCGCTGCTGGCAATATGGCGCCGCTGCCACACCCTCAGCCATGAGGCTGGCGTATTTATTTTCTGGTTTTGAGCTCCTTTCTGAGTCCCTGGAAGGTGTGATGATCTTGTCCACTGGCAGTTTTAGATGTTCTTTGCACTGGAAGAACTGATGAATTATACTCAAACGATCTTCAGCTGCTAACTTCAGCTCCTTGTTTACTTTTTCTCTCTGTATCCTGGTGCTGTGAGGGAAGATAGTGCTGGCGCGGCTCCATCGCCGCATTGCTGGCTTGATTTCTTTTCTGGTCTCTGGTTCTTCTTCTAGCCTTTTTTTCTCTGTCCCTTGTGTTTACATTTTTTATTTCTCTGTTGCTAGTGTTTTCTGGCTATGAAAAGTGCTGACTTTTTGGCAATAGAGATCGAGTTTTAGCAGGACTCGTAAATGCTGCTTTTCTCGGTCGCCATCTTCCCGGAAGTCTAAAAAAGTCATTTTTATAGTGGCAAGTTTTAAAAATATGGAAAATCCTAATTAAACAAATGGAAATCACATGTCATCCTGCTAAGACTACTTTTTAATCAAAACTTCTTAACTATTTAGTTTTCTACAAAATCTTGGCAATATTTCCACTGAAACTTACACCCATCAGATTTAACTCAGGGTGACACAATTATGAGTCTCTTGCTTAGTATAAAGCTGGTCACTGAAGAAGGTAACAAAAAATGCATCCAGTTCCTGTGGTCATCTCAAGAACGGGGAAAGCTCCTTGCCATGATTCAGAATGCTAAAACCAAGCTATTTTATTTCTGCTGTTAAAGTTAGAAGGTCAGAACTCAGAATTCATGGACTTAAAATTCCAGCCAGTAATGAAAAACAGGGAGGCCTCATTTAAGTTACCAGCAGTGAATAAATTCCCAGAAAGTTGAAACACTCATGTATGCTGGTGACCTTTAAATATATAATGAGTAAACAGTTTTGGAAAAAAAGTAATTCACATGGATCTCAAACAAGCATTTTCTTTCAATATGTAACAGATCAGCTTGTTTTCTATCAGAGAGGTGAGATTGTTAAAGTTATAACTAACTTGGCTACTTTGAACTTCTATGGCCAGGACTGTCAGATCAGAAGCCTAACAAAAGTCTGGAGCTTATGCTTAGAAACTCAAGATTCCTGGCTCTTTTTTACTTATTGCAGTAAAAGTTAATAACTTAGACTCTCTTTCTTTATATGATCCTGTCTTTAGAAAACTTAAGAATCCAGCAGGCATGGCCAATTAGGAAGAGGGCACAAGACACTTCCTTACCTGGGTGGATGCCTTTGCAGCAAATCCAACTGTGAGAATGAGACTGCAGAGACCATCTGTCAATATTGGGTAAGGTGCTGCAGCAATGAATCATATTGTTTGTTCACAAAGAGAGAAACTAATGGGACACAGTGGTGAGGATTAGAGTAGCTGAAAGACTAAAAGAGAAATTGTTTTGTTTTGTTTGGTGGTACTGGGGTTCCTGGAAGCCCTTCTACTTCTGGGATACACTCCCAGACCTGTTTTATATTTGGGGAGCAATATTGTGATAATGATGCTCCGCATAGAGTCAACAAGTAAAGGGGAATTAGAAAATAGGATTAGAAAAAGAGGTCACTGAGTCTATTAGAACTTGTGAAGGTGACTGTCTTTTAATTAATATAAATACAATGGCATGCTTCATTTGGTGGTTATTACCCTAATACAAAAAATGTTAGTTTTCCTCCACATTTGGAGACTATTTTGGGGATGATCTAATTGAAAACCAACCCATGTGATAGGTATAAAACACACTGTTGGGAACCAAAACTGAATCATTGTCATAATATTGGTGGTAACCAATCTGGAAAGAGGTGACAAAAATGCAAAATGCTATAGGCCAAAGAAAATGTGATTTCAATATGAAGCCTAACTTGAAAATCCCAGAGTTTGGTTTGTATGCACTACCAAGCTCTATTACACAGGAGTAACTTTATCTAGAGAACTTTAAAGTTAAGACTGGGGATATATTTATTTTGTATAACTAATATATTAGGAGCTATCTGGTATAAAATTACAGTGGTCTGGAATGGTGTATTTTGAAATGGAAACATACTATACTAAAGTTGGTTCCATAATATAGAAAAAATTCTCAAGCCTCTTCTCTAACTTCAGCAACTGAGAGGTACTTTCACATCAGATACTATAATCAATAATCTATATACCAGTATCAAATTGTATTGAAAGATAAAAGAAACAACAATAAAAAAAGAATGCATTGTAATACTGCTCTGATAGCTTTAAATAGGCTGCAGAATACCAGCCTATTTGTGACCATGGCTTGGAAGCACCACATGACAGTGCCATGAAGTAATTCCACACTTCTACCACATTCGTGCCTCCTACCGGAGAGACAAAGTAGCCCACCAGATCAGCTTTGAGATATAAAAGCAGGAACAAGATTCTTAAGAGGAGGGACTAGGAGCTGAAATTTTCAAGGGCCTCCAATCAGTTATAAGGACAGTTACCATTTTTCCTTGCCCAGCGGTTCTCAACTTGACTCCACATTAGAAATGCCTTGAGAGCTTTCCAAATAAAATATTAATGTAGTATGTTACCCAAGCAACTAAATTTAAAAAAAAAATTCTCTGTAGTTAGGACCCAGGCATTAGTGTTTCTAAAGCCCCTTATTTGATCCCAGTGTTGGACTAAATTGAATACCTTTGCATTGACTATATTCCAGAAATCAATCACTTTTTTTTTTTAGTACTGGGGATGGAGCCCAGGGATATTCTACTTCCAAGCTACACCTTCAGCCCTCTTTTTTATTCTTTATTTTGAAACAGGGTCTCACCGAGTTGCAAAGGCCTCACTAAGTAGTAGCTGAGCCTGTTTATGAACCATGATCCTTCTATCTCAGCCTTCTAAATTCTGGGATTACAAGTGCACATCACCATACCCGGCTTTCTCAAAAATTAATTTTAATTAAAAAACTGTAATAGTTTTTACAAGCCATGTGAATTGTCATCATCATCACCTAGTGTTTCCCTTAAATTAGATAAAAATTGGCTAAGTTGCATATTGGGTCACATGGGGGAATAACTAAATAAAACAAAGATTTTGATGGAAATTTAGTTTTCTGCCAACTGTATGCTTGTGTATTTACCATCCAACTTTAAATGAAAACAAATTTTTTTCTTTTCTTTCTTTTATAACTAAGTCATGGCATTCACAATGTATAGCTTGGCTAACAGTGCCAATGGGCAAATGAACACCTTTAGAGTTTCCTTTTTACTTTAAAGTATAATGTGGGAATTTATTTTATTCATTTCCAAAACAAATTTCTGGAAGCTGGGATTGATTCTTTCTTGTCTTCATCTGTGGGATTTGGAGAACAACCCCAAATTATCTAGATTTTAATTTTGTTAATTAACTAAAATAAATTTAGGTTGGATGGCTTCAGAAATTTTTTTCTATCTCATAATGTTCTGATTCAATAATATATAGTTCCTTCCCCTTCAGAAAACATTTGCCCTAAAATAACTTAGATTCATATGGTGATACTATTTTATTTTCATTATTTGGGCCACATCTGAATAGCAAAGAGTTTGCACTGCAACTTGATTGTTTTGCATGGGATACAATGAGTATCAAAAGTACTAAGCTTTTCATGAAGGACAACACAAACTTGAAGCAGCATTCATCCATTAACTGTGAAGAGACATCTCCATTAAAGACCAAGATAATATCTTTTAATCACAAACACTACTTTCCTATAAAAATAATTATTGTCTTAGGAGGTAGTCACTGAAGCAAATGTCTGGCCCTGGAGGCAAAGATGTGATAAAGTAAAGACTTCTATTCTTTTTTTTTAATTTCAGCCAAATGGTAAATAAATCACAAATGAAATAACTTTGGCATTATTAATTCCCAAAAGCAGATTTAGGCAGAGACTTCAATAAGCTTGAAATCAGCACTTAATTTTTCATTTTCTCTTTTCTGGGAGCCTCCAACGGAACAGTTTCAATTTTAAATTTAAGATATGCTGCCAAAAACTGATTGAACAAACATGGTGTATGAATAAGATGTTTAGGTAGGTTTTTATAAAAAGCTGGATATAAATACTGCTTCAAAGAAAAATGACTTCTACACCATAGTATTTTTATCCTTTCAATAGAAAGGATTCCTTTGACTTTGGAACAACTTAATGCCTAAAAATAGCTAACTTTTGGTATTGAGTCAATAGTTTGAAAAGTGTAGGTCAAAGTTTGGAATTTTATGAGCTACATTTCAAATGGAAATAGCTCACATAGTTTTAGCATTCCCTTCTCTTTCTCCTATTTCCCTTAATAATGTTGGATTTAAAAGTTAAGCTGCTTTCTGTCTTCATTTCCTCAGACATGGGTGATTTTACTACTTAGAAATTCAAAGAAATTGTATTGGAGATAATATGCATTTTTTATCAATATTACATTAAGATGACAATTAACCTCTTCCAATCTGAGTAATCAAATAATTTTGTCTAGTGCTATTGGAAATAAAATTAATTTCTTAGGCTTAAGATAGATTGGTGACATAAATATTTTTTAATAAATAATTCTTTCATATCCACAAGATCATATGATGTCAAATGAAGAAAACATTCTTCTCCCAATTTATTACTACTCCACATTAAACAGGCTATTTACTATCCCTAAAACTAGATAAAGTGGAATTAGATATTCATTTCAGATGTGGTCACTCTTAAAGGATTAAGTTCAATTCTAGTTTGAATCCTTTTGAACTTAATTTGTTAGAATCAGAACTAGATTAAACCAATTTACATTGAGTTTAACCACTTTCACAAATTTTCTCTTAACCTTGTCCAATTTATATCTAAAAAATGAGACATGCCTGGGATAAGTGGTCTGTGAGAGTGGTATACAGCTGATGTAAGAAAGAGGTCATTAACATCATTGTTTTGTAGAGAGGCTCTACAAAATGCAAGAAATAACCAGAATTCTGGGACTAAATGCCAAGCCAGGAAGATACCCAGTTGTTGATTAGAGACAGGTCCAGGGTAAGATGAATTTGAAAAGGAAGAATCCAAGAGATGAAAGAAAATGCACTTTTCTTCCATGGGGGTGAGGACTGGGCTAGGATTCTAATGAAGTGAGTTAAGTTAAACCTTGACCTTGAGCTGGTGGGCATATACAGAGATTTGCCTGGCAAAAAGTTGCCAAAGAATTAGAGGGTAAAAGTGAATTTTTCAAGCAAGCTCTTGTATTCAATATGCTTCTTGCTCCCAGACACATTCTCATAAACCAAGCAGCCTGCCCTAAACATTTTGGCATCTTCCTTAGTGGCTAAGATAGGCTTCATGACTACAGCTATATAAAAGAGCCCTACTGGGTGCAGCAAGTCAGCAGGATAACAGTAAAATGAGTCAAAATAATACAAGCATAGACAAGTTTCTTAACATTATAGCAGGGCTGAGCTGTATAAATAAGGTCCTCCAAACCCATGTTTACTCCCCATCGTGGGGTGCCAACAACAGTAGTATGAGGTAAACTAGAGATGAATCTTTCCCTACACACTTGAAAAAAAAATCTAGGTTCATTGAGGAAAATAGGAACATTGTCAGTGATATCTGTAACTCCTATAATCCCAGAGAAACCATCTTTTTGACTTGAGAATATGGATGATTTTATAAGTAATTATGCAATGCAGGCACAACAAGGAGCCCAGAGTTCAAAACAGTAATTTTGAGTATGTTAAGGCTTCCTGTAGGAACTGAACTGTTTTGTCTGAGATCAAATATGGTTTAAAAAGGAATGAATAGTACCTTTCTGGTCAGACTATCACCAAAACTTGTGATGGAGAGGAGTTAAAAGTAAATTCTAACAACAACATCCCCCTAAGTAATCCAGGATACATAGGCCTTTCAAGCATGCTTGATCTAGAAGCATCTAAGATTCATGTTAACCTGGACCAGCAAAAATAGCCACAACTCAGGAAGGTACCAATGTCCCTGGTTCACCACATGGCTCTTTGTTCTATGGTAATCTCTGCAGAAACTTTAAGGCAGCTCTGCTAGGCAATGTAGTCACACACAGTGGCACCACTGTGCCTACCATCTCCTCGGCCATCTACTAAACCTAGATTCCTGTTGGAATCCTAACCTCAAAAGCAGCTTAAACCAGCTAGGGCTATTTAAAGATTTGAAATAGTAACTTTAGCTAATCCTTTAACAGGTAGTTCCAGGTTTGTTGATGTTCTTATTATTCTTTAATGAATGATTAATGCTGACAAGATTTTTTTTATTGTATTCTTTAAATCTTAGCTCAAGTAGGGTGAAAAGAATCAATCAGAGAAAATAGTCAGTACATAATTCTTCAAATGTTCTTTTTGCTGGCATTGTCCCACTGAATGCATCTGATGAGGTCTCCCTGAAATTCCTATCAAATTGCCCCAGATTTCAAGACCTTTCTAAATCATAATTCTTCTTGTGTGTCAGTTCTAATATGATATTTACCATCTGTTGACTGTTTGTACAGAATGCATGCATGTGGTACTACTTATATACAACATGTAACTGGTTTACCACAATAAAATTTTGTCAAGTGGGAATCGAGTCAAGGCGAAATTTTAGTCAAGGACATTTGTTTAATTCAAATCATTTTGCTTATGAAATAATCATGGCTGGTTGATCAAATAAAATTAACTCAATCTAAGTAAGAAAAGGCTTAGTTATTTATATCTCGGTGACATCAATTTCATTTAAGAAGAGTTTGCATTTATTTGCAGGGCTGAAATGAAACCTTGGGAAAAAAAATTCATAGATTTTGAGAGCCAAACCATTCTGGGCCATTACATAGCAGATACTTGTGATAATTGTGTAAACTTGGAGGGGGCAAGTCCAACTACCTTAAGAAAATATATATATATATTTTCTTTTCCCCCTAAGTAATCCAGGATACATAGGCCTTTCAAGCATGCTTGATCTAGAAGCATCTAAGATTCATGTTAACCTGGACCAGCAAAAATAGCCACAACTCAGGAAGGTACCAATGTCCCTGGTTCACCACATGGCTCTTTGTTCTATGTCAATCTCTGCAGAAACTTTAAGGCAGCTCTGCTAGGCAATGTAGTCAGACACAGTGGCACAGTGTATTAATTTTATACACACACACACACACACACACACACACACACACATATATATATATATATATATATATATATATATATATATATATGAAATAAACATTATAATTTTGTAATGTGAACTGGTACTGGCACAGAAGTAAGAAGTAATTTAACCCAGCTTTACAAATTGGGAAGATATAATGTGAGGAATGGTTTCTTTTTTGAAAATGGGAAGGATGGCAGTGTGTAAAATTTAGGGGCTTTTGCTAAGGTTAGGTTTTATTTTAATCTTTCTCTTTGCCCAAATAAACTAGTATAAAGAAATGCAAATATTTAAATATGTGTTAAAGGTTGCATCAATCATGTTTGGAGAGGTGCAGAGGTCAGCATTGCCTGACTGGAAATGATGGGTGAGGTCATCATAGGAAAAATAAGAGAAGGGATTTCCACAGTCCAAATCTCAGAGTTCTGCTCAACTTGAAATCATCTATCTGGGAACCTCATGGTTTAGAAATACAGGACAACAAACTCTCAGATGAGGAAGAAAGATCCATCATGTAGCTCAGGGACTGTCCACAGCAGCCTCAGCCCAAAGGACCCCCATTAACCCCTCAATTCTGTCCTCATTTATTATTTCAGCCATTTTTATTATATTACCTAAGACAATGCATATATTCTATCTTATAACTTAGGTTTACTCTTCTAAGATTTTTCTTTCATCTTTTAGTTTCAAGTCTTCATGATCACATTTTTATGTTGTTATTAATTCTTAGCTTTTATTTTGCCATTTTATATTGCTTATTTTATACCACTTTATCTTACTGTTTAATGTTGTTATGCTATTTTGGTTACTTTTATCATCCACTTTAAGATAAAATTCTTGTTTTCTTTTAAATGTTATTCAGTTTTATAAACAGTAAGCAAAAATACTGACTAAAAGGAATCAACTGGAAGGGCAGTCTAGGCCTAAGCAAGAGTTGAAAGATTGGTTCTTTTCCTTTGAGTTTCACAGCATCTCTTCCGGATCACTATAATTGACATCTAAGTTCCTCATCTGATTATGAAATCTGTCTGGAAGAGAATCTGATCACTAGCATTGACCCCTATATTATGCTAGTTAACCCAACCAGCCTGCAGGACAAAAATACACACTTGGAGCATAAAGAAAATGCACCAGTGCGGACGATAAACTGCAGAATTATAATGGTCTTCTTCTCTCAAGAATTAACCAATACAGTTAATAACACTGGTGAAAACGCAAGATTTCTGTTATAAAATTGTTGGATTCTCAGAACATTCTGAAACTGAGTCACAGTTACCAAGGGGAAAAAAATAACAATAATGACACAATAACTGGGATCTGAAGGAAAAAGCTAGTCAGTTCAAAGAGAGAAACTATCTCACATCCTCAAAGCTTAACTTCTTTCTCCTATAATGAAAATAGCTGTATTCTTTTTGTTATTAAATTATTTGTCTACTTAAATTTAAACAACATGATCACTGAGGAACCTTAAATGGCATAAAGTTAAAGAAAGAAAGAAAGAAAGAAAGAAAGAAAGAAAGAAAGAAAAAGAATTTGCCTAATATCCCACAACCCTGAAATAGTCACAATTAATAGTTCAGTGCTCATCTTTTCATGTCCTTTTTTTAAAAAAAAATTTTTTTTTTTTTTGGTGGTACTGGGGTTCCTGGAAACCCTTCTACCTCCGGGTTACACTCCCAGACCTATTTTTATACTCTTTTTTATTTGGAAACAGGGTCGCTTAAGCCAGCGCGGCTGGCTCTGAACCTGTGTGATCCTCCTGTCTCTGCCTCCCAAGTGTGGGGGATTACAAGCGTGCGCCACCACGCCCGGCTTTTTCATGTCCTTTCAATGTACAAATACCCAGACATATGTCATTTCAGATAAATGGCACTATAGCATAGATGTTTTTAAAAATCTATTGTTACTATGTTCTTCCTTATCTTTTTCTTCTTACCCCCATTTCATTTCATTTCATTTTCTCATCCTCTGTACATATCATCATACCTGACTAATAATCCATGTTAATAGACTAATTGATAAACTTCCATGTTTAGACACAGACTCGTAAACATGTATAGGCATCTATGTACACAAACACACACACACACACACACACACACACACACACCACATATACATACATATATTTGTAAGGAAAGCCTAAGTTCTGCTGTTGTATCAAATAAACCCCCAATACAAATTATTTTCTCGTTGTTGATATGGTTTTATTTTAGGCACTTGCACTTCTGCTCTAAGTTATCTTTACTCCAACATTCTGGCTGATGGAACATTGTTGCAAGTATGGTGGTGAAGAGAGGAAGAATCTGGTGACACTTCTGCATAGAGATCCAGGCCAGGAGTACCCTCCACACTCATGGGAGGCCAATGAGCTTGCTTTTCTCTGGCCATGTGGATCCTAATGGAGCAAGCAGTCTGAAGGGCCATGTCTCCTATGAGTTCTTTGTATGTCTCTACACTAACCTAGACTAGGCTACAGGTACCAGGATCCTAGAATGTCTGCCGAAATGAGCTATGTGAGAGTTCCTTCTCTGAGTCTATCCCTTTAATGGCAAACAAGGCCATGGAAGCATGTATCCCATAAGCAAAGAGATAGCCAAAGGTTAGCTGTTCACAGGTGATATGAATGGAACTTGAAATGGAGTTGGGATATTAACGGAAATGAGCTTGAGCCCCTTCTGACATGGAAATTTGGGGGACTAATTTATTATCTTGCAGAAGGATGATTAGTGTATAGTACAGTTTAATAAATAAACCATACATTTCTGAATATATTAAAGAACATTTTTTATAGGAATTTTTTCATGTAATAGAAATAGGTTCTTAATTTTTTGTTCTATTCTACTGGTGTATGTTTCTATGTTGACACCAAAATAATACTGATTTCACCAACAACTCTCTTTTGTATTTTAATATCTAGTAAGATAACTTCTCATTTTTTTCAAATTACTATTGATTGTTCTTGGGTATTAATTTTTACATAAATTCTTAAATTGCTTTGTGATTTAGTAAACTTGGCTGAGATTCTTATAGAAATTACACTGTATTTGCAAGTTGATAAAAATATAACATGGATATTCTATTAGTATTTTCACCCAAGAATGTAGCAATATTCCTACTAATTCCATTTTTTGCTTTATCCTTAATAACATATTATAAAACTGGCTTTGAATCTTTCCAATTCAATTTAGTGCTAAATATTTTCATAATTTTAATTACTATTATTAATAAAATGTTTTCCAGTTTCTACATCTTATTGCTATCACTTGTTGATTTGGGTTATATTTATAGTGTTATCCATCCTTAGTAAATATATTTGTTGATCTAGTGGTGTTTCTTTATAGGTATATAATAACACTTAAAAGAGAGGTACCCCATCTCATTTTTAAATGTTTTATTATATTTTCTTATTTTGTTATATTTGCTAGCACCTCCAGTAGTGGCAATGGGCATCAATCTGTCAGTTCTTTGATTTTAATTAAAGTATTTTTAAATATTTTGCTAGATATTAACATATCATTTGTTGGTTGCTGGTAAATAAGCATTACATCCAAGAAAATTATAAATTTTTTAACAGCTGATGAATCACAGTCCTAGTTATTTTTCTACATTGGATTATACAAATTCAATCCAACTGTGAGAAGCAAATAACTACGTGTTTTAAATTATGGCTTACAACATATTAAAGTGTATTTCCTCTGCTGTATAGATGTAGTATGTTAAAGGCTTTGTGTCAAATCCTCAGGTCTTGGAACCCAGGCTCCTACTCTCTTGACCCAAGAAAAGTGGAAACTCATAGACTAATCAGCAATCTAAGATATAACATTTGTTGAAGTTCCTCCACCATGACAATACCAGTCCACTTGGTGTTTTTAGTTTCATCCATGAATCAAATAATAAAAGACAATTTAAATATCATTTAAGTCACTCCAGATCATAAAGAAGGAACGCATTCCCAAATGATTATATGATAAAAGAATTATTTTAATACCCAAAACCTGTTAGAGATTGTTTATTTATAACTATAAATCTTTCACCTATAACTTTATATTAAAATTTTAAGTTAAATAATTATTGCATTTATAATAGAGCTGTTGGTTTGGAAACTAGAGGAAGTTCCTGCCAGAAATTTATGAATTATACTTAATCATGGCTTGAAATAATATGTGTACTAGGTCTCCTAAATGCCGATGGACTAATATAAGCCACATTTGTAAATATACGGAGTTATAGCCTCCATAAACCTTGGAAAAGTAATCCTTTTCTTCAGTTGTTTATAGTATCACTCAACCCCTCTATGCTTCATTTATTTATTTATAATATTAGAATACTGATAGTGTTCTTGGGATCATTTAGTAAGATAATAAATATGAGCATCTATTGTGTGTTGAGTGTGTGATGATTCCCACAAGCCATTTCTCATGAATAGGTTTCTATTTATTATTAAGAAGTGAAATTTACAACACAAAAGCCCCGTTCTATTAACCTATCTAAAACAACTTATGAACAGAAAACTTAGTATTATATATCTTAGTTTTGGGGGATTTTTAAAAAACTTTTCTGGATTTATGAATAATAACCTGTCAGAAAATTATGACTATTATAAGCTGAATTTTATCTCAGTTAAGAATTCGCTTTACCATTTACCCAAGAGTTATTCATAGGCAATTTTCAAAAGTGCAGGAAAGGAAGAGACTCAACATGGTAGACAGGAAAGACACAAAATCTGATGCTCTGTAAGAAAACTGAGCCTTCACCTTTCTGAGGTAAGCAAGCAAGGCTGGGACAGGTCAAAACTTCTTATCATCTATAACATAGCTAACAGTCTTTGATACATAGGGAAAAAAACATGTGTTTGATATAAGGAACAGCCAAAAGGAGCAGAGACAGCCAGGGGACTCTGCTCTGTAGCCAGGGGCTGTTATATAACCCTTTCCCCAGCCAGTTTTTGGGTCACTGAGCTCTCTGCAATCACAACCTATACTAGTGTGCTTTCCGATGAGTCAGTGCTGGGCCAACAGGGCAGACCACAATCATATAGAACATCCCCATAAAACCAGCTTCATCAGAAGCAGCTTGATCCTGGTGGCAGTGCTCCCAGAAGCTGTGGCTGTACCAGCTCGACTTCCTGAGCAACTCCACATGGAGTAAAGTTATTCCAGAAGACAAAGGCAGCATATGCCTGGTGCTATGTCCCCAGTGATCCAGTTAGGCCTACACGCTCCTTAGCAAAGCTGGTTCCACAGAAGTGGCACTAGCATCAGTGCTTATACCCCCAAGGATTCTTCGCACTCAATCTCACAGATAAGGCACCCACTGAAATGGCTAGGGCCAGCCTGGTTCCGGGGTGTGGTGTGGTGCAGAGCCTGCCACTCCCACCAATCAGGTCCCAGCAGAAGCAGGGCTGAAAGGAGAAATGAAGAGCTCCCCTGCCTCCGGGTGTGTTATTGAGGCCAGAGACACCTTCCTCTCCCCAACACAGAACCACTGTTTATTCACCTTGCACCCTAACTGCATCGAGAACAGCCCATACTGTCCAGATACTCCTGGAAGCCAATACTAACAAATATCACCACTGGCATTGTCTAGCCACAACTGCCAAGCCAATGACAAATGTCTGGCTTAGGCCAGAGAGCGCCACCAGAGGCAGCATGGGAAACTGGCCATCCAATATGTAGAAAAATGGATTAAACCTTAACTTCTCACCCTGCACAAAAGTCAACTCAAGATGGTTCAAAGACCTAGAAATTAGACCAGAAACTTTGAAAATGCTAGAATAGAGTATACTACCAACACTCCAACATATATATACTGATACAAACTTCCTCATTAAGACCCCAAAAGCTCAAAAATATAAAACAAGGATTAGTGAAAGGGATAGCGTTAAATTAAAAAAAACTTATGTACTGCAAAGGAAATCATCAAAATACTACAGAGTCTACAGAATAGGAAAAGCTCTTCACCTGCCCATCTGTCAAAGATCTAATATGTAGAATAGATTTTTTTAAACTTAATAAGCTTAACACTAAAAAGAAGTCCAATTACAAAATGGACAACTGAACTGAAAAGACTTTTTTCTAAAGAAGAAATACAAATGGCCAAAAAAATAAATGAAAAAATTTCATCATCTTTAGCAATCAGGGAAATGCAAATTGCAGAAACATCAAGATTCTATCTCATTCCAGTTATGATGGCAATGATCAAGAAAATAAATGATAATAAATTCTGATGAGGATGTGGGGAAATAGGACCTCTGTTACACTGCTGGCTAGAGTACAAACCAGTACAGCTACTTTCAAAATCAGTGTGGCAGTTTCTCAGAAGATTGGGAATGGAACTACCATATAGCCAGTGATAGGCTCCTGGGCATCTTTCCAAAGGAAGTAAAATTCAAATATCATAATAATACTTGCATATCCATGATCATAGCAGCACAATTTATAATAGCCAAATTAGGAAACCAGACTAGATGTCTCTCAACAAATGAATGATCACAAAACTTTGGTATATACACACAAGAGAATTTTACTCAGCCATAAAGAAGAACAAAGTCACATCATTTACAGGAAAACTGATGGAACTCAAAAGTGTTATACTAAGTAAGTATAGCCAGTTTCAAAGAATGAGTACATATATGTTCTCTCTTATATCTGGAAGCTGGAGAGATTTTTGGAAATGAGGGCAACATTAAAAGATGAGTAGAGGCTTCAGGGGAATGACCGAGGGGATTCAGGAAAGGAGTGGGGAACAAATTCACAAATAATGCAATAGGAGAAATAATGCTATGATTCATACAAAATTGTCAATTTCAATCTCAAAGACTTGTGGGGTGAGGATGAGAAAGAGGGAGATCCCATTGGGATGGTAATAAGATTGATGTACATATTATTTTCTGACCCTCTCTTCCCAAATATGTAAAATTACAAAGCATCTAATTTATTTATTTTTTTTTTTTATTTATTTTTTTTTTGTGGTACTGGGGCTTCTGGAAGCCTTTTTACCTCTGGGCTACACTCCCAGACCTATTTTTACATTTTTATTTGGAAACAAGGTCTTCTAAACCAGCACGCACAGCTGGCTTTGAACCTGCGTGATGCTCCTGTCTCCGCCTCCCAAGCGCGGGGATTACAAGCGTGCGCCACCACGCCCGGCTCAAAGCATCTAATTTTAAAAAGTACATGAAATGCCATATTAAGATATGCTCTGGTATTTATTTATTTATTTATTTATTTATTTATTTATTTATTTATTTATTTTGGTGGTACTGGGGATAGAACCCTTCTACATCCGGGCTACACTCCCAGACCTATTTTATATTTTATTTGAAAACAGGGCCTCTTAAGCCAGCGAGGATGGTTTCTAACCTGCGCGATCCTCCTGTCTGCCTCCCAAGCGTGGGGATTGCAAGCGTGTGCCACCACGCCCGGCTCTGGTTTTTATTTTAAAATAAGGACTTTCTATCTTTTTAGTCATACTTTTTCTAGAAAGGTACATAAAGATTATTTGATGTCTGATATCAACTAAATAACCTTATAAATTCTATTTACACTGAACACCAATATAAACACTGACTTCTTCCAAAAATGTGAACAGTAAAATCATTAATGTCACTCTACAAAACTACAAGCATGGATTACTTAGATTTGGGTTTAGAGAGCTGTTTCATTATAAGCCATCTTCCAGGAAATACATGAGTTAATGAGAAAAATACTCAGTGAGATTTAGAAATATAAAGTTTGGTGCTGTGTGTGGTGGTGCACGCTTGTAATCCCAGCATTTGGGAGGCTGAGTCAGGAGGATTGTGGTTCAAAGATAGCCTCGTCTACTTATTGAAGCACTTTGCAACTAAGTGAGACCCTGTTTCAAAATAAAAAATAGGACTGGGTGTAGCTCAGAGGTAGAATGCTCTACTTGGGTTCTATCCCCAGTACTGAAAAACAAACAAACAACAACAAATATATATATATATTTTAAATAGCAACTAACAGAAATTTCAATTATATTTTAATTAAAAATGGATTATAGAAAGCTAATAATAAAATAATTTTTATTATTGTCACCTCGATAGGATTCTTCAGACAGAATTAAAGTAACTATTTTAGAAATCAAAACTATGTTGAGATTTTATCTCACCACAATAAGAAATGCTGATAAGGATGTGGGAAAAAGAAGCACTTATACTATGTTGGTGGGGCTGCAAACTAGTACAGCCACTAAGGAACTCACTATGAAGTTTCCTCAGAATACTTCCTAGTATTCTTTTAGAACAACCATATGACCCAGATACATGGCTCCTCAGTATTTATCCAAAAGAACTAAAGTCATCATGCAATAGAGATACATGCATACCCACCCATGTGTATATGGCAGAACCTTCACAATAACCAAGTTTGGAACCAGTTGATGGCCTGTCAGCAGAAAAATGGAAAAAGAAAATGGGATAAATGCACACAAGGAAGTTTTAGTCAGCCATAAAGAAAAACAAAATCAAATCTTTTGCTGGTAAATGGGTGGAACTGGAGAATAGCTTGCTCTATAAAATGTGCCAGAGTTGGAATGTGTAGGAATGCTTATTTTCTATCCTATGTGGAAGCTAGAGAGAGAGAAAGAGAAAGGATCTCATGAAAATAAAAGGGAGACCAACAAAAAAGAGGAAGGTAGGGAAGCCAGGGGAAAAGGAGGGGACATAACATCATCAATTGAGGTTCTTGTACTAATCTATCATCATGAATCCCACACTAAGGTGTAAGTATAATACACCAATAAATAAAATAGCTCTCACTTAATCTGAACTTCACTGAAGAAGTCCATTTGGGTACATCTCTAAAACAGGAGTTGGGATGGTTGTGATGGGTCAAGGCACCCTCAGCAACCTGCCTTTGGATATTTAGTGAATTTTTATCTGACTGACAGAAATTTTTGTTTTCATTAGGATCAAGTCAGTTTCAGGCACAACTACCCTGCAACGTGACTCTACCTCTCAGAGAACTCTGCCAGGAGCCATGTGAGACGACTTTCAGCTTTTACTGGGTGAGAATTTGCCTTGATTAGCAAGTGCGTGTGGAGCAAGTTATAAGAGCTTAGCATCCGATCTGGCTGTTCATGCATTGGTAACATTTGCATTTTAAAAACCAAAGCAAGAACAGGTTAGGCAGAAATTAATTCCAAACACAAAGTTGTTAAAGACTGTCAAAGATGCTCTCAGGTCTTTGCCTTTAAACCTGATTCTTCTTTTCATAGATGCATGGATATTCTGCGATAAGATAAAAGTAATTAAATGACAAGACACTGTCTCTGGGGCTGTTATTGATAGGACCTAAAATCCTTTCTATCATTCCAGTGAGAAAGCTTTTAACTCTCAACATATTTCTAATCATTATGACCCTTTTCTCAGCTTATAACTTAACAGATTAACACTCTAATAGTATTTTAGAGCAGAAGTTTGCAACTCATTTCTGTAAAAGGTACTGTTTGTGTTGCAACTACTCAACTCTACCATCATAGTGTGAGAACAAGCCTACACCACATCAAAATAAATTGGCATAGCTGTCTTCTTACAGAAATTTATATCAATCTGGCAGGCCAAGTTTGACATGCTAGCAGTTTGTGTGTTCTTACTTCAAGATATAGTGAGTCTATACTCTCCAGTTACAAGATTCATCTGTATGTTTTATGAAAAAGTAGTATGATTAGAGCTGTCAAGGGGCTGGTATAGTTATTGGTCACTAAAGTATCAAATGGTCCAGAATGCTAACAAATTTCAATTCTCCAGCAATAGGCACTAACATATGTGTCTCTTAAGGACATGGGAACTATATAATTTCATGAGAAAGAAATGATAGAAATAATGTTGAAAAATGAAAAGGGCATAAACTCTACAATTTTTACTTAAAGGCATATACATTCTTCTAAAGAAACCTAAGCAATCAACACAATCATCTCTTTATATTAAATTCACTTTAATTTCAATTTCATGGAAAAAGGGTGGGTAGCTAATATTGAATCATCATACGGCTGAATTGACACTGAATGATGGGCACTTCCTTTTTATTCTAACTGCTCATGTCAGAATATTTTTATGGAGGCTGAAACAAACACTGGCTATTGCTCTCATTTCCAGGATGGCATATTATGGTAATGAAAAAAATAAAAACCTCTGCAGGTCAATATATAATGACCCCTAGTATTTTTACTACAGTTGTTCACTGACTTGTTCCATGAAATTTTTTTTTAGCTTAAGCCATAAGCAATCTTAAGGGGGTATTGGTTTACCAGCAGCTAAAAATCATATTAGAAAACAAAAGGGGGAAAATAATAACTCTGAAAATAAATGAACACACAAAGGCTTCTAATAAAGAAACCCGCTGACAGGTATTTTTGACAATGTGTAAAAAAATGCCTGGTTTGAATGCTTATATTATAAATAACAAATTAGGCTGTATCTAGCTTTTGTAGCGTTTTAAATCGCCATTGTCTCCTTCCATAAACATTCCAGTGTCTCACCGACAATACCACCAGAACTTCATCTTCAGAAAGCTTTCTATTCATGTGGAATATTTTATGGTTAGCTGCCCAATTAATCCGCAGTAGTTGAGCTTTGTGAGCTTGGCATGTCTGCTTCACTTAGCTGTTATATCCCTAAATGGCCAGAGCTCTTTAAAATTTAAAGAGTAAGAGGTTTTAGAGTTATACACAAAGAACAACACCATGTTGTCTAATATGTTGAACTTAAAGTCAAAGTAATTAATAGAAATAATTATTCATTCGTGGCAGCTTTTCTTTTACATACTTCAACCACATTTTTGTCTGCCTTAAATTTATGGTTCTGCTTCAAGTTCCTTTTTTTCATACTCCACATTAAAGCCTGCTTTTTCTTACAACATTTATACCCTTCAAATATTTATAAACTGCCCCTATGTTCTCAATATTTGCCTGTAAACCTGATTCATATTTTCCTGGTACATGGATATCCTGAGATAAGAAAAAGTAATTCAATGACAAGGCACTGACTTGTTTGTTGATAGGTTCTAAAATCCTTTATCTCATTCCAATAAGAAAGCTTTTGACTATCTACCATCTCTGACCTTAACTCTCATCTTTAGTCCTGATCACTTCATATACTAATGACCATGTACTCAAAGCCATTCTGGCAGACTTACAGTACATAAATACAGGGAGAGTGAGACTCCACACCAACAGATGTAAACTACAAATGCATAGTGACTGTTTTCAGAGATGGGTGGAGGGTATGTCCACAGATGTTTGTGGTTTAGTCTCTTAAAATGTTGTATTTGAGTAACAATGGAAATAAACAAGTATCAATGCAACTAAGTAATTAAGACATGTTTTTCTTGTGTATGATAACACCATGTGGTCTTCGCTTAACTGTGCGTTTTATGTGTATTATTAACTTTCAGACCTGCTTTGGCTGAAATACGAAGCGCTAATGCTGCTTAGTAAGCAGTGATACCAATATGCTGATTATTTTATGCCAGAAACAATGCTTGGTCTATATTTTCATAAGGCAGAAATGATACATTTCATTTTCAGAAAGAAGTTGTACCTTTAAGAAATTATTATCCTCTGTGTTTATCTTCAAAATGTAAATTCAGAATAACACTGAGTTCTAGGATTGAAAGTATTATATGCACTAAATGTCATATACAAACCTAAAATGCATTCATGGCCTCTTCTTCCAAATGTTTTTTTTTTTGAACAATCTACACAAGACTTGAAGTCATGTTATTGAGATTTTTATTATTTAGAGATAAAAGTAATTTACTCGTGTCTAGAAAACTAGCCTCCAAATAAACTGTATTCTGTTATTTCTCTTTGTGAATCACAGTTCCGGTACTTTGACACTGCTTTTTTTTTTTTTTTTTTTTTACAAGAAGGGGGACTCATTTAATTCTAGTAGCATTTTGGTATATTTTATTGAATTTCCCAAATAGTTGGTCGTATTATTTACAAATGAAAATAGTTTTCCTTTTTCTTTTTTTCCAACCTAAAGTACTGATTGAGTGGTGAATGGAAGTGAGGAGTTAGCTATTTTGTCTTGTTCGTGATCTTAGAAGAGGAAACATTTAAACTTTCATCTTTAAAAAATGATATGTCCACAGATGCGTGCGTGTGTGCGCGCGTGCGTGCGTGCGTGTGTGTGTGTGTGTGTGTGTGTGTGTGTGTGTGTTGGGGAGAAAGGGTTTCTGGGGTTTTAAAGCCAGGGACATTTTACCACTGAGCTATACCTTCAGACCTATTTTATTTTTTATTTTGAAACAAGGTTTGGAGCCACATGCTGGTGTGAACCTACAATTCATTCCTGTCTCAGCCTCCCCAATACTAGTATTATAATAATGTACTACTATGCCTGGCTTCACAGACACCTTTACCAGGTAGGTGACATTTCTTCAATCTATAGTTTGCTGGGAGCTTTATAATAAATTATTGCTGCAATATATCAAATGTTTTTTCTACATTTGTTGTGATTTTTTTGCTTCTATTCTGTTAATTCTGTGAATTGTTTTTCAAATGTGGAAACAATCTTCCTTTTCTGAAATAAATGCAACTTTGGTCATTTATTTTAATGGTCATTGTCTATATATTGCTGTGAATTTTTGTAAATAGTGTTTATGCCTGTGTTTACAAGGAATATTGGGCTATAGTTTTCTTTAATTGGTTGTCTTTGTGTGGTTATAATATTAGAGGTATGCTGGCTTCCCCACATTATCCTCTTATCAGTCTGTAGGATATACAGTGATTCTCCTCTCTTAACTTAAGATACTAATATTTTATGTTTTCTTTCATTTTTCTTTATCAATTTCCCTAAAAAAATGTAATTTTTTGTCTTTTCAAACAATATGCTTTTGTCGCATTGAAATAATACTAATGCATTTTTTATTTCTCCCGTTACTTCTTTGGGGTTTAATAGCACTTCTTTTTTAGCCTATTATAGTGGGGGAGTTAGAGAATTTATTGTATGCTTCTTTCTATTGCTATATGCATCCAAAACTACATATTTTCATCTAAGTACTGCTTTTGCTTATCCCACAATTTTTTTTTTTGTTTTTGCTTTTGCAATACAGGGAATGGAACCCAAGGGCATTCTACCTACAACCTATACCCTCAGTTCTATTTTTTTATTCTTTATTTTGAAACAGGATCTCACTGAGTTGCAAAGGACCTCACTAAGTAGCTGAGGCTGTCTGAGAACCATAATCCTGCTGTCTCAGCCTCCCGAATGCTGGGATTACAAGCGTGTGCCACCACGCCCAGCTCATCCCATAAATTTGACAGACTGAGTCTTAGTTGTCATTTCTTTCCAAATATTTTTAATTATACTAGCAATTTTTAATTATTCTTATAATTTTTATGAAAAGTATAGCTTAATTTCCAAGCTGTTAAAGGTATTTTAGCTATCTTTATTCAATTTGTGATTGCATGATTTCAATTCTATATCTGATAAGACATATTTTAGAGCCCAACACTTGAAAAAACATACTTATCAATAGTTACAGGAAAGCATGTATAAAAACCCAACACTTATGACTCACAA
Organism: Muscardinus avellanarius; assembly: GCF_963383645.1. Lineage (NCBI taxonomy): Eukaryota > Metazoa > Chordata > Mammalia > Rodentia > Gliridae > Muscardinus > Muscardinus avellanarius. The sequence goes on along the minus strand of NC_137795.1, from coordinate 33,771,769 downwards.
AAAATCCAAATAATAACAATACAGAAAAATTTCTTCAACTTGATAAATAATACCTACAAAAATATCCTTACAAAAATATAATTAATAGTAAGAATCTAGAAGCTTCCCCAATCAAATCAGGGACAAAGCAAGGCTGTGTTCTCTCTCTCCGCTTCTTTTCAACATCATACTGGAAGCTCTAATTAATGAAATAGGTAACAGAGGAAAATGAAATAGAGCTGGGCGTGGTGGTGCACACTTATAATCGCAGCATTAGGGAGGCTGAGACAGAAGGATCACAGTTCACGGACAGCCTCAGCTACTTAGTGAGGTCCTTTGCAACTCAGTGAAACTCTGTTCTAAAATAAAGAATAAAAAATAGGACTGGGGGTGTAGCTTGGAGGTAGGATCCCCCTGGGTTCAATCCCTAGTATTGAAAAAAAAAAGACAAAAATATAAATACAAATTGGGCTGGAAGAAATAAAACTGCTTTGCAGATGACATGATTATCTGCAGAAAATGCAAAAGAATTGACAAAATGTCTTTTGGGACTAAGAAACAATCATAGCAAAATATTATCATCGCAGGATAAAATTATTATGCCAAGGGTAATTATTTTCCTATATACCAGTAGGAGTGAGTGGAATTTGAGATGAAGAACACAATACCATTTACATTAGCAACAAAAAGTTGAGATACTTAAATATAAATCTAACAAAATTAGAGGGCTAGGAAGACTCAGTGTTGTCAAGATGTCTGTTCTTCCCAAATTTACCTAAAATTCAATTCAATGAAAATTGTAGAATGTTACGTTGCAAATACAGATAAACTGATTTTGACATCTACACAAACAGGCAAAAATTCTAACTAGTGAAAATTATACTAAAGGAGAAAAATGTGGGAGGACTGGTACATGACTCTAACACTACAAAACGACCATAATCAACCAGTGTAGTACTGGTAAAAGACAGACTACCAGTAGATTAATGAAACACAATAAAGATCCCCAGTGCACATCAACATAAATACAGTCAACTGATCTTAGCAAAGGGAGAATAACAATGCAGAAATGACGGTTCTTAAAAATCATGTTTGAAGCCGGGCGTGGTGGCGCACGCTTGTAATCCCCGCGCTTAGGAGGCGGAGACAGGAGGATCGCGCAGGTTCGAAGCCAGCCGCGCTGGCGTAAGAGACCCTGTCTCAAAAAAATATATAAAATAGGTCTGGGAGTGTAGCCCAGAGGTAGAAGGGCTTCCAGGAACCCCAGAACCACCAAAAAAAAAAAAAAATCATGTTTGAACAACTGAATGTCCACCTGTACAAAATAAATCAGGCCATAAGCCTTATATATAACAACTAACTTAAAATAGACCACAAACCTAAATGTAAAATACAAAAGTATAAATATTCTAGAAGATAACATGGGGAAAAAATATAGGTGAACTTGGGTTAGATCTACCACCAAAGGCACAGCCGTAAAAAAAAGAATTGATAAGCTAGACTTAATTAAAATTTAAAATGCTTTATAAAATATAGTGTTAAGAAAAATTAAGACATGCCACAGGCTAGGAGAAAATATTTACGAAAGATGAATCTGAGACTAGTGTGGTGGTGCACATATGTAATCTCAGTACTTGGAAGGCTGAGACAGGAGGATTGTGGGTTCCCAGAACAGCCTCAGCAACATAGTGAGGTACTCTGCAACTTAGTGAGACTCTGCTTCAAAATAATAAAATAGGGCTGGTGTGGAGCTCAGAGGTAGAATTCTCTAGGGTTCAAAGCCCAGTAACTCACACACACACACACACACACACACACACACACACACACACACACACACACACAAGACAAATTCAATAAAGGATTATTATCCGAAATATAGGAAGAAGTCTTGTATTAGTAAATTTCATTACCATAAAATATCTAAGATAAATTAACTTTCTTTGTGCTAGGACTAAACTCAGAGGCATTCTACTTCTAAGCCAGACCCCCAGCTCATGTTATTTTTTATTCTGTCTCACTAAGATGCTGAGACTGGTTTTGAACTTGTAATCTTCCTCTCTCAGCCTACAAAGTACTGAAATTACAGGCATGTGCCACCATGCCTGGAGATAAATCAGCTTTTACGGGCAGACGTTTTATTTTGCTCATACTTTCAGAGATTTTAGTCCATGATTAGTTGGCTTCATTGGATTAGGTCCTATAGGGAGGCAGAACATCAAGACAGGGTGTATGTGGTAGAGCTAAGCTTCTCACCTCATGGCATCCCAGAAGCAAAGAGAAATAGGAAAGGGATGGGATCCCACTATTCTCTTCAAGGGTATGCCCTCAGCGATCTAACTTCCTTCTACTAAGTCCAACTTCCTAAAGGTTCTACCACCCCCAGTACCACAGGCTATAGACCAAGCATTTAAGACGTGGACCTTTGGGGCATAGTCAAGTTTCAAACTATAGCAATTCTTAAAATTCAACAATAAGAAGACAAAAAGTCCTTAAAATAGTACCAAATGTCTTAAGAATACCTCACTAAAAAAATAACGGATGGCAAATAAGCCCGGGGAAAAAATGTTCCCCACTATACATCATCATAAAATCTAAATTGAAACAAGGTAACACTACATACGTATTAGAATGGCCAAAATCCAGAACACTGACACCACCAAATATTAGTAAGGGTGTAGAAAAAACAGGAACGTTCATTCAATGCCAGTAGAAATACAAGATGGTATACTTTGGAACAGAGTTTGATGATTTCTTATAAAACTAAGCATATCCATAACCATATTAGCCAACAGTTGTGCTCCTTGGTATATACCTAAAGGAGTTAACAGCTATATGTACATAGATGTTTATAACAGCCTTATTCATAGTCGGCAAAACTCTGAAGCAACCAAAATGTCCTTCAGTGCATCAATGGATAAAAAAAAAAAAAACTAAAGTACAACCAGACAAGGGAATATTATTCGACACTAAAGAGAACGGTAAAACTTTGAACACATATTATTAAGTGAAAGACAATCTGAAACTGTTGCACATTGTATGACTCCAACTCTGATATTCTAGAAAAGACAAAACCTTAGAGATGGTTAAAGATCAGTTCACCAAAGATTAAAGGTTAGGGAGGGAGAGACAAATAGGTGAGGTGCAGAGAAATTTGAGGGCAGTGAAACTACTATGATGCTATACTGGCAGATACATAGCATGCATTTGCCTAGACACATGCCATGTACACCAAGTACAAACCATGTGACTTTAAATAAAAGTGATGTGTCAATGCAGGCTCAATGATTGTAACAAATGCACCAGTGTGGTGGGGGGTGGTGATAATGAATGGGTTACACAAGTATGGGGGAAGGAGGTATATGTGGTATCTCTGAACCTTACTCTCAGTTTTGTTATGAACGTAGAACTGTTCTAAAAAGGTAAGTCTTAAAAAAGGTATACATATTCTATTATTATTTGGTTGAATATTCTAGCAATCTGTCAATGGCACTTAATTTTCCTACATCTTTGCTGCTTTTCTTTCACTTATTGTATCAGCTACTAAGAAAGGAGTATTGAAACATTCTTAGAAGAATCAAAAAACAGAGAATTTACTTGATCTTTTTATTTAAAAATTTTCAGGATAAAAGTGGTTAGTATTAAATTTAACTACCTATTATTCAAAAGGAACCAACTTGATATATACAAATACAACAAAGGAATAAGGAATAAATAAATTCAATAGCACAGATTAACTTTTTTCCTACCCAAACATCCTTATACAACATTGTGTTTTCCTGGATATAAATCTGATTTCTTTAAAACCAAAGTAAAATAGCTCAAGGATAGGCCTGGCATGGTGGCACACACTTGTAATCCCAGCATTCTGTAGGCTGAGACCAGAGGATCGCTGTTTACGGACAACCTCAGCTACTTAGTGAAGCCCTTTGGAACTCAGTGAGACCTGAGCTAAGCCGGGCGTGGTGGCGCACGCTTGTTATCCCAGCATTCGGGAGGCTGTGACCAGAAGATTACAGTTCTCAGACAGCCTCAGCTCCTTAGGGAGGCTCTTTGCAAGTCAGTGAGACCCAGTTTCAAAATAAGAATAAAAAATAGGGAAAGGGGTGTAGCTCAGAGGTAGAATACCCCTGGGTTCCATCCCAAGACCAGCAAAAATAATTAATATTAATAATACTAATAATTCAAAGATAATTACATCCTAAATTTATTTGCTGATTTCTTATAAAAGAAAACATATTCTTAACCATATGATACACTAAGTAATGTACTGTTCTGCTTCTTTTCATGTGGTATTTTATATTCCTTCATGTATAGCAGAGTTTAGTTTTGCAGGTTGATATTTATTTCCTTATATAAATATTTAATTTGTCATTCTTCCATACTCAAAGCCACTGAACACCTAAGAAACATTTTCTCCATTCCATGCTTCCAACTAGCCTATTTCTTTTGACTTCTACAGGATGACTTTGACTATGCCAAAGTGAAAAAAGTGAGAATAAAAATATATGCCAAAAGATGTTGAAGGGAAGAAAAAAAGCAGACAATCTAGAAAGTTCATTTTAGGCTGTATAGCTTGTTTTTTTTAAACAACAACAAAAAGCTTCTCTTATTTTTCTTCACTAAATTATTTTCATATGTTAGAATAAGTTAACATTGTAGTGCATGCATAATAAGAGTAAGTTTTTCTGGCTCATCAATTTCTAATTTTTCAAGTGTGAAAATATTGATGTTTTGCCATACAGATCCAGGTGCCAGACATTTCGCCATGCTTGTTAAGATGGACAGCTGATTACAATTATTCATTGCCATTAAATTGCCACTCAAAAAATTCCCATTCAAGTTGATGAGTCAATATGCTATTTAAGCTAAGCTTTTCCCAAGAAAAGTGTTTTCTAATTATTAACTCTTGGACCTCAAGAGTATTTAAGAAAAGGTGCTAGGATGTACGTGTTGGATTTAAAGAAAATCTGCTGGGCGTATTCTTCAAAAGAAAGAACTGTCAAAACGCTTGTCAAAATCTGAATGTTGACAGTCATAGGAGATTTTCCTGTCATCCAAATGTCAGCTACAAAAGCTCCATTAATTTGACACACTGCTTCACCTGCAAACAAGCCCATGAATTTTGGAAGTAGAACTTCTTCATGTTCTTTACAGTAAGTCAGGGAAAGAAAGATTAATTTTTGTGGCTTTCTTGGCCTAGATTGTTTTCATGCTTGCTATATCTCTCTTTTGTTTCAACCCAAACTTTAAATATATCTTCTTTGATTCCTACAAAGCAGATAAGCAAATATAGTAAGAATCTGAGGGCATAATTTTTCTAAATGATTCCTGGAATGGAAAGCAGGGGGGAAAAGTTTTATGTTTCAGCTACAAAATAAACTTGAAATTAAACAAATAGGTGTCATCCATCTTTAATTGCCCTTTGGTTACCTCATCTCCAGCAATCGCCACCATACAGACTTCATGTGACCCCAGCTCTCTTCATCTTGTTTCTCCCTCTTTCCGTACTTCTATTTATTCTCTCACCTCCCTTCTCTTTGAAGTAACAAATTCTTTCTTGGTCTCTTTTAAACACATCTGTTGTGCCTTTTCCCCTGAACCATTGTGCCAACCAGTGCCAAAATACTTGGATCTAACCTCTGACCAAAAGAACTCATAATATAATATTTTCCATTCTCTTTCTAAGAATGCTGATGACAGCTGTTAAGTACAGATATTTTGTTTTATTCCAAGTGTTCAGCTATGGAAGAGGAAAAATAATATTATTCATCATTTTAAAGCACCTGTTATTTGTAGAAGGCTAGAATGCTTGCCGGGGTGCTACTGTGATGGCAACTTGATCAATAGCAACATTAAGAAATTTAAACAATTTTTTGTTAGACTTGGTAACATGACCAAAACATAATTAAAATAAAGAAGCTAATTATTAAATCTTTTAAAGTCAAATATTTCATAATATATTTAGGGTATAACACTTCTATAACATGACTTTTTTTTAACTATACTGTACTTCCTACTATGATTGACTTGAGATTTTCTTGCTCATTTGGAGAATATGACACAACTCTATTCCAATTGAATGCAATGTTATAATTTATAAACTTAGACTTCCGGGAAGATGGCAACCGAGTAAAGCGGGGCTTAAGAGCACCGCTAACAACAAATCTCCATTACCACAAACTCAGCGCCTTTCATAGCCAGAAAACACCATCACCAGTGAAACAAAAAATCACCAGGCTCCAGAGAGAAAGCAGACTGAGAACAGAGCCACAGAGGAGATAACCGGCCTCACGCCCGAGGACGTGGGAGACGCGGCAGCAGCGCCATACTGCCGGCAGCACCGGCGAATTCATGGGACGGCTACAGCAAGCCGAGGTGAGCCACTGCGGAACAGCCAGGCGGGATTTCTCCGCACAGAGAGCATCTAAAGCTCCCAGTGGCCGAGCTCAGCACACGCTGCAGGGATTCAGAGTGGAAATCAAAACCAAGAAGAAAAACACCAGCCCCACAGCCAAGGGCGTAGCAGCGGCGCCATATTGCCACTGGCGGCAGCAGCACCGAATTCAGCGAGGCCAGTACAACTACATCTGCGTACTCAAGAACAGTGAGTCAAATTGCGGGCCACAGAGGAGAAATCCCAGTACTGTACTCCCTGGGACTTGACCCAGTGAGGGAAGGGGCGGTGAAAGAGATATCACACCATAGGAGAACGTGCAACCTGGCACCCCCCACAGTCTAAAGCAGCCTCTATCGACTCTCTGGGTCAGAGACTCTGTGATAAAACCCAGTAAAGGAGTCTGAGATACTACTGACTCGAGATCCAGAACACCTTAAGTGAAGTCATAGTGACCCAAGGGAAGAACCCAGAGAGGCACAAACATCCGAAATCATGGGAAAGAGGAATAATACTGGAGCAATAAATGCCCACAACCCCACAACATCAGAACCCGATAAAACAGAAAATCAGAGATTTCTAGAAGATCAAATCAGGAAAATAACTGTAGAAATAATAGAGGTGCTTCGAAAAGAACTCAGAGAGAGCCAAAAAGAGATAAAGGATGCAATTAATGAAGTAAAGGCCTCAATTCAAAGCACAAACAACCAATTAGACCACATGGAGAACAGAATCTCGCTCTTAGAAGATGAGCAAACCAAAAATAAACGCATAGTTTCTAATCTAGAAAAAAATATCTAACAGCAGGAATCTGACATTGAAGAAATATGGGCCCATTTTAAGAGAGCTAACCTAAGAATAATTGGAATAGAGGAGGGAAAAGAAAGTGAAACCAAAGGGATCAACAATCTCTTCAAGGAAGTAATAGCAGAAAATTTTCCATACATAGAGCAAGAGGTCGATACACAGCTCCAGGAAACTTATAGAACTCCCTTTAGACAGGATCGGAGAAGAGGATCCCCACGCCACATAATTGTCAAAATGACCAATGTGGAAGCCAAGCAGAGAATCTTAAAGGCAACAAAAACAAAGGGCCAAGTGACATTCAGAGGCAAACCAATTAGAATCACTCCAGACTTCCCAAACCAAGTTATGAGAGCCAGAAGGGCTTGGAGTAACATATTCCAAACTCTGAAAGAAAACAACTTCCAGCCAAAAATTTCCTACCCAGCAAAACTTTCTATCAAATTAGATGGAGAAATAAGAAGCTTCCATGACAAACAGAAACTGAAGGAATTTATGTCTTCAAAACCAGCACTAGAGAAAATACTCAAAGAGATTAACTACAAAGAAGAAATAGGTAACACACTCCAGAACTAGAGAAATAAGATTTTCCATCCAACAGACAACTAAGATTGGTTATCTGTGGAGAATCATTATTTATGTTAGTCTTTTACCTATCTCTAAAGGGTATTGTTTGCCTTTATTGTTGTTAATTTCTAGGATTTCTAGTTGGAATATTAATATACCTTCAGATATAGCATTTGGAAATATTTTATCCCATTCTATTATTAACTGTTAACTCTGTTTACATTGTCTTTGGATATACAATATTTTTTTTTATTTTTTAGGGAGTTTGTATACTCTTCTGTTGCCTGTGCCATTGAAATCATAACCAAGAAATCACTGCCAATTTCAATGTTGAGGTTTAATGACCCAGATTTTCTCCTAAAAGTTTATAGTCTTAAGATTTATATTTAGGTCTATTATCTATTTTGAGTTAATATTTGTATATGGGATTAGGTAAGGGTCCAATTTTATTCTTTTCCATGTAATTATTATTTTTCAACAATATTTAGTTAAAAGATTAATATTTCCACCACCAAATGTTTGTGGAAACTTTGTCAAAAATAACTTGACAATATAGGGAAGAATTTAGCTCTAGGCTTTTATTTAACTCCAATGGTTTATATATCTCCCTTTAGAATAGTAGTACACTGTTTCAATTATTGTAGCTTTATATGGTTTGAAATCAGAAAATATATATCTTCTAGCTTTGTTCTTTTTCAAGATCATTTTGTGTACCTAGAGTCCATATTCCATATTAGGATAGATTTTTTTCTGAAAAATAAATATATAAATATATGATAGTTTCACCTAAACAATAGAAAAAAAAATTCTCTGGTAAGAAAGAAAGCAAAAAGAAATATTGAAATGTTATCTTTAAGTCATCAAAAGCTTGGTATCAGACAAATGAAACTGTTATGTGAGATTATCATTTTTAATATTAGATAAATTACTATAATACTAGATGTCAACTACTAAGCCAAGCATGGGAGGGAGGGATAGGGAGAGAATGGGGTGGGGATTGGGTGGGGGCTGACTGGGAAAAGTGTGCATGTATGTCTACAAAAGTATGTATCCTACTATGATGTATGAATACAGTGCACCAATAAAAATAAAATAAAATAAAAATAAAAAAGTAAAAATTAATTAATTAATTAATTTATATACTTAAACTGTATTGATTTGTAAATTATTTTCAGTATCCTGTCCATAGCAAACATGCCATTTTCAAAAATATAACATGAAAAGAGGTTCTAATGTTTTTATTTTTCCCTTTAACTTGCTCCATATTAAAGGGCCAAATTTGCCAGATTTAGTTTTTTTAAATTTACCATCTTATTTATCCTCTTTTGATGTTTGCTTTTATCCATTTCTACCTTAACTCAAAAAAAGTTACTGAAAATAAAGCCATTCTTTTAACGAGGAATTGTTAATTATACCCTCTACTAGGCAATGAGAGAAAATTTTAGTAGACAAAGGAAAGTTACAGAAAAGTAGAAGAAATAATCTTTAATTTTAGAACAATGACATTCATATAGGAATCAGAAAGAAATCACTATTTCATAAGAGCATATTGTAGATTTACAATACAACCTTCTACAAAGCACCCTTGAATTATTAATAAATAGTCTTATGGTCACTTTTTTTGTGGTACTGTGGTTCCTGGAAGCCCTTCTACCTCTGGGCTATACTCCCAGACCTATTTTTTATATTTTTATTTGGAAACAGGGTCTCTTAAGCCAGCACAGCTGGCTTCGAACCTGCGTGATCCTCCTGTCTCCGCCTCCCAAGCGCGGGGATTACAAGCCTGTCACTTTATGGTCACTTTTAAACAATTTAGTAATTAGAATGTCTAATCCATGATAGCAATCAAAATTTGGAACTGGATTTAACACGACGTCTTCCTTCTTCCTTCTTCTGCCAGCTTGGACCTGCTTCTCCCTCCCTTCCTCCCTCCAACATTGTGCTAGAAGCCAGCTCATATAGGCTCACAGGAGCCCAGTGTCCTTGTTTCTTCCACATTCAGAGTTCAATGATTTCAAGTTGAGAGCTTCAAGTAAGTCATAGCAGCCATATTATACCACAGAAGTTGGCAGATGCTGCAGACTGGGGCTGGAAGAAGCACTGTTCACTTTGTTTTCAGAATCTATTTCTCAGCATCATGCTGGGTTCATGGCCAACACTTAAATGTTTCTTGCCTAAGCAAACTGTAGAAGTACAGACAAATCCCAACACTGCCTCTGATATTTTTTTAATGGTATTGAGTTTGAATCCAAGGGTACTCTACCTCTGAGCTACATACCTGGCCTCTTTCGTTTTTTTTATTTTAAAACGGGATTCCACTAAGTTTCTGAGGGCTTTGCTAAGCTGTGGTAGATTTCTAACCCACTATCCTCCTGTCTCAACACTGCCTCTCTGCTGCTCCACCACCAACACAGCAGCTAGCAGATTTTTCCCTCTAAATCTACCTCCTGTGAGCTGGACCACAGAAATCTTCATGGAAGTCTCTTGTTAAGTTCCAAGTGTCCTTGTAGGCCCCTTCAGGATAAGGTTTGATGAAGAGGAGCAGGTGCCTGCCTAAGGAGGGGTATAGCTCACAGCATAAATGTCTCCAAAGGCATCTTCAGCCTAAAATCCACTTTTCTACTCCACATTCTAAATTAGTTTTTACTCCACATTCTCATTCATTTTGAAGAGTCAAAGAGTTGTGGGACTGGTGAATTCCGATTTGGGGGGTTGTCTTTGGAAATTCATGTGTATTTTGACTTAGTATCTCATTCAAAACTCAATGTTAACATCCTGTTTCAAGAAGTGAGCACATCTAGTTGAGGAAGAAATCCCAAACACCAATATTCTGTTTGAAAAGATGACCAGAAAAAAGAGTCAAATAAACATTTCAATCTCACATTTTTATGGTTTTAGTTGTCTTTGGATTGTTTTTGTTTTAATGGGAAGGAAGGCAGGTTCATGGGTTAAAACTTATTTAATTTGAAAGGTAAAAAACTATATTAACTAAACACAATGTTGTGTGAGGCACTATACTAGTTTAGGTAGTGTTTCTTATACAAATATATAAAGGAATCACCCAAAAGCATCTTATTAAAATGTGGATTTAATTCAGTAAGTCTAGGTGAAACTGAGATGTGTGTGTGTGTGTGTGTGTGTGTGTGTGTGTGTTTGTGTATCTGGGGGTAGAACCCAGGGGCATTCGACCTCTGAGCTACAACTACTGCCCTATTTTTTATTCTTTATTTTGAAACCAGGTCTCACTGAGTTGCAGAGGACCTCACTAAGTAGCTGAGGCTGTCCGCGAACTGTGATCCTCAGGTCTCAGCCTCCCGAATGCTGGGATTACAAGCATGCGCCACCACACCTGGCTGAGATTTGTTATTTCTAACAAAGTCATAGGTAATGCCCAAGCTACTGATCTGGAACTAGAGTAGCAAAACACTAAAGAAAACATACATACACATATGCATACACACCTGTTCACACACATACACACATATGCATATACACATACACACATATATATACATAAAACCTTACAGTGCAATTCATAAAACAATTTTATGAGGTGGTTATCATTATCTTTATTTTATCAATGAGAAAGCTGAAGCTAAATGATGTTAAGTTGTCCAACCACATAAATAAGTGGTAGAGGAGAATTAGAACCACCTTTGACTTTCTTCTTTCCATTGGATGGAACAGCATCCCTGAAGTTGTTATTATTGTTTTCAAATTATGAACTTTAATTTGGTAAAATAAATAACTGTGTTGAGTTTCAATTCTTATAATGCGATTGTTTCTATTTTAAAAGTACTTGTTAAGCTGGGTGTAGTGGTGCACGCTTGTAATCCCAGCATTTGGAGGCTCTTTACAACTTAGTGAGACCCTGTTTCAAAATAAAGAATAAAAAATAGGGCAGGGGTTGTAGTTCGGAGGTCAAATGTCTCTGGGTTCCATCCCCAGACCTGCCCCCCCCAAAAAAAGTACTTGTTCACATTCTCTATTCATGATAACTTAGAGCTGTCATGTCCAATTCCATTTGCTAGCACACATTGTTTACTCATAGAATATCTTCTAGATGCCTTCTCTAAATATAACTCACACACATATATATTTTTTAAATTTATTTTTATTGGTGCATTGTAATCATATATCACATTGGAATACAAGACTTGAGAGGATATACAAGCACACATCATCCAATCAGCCCTCATCCAGCCCCCATCCTATTCCTTCCCCCTCCCTCGATCCCATGCTTGTTTGGTGATTAATTTTGATACATTTGTTTATGTACCTCCTGCGTTTTAAAGAGGCTCCATCCTCCCCTATTCCATACCCTGTGATTGGTCACCTTAATTGCTTCACTATAGGGCCCTTTCTATAACTCGACCTCTTCCTGTTGCCCCTTTCCTCCTAGTTATTGCTGATTAGGGGAAGCATCTGGTTTTTATTTTCTGCAATATTTCTCTGTGCATGCCATGTTGCAAGTACCGATCCCACTCTTGATGGCCCCAGTAGTGCCCTGGCTACCCGGTGGACTGATCCAGACCTCGCTGGCTCAAGCAGCGGCCTTGCCTCATGGGAGGCCCCGATTCTGGCCTCACTGACCCTGGCACCGGCCTAACCCCTCAACAGACTCCTATCCTAGCCTCGGAGGCCCCAGCATCGGCCTTGCCTCATGGCAGTTTCCGATCCCAGCCTTGCTGGCCCTGGTACCAGCCTAACCCCTCGGCAGGCTCCAATCCTGGCCTTGGAGGCCCCAGTAGCGGCCTTGCCTCAAGGCAGGCTCCAATGCCAGCCACTGGCCCCGTCACCAGCCTACCCCTCGGCAGGCTCCAATCCCGGCCTTGGAGGCCCCAGTAGCAGCCTTACCTCATGGCAGGCTCCGATTCCAACCTTGCTGACCCTGGCACCGGCCTAACCCTTCAGCAGGCTCCAATCCCGGCCTCGGAGGTCCCATCACTGGCCTTGCCTCATGGCAGGCTCCGATCCCAACTTTGCTGTCTCCGTCGCCGGCCTCACCCCTAGGCAGGCTCCAATCCGAGCACCCTCTTCGCCCAACCATTTGTCCCACATTCTAGAGGTTGCGTGGTGGTAGCATTCTGCCTCTGGGGTTATTACTTCAAAAGTTCCAGGTGTAATGCATCAGATCTCTGCCCCTGAGTACTGGCCACTGCCATTGACACTGCCTCCACCATTTCAAATCTTTCACAAGCTCTTTTTCCACTCTGAATGTTGTCCAGTGTTCCTAAGCATGCGCAATGGTAGCATTTGACGTTTGGTGTAATTTCTCCAAAAAATAAGGTTGGTAGGATCAGATTTCTCCCTCTCCTGAATACAAGTCTCCACTGCCATCACGGAGACTGCTTCCAACATCGCCTTCCTCCTAGGTCTCCGCTAAACTGTCTCCTTACAGGTGATGTCCAAGCTTCTTAAGAATGTAGAGAAGAAGCAGTCCTCCTTCATGGGGAATTTTTCCAAAAGTTCCAGTTCATTTGGATAAGTTTTGTCTGCATCTCCAGTATCCTGGCATCCGCCACGGCCTTCTTGACCCCTCTCCAATATTTTTCTTTTTTCTTTTTCCTTTCTTTTTCTTTTCCTTTTTTTTTTTTTTGTTTGTTTGTTTTTAATAAGAGAAGACAGTGTGTGTGGTTTGAAGAGGTTGTGGGATCAGGTACTCAGTAGCACTGTGACCTGGGCCCGGTTTCCCCAGGGGTCCAGCGTGCTCTGCACGACTCAGTCCGGGGCCCAGAGTTCTGCGACCCGTGCCCTGGCTCTATCTGGGGTCCAGCGAGCCCTGCCTGATCCCCGCCCGGGGCCTAGGGCCTTGCGACCGGGCCCCGGTTTCTCCAGGGGTCTGGCATGCTCCGCGCAATCCCGCCCGGGGCCCAGAGTCCTCCACACATATATATTTTAAAGAGAAGTATTTTGTGTTTTGCAAAGATATATCTGTGAGTCTGTAGTTTATTGCCAAGTAGTCTGTGCTACTTAGCAGATAGTTTCTAAAGCAATTATTGACTCAGTTCACCTAATTCACTCATGCTGAATTTAAACAAAATGCTAATCAAAAGACACAAAGGCAGAGTCTTAAGAAAACAATGTAATCAATGTGGGATTCCCCTAGAAAGATGATATAAAAAGCTCAGCCTGAAATTTTCCACTTAAATAGATCTTAATATTTAAGTCCACTTGGGTTGCACACAAAATACCTTGGACACCTAGAGTTCACTTGTGTAAAATTCAGAATTATTGGTTGAATAATACTTTCAATATCAATGATGATACACTTTCTAAGTTTGTAATCATTGCTATATTAACTCAATTCCTTAGTTTCTTTTACGCTTGCTTAAAATTAAATAGAAGAAGGAAGACAAAAGGACATGAGTCACCTGCTAACATAAAAATAACAAAACAACATTGGACACAGATGATTTTCTAAAACCAGCATGACAAGGAATAAATTATGTGAAAAAACATTAGCAATTCATTTTTGTGAAACAGCAAAATTTCTAAATACAATTGGAAACAGAAAAATCTTTCCAAACTAAATACCTATTACCGAGCCTGAGGCAACAATTAAATAAAGGATAAGAAAAACGCAGTCTTAAAAAAAATAGATCTATTAGGCTGTGATGCAACTGCCTGCCCTTGGTGAGGGAAGCCAGGCAGGCTGCTGAGTCACTGCGGTGCAGGCCCTCCAGGGTCTTCCTGAGCTCCCTCTGCCCACCTCTCCACCTAGAAGATCTGAAATGTATGCTGTTCCCCACCACTCCTGGATAAGGAGGAGGGAATATTTGGAAATAAATAACAGTTTGTGAAAAAAAATAGATATATCACTTGTTACACTTACAGAATAATTGAGGAGTTGTTATTTGAAACCAAACAACAATAACAACAAAACCTTCAGGCAACATACCCATTTTTATTTTGTTTTTTTTTTATTTTTTTATTTTTTGCAGCAGTACTGGAGATAGAAATCAGGGACATTCTACCTCTGAGCAATACCCCCCAGCCCTATTTTTTATTCTTTATTTTGAAACAGGGTCTCACTGAGTTACAAAGGGCCTCACTAAGTAGCTGACGCTGTCCTCGAACCGCAATCATCCTGTCTCAGCTTCCCAAATGCTGGGATTACAAGTGTGCGCCACCATGCCCAGCTTAAAATACACCCATTTTAAAATATATATTATGATGATCTCTATTAAAGATATTTAATAAATTCTGGAATTTATTGAGTTTGCATTTGAAAACATATCTTTGGAAAAAGAAATCTAATAATTGGGAATAGTTTCATGTGAAATATTATCAAGACCCAAATCAAACACACAAAACATTTGATTTTTTTCAACAGCTGCTAACAATCATTTTTATAAAAGTCAGACCCATTTCTGATTTTAAATATTTGTTAAAAACTAGGATGGAAACGCACTTTTTGGCAAAACAAACTATCTAAAATTGATAGCCATTTTCTTCTTAAATAACACTGTTAGGCACACCCTGGACATTAAAATCTAAGATAGACACGCAATATCCATAATCCCCATTAAAATTTAGAATCTTTCTAGGAGTCTCAGATAATTAAATAAAACACAAAGCATAACTTGAAGTTTTCAAAGTAAAAAATGAATGATAATGTTCAACTGAGAAAACACAAGATAATTAATAAAGTTCCTGGATTTCATAAGAACATTCAATAAATCAAATTGATATAAAATAAAATAGAAAAAGCATTTGCTCCTTAGCATGATAATGTATCCAGTTAAACACAAGATAAAAAGAGAATAATATATGTAGAAATAACTTCTTAAACAAATATGTAGAAACCATATTTTTATGAGTTATTCATATAAAAAACAACGTGAATATATAGTAAAATATTCCATATTCATGTCCGAAAAAATTTTTTAGAAACATAAATATGAACAATTACATAAAAATTTAAAGAAATCTTCTTTTGAAACTAGAAAAATATTTCTAGGATACAAGAAATGGATGAAGAAGATTTAAGAACATTTTGAAAAAGAAGTGTAATAAAAGAAGGGAATTTATCCCAACCAAACATTAAAATATTCTGGTGCTAATAATGTGGACATCATGATACTGTCAAACATGTAACTATTAAGTATTTAATAAATAAAGTGTTCCAGTGAGGGGGGAACATTTGTTTGATTAGTAGTTCAGAAACAATTCAGAATGAAGAAGTTTAAGTGCAAAAATTTAATTATATCGTAAAAAAGAAAACTTAAGATTTTCTAATCATAGGAGAAAAAAAGCCTCAAAAATAAATAAATCCATTACTAAGTTTAAGGATCTAAATTTTTCAAATTTCTAGTAAAAAAATAAGAAATATAAATAGTAAAAAACAAGCTGCATTAAATATTTGCAGAATAAATTTATAAAAAAAATAGAAACTGAAGCCAGGCGTGGTGGCACATGCTTGTAATCCCAGCATTCAGGAGGCTGAGACCAGAGGTTCACAGTTAGCAGGCAGCCTCAGCTATATAGTAAGGCCTTCCTTAACTTAGTGAGACCCTGTTTCAAAATAAAGAATAAAAAAACAGGGCAGGGAATATAGCTCGGTGGTCAAATGCCCCTGGGTTCTATCCCCAGACCACAAAAAAAAAAAAAAAAAAAAAAAAAAAGAATAGAAACTGATCATTCACAAAACAGGAAATGCACATGGCTGGCATAATTTAAAATCATCTCTATGTTTGACACGGTGGCGTATGCTTGTAATCGCAGGACTTGGGAGGCTGAGACAAGAGGACCTCAGGTTTATGGACAGCATCAGCTATTTGTGAGACCCTCTGCAAAACAGTGAGACCCCATTTCAAGTAAAAGAATAAAAAATGAGGCTCCCGGGCGTGGTGGCGCACACTTGTAATCCCAGCATTTGGGAGGCTGAGACAGGAGGATCACGGTTCGCGGACAGCCTCAGCAACTTAGTGAAACCCTCTGCAACTTAGTGAGGCCCTGTTTCAAAATAAAGAATAAAAAATAAGGCAGGGGGTTAAGCTCAGAGGTCAAATGCCCCTGGGTTCCATCCTCAGACCTGCAAAATAAATAGATAGATAGATAGATGATAGATAGATCGATAAAAATAAAATAAAAAGAATGAGGCTGAGGGTATAGCTCGGAGGTAGAATGGCCCTGGATTCTGTCCCCAGTACTGGGGTGAATAAAAGCCTAACTAATAAGATCATCATCCCCTTCAATAATCAAATACATTTTTTAAAAATTAAGAGTTATAATATTTATTTTTTAAATAGAAGTTATAAACAATATGAATAAATGATACTATATATTTTGTTCTTATGTTTTCTCAGATGAGTTTGGAGGTTAACTTGAACGAAAACTAATCTGCCAGGTTACAGTGAAAGCAAGTCTCATACAAAATTTTCCCACACTTAACATTATTAAACATTAATTAGCAAGCAGGCCAAGAAACAACATTTACTCTGGTTTTACTGGAATGCCAGCTTTATCTTTTTATAGTATCACATCCTCCAAGCTACGTGGAAAATTAACTGAAGGCAGTACTTATGACAGCCTTCCAATAGAAGGACCTAATACACAAAGTCAGCCCCAGACAACTTAAAATATATTATTTTATATAACACTGAATGACAGGCCACAGCACCATTTAGGAATCAAGCTTTGGGCATTATTTTAAGAGTAAAGAGCATAGGCCCTGATGGTTTAGTATTCTCTGTGCATATGATTATTCTTACATGATTTTAACAAAGTATTTTTCCTGAAAACTTTTCATTTCATTAAGTAGTGAAATTATGCTTATCTACAAGTTGCCAGCTTCACTAATAAAAGCTAGCTTCTGATCATCACAGTGCTAGTTCTCTTATTGGTTGCTAATTGAGACACAAAAATACAAAATCATTTGTGAAGTCATCTGTGGAGTTTTGCTTTCCTAATGGATCTCCGGCTGGCTTTCCTTGGACTTTTGCACTGTTGATTAGCACCTGGGTTATTGCTTAACCTCATCTAAACTGTATTCTGTATAGTAAGGGAATAATGGACATTTAACACCAGATATGTTCTCTCCCCTTCTATATGCTCTATCTTCTATGCATTCCACATATCTGTGGAGATGACTGAAGTCCTACATAATTCTGGAAATACCCACAGTTGAAGTTACTCAGCCTAGTTCCATCAACACTGATTTTGTTTGGTAAATCATAGCAAATGACAAATTCTCCCAGCCAAAAGGAAATCCACAGTCTGTACAATTAATTATTTCTCTTTATAAAAATGTCTTGCAAACTCTGCTGAGAAGGATGATCTTGCTTTTAAGTATTTGATGGTTGTCTAATGTTTCACAACCTCAAACTTATTTCAATAGCCTTACCTCATCGCTGTTGGAGCCTAACAGGGTTAGAGCACAGCTTTGGCAAGGTACTCTGCATTGTTTACGATGCCACAGCTATTTGGCCATCCCCCATCCATCTCAGGCAGCTGCATCTCAGCCAGCAGCCAGCCGTGGGGAGAAGAACTTGGACTTCAAAGGTCTCAGTGCGGCTCATAAAAGATCAGGGAGATTGACCCAAGCCAAGATGAAGATTGTACATTTGGCAGTTATGTTTGGATATGATGACGAGATAATCCACAGAAACTCAGGATTAACTAAGAGGAAGTCTGGATTTAATAGACCCAGAGCAGGCTAAAAATAAATACAAAAGAAAACTGAAAATCTCCAAGGAAAAACAGTATGTCCCACCCATCACAGAGGGAGAAGAAAGGCTATGAAGCAAATAGTATCATTGCGAACTCAAAGACTTGACCACAGAAAATAAAAATGTTAAGCATTCAGAGAATGAAAAACGAAAAATGAGGGAAAGGGAATATATAAGATGGTTCCACTTGTTAAGGTAAGGAAGAGCGGGAGACATTGCAAAGGTCTGGGACACAGTTAATACTGGGAGAAGCTCTAAAGGTTTCAAAGGAAACCAGAATTCCCAGGAAAATATAGACCATAAACCAAGTGAAAACTGACCACAAGTTTTCAGTCATTTCAATGAGGGTAAATTTGAATATGAGTTCAAAGAACAATTAAATATCCAAAGTCCAAGTCTGTGCAACTTGGAACTCCTTTTATACCTAGGTGAGAGGCCTTTTGCAATTCCTGGATATGAAATTCATGGACTCTGGTGATTAGTATCTAGCTACAGAGATTATCCAATTTTACATTTATAACTGATTATACATTTATAACCACTCTGTTCCAAAAATAATATATAGTGCCTACAAAACAGTGAAATAGATACAAGACAATATTATAATGAAAATTAGAAATGAAAGAATTGAGACAAAAAGAAATGAGATAGTCCTTATGAAAAAAAAAAAGAATAAATAGCATGTAACTCTAACAACAAATCTGGAAATCTGGTAAGAATGATTTTCAACCTCTTTTTGCTATAATTAAAAATTTTCATAGACTACCTCCAAAATATAATGTCCACATAGCTCTTATCATAATTATACATGTACAAATAATCATTAATGAAACATGCAAACAATAAGCCAGAATGAGTTTAGTTAAGTGAAACTATATTTTTTGAATCAGTATATTCATATGAAAATATGCATAAACATGCAAATATTAGTTGTATTTTACCATCATCCATGATTACTATTGTGATCAAGCCTAGAATTTCCCCCCAGAGTTTCAAAAGCATCGTTTCATGACCTCGAGGATCCAGTGTGGTTGTTGAGATGTCTGATGACAACCTGATTCACTTTTATGACTCATAAATATGACGTTGCCCCTATATTCAAACCACAAAATTTACATACTTTTTAAAAGTCCTGTGTTCTTGAATTTCATATATCTGGAGCTCTTATTGGAAAATTATCTACTTTTTCGTTGCTAACTTCTGTTCCATTTTCCTTCTTACTTTTTTTCTTCTTCTAGAAATCCTAACAAGTCAATGCCTGGCTTCCTGGACTGAATTTTTATATTTCTTTTCTTGTTCTCTCTCTGTTGTCTTCTTCTTCTTCTTCTTCTTCTTCTTCTTCTTCTTCTTCTTCTTCTTCTTCTTCTTCTTCTTCTTCTTCTTCTCTCTCTCTCTCTCTCTCTCTCTCTTTCTCTCCCCCCTTTTTGGTGGTGGTGGTGGTGGTGGTGGTGGTGGTGGTGGTGGTAGTGTTTACTCTTATTCTGTGATTTTCCAAAATTTTACTTTATAACTCTACTGAACTTTTCTAATTATATCAACAAATAACTCATTTTTTATTCTCTGTATTGCTTTACTATTGTTTTACTATAGTTTCTTATTCTTGAAGGCAACATCTCTCATATTTTCATAAGGAAAATAATTAATTAGCATTGGAAGTTTGTTCTTTTCTTGGATTCTCCGTGTTTCTCCTAAGTGAATGCTCTTGTTTAGGTTGCTACTCCACGCTGCCACTTCTATTCATGTTTTTAAGAATAATCTCTGTCTTTAACAGGAAGAATACAGTGGATCAGGTTGGCTTTCTAAGATAGAAGTTTCCAGCTGGGCATGGTGGCGCACGCTTGTAACCCTCGTGCTTGGGAGGCGGAGACAGGAGGATCGCGCAGGTTCATAGCCAGCTGCGCTGGCTTAAGAGACCCTGTTTCCAAGTAAAAATATAAAAATAGGTCTTGGAGTGTAGCCCGGAGATAGAAGAGCTTCCAGGAACCCCAGTACCACAAAAAAAAAAAATTTTCCTCTACTGTTTCCCTCTTTTTTTCTATAATTAAAGATGATGTTTTCCACACAAAGATGGTAGAAGTTGTCACCTTCTAATGGGCATAAAGAAGAAGGTGTTTAGGCTGGAGGTAGTGGACACAGCCTCACGGTGCCCGAGAAGGGGAGGAAGCCTGATACTGAATGACCTGATGTTATACCTGCAGTTCCTGTGCTTTCTTAGAAAAGAGGCATTAGAGCCGGGCGTGGTGGAGCACGATTGTAATCCCCGCGCTTGGGAGGCTGAGACAGGAGGATCACACGGGTTCGAAGCCAGCCTCAGCTACTTAGTGAGGCTCTCAGCAACTTAGTGAGACCCTGTTTCCAAATAAAACATAAAATAGGGCTGGGAGTATAGCCCGGAGGTAGAAAGCCTCTGAGTTCCACCCCCAGGACCACAAAAAAAAAAAAAAAAAAAAAAGAAAGAAAGAAAGAAAGAAAGAAAGAAAGAAAGAAAGAAAGAAAGAAGAAAAGAGGCATTAGGTTGTTTTATTGTTATTCCTTTGCTTTTCATTGTTGTGACCTGAGACTCATGTGCTACAAACGAATGAGGTCTGTCTGTACCTTTAAATTATTTGGGATGCATTATGTAAAAGTTTTGCTCCTATATTTATTCTTTTGTTCCTGGAAATAAAAAAAAAATAGCTTAAGCATCTTTTAAGTGTTCTTGGAAAATATTAAGTAAAAAGTGAAATAAATGTTCCTATAAGCTAAAAATAAGTGTTATCTCAGGTGCAGGCACTAATTTATAGATTATTGATGTCCAACAGCCAAATCAAATGAATCTGAGCCGGAGTAGGAATAGCACCTGGTGGAAGATGAAGGAACCATCCTGGCTCTATGGATAAGGGCTCCAGGCATCATTTTGTGATTGAGCATCCCATGTTATAGTTGGTAGCATATTTTTGGCATTGCTAGTTACAAAACACCATTGCGTTTTCATAAACACACTTGATACTCAAAGCCACTAGAGTAAACTGTGTAACAACAGAATTGTCTTGACCTGAGTGAAATTTCTTCATATCATTTGAAAGAAAGAAGGATTACAGATGTCACTTTAACTTGGTTTTCTGCTAAAGATTACACATAGTATTTTAGAGCTCAGGACTTTTGAGGTATACTTATTTTCTGCACAGAAAGAACACAAACAAAAAAACATATATAGTTTTACAAATTGTTTTACTGTAAAATTTCTATGTATATCATGAAAACCCCTGCAAACATGTTATTTTTAAATATAAATCCACTGTATATTTTAGGATTTATCCCCCAATGTAATATGACTCTTCTACCTTAGGCAGTGAATCGTTTATATTCACTGATAGACTG
This sequence comes from Muscardinus avellanarius, assembly GCF_963383645.1. Lineage (NCBI taxonomy): Eukaryota > Metazoa > Chordata > Mammalia > Rodentia > Gliridae > Muscardinus > Muscardinus avellanarius. The sequence goes on along the minus strand of NC_137795.1, from coordinate 33,749,989 downwards.
CATGAGGAAAATGGCCTTCTTCAGAATGACTAATAAAAGACTACATCCTCTTTCCACCCCAGTCTACTGCATGTCTCCAAGACATTTTCCTCTACTGCTACAAGGGAAAAAAAGAGGAGTGGATTCCTATGAATTACCCTTTCATTCTTGAATTGATCAAATAAGAAACTTTCTCTCTCCCCCACCATGTAGTTCACATGCCATAAAATGTTCCCTTCCAAAGTGGACAATTGAGTGGTTTTTAATATACTCATAAAGTTCTTCAACAATTCTTGACCATTCCTATCACCCGCAAAACCAGTGTCCCTATCCACTAGCTGTCATCTCCTAATCTTCTTTCTTCTTCCCAGCCAATCACTGGAAATCACTAGTCTTCCTCTGTTTTCTGGACATTTCATATAAATTGCAACTATTTTTTATTTGTATGTGCTTTAAGGTGTATTACTGCAGGTATTAATACTACATTCCTTTTTATTGCCAAATATTTCCCTATTTGGATATATTATATCTTACTTATTTATTCATCAGTTTATGTCTATTTCAGTTGTTTCTAACTTTTGGTTATTATGAGTAGTACTACTTTTAAACACTTGTGTCTACATTTTTGTGTTGACATATGTTTTTGTGGACATATTCATAGGTTATACATGTATGCCTAGGGAGTTGCTAGGCCATGTGGTAATTCCTTGTTTAACTTTTTGAGAAACAGTTCTTTAGGATGAATTTTTCTACTACATCTACTTAACAAAGAAATATTTTAGTAATATTAGCAAAGAGAAACAAAAATGTTCTAGCATAAGTGTCTCATTAAGACAATATTCTGAAAATAATGCCATATATTAATTTTTTTCAATTTAAACAGAAGAATTATTACTGTGATATGAAAGTACAGTCAATTCTTTTCAAGTTTCTGTAGCTATAAGAAAGAGTTCTTTAGCATAAGCCTCTGTAAAAGCTAAAAAGGATCATTAGAGAATGTTTAAATCCATATTCAAAATTTCCTTTTAGGAGAGGTGAAATATTACATTTTCTAGATGATTAAAAATTTATAGATCTTTAAAGCCAGTGCAGAGATATACTTAAATATTCACATATAAATACAAATGTAGATATAGATAGATAGATAGAGATATATATTCTTAGAATTGATTGTTGTTATTTTACCATATTGTTCTCCTTTTATTACCAGCGTGTAGTGATATTTTTTTCTTTCATGAGTCATCAATATTCTTGGCTTGGGGATAGTGTCTAATGAGTGATGGTTATAAGGTAAAGAAGAAGAAATGTTCTATCTGCCCCGTAAGAAATGTGCTTTAGGGAAGAAAGAAATTTTCCCTTTCTGCAATATTGGAAGACTGAACATACTTTCACTTTTTTAGGTAAATCACAATTATAAAGTAGAAGGAAAATCTGAAAATTTACTATAAATTATGTTGTTGTTTCACAGTGTTGTTAATATAACAGGTAGAATTTACACAGCATCATTTTTTACTTTTTTGTGGGCTTTTTTCCTTCATTGTCAAATCAAGGGTAAAAGAGTTGTTTACTGTAGTGACATCTACAGGCACTTATAGAGAAAAACATCTTCAACTCTACAACTCACTGACCAGTCAGGAACTTGTACACATACAGCTGTCGCTAGTGCACTTTGTCTCAGTTATTGGAGTCTTAAAGGACATAAGTTTCTCTCTTCATCAAATGTTTATTCATCTTGACTAACCATTCCATCCCAGTCATATGTGTTCCATGAAAACGTCATACAACCACTGGGGTTTGATACAGGACTAAGCTAATGTAGTGTTTTCAATGAGTCCATCTATGCCATAGAACCCTTGCACAAATTATGCCTTTTATGGTCCTTGTATAGATAAGATGTGACTGCTGAAGTCTCTGTCTTACACACACACACACACATACATACACACATACATACATACATACTACTTTCATGCTTTCTAGCTATTGAAAATGGTGGACCTCATTCTTCTAAGACAAAACCAGTGGAGAGGGTGATGCACTTCTTGAAAGCTGTCTGCATTGTCAGGGTCAGAGACTACAGAAGATCGTTGGGTTGAGTGAACTTAAAAGAACTTCAACCAAGACAAGCTGTCACTACCACATCTGTATAACTGCAGCACAAGCAAGTGAAACTATGGAGTGGCAGGCACTACCTCAGCAGAAAAGCTCAGCATGAAATGGTTTAGCCAGAGAATACAAGACCAACAGCAAGGAGATGTGCAGATCAGAGATCAGGGGGAGGCAGGGTGCAGATGATGAGAAACACACAGTGGTGCCCTACCAGGGGAAGGGTGGCATCAGGAGCCTGCCGTGACAGAGGGGAGAACCCTGGGCAGCCAAGTAAGATATTACACAGCACTACTAAGTAAATGACACTCATTTGCTCTGTACTTCTGCATTTGCTCTGTGATGGGTTTGCAGGTGTATTCCATCAATCCCAGCCAGGCTGCACTTTTTAAAATAATAATAATAATAATTATTATTATTATTATTATTATTATTATTATTATTATTATATTTTGAGGAACTGAGGATTCAACCCAGAGGTTTTCTACCTCCGAGCTACACCACCATTCCTATTTTTTTTATTCTTTATTTTGAAACAGGGCATCACTACATTGTTGAAGGCCTCACTAAGTAGCTGAGGCTAACCTAGAACCTGCAGTCCTACTGTCTCAGTCTTCCAAGTACTGGGATTACAAGCATGTGTCATCATGCCTGGTCAGGCTGCACTTTTAATATCTAAAAAACAAACTTGAAAGTGAGCAAAAACAATTATTAGATATGAGGATAAATGTGTAACCGAGTTACAAAAATGGTAGAAGAAAAATAAAGCTATTTTCTAACTTTATACTACTAAGTCCAGCCAATTACTTGGTCCAGTTAGAATTTTTACTTTCTAATATATGTTTATTTTTCATATGTATTTACTTTTTTATTTTTAGCGGTACTAGAGATTGACCCCAGAGACATTTTACCTTTAAGCTGTACCCCAGCCTGATACTTGTTGTTTTGGGATGGGGTCTCACTAAGTTACTGCATGTTGGCCTTAAACCTGTGATACTCCTGCCTCAGCCTCCCAAGAAAGATTACAGGTATATACCACCATACCTGCCTCTATAATTTTTATTTTTTGATCATTAATCTAAATAGCATTAAGGAAAACATGAATAGAAAAATTAAAATAAAAGATATTTGCATCCATTTAACATTTCATTAAATTATCTCAAAGAACTTATTTATATTAAAGTATATTTAATTTGTTTATTTATAGTTTTCTTCATCATGTAGAATTTTGTTTAGTGAGAATAAAAGACCAAAACCTAGGAACGTTTCTAGACTTATTTTGCCCCTTCTACCAGACTTTTGATTTACCAAGTCTCCAAAGTTTTCAGTAGTTAATCTCTGTAAAATGTAGTGTCAGTGTCTGTGGGGCCTTCCTTCTGAGAAGGCTGGTTTATCTTTTCTGAGATCTCTGTGAGTTCCCTACCCTCACCCCATGAGGAAGTTCCCATGGCCAAAACGAGCTGCTGTGTCTCCAAAGGGCTTTCCTCGGAGACTGTCTTGCAGGCTGGCTTGCACTGGTCAGACATGAGGATTTTCAAATTTTACAAATATTTACTAAAAGGATTTAGAGATGCTTAGTTTTTATAGCTGCCTGTTAATGTGACTGCCACATTAACTGCCCAAAAAATAAAAGGGTTACTCATCACATCAGGTCATAAATGATGGAACACAAAAGGGCCCCTAGTAGATTATACAACCCCCTGTGGATCGTGAAACAGTGAAGGGAAGGATCCACGGAAATTTTTCTGGAATTTTTCTTCCATCCTAAATGAAATTAAATATGCTATAGGATACTGGAATATGGGTATAGGAGAATAAGTATTTTCAAGAACTAACTTACTGATTGCCAGCACAGGAAAGTGATAATGTATATCACATGAACATCCACTTTTTTGTTGTTTGCTACACAAGACGCCTAGCCATGCTACGGTGCCAGCCAGTAGCTTCTTCTCCCTCATCTCCACCAACCTCCCATTACCCAGCTTTGTTCACTAGGATTCAGAGAATCCCTGAGGTTCAAGGATACAATGGATAGGAAAGAAGGAAATCTTTATGTGCCTTTTACCCTGTCTCCCTTGGACAAATCATTGCCATGCCTTTACTACCATTAGACAGGAAGATTGGATCCAAGCCAGTGCCCACTAGAGGTGGGCAGAGTAAGAGTAGAGCATAGCCCTAGCTCGGTTGGGAAGTGAAGGGTTAACAACAAGAATCAGCACATCTCTCCACTGCCCCTTCCCAGGATTTCCTCTTTTCATCCTCCCACTCTGTCCGCACCCCATCCCAAGGGCATTCTTAAAAAGTTCTCCTAGGGAAAAAATAACCACCAACCCCCTAAACCAACCAAATTCATCAAAAGCATCACCCTCACACACTTCATTATGGAAGGAGCTAATGTGCCCCAGGCAACATGAGTTCTCAGCAAAGAGCAATGTGGCATCCTAGGAACACACTCATTAAAGGAAAAAGTAGAACGAAGAGACCAAAACCAAAATGTCAAAGCATATAAAATGTCCACAAAAAGACAGAAGAGCCTGAAAACAGAAGAAAGGGTGGGGAAAGTAATTTAAAGAAAAAAAAAAGATACAGATGCTACTATGAAAAAAGAATATTAAAAATAGTTAATAGCTTGATCTATCATCACAATAGATACAGATTAAAGACCCTGACATTAAGATGAAGCACTTGCTCAATCAAAGATGGCCATTTTATATTCCTCAAAGTATTGCTTAATCCATTTTAAGTAATCCTGTGACCTGATAATTCAATACAATCTCTTCCTTTCAGAAAACCATTTCTTCTTTCTGTTCAAATCATCGTCAAGCTACTTCCCCTTCCAATTCACTTTACTAATTTGAAAAGATAATCTACCAGGACCCAACATCTACTCCCACACAGAAGATTATATCAGTTTTAAGATACTAGGTTGGTGGTGGTCAGTGCCTGGCAACATTTATATAAATAAAATGTCAATACTAGTGATTGTCCTCAACCTAAGATGGTTTGATCTCCAAGTGTAATGATGTTTTCTTTTCCAGGAGTTAAAATCATCAGCAACCAACACCCTCAATTCTCCCCACGTCCCCTAGAAAAATAGCAAACACACTGCTAAATGAGTACAAATTACGAGTGAGATCAGCCAAGCACAGAAAGAGAAGGGACTTCTTTTCTCTAATATGCTCAGACTAGGGAGTGTTAGGGATACCAGATGGGCTCCAGACAATGGAGGAGAAACCTCACCAAAGCTAGAATGGAAGGATAGGAGAGAAAGAAGGCTAAGGGTTATTAATGGAGGAGCTACATCCGAATTTGTGTAAAAATTAAATATAGCATGATTAACCTGTACACTCATTGTTGGGAGGGGGTAAGGGGAGAGGGGAGGTGGAGGGAGGGTACCAAGCATAGTCTGAATTATGCCATTTTCAATATGCTCCACATAAAAATAAAAAATAAATTAAAAAAATACTAAATCCCTTTTCATCAGGAACCCTGTTACATAGATTTGGTATGTTCAAGGAAACATTTACACTGGTGGTTAAAAGCTCATTTCTCTAAAACTGGACACAATGGACCGCTCTAAGAATCTGAAATATGTATTTCTTTTTTTAATAACAGACACCCTTACATACTCTTTTATTCTAGAAGAAAATAATTTGGATGGGAACTGTATCCCGGTTCCACAGATAGCCTCAATACTAATTTAGATGCTATTACAGCAGGCTTCTACCACCCACTACCCACTTCTATAGTTTTTTTTCAGAGTAGCGGTTTGAATTATAAAATATTTTTTCAGAGACTATAGAATTTGAAATTATACCTCTAAAATTGTGGCATTAGATAAGACAAATAGCATTAATTGCCAGGCGTGGTGGCGCACGCTTGTAATCCCTGCGCTTGGGAGGCAGAGACAGGAGGATCGCGCTGGTTCGAAGCCAGCCTTGCTGGTTTAAGAGACCCTGTTTCCAAATATAAAATAGGTCTGGGAGTGTAGCCCGGATGTAGAAGGGCTTCCAGGAACCCCAGTGCCACCATAAATAAATAAATAAATAAATAAATAAATAAATAAATAATCACAGATATATTGAAAGTCATATGCACTAGCTTTCAATGCAGCCAATTGTAATCCCTAATTCACAGATAGATAATGATAGTACCTTAAATATGGAAATGTCTTTCTCCAGAGGAAACCTTCAAAAGTATTGGAAAAAGTACTAGAATACATGTCTTGGATAAGCAATTCATAGGAAGTGTAACCTGACCCAAATTTAATTCTGTCCTTTACAATCCATGTATAAAATGTAACTTCTACTACATATGAGCAAGTGGGTAGAAGAAATTACTCAGTATTAGGATGCTTCTACCAAAAAGACCTTGAAAATACATACATAATATACTTGGATGGTTTATGGACTTTGGGTAGAAATAACAGGGAAAATAAAGATTTGACTCTATTTGTGAGTTGAGTAAAATCTAAGAACCAATAGCACCATTCATTATATCGCAAAGATATAAAGAGGGGCCACTGCAGAATGATCAGCCATGCCTGCAACATGGGGAGACAACAGCCTGCCTCATTTGCTCAAGTATGGGCTTGACGATGCTCAAAACTAGCTATATATGGCATTTAAAATGCACACAGAACCTCAAAGGCCCTCAGTTGTTTTAAATCTTAAGATTACAATGAACTTAAAATATTTCTAGTAACCAAAGACATTTAAGAAATTAAAGATTTAAAAAGTTTAAAAATGAACAAAAGCTGGATACAACGTGAGCTTTCCTAGACTGTTTACATGACATGAAAATGACTGAAGAAGAAATGATGAGAAACAACAAAAAAAATTATCTCTGATAACCATCTCACTTCCTCTACAGTTACCTGGCTCAGTTCTTCAGTGAATTATAACCCGAACCTTCTAACAACAACAACAAAAAAACATGCTTTGATGTAATATACTTACGATCAGGCCTTGAAGAATTTATTAAATCAATGATAATGATTTAAAATTAAAAAGTCATAACGTATCAAAAAGTGTGGCAGCATGAATGAAAGTAATCAGAAACAGAAAATTTAAATATGCAGATTTCAGATATTAGAAATGTCTGCCTCCAAATGTCAAGTATGTGTTTTTATATGTTTTTAGAAATACCAAATGAATAAGAAAAATAACAGGCTGTTTTGACAGTGGAATAAGTAAAATTTCTAAAAATGAAAGTACATTTATATGAAAGTAAAAACTCAATGTATTGGTTAAATAACAAATTACATAGGGAAGGGGGCTGATAGAAAAATCTGAAGACATTTTCCAGAATATAGCATAAGCTAAAAGAAATATGGTAATGAATTAAAGAACATGAGAGATAAGATGAGAAGACCTGATATATCTCCTTTCTGTATTATTGTAATTCTAAACAGAAAATAAAAATTAGTATTAAAAGAGAAGTTAGCTGAGAATTCTGCAGAATTGGTGAAAAAAATTACTTTTACGAATTTCAGTAAGTTCTAATAAAAATAATGTGCATTGCAGATTGTTAAATAAGCAAAAGTCTAAGTATATTCAAAGATGAAATAATATTCATCAAAGGGAAGAAGCTACCTCATAGGTAAGCACCAAAAGCACTACACTGAATCAAAAGAGCCAAAATGAAGACTCTGCGGTACATAACTGGATTCATATTAAATACCAAAAAGGTAAACTTATAAAGAAAAGGCAGGTCAATGGTTGCCTGGTGCTGGGGCTGAGAGCAGAGATTACATGCAAATGGGCCTAGGGAAGGTTTTAAAATAATGGAAATGTTAGCCAGGCGTGGGAGCACATGCTTGTAATTTCAGCATTTGGGAGGCTGAGACAGGAGGATCACTTAGGTTTGAAGCCAGCTTGTTCAGTGAATCCCTTTGCAACTCAGTACTTATAAATATAAGTATAAATATTTATATTTATTTACATTTGTCCCTAGTAATGCAAAAAATGGAAATATTAAAAAAACTGGATTGTGGTGATAAATGTACAGGTCTAAATTTACTAAAATCACTGAATTGTGCCCTTAGAAAGAGATAAGGTGAGTCCTGTAAGTAAGGGAATAGAAGAAAATATAGAAAACAAGTATGAACCAAGAAATACATATGGACTAGCTAAATAAATATAAGTAAAACACAATTAATATTAGATATTACTAGATCTGTGATCATTCAAAATCATTAGTAATCATTAAAACACCAGGGGAAGCCGGGCATGGTGGTGCACTCTTGTAATTCCAGCATTCAAGAGGCAGAGACCAGATCGCAGTTTGCAGACAGCTTCAGCTACTTAGCAAGGCCCTTCGCAACTCAGTGAGATCCTGTTTCAAAAAATAAAAAGATTTTAAAAATAGGGCTGGGGATGTAGCTCAGAGGTACAATGTGCCTCTCCATCCCCAGTACTGCAAAATAAATAAAGAAATAAAACAAAACAAAACAAAACAAAAAACACCAGGGGGATACAGAAGTTCTAAACTTGTACACAACCAATAATACAGAACCAAAATATACAAAGCAAAAATTTATAGAACTACAGATTGATAATCAATAAATCCACTTCCATAATGGTAGACCTAAAGAATACCCTCAGTAATTAATAAATTAAGCATGTAAAATTATCAACCAGAATAATTTGTTATTTTAATACTATGGACATATAAAATCTATTATACTTAATAAATTTATTGCATGGAAGAAATAGTTATTATAAAACAAGCCTTAAAACACTTCAAAATATTGATATTATGCAGACCACAGTATCTGACTTCAATATGATGATGCAGAGATCATTAGAAAACCATCATATATAAGAAAATTTAAGAAAAATTAGAAACAAAAGTCAAATGAAAGTGAAAATATTTAGAGCAGGAAGATAATGAAGTGCAACGGTATATATCAAAACCTGAGGAATATTTCTAGACCAGAGAGATTTATATTTATCTCAGAGACTATGGCTATCTGAGATAATGCAATAGAGAGTTTTGAAAATTAATAAACTAAACAACCAACTTTGCATAATAAACAAAACCCAAAGAAAATATAAAAAAGAAACTAATGATTTAAGAACAGAAATTAATTAAATAAAAAATTCAGTAGAGACAGATGTTAAAACATTCTTTTTGAAAAGGCTAATAAATAGAAAAGCTATGATGAGACTAATCTAATAAACAAGGAAGAAATTCACAAACATTAAGAATAAGAAGGACATAAACACAAAGATTAAAAGGACAGTCTAAGCAATCTAATATCATTCAACTAAAAAAGTTAACTAAAATGAATAAATTTTTAGAAAATAATTTAAAATGAACAAAGTCCCAAATTCACTTGCACATTATTGTACCTAAATGATATATGAGCAAATCAAATCAAGAAATGAATATAAAAGACTAAACATCATGACAAATTTGGGTTATCCCAGAAATGGGAGGTTGGTATTAAATAAAATTAAAAATCAAAATATTACCACATTACAGGAGAGAAATCAGACAATCATTCCAACAGAAACCATGAAAAAAAAGCATTGGATGACAGTAGTAGCTATATATGATTTTTTTAAAAGTCTTAGCCAACCAGAAATAGAGAGGAAATTGAAAGTGAGTCTACAGAAGCATATGGCAAATAGAGTACTTGGTGGCAAAATATTAAAACTTTTTTTTTTGCAGTACTGGGGGTTGAACCCAGGGGCATTCTACCTCCAAGCTACACCCCCAAGGCTTATTTTTATTTATTTATTTATTTTATTGGTGCACTGTATTCATACATCATAGTGGGATACAAACTTTTGTAGACATACATGCACACATAGCCCAGTCAGCCCCCACCCGATCCCCACCCCATTCCCTCCCCATCCCTCCTCCCATGCTTGGCTTAGTGGTTGACATCTAGTATTATAGTAATTTATCCAAAATTAAAAATGATAATCTCACATAACAGTATCATTTGTCTCATACCAAACTTTTGATGACTTAAAGATAACATTTCAATATTGCTTTTTGCTTTTTTTCTTACCAGAGAATATTTTTTTCTGTTTTTTTTTTAGGTGAAACTATCATATATTTATATATTTATTTTTCAGAAAAAAATCTATCCTAGTATGGAATATGGATTCTAGATACCCAAAACGATCTTGAAAAAGAACAAAGCTAGAAGATATATATTTTCTGATTTCAAACCATATAAAGCTACAATAATTGAAACAGTGTAGTACTGTTCTAAAGGCAGATATATAAAACATTGGAATTGAATACAAGCCTAGAGCTAAATTGTTCCCTATATTATCAAGTTATTTTTGACAAGGTTTCCACGAACATTTGGTGGTGGAAATAATAATCTTTTAACTAAATATTGTTGAAAAATAATAGTTACATGGAAAAGAATAAAATTGGACCCTTACCTAATCCCATATACAAGTATTAACTCAAAATAGATAAAAGACCTAAATATAAATCTTAAGACTATAAACTTTTAGAAGAAAATCTGGGTCATAAAACCTCACAACATTGAAATTGGCAGTGATTTCTTGGATATGATTTCAATGGCACAGGCAACAGAAGAGTATACAAACTCCCTAAAAAATAAAAAAAATATATTGTATATCCAAAGACAATGTAAACAGAGTTAAAAGTTACTAATAGAATTGGATCAAATATTTCCAAATGCTATATCTGAAGGTATATTAATATTCCAACTAGAAATACTAAAAATTAACAACAATAAAGGCAAACAATACAATTTAGAGATAGGTATAAGACTAACATAAATAATGAATCTCCACAGATAACTAATCTTAGTTGTCTGTTGGATGGAAAATCTTGTTTCTCTGGTTCTGGTGTGTGTTACCTATTTCTTCTTTGTAGTTAATCTCTTTGAGTATTTTCTCTAGTGCTGGTTTTGGAGACATAAATTCCTTCAGTTTCTGTTTGTCATGGAAGCTTCTTATTTTTCCATCTAATTTGATAGAAAGTTTTGCTGGGTAGAAAATTTTTGGCTGGAAGTTGTTTTCTTTCAGAGTTTGGAATATGTTACTCCAAGCCCTTCTGGCTCTCATGACTTGGTTTGGGAAGTCTGGAGTAATTCTAATTGGTTTGCCTCCGAATGTCACTTGGCCCTTTGTTTTTGTTGCCTTTAAGATTCTCTGCTTGGCTTCCACAGTGGTCATTTTGACAATTATGTGGAGTGGGGATCCTCTTCTCCGATCCTGTCTAAAGGGAGTTCTATAAGTTTCCTGGACCTGTGTATCAACCTCTTGCTCTATGTTTGGAAAATTTTCTGCTATTACTTCCTTGAAGAAATTGTTGATCCCTTTGGTATCACTTTCTTTTCCCTCCTCTATTCCAATTATTCTTAGGTTAGCTCTCTTAAAATGGGCCCATATTTCTTCAATGTCAGATTCCTGCTGTCGGATAATTTTTTTCTAGATTAGAAACTATGCATTCATTTTTGGAATGATCATCTTCTAAGAGCGAGATTCTGTTCTCCATGTGTTCTAATCGGTTGTTAGTGCTTTGAATTGAGGCCTTTACTTCATTAATTGCATCCTTTATCTCTTTTTGGCTCTCTCTGAGTTCTTTTCGAAGCACCTCTATTATTTCTACAGTTATTTTCCTGATTTGATCTTCTAGAAATCTCTGATTTTCTGTTTTATCGGGTTCTGATGTTGTGGGGTTGTGGGCATTCATTGCTCCAGTGTTATTCCTCTTTCCCATGATTTTGGAAGTTTGTGCCTTCTCTTGGTTCTTCCCTTGGGTCACAATGACTTCACTTAAGGTGCTCTGGATCTCGAGTCAGTAGTATCTCAGACCCCACTACTCCTTTACTGGGTTGTATCACAGAGTCTCCGACCCAGGGAGTCGATAGAGGCTGCTTTAAACTATGGGGGGTGCCAGGTTGCACGTTCTCCTATGGTGTGATATCTCTGCCACCGCCACTCCCTCACTGGGTCAAGTCCCAGGAAGTACAGTACTGGGATTTCTCCTCTGTGGCCCGCAATTTGACTCACTGTTTTTGAGTTCGCAGATGTAGCTGTACTGGACTCGTTGAATTCACTGCTGCTGCCGCCGGTGACAATATGGCGCCGTTGCTACGCCCTCGGCCGTGAGGCTGGCTTATTTCTTTTTGGTTTTGAATTCCACTCTGAGTTCTTGCAGTGTGTGCTGAGCTCAGCCACTGGGAGCTTTAGATGTTCCCTGCGCTGAAAAATCCCGCCTGGCTGTTCTGCAGCGGCTCACCTCTGCTTGCTGTAGCCATCCGGTGAACTCGCCGCTTCCGCCAGCAGTATGGCGCTGCTGCTGCGTCCTCGGGCGTGAGGCCGGTGTATCTCCTCTGTGGCTCTGAGCTCTGTTCTCAGTCCGCTTTCTCTCTGGAGCCTGGTGATTTTTTTGTTTCTCTGGTGATGGTGTTTTCTGGCTATGAAAGGTGCTGATTTTGTGGTAATGGAGATTGGTTGTTAGCGGAGCTCTTAAGCCCCGCTTTTCTCGGTCGCCATCTTCCCGGAAGTCTCTTTTTTTTTTTAATTCTTTATTTTGAAACAGGGTTTCATTGAGTTACAAAGGGCCTCACTAAGTAGCGATTCTCCTGTCTCAGCCTCTCAAATGCTCGTATTATAAAGGTGTGCCACCATGTCCAGCTCGAAAGCATTCTTTTCATAAGAGTAAGAACAAAACAGATGTCCCAGCTATCATCCCACAGAGCTAGCAGCTGCCAGGCACTTCAGCTGTGCCAAGCAGGTTCTAAGTACTTTGTGTTTCAGCAATGGCTAGTGTGGTGGAATCATGACCCCCACCCTCATAGATGCACCATCAGTTCTTGGTGCATCTCATAGATGCATCTCGTAGATGCACCAAGAACTGACTTCTTTTCTGGTGACACATGGATACTACTAACATCTCTGAGGAAGCTGTTAAGCAATTACTACCATCTCCCAGGGATCTCAGAAAAACAAAGTGAACTTTGTTTATTGAGCAAGATTAGCAATGAAGGGAGGTCTGGGGAAGGAAACAGACCAAATAATGCTATGTGCAATATGTAAGAATATGCATGTATAAGTCTCTATTTAGAATTACAATGCACCAATTAAAAATTCTTTTTAGAAAGATTAGCAGTGTAATGTTTCAGATGAGCTGACAGTATGCCCTTTGGAATTAGACTGGCTTCATTTTCTAGAAACACTGATAGCAATCTACTTTATAGCAAGACACTGAGGGAAATGTTGACTGTGTGTGGTCAGTACTTTCTGGCCCTTTAAGGAAAACAGCATAAAACAGCAAAGTGTTGTACCTCCTTTGTAGCAGTATCTTTTAAAATATCTCAAAGGAAGTCATATGCAAACACAACTGCTTAAATTGAAGGCAGCCCAGGAGCTGGTTATCTGATTTTTTCTTCTTCTACTATATCCCACTATCTAGTCCCACAAATACAAGGAGCCCTGATATAAAGAAAGAGAAGAAAGAACTGAGGGGAAAGAGTGATTCAAGGAGTTAAGAAAAAGTAAAGCAACTATTTTTTCTTAACTTAACCTTTATAAAGTTGGATATCACAGATGCAAGGAAATGTGTCATATTTCATGGGTTCAATAAACATGTGCCGAGCACCTATGATTCACCAGGCACCATGGTAAGTGCTGGGTACAGGGATTTAAAAAGGCATGTGATGCTCCTTTGAGGGATTTTGAGCTTCGTGGAAATTAGAGGCATATGTGTGCTCCTCCCGGCAATTGAAATAAGTGTTTCACAGACTTCTGAATGCAGATCAAAAGACTTTTTAAAAATGTGTGAGTACTACATGTAAAAATGTTAACACCAAAATGAATTTTCTGTTAATATTATAAATCTATGCTTGGTTTCTGATGAAGAGAAACATAAGAAAAAGAAACTAGACTACCTCAAAATTAATAATTTGAAGAATAATTTTAAAAAGACTCATTTTGAAGTAGGAAAACATACCGATACTAATTTGGAGGGGGGTATATATAATATGATGCCACAACTGAAGGTCTTTCTAAAAAGCTGGATGTTTTGTCACCAACATTTTTCAAGTTCAGCTGACATATTGGCTTGGCAAATTGAGCCTCAGCTTCTCAACTCAGACTGACTGAAGAGAGCTGTCATGCCTAAAGGGAAAACAATGACCAAAGACAAAAGAAGGGGGTGTCTACCCTGGTCTTATTATCATTCCCTAAAAGAAAGAAGTTTGCCAAGTTGCAGGGCTTGTCCTAAGTTTAAGCTAAGAACAGCTGAAGTGTATTGAGCACTTACTATATGTCGGCTCTATGATAAGCACTTGATTCATAGCATTCTCTTTCAATCTAAGAGTGTAGATTTTATCCTGACAAACGTCTGTATGTAAATTCTGGTCAAATCATTTTGCTTTCTGTTCATTGGCCGCTGTGGCACTCAGTCATCCTGTCATCAGAAGGTAGATCTGAAATTAATTTATGTCACAAAGCTCTACTCATACCTGCCTTTCCCCAAACATCCTGTGAATAGCTGGGGTGGGGCCAGCGGCCCACAGTTGCTACCTAACTTTTCCTGTCCCTCTCTAATGAGTCTTGCACGAGTCTAGCTAAAGATAAGATATCCTTTCACGTTAACTATGAGACATTTTTAAGAGGGAGACTTTAGTAACAAAAAAGAATCACAAAGATGGGGATATCATATTCGTGTAAAAACAGTTTTATAAGCATTAACTAAAATCTCAGAGTATATTTCCTTGAACCAGTAATTTTCATGCCTGTTTTCTTTCCTAGTTTAACCTAAACAGCAATTTTGCACAGAAATGGATAATAAGAATATTCAACAAATTGCATATGGTAGCCTGAAATTTTGAAACAATCTAAATTTCAAAAAAAGGAACAATAGAGAATTTTACTAGGGATATAATAATAGGTAGCTTTTAAAAATAATATTATAAAAGAGAGGGTCTCAACCTTAGAATTATTGCCATTTTGACTAAATAGCTCTTAATTTTTTTGAACATTCTTTGGTCTCACAGGTAGACCCATTGGGGTCCTGCTATGGGTCACCTTTTCTGTGGCACTTCAGTGTGAAATTCCCAGATTATTGATTATCAAGAAGGTTAAGAAGATGTGCTACTAAAATATGGAAGCAATAAATGGTCAATAATATGAAATTTTGCCTAGTTTTCAGTCTACTCAAGTTGGCCCCAACATCGACTTGGGGCTATTCCAGCTTAAATGAGTTCTTCAAAGCTAGTTCACTAGAATAAACCACTTCATTTGGAAATTCTATCTAAATGTAAATCTCCAAAAATATTCCCCACATATAAAATATTTACTCCAAAATAGCCAAGTTTCCAGGGATGTCACCTGGAAGAAGCTGTGGTAAGTAACTTTCTGCTAAATAACCTTCAAAACAAAGACTCTTAGATTTTTTTCATTGTTGTTCTTATTTTCTTTTGAGGCAAAACTCTTCTCAATTTATTATTACCAAAAAAGACATTATTTTTACTTATATCCCATATAAATGTAAAAGTCCTATTTACCCACGAGAATAATACGTATGTGTTAGATTTGTGTAATTTTTACAAGACAGGCTAGGAGATTGTGGTAACTATCATATTGCTCTTAGATTTGAGAATCTTCATGAGAATCATGAAGATTCTCAAAAAATATTTCTAGAGTGGATTTGATATTTACAGACTCTTGTGGGCTAGTTCCTAACAAAGTATTAAGAAGCTTCACAGAAGTGCATGTGGACAATTCCAAATGACACAGGAAGAAAGGTGCCGGGCTCCCTGAGCCACTGACATAGGGTAGCATATTCTCTCTAGGAAGATATCATTGGTTATGTGGGTTGGGGGAGGGGTGTTTTGTTTTTGTTTGAGGGGTTAGGTAAAGAGAGGGATGAAAGAAGAAAGATGAAAGCTGAGAAGAATCAGTAAAAGCGATGTTATTTGTTTGTTTGTTTGTAATGCTGTTAGAAGAGCAAGCGATGCTCAGGGAAGCCAAGTCATTACCCTGCTCCTTTTCAAAGAATTAAATGTGGAGATGAACACAAAGAATGCTCTCTCCATCTGCCAAGAGAGACATTTTTTCCCCCTGCCAAGTTTGAAGAGTAGAATTAAGGGCAGTAAGTATTTGTAGATCTCACTCTTATCTCTTTCTAATCTTCTGTTCTGGCCTGGATTATGTGATATTTTCTTTTTAAGTATTGAATGCTGAATGTAATCTTCTGGATAGCTCCATGTAGACTGGTTAAAAAAGAGACAGGAAAACCTAGCTTTGCTCACTTTGAGGAAAGCAGAGTAACCTTTTAGGAGAGAGATGGGAGGCAGTAGGAGGAGCTAAACCCTGCCGGGTAGGTTGTACTTAGTAGGGTTCTCTGCTCCTTCTCAATTAGTTCTAAACCTTCTCATTCCTTAAAAAGATTGACATAATAATTCATTGAATGCTAATGCTTTGGACCATGACACATAGGATAAAACAAACAACACACACGCGCGCGCGCGCACACACACGCACGCACACACACGCGCGCACACGCGCGCACACACACACACACGCACACACACACACACACGTAAATATCCACACTCTAAAAAACTAACCAAGAAAACCATATAAATCCCTAGACCCTGCAAGTCACACATTTGTGATGACATGCTGAAAATCAGTCATGATTAAAGTTTCAGAAGGCCCTGAGAGGCCAGTATTGTCCTCCTCTCCTCCTGTTCTAGCATCCTCAGGTGTATCCCCACGAGGAAAACATCCAGTTCCTTGACAAATTAATTATGAAGCAAAAAAAATTAAATTTATTAGCAAACAAAATAAAAAAGTGAGTTTGCAGATTATTTAGCAGTGTGAAACACTAAAAATTTTCCCTTTAAAAAAAAAAAAAAGAAAGAAAAAAGAAGGTACAAGCCACATGTCCCAGTAACCAGGTCATCTATAGCATCCCTTAAGGATCTCCATCTTCCACAAAAATATGCTTTCATATTACTCCATGAATAACCTGTTCGCCTACCTACTTTTCCATAGAATGTCACAGTTTAAAACCCCTTTGATTTTTTTTAGCAACCATCTTCTTTGCTCCACTACAACTTTATATTGATCTCTTTTTATGACTTGTTCAGAATAAGAAAAAAATTACTTCTGATGTTATAAAGCAATTTGGGAATTTAGAAGCTTCTCTAAGTCAAACACCAAATACCCTTTCTTAGTTTACACTCTCCGGATCGCCTTCTCCACAAAGTGATAGGAGCTGTGGCCAATTTCCCATCATTGCTGTCCCTATCAAAGTCCATCTAAGTATTGGAACACCAGCCATAGGTCTTTCAGTAACAAAAAATTAATTAGATCAATTAGAAATTCTACCATGAAAAAATACTAACATGCTAGTTAACCAACTTTGAGTTAAATAGACTTTGACTACATTGCCCTGCGTCTGCTTCTCTATAAATGATGATAATGAGTTATATGAGAATCAAACAAGGTATGTAGAATCCTTCTGGTGCAGGATCTAAAAATCTAGTAGGCACTCAATAAATGCCAGTTTACATTAACTTAGTTCTTCCTCTAATTTCTCTTTCTCCATCCCTATTTAGGGTTAAAGTTCCATTTGCAGATTGTGATTCTTATCTGGATGAGGTTTGGGCTGCCTTCTATCATGTCTTTTATGTGGGTTTTTTTTTTGTTATGAAATATTTTTACTGTCAGATGTTGCTAAGCAATTTTTCTTCTGGCTCTATTTATTTAATTCTAGTACAAACAAAAATATGGCCAAATAGTTTGGTTTTCATGAGTGTTACTTCTCCACCAAAGTAAATATGTTCTACTTTTGTGTAAAAAAAAAAATTAAAAAAAAAACTTATGATGTAGTTCCAGACCTTCACAGAGCTCAGGTAATAATAAAAATGACAGCTTAAGAATTTTTCTATTGTTAGTACGCATACATGGAGAATGAATTACAATAATAGATGGAATACAATTGAAAATCCTCCAAATTGCTGGGCGTGGTGGCTCACTCTTGTAATCCCAGCATTCGGGAGGCTGAGACTGGAGGATTGCAGTTAGCAGACAGCCTCAGTTACTTAGTGAGGCCCTCTGCAACTCAGTGAGACCCGGTTTCAAAATAAAAAATAAAAAATAGGGCAGGGGCTGTAGCTCAGAGGTCAAATGCCCCTGGGTTCCATCCCTAGACCCACACACAAAACAAACAAACAAACAAAAAATCCCTCCAAATTAATCAAAGGGGAAGAAATATATTTCAAGTTATAGGCAACAAAAAAGAGGTGTGACTTATTCTGGGAATTCTTTCTCTATTTAAATAGTATATGTAAAATATGAGTCTTAATTTTCAGGGAAAATTGATATACCATATGTGGGCAGAACACAATAGCTGGTAAATTAAATTAACTACTTTGATTAATAATCTCCTAATGTTTTAAAAATATGTATCATTCTGGACTAAAAACTAGCAAATGCTTACCAGTGGGATAATAAAACTAAGAAATGCTAGGCTAAGGGTGTTGACTTCATATGATTTTAAAATACTTAATTTTGACTTTTTTCTGATTTCTAGATTATTATTATCTGATTTTATTACACAGACTATGGAATGTTGCCAGGATTTCTGGTATTGGTAAAAAAAAAAAAGAAAAGAAAGAAAAAAAGAAAGGAACGTTATTTAAAGTAATGGGATTCAGAACAATTTTCTTTAATCCAAAACTAATTTCAAGGGTAGATTTCTGTCAGATTCCACCCTATTTTATAGTCACATTAAAATGCCAGAGGACTTTGTAGATCATGTGATGCTGCCAGGGTTAAACTTTCAGAGACCGGGAGAAGGGCCACAGAGCCGAGAACTACACTGCTTTTGTCATTGGCAGGAGTGAATGAGAGGGGAATTCAGTGAAGATGGCCTGCGTCCAAGTCCACAGTCAATCTTCTCTTCAGTTGAAAGTGAGGATTGTAATGAAGGGTTTGGAAGGAACGAGGTTGGTGAATCTCACAGAAGAGTTTTTGAGATATTCTTATTACACAAAAAGCTTTTGAGTGAAGAAATGGGCTTTCATATGGGATGGGCTCCATTAGCTATTTTACTCATTTCCAGTAAGTAGTCCTCAGAAATGAACAATGCCTCTAAGTGAACAATTGCAGTGTTTCAACACACCCAAGGCTAACCAGGGAGGGAGAATGAATTATGATGAAAGTCTGTGATATTATGACCTTTCCCATGACCATAATTGATGGATGTCCCCCTGAAACACTTTGCAGGGCTCTCGATATATTTAGAAATGTGCCTTTGACTCATTATACCCATAATTTGGCAGTGAACAGGGGTAATGACCGCAGGGGTCGACTCACTGCCCGGAGACGGGACTCTTTCATGTAGAATCACCTTCTGCAGAATGTACAGTTGCCTCATCTGGAAATTTTACAGGCTAGGTTTAGAGCTTTGTAAGCCAAGATCTACTTTTCATCAGAATAAATATTCAAAGCTGATTAAGGTCAAAATATTTTGGCATCTATTCTGATTTGAATAAAGTAAAAAATGCTTTAAAAAGGTTTTTACTTAAAAGTTTAGACTGACCTCTAGACTCTACCTGCTATATAAAAATGTACAAACAATGCCACTCCTACCCAGTAAAGCAGAAAGGGTGCGATGTTCTACAAATCTTGATTTTATTGAACCTAGAGAACTGAGAAAGCATGTTATCCAAGTAAGTGAATGACCAAGAAAAGATGAGTGTCTTGAAGGGAGGAAGAGATGTGTGCAAGGTCTTACTAATAAGACAAAAAGGGAGCCAGGGCTGCCATACAAGTTGGTAAGGCAAATTCAGTTAACATTTTTAAAAAATGCTTAAGTTTCAAGAGTGAGCCAGTATGGAACTATAGAAGTCCTGAGGGTATGGTTTAGATAAGATTTTCCATTTCCCCAAAGGCCCATGTGCTCAAGGTATGGTCCCCATCTTGGGAGGTGGTGAAACCTGTAAGAGGTGGGCTTAGTGGCAGATGAGATTTTAGGTTACTGGGACATGCTGTCAAAGGAAATAGTAGGATCCTAGTCTCTTCTTTCTATCTCTTAACACCTATTCATGAGATGATTAATCTTCAAGTGTCATACACTTTCCTATAATGTTCTGTCTCACCATAAGCCCCAAGGCAAAAAGTCCACTGACCAAGAACTGAAACTTTCAAAACTGTGAGCCAAAATAAATCTTTCTTCTTTATAAGTTGATTATCTCAAGTATTTTGTTATAGTAACCAAAAGGTGACTGGTACATGAGAATTACATATACAGGAAGAATTCATACCATCTCAGCAATTGTTCTTTATGACTCTTCACTAATAAAACATAGAAGACTTCTTCCTCCTATGTTAGCAATAATGAAATAACAGTCTACCACTGCAGAAGTGACAAAAATGGAAACAAACTGCCTCTGAAGACCAGGTATACAGAGATGGTCTAATGATGTGAGCAGAGCAGTAATATTAAAAGAAACCACTTGTCAAACCAGATTCCACCCTGAGCACACAGTAATGCTAGAGAAATTTGAAGTCAAAGGTAGAGTAAATGAAACCCATTAAAAACAAAATTACCCAAACCCAAATCAAATGAGTAGAATGACCTAACACTATAATAACAGTCCAGAAACTGATGGGTAAGACAAATTCAGTTAACATTTTTTAAAAATGCTTAAGTTTCAAGAGTGAGCCAGTATGGAACTATAGAAGTCCTGAGGGTATGGTATAGATAAGATTTTCCAATTTTCAGGCATAAATATGAATTTCTTATTCTCAATATCCTACACCTGATATTCAGCTTTCAGTTTAAAAAATATAGGACATACAAAAAAAAAAGAGACTCCCAAACTAATGTATGTGTATCTATATTCATAGCCGTACAATTCACCATTGCCAAACAATGGAACCAGCCAAGATGTCCATAAACAGATAAATGGATTACAAAACTGTGGGATATGTACACAATGGAATTTTACTCAGCCATAAAAAAAACACAATTGCATCATTTACAGGGAAATGGATGGAACTGGAGAACATTATGCTAAGTGAGATTAGTCAGTCAAAATAATAAGAAATCGGATGCTTTCTCTAATATGTGAAAGCTAAGGAGAAATGGGCCATAGGAGGAACTCTAGATGAAAAACGAAATCCTATAGAGGAGAAAATAATGCAACCTAACTGAGGGGATATGAGGGAGGAATAAGGAAACTCTTTAAAGCACATAATGTACTTAAACATACTGAAGTCAATCACTAAGCCAAGATTTGGAAGGAGAGATGGGGAGGGAATGGGGTAAGTATTGGGTATGGGCTAACTGGGTAATGTGTGCATGTTTGTCTATACAAGTTCTTTACCCCCTTATGATGTATGAATACAATGCACCAATAAAAAAGTTAAAAAATAGACTCACTTGTAATAGAAAAAAATAACAACAAAAAAAGATGACTCATATGTTGAGCCATAATATTGTGAATTTTAAGTCAATATTTAAAAAAAAACATGTTAAAGGGTTAGGTTCAATGAAGAATCAATGGAGTTATAATCTGGATTATTAAAGGATCAATAAAAATGAAACGCCTCTAAGTAGACAGAAAAAGAGAAGAGCAGGGAAGGAGAGTAAAAGAAAGAAATACCCATAGGTCTTGACATATACTTTCAAGGCTCACTCAAGAAGAAACATATGACCTAAGTATAAATTTTCATCTAAAGCTTTCCAACAAGGGAAGTATCCAAACCAGATGGATACAGTGGTATATTTTATCAAAAAACCAAGATAATATGAGTTTTACACAAAATCTTCCAAAACCTAGAAGAGAAAATTTTTCACCTCATTTTATGAGGTCAACATTACCATGACACCAAAACCAAATGAAGAAATTACAACAAATAGAAAACTATAAGTCAATATTTCTTATTGATAAAGACAAAAATCCTCAACAAAGTTCTGGCAAACTAAATCCAGCAACATATACACAAAGGATAATACATAATGACCAAAGGGGATTTCAACTGGAAATATGAAGCTGTTTCATCATTAGGAAATCAGTGAAGAGGAAAAACCATTCAGTTATCTCAACAAATTCACAGAAATCATTTGACAAAATTCAATAGCCATTAGTACTAAAAACTTACAGCCAAGGAGAGAAAAAAAAGAAATTTTTTAGCATAACAAAGTCATCTATGAAAAGAATGCAACATTGTACTTAATATAAAAAATTACATTTATTTCTAAAAAATCACAAAAAATGTCAAGATGTTTCTTCTCACCACTCTGTTAAGCATGGTATTAGAAACTATAGCCAGTGCAATAAGATGAAAAAAAACCCCAAAAGCATGCAAGTTTAAACAGGAGAAAAAAAATACTTTGCAGATTCTACTAGAATTTATAAGTGAGTTTAATATCACTTAATAAAATATACAAGGCCTCACCTCTCGGCAGGCTCTGATCCTGGCCTCACTGGCCCTGGCACCAGCCTCACCCCTTGGCAGGCTCCAATCCCAGTCTCAGAGGCCCCAGCACCAGCCTTGCCTCATGGCAAGCCCTGATCCCGGCCTCGCTGGCCCCGGCACCAGCCTCACCCCTAGGCAGTCCTCCATCCCAGCCTCAGAGGCCCCAGCACCAGCCTTGCCTCACAGCAGGCTCCGATCCCAGCCTCTCTGGCCCCAGCACCGGCCTCACCCCTCAGCAGGCTCTGACCCCAGCCTCGAAGGTCCCAGCACTGGCCTTGCCTCAGGGCAGGCTCCAATTCTGGCCATGCTGGCCCCGGCTATGGCCTCACCCTTCAACAGGCTCCAATACTGGCCTCAGAGGCCCCAGCAAGAGCCTTGCCTCATGGCAGGCTCCAATCCCTGCCTTGGAGGCTCCAGCACCGGCCATGCCTCATGGCAGACTCTGATCTACAAGGCCAATTTTTAAATGAATTTTATTTTTTTGTGTGTGGTACTGGAGATGGAACCCAGAGGCATTCTACCTCCAAGCTATGCCCCTAGCCCTATTTTTTTATTTTTTATTTTGAAATAGGGTTTTACTGAGTTGCAAAGAGCCTCACTAAGTAACTGAGGCTGGCTATGAACCATGATCCTCCTGTCTCAGCCTCCCAAATGCTGGGATTACAAGCATGTGCCACCACACCTGGCTAATGAATTTTATTTTTATGTATTTATAATATTAATTATATTTAATAGTAAAACTTTAAGATATATTTATAATTTCACATAAGTATGTAATTCTTAGGTATAGATGTAACAAAATCTAATCTACATCTGTATATTTAAAAGTACAAAATCTAATGGATAACATAAAAGAAGGCCTAAATAAATGTAGAGTTATATCATGTTCATATACTAGAAAACTCACTTCTTGTAAGATATCATTCTTCCCAATTTAATCTACAGGCTTGAATACAATTCCTAATGCTAAGCTTGGTGATATATGCCTGTATCTAAGTACTTGGGAGGCTGAGACAGGAGGATCATAGGTTCAAGACCAGACTCAGCAACTTAGTGAGACTCCCTGCAATTTAGTAAGAACTTGTTTCAAAATAAGACAATAAAATTGGCTTAAAGGTAGAATGTCCTTAAGTTCATTTCCCAGTGCCCCCCAAAATATAAATACATACTACATACATATATACATATATGCATACATACATACATATATACATACATACATACAATCCTAAACAAAATCTTACTGGAAATTCTAGAAAAAATTCAAGTGAACCAAAATAACCAAAAAAAAATTTGATAAAGAAGGAAAAGATTAGAGTACTCACACTGTGTATTCTCAAAGCTTTCTATAAAACAACAGTAATCAAAGTATATCAATTATAAAAATAGATATATAATTCAATGGAACAAAATAGAATACAGAATTTTACCAAAAAAAATGTTCAAAAGATGCAAAAGAAATTCAAAAATAAAAATAGATGTTTTTCAGCAAATGGTATTATAAAATTAGAGAGCAATATCCAAAAACTCCATATATGCAAAAATTAAAAAAGATCATAGTCATTATGTAAAACTTTAAGCCATAATACACAAAAAACATAGGGTAAAATATTTGTGATCTTAGATTAAAGAGTGACTTTTTTTTGTTGGTGGTGGTACTGAGGTTCCTGGAAGCCCGTCTACCTCTGGGCTACACTCCCAGACCAATTTTATATTTTTTTTATTTGGAAACAGGGTCTCTTAAGCCAGTGAGGCTGGATCTGAACCAGGGCGAGCCTCTTGTCTCTGCCTCCCAAGCGCGGGGATTACAAGTGTGCACCACCACGCCTGGCCAAAGAGTGACTTTTTAGATACAAAATCAAGTGAATATTTCACCTAATAAAAAAAATGTAGCATCTGGGTTTGAGGCCAGCTTCAGCTACTTAGCGAAAACGTTTGCAACTCAATGAGACTCTGTTTCAAAATAAAGAATAAAAAGTAGGGCTAGGGATTAAGATTGGAGATAGAATGCCCCTGGTTCCATTCACAGTACTGCAAAATAATAGAATTTATTAAAATATAAAACTTCTGCCACTCGGGAGGCAGAGACAGGAGGATTGAACAGGTGTGAAGCCAGCCTCTCTGGGTTAAGAGACCCTGTTTCCAAGTAAATAAAATATAAAAATGGGTCTGGGAGTGTAGCCCAGAAGTAAAAGGGATTCCAGGAACCCCAATACATACATATATATATATATATATATATATATGTATGTATGTATGTATATATAATCTTCTGTCTTTCTAAGTAGTTTGTTAAGAAAATAAAAATACAACCAAGTGACCTGGATACAATATTATTGAAAGACATATGAAAGAGTGATATCGGCAAGAAGACAGAGGAATTATCCTCTCAGTCCCCATCCACCTACAGAAATACTGTTTTGGGGAGTGTCTTCTCCATGAACAGAAGGTTTGGTAGGAGACTTGGAACCCAGGTAGGAGTTTGTGAAACCCTTTTGTGCCCCAAACCAAGAAAGCTACTTTGAGAAGGCAGGCCTTCCTTGAGCAGCATGCACACCACTGTGGCCCAGCCACAGTCCTTTGCCCCACAGGCCCAGCAACTGCCCCATTTAATCAGAGAGCAGGAGCCAAGACCACCTGCACCAGTGGAAACAGGCCTGCTGATGTGGACCCACCTGTGCCCATGAATATAGCTGTAAGACCTGAAACAGAGTAAAGAGCCCAGAAATGCCTCCATGCAAGGCTGTTTCAGTTATGCAAAAATTAGTAAGTTCTTGAGATGTGTTTAATTTTTAATATGTCAGTTATCCTGTATCCTGTATCTTTTCCTTAAACCTCTCAAAATTAAATTTTAAAAAACTTTAAAAGGGCGCCGGGCGTGGTGGCACACGCTTGTAATCCTCGCGCTTGGGAGGCGGAGACAGGAGGATCGCACAGGTTCGAAGCCAGCCACGCGTGCTGGCTTAGGAGACCCTGTTTCCAAATAAAAATGTAAAAATAGGTCTGGGAGTGTAGCCCGGAGGTAGAAGGGCTTCCAGGAACCACAGTACCACAAAAAAAAAAAAAATTTAAAAGGGCAAAATATTTTATCAGACACTTCACCAAAGATATACAAATGGTAAACACATGAAGAGATATTCAACATCATTACTTGTTAGAAAAAACACAAGGTATAACATTGTCCTCATACTGAATGTATTAAAATTTTAAAAACAGTGATAATGTCAATAGTGCAAAGACGACAAGCACCTCGAATTCTCATGCATTGCTGGTGAGATGTCAAAAAACACAGCTCCTTTGGGAAGCGGTATTGCTGTTTCTTAGGAGTTAAACACATAATTAAAATAAATCCATCGGCCGGGCCTGGTGGCGCACGCTTGTAATCCCTGTACTTGGGAGACAGAGACAGGAGGATCGTGCAGGTTCAAAGCCAGCCTCACTGGCTTAAGAGACCTTGTTTCCAAATAAAAGTATAAAATAGGTCTGGGAGTGTAGCCCGGAGGTAGAAGGATTTCCAGGAACCCCGTACTACTAAAAAATAATAATAAATAAATAAACAAATCCATTGATCTTACTCTGACTTTTACCCCCCACAAAATGAAAGCTTATGTTCATGTTCTTCCAAAAACTGAATATTTGTAGTGGTTTTATTCCTAAACTTCAAGAATTGGTAACATCCCAGTTATCCTTCAGCTGGTGAATTCACAACAGCCACACAATGGGAGAATATGGATGATTAAGGAAGAACCAGGAAAAACCATTAAAATGCTTACCAAGAATGAACTTCTATAGTACTATGGAGACAGAACTCAGATACAAAAGGCCTTTTATTATATTTATTATATATGCCAATTTAGAAAAGGCAAAATTATAGGAACCAAACACAGATCAGTGAGTGCCAGGCACTGAGCATAGGATTAAAGTGTTGACTAACCAGTACTGGGGCCTCGAGGCCAGGATAAGAGCCTGCTGAGGGGTTAGGCCGGTGCTGGGGCCAGCGAGGCCGGCATCGGAGCCTGCCTTGAGGCAAGGCCGGTACTGGGGCCTCCGAGGCCAGGATAAGAGCCTGCCGAGGGGTTAGGCCGGTGCTGGGGCCAGCAAGGCCGGCATCGGAGCCTGCCGTGAGGCAAGGCCGGTACCGGGGCCTCCGAGGCCAGGATAAGAGCCTGCCGAGGGGTTAGGCCGGTGCTGGGGCCAGCGAGGCCAGCATCGGAGCCTGCCTTGAGGCATGACCAGTGCTGGGGCCTCCGAGGCTGGGATCAGAGCCTGCCGAGGGGTTAGGCCGGTGCTGGCGCCAGTGAGGCCGGCATCGGAGCCTGCCTTGAGGCAAGGCCGGTACTGGGGCCTCCGAGGCCAGGATAAGAGCCTGCCGAGGGGTTAGGCCGGTGCTGGGGCCAGCGAGGCCGGCATCGGAGCCTGCCGTGAGGCAAGGCCGGTACTGGGGCCTCCGAGGCCAGGATAAGAGCCTGCCGAGGGGTTAGGTCGGTGCTGGGGCCAGCGAGGCCGGCATCGGAGCCTGCCTTGAGGCATGACCAGTGCTGGGGCCTCCGAGGCTGGGATCGGAGCCTGCCGAGGGGTTAGGCTGGTGCTGGGGCCAGTGAGGCCGGCATCGGAGCCTGCCTTGAGGCAAGGCCAGTACTGGGGCCTCCGAGGCCAGGATAAGAGCCTGTCGAGGGGTTAGGCCGGTGCTGGGGCCAGTGAGGCCGGCATCGGAGCCTGCCTTGAGGCAAGGCCGGTACTGGGGCCTCCAAATCCATGATCGGAGCCTGCCAAGGGGTTAGGCCGGTGCTGGGGCCAGCGAGGCCGGCATCGGAGCCTGCCTTGAGGCAAGGCCAGTACTGGGGCCTCTGAGGCCAGGATAAGAGCCTGCCGAGGGGTTAGGCCGGTGCTGGGGCCAGCGAGGCCGGCATCGGAGCCTGCCTTGAGGCAAGGCCAGTACTGGGGCCTCTGAGGCCAGGATAAGAGCCTGCCGAGGGGTTAGGTCGGTGCTGGGGCCAGCGAGGCCGGCATCGGAGCCTGCCTTGCGGCATGACCAGTGCTGGGGCCTCCGAGGCTGGGATCGGAGCCTGCCAAGGGGTTAGGCTGGTGCTGGGGCCAACGAGGCCGGCATTGGAGCCTGCCATGAGGCTAGGCCGGTTTCTGGCCTCCGAGGCCGGGATTGGAATCCTGCCAAGGGGTTAGACCGGTGCAGGGGCCAATGGCCAGCATCGGAGCCTGGCGTGAGGCAAGTTCACTCCTGCGGCCTCCAAGGCTGGGACCAAAGCCAGCTTAGGGGTTAGACCAGTTCAGGGGCCAGCAAGACCAGAACTGGGGTCTCCCATGAGGCAAGGCCGCTGCTTGAGCCAGCGAGGTCTGGATCAGTCCACTGAGTAGCCAGGCCACTACTGGGACCATCAAGAGTGGGATTGGTACTTGCAACGCAGCATGCACAGAGAAATATCGCAGAAAATATAAATCAGACGCTTCTCTTAATCAGCAATAACTAGGAGGAAAAGGGCAACAGGAAGAGGTTGAGCTATAGAAAGGGCCCTATAGTGAAGCAACTAATATGACCAATCAGAGGGTATGTAATACTGGAGGACGGAGCCTCTTTAAAACGCAGGAGGTACATAAACAAATGTATCAAAGTAAATCACCAAAGAAGTGTGGGATGGAGGGAGGGGGAGGGAATGGGATGGGGGCTGGAGGAGGACTAATTGGATGATGTGTGCTTGTATATCCTCTCAAGTCTTGTACTCCAATGTGATTGATATATGACTACAATGCACCAATTTAAAAATAAATTAATTAAAAAAAATAAAAATAAAAATAAATAAAAAAAATAAAGTGTTGACTAAAAGCACAAATGAATTTGGGGAATGGGGCTTTTGAAACTGTTCTAGATTTTAATTTGTGAAAATAGACAAAATGATATACTGAAAAGGATGCATTGTGTGTACAAGTGAGTGTGTGTTAAATTATATCTCCCTAAAACTGACCATCCCAGCCAGGCGTGGCGGCGCACGCTTGTAATCCCTGCACTTGGGAGGCGGAGACAGGAGGATCGCGCTGGTTCGAAGCCAGCCTCGCTGGCTTAAGAGACCCTGTTTCCAAATAAAAAAATATAGAAAAATAGGTGTGGGAGTGTAGCCCAGAGGTAGAAGGGTTTCCAGGAACCCCAGTACCACACACACACACACACACACACAAAAAAAAAATCTGACCATCCCACATGCACACACAAATCTGTGGGAATGAGCTAAAAGGCTTTGAGATTATTAATTATTTCATTTAAATCTAGCATTTCAATATTAATCAAGATAGAGCAAGAGAAAGAAACTATTCTAACAGAATCAATTATGTGATACAGACTGTGACAAAGACTGATTCAGTGTGTTGGTGATAAAGCTAAATTTCCTGGTGCCCATCATCTCCCTCTCCCAAAGAGTTGTGATCACAAGATAGCTTTTGTTCTCTTAAACTCTCTGAGGCATCCCTCATCACCCAGGCAGTCATTTCCATACAGCTTGGTTTGCCCCCTGCCTTAACCCCACCGCCATCCAAGTCTGGTTTTCTTCTCTGTTCTCTGCTTCCCCCAACCTGCACTCAGCACAATCTACAGGTATCCTCAGTTTCCTATATAAAGTTCCTTTGACCTTTGCGGTATCTGAAATTTGAACTGTTTTGAGGACACTGCTTCCTCTGAAGCCTTTTAATGGGATTACTGTTTTATCTCTCAAACCCTAGACTACCAGGCCTATTGATAGAGCAGTTGCTCTTCCTGCTACTTAATTCTGCTTCCAAATTATTATTCTCAATGAAAACATCCAGGAGTTTGAAAGTTATACCTGACATTGCAGCACCCACTACTCATTGTTGTAATCTTCTACAGAAATCCATCTGATCACTCCTCTCCACCCTCACCCTCATCTCATTCCTCCAAATGGACTATGCATGTTTCTATCAAAGCCCAGCCCTCCACTTGTGAATCATCTCAGTTCAGTCCAGCTCACACTCCAAAGGATGTCACTCTTGCCATTGGCTGCTACCACTGTTGGAAAAAGTCAACATTCCATGAACCATCTGAACATGATCAACTCTCAATTTCCTCTGCAAGGATTAGACACTTTATGCATTCTTCCTGTGTATCCGGTCTTTTTTCTACCCCATACTCTCCACTTCTCTTTGACTTGCCACTGTGAAACCATCTGATCATTTCTTGATCAGGGATACATTGCATCCGTTGATATCTAACTTTCTTGCACTTCACTCAATAAATTTTTGATTTTCAGGTTTCATGGACTTCATTAAATACATTGCTACAGTCCATAAGCTCTCCCAGGTAAGCATGGCCTGGTGCCACATGGTAACTTTGCTACCAATGGTCTAGCTCACCAGGGTCTGGTTTCCTTTATCTTCAACACACAAAGGTTAGCCTAATCCTGTGGAGGAAATACAGTAGTGAGCTGAGAGTAAGAACCTCTAAGGACAAGAAATAGCTGCAGTGTAGCTTTGACAGTTACAAGAAATAAAAGTGTTTCTACTTAGAAAACGTCTTATTAAGATATCAAAAACTAGTGTATACTCAGGCATGGTGGCACACACTTGTAATCCCAGTACTAGGGAGGCCGAGACAGGAGAATTGCCAGCCTCAGCTACTTAGTGAGGCCCTCCGCAACTTAATGAGACCCTGTTTCAAAAAATAAAGAATAAAAAAATAGGGCTGGGAGTGTACATTGGATTCTCTTAATTTCAGAGGAGACAAAAAATTACTTTAAAATTTATCATTAAGTGAAAAGTATCAGATTTTTTTTCTTCTTCTAGAAAACCTGACAACATACTTGTCTTGGTTGGGTAACTTCTTTGGAAGCCTTCCTTTAGTAGAATGAGTCAGCTAGCATTTTGCTTTCTTCAGAACTCATATATTTTAGAAAGAATAAATAAATAAAAGTATTTCTAGCATTGCTGACTCAAAGTAGAAACTAAAATAATATGACTGCAAATGATGCTTAGTATATTCATGCTGACTCTTCAGCTTCAGTTTGGGTGGTTAGAATTTGGTTTGGGTGTGGTACTGATGTTTTAGAGTTCAGGTTCCATTCGGTTCAAAGATGCTCCTCATTCGAGCCCAGGAGCTGTTCTCTACAAGGCACACCACTTGCTTCTGTTCTCCCTTCCAAGAGCCACTGCATTAGAACTCACCCTGAATGAGTTTGAAAGACATAAAGCTTCCTGCCCTGAAGCCAGTGACATTTGTAAAAAATGAATATACTCCTATGTATTTCAACTGACTTTCCAAATGGAACACTGAAACAAGATGCTGTTTATTCAGTTCAAATTTAGAGCCAAGTTGTGTGTCAATATCAATTCTTAATTTCTGAGAACAAGTTTAGCCATAACATGTGGTTCATGAATCAATATATCAAATTTGACTAATATATTTGCTTTAAGTGGGGAGCAAGATGCTTAGCAATCAAATCCCAACTTTGGAAGGAGCTAAATGAATTAGATTCTATGCCGTTTCCTTAATTAAGATGAATCAAAGTTGGTAAATAAACTTTCTGGGTTGCTTAATACCTCCCAAATAATAATGTGAAGGCACTGGTAAGGCAGGTTAAAATACTTTCATAAGCAGGAAGCAATTGAGAACTTCCTCTGTGGGATGAACTCTTGATAATTCCCTTGGAAAACTTTATCTTAACATCTTTCACCTTCCTTTGCCTTGCTCTCTTCCAGCGTTTTAAAATATACCAAATTTGGCTTTCTACTAATAGTTAGGAAACAGAGTTGGGAAAATCATTACAGGGTAGCCTTTTTATTGTTTATATGGTAAACAGTTCTTTATCTGTTTGCCATATAAACAACTTTGCTGAAGAGTTGACAAGATACATTGCGTAGGCACAGAGAAATACCATATCATTCTTTTGGCAGGATTTGTACAGTGATTAAGGTCTTGGGAACCAGGAAAGTCATGTCTATTTTGGTACCACTTGTTTAATCCAACCCTACAGCTAACAGAGAATCACCCTCTTTGTGTAAATGTTTGCTTCGTTGGAAATTCTCAAGCAGAAATTGGTAGTATACATGCTTCAAGGAGCAGCATTAAATCAAGTGTGATAAACAATTGCTAGGCGATATTTGGCCTGGCCAAAGTCTTCCAAAGAAACCTATGCAACAATAGAACAACACATTTTGGCATCTATGCACTGGGAAGGTCTGTAAAAAAGCAAATCAGAGATCATTCAATTAACCAGTTCATCTGAATAATAGGGCCTAGTAGTATAGATGGATTAATGGTTAGACAAATATTGAATCTCTACTACTTTTCTGTGGTGTAGGCTCTGTTGATGAATCATGAATGTTTGATATTCTTTCCCAGCAATTACAAAACACACTTGGAACTCTTCTGGAAATTAGCTTTGATCTTATTTGAAGTCATATGCCAATATTTTTGACCTTTGTGACATCAGCTGTTATAGCCTCCAGGCTATTAGAGAGATGAAACTAATCAGGCAGAATTAGTAGCAAAAGAAGTTTCAACCTGGCACAATAGTGTGTTCAAGAAGCCTGTACGAACTGGGTTTTCTACAGATGAGTCAGAAGAACAGAGCCAACATCTGAGGGTGGCTTAAGGCTGTGTCACTTTCTCATGGTGTCCATCTAGAAACCTCAAAGATATACGCTAACAAAGGGGCCGATTCCATGGGACAAAAATTTCACTTGGAATAACTTCTTAGCACTGACTTCAAGCCACATGAAAATTATGACTTCTTTTGGAATTTGATTCTATGTCTGTGGTCTGATTCATAAGTATTATTAAATATTTACCAGGAATCTCAGGCAGTTTCTTAATATTTGTTAATCATAGATAATGTTATTTCACTAACAACTCAATAAACTTCATTAAATTTGTACATGGTCAGTCTCCCTACCTGACGCTACTAACCCATCCTAGTAGAGTAAATATTTGCTCTGCATTTGTCTATGCCAAGCTCTATGGTATCCTCTAATCTAAATCTTTTTTGTAAATAAGGTGTGCCCTCAAGAGGATGAAAGAGCAGTCTTGTCATCTTTCTTTCTATTGGCCTTTAAATAAAAGGTTCATATCACCAGAAAAACAGAACACTTTTGACCACTATCCCAGCAGAAAGTTTTGTTTTTGTTTGTTTGTTTGTATTTATTTATTTATTTATTTTGGTAGTAGGTTTGAACTCAGGGACATTTTACCTCTGAGCTACACCCCAGCCCCCTCCCCCTTCCCCTTCCCCTTGTTTTGGAAATAAGATCTCTAAGTTGCCAAGGTTGGTCTTGAACCTGTAAACTTCTTGTCACAGTCTCCCAAATACTTGGATTATAGACATACGCCATCATACCTGGCTAGGAGTTATCTATAAGAAATATTCCCAAATCGAATCAAGCCTTGCTGGCAGAGATCTTGAATTGGGCTGTTGGTGTATCTCTAGTAGGGCACTCCATGCCTGAAGGGTGTATCTTTCTCCACATTGTTTTTTCGTCGTAACAATTTTTATAAAGGTGCCAATATCTTTCCCAGAATATGCATTTCTAGATGTACATCTAGATCCTGACTTTCATGATTAATCTTACCCTGAATCAGCAACACTGTTGGTAAGTCCTCCAAGATGGTCACTGTCACCTGCACAAACACATCACTAAAAATGACCTCAGATGACTTCACTTTGCACAGAGTAGAAAGCTTCATGCGAGGGATCACTTTTCCTTTTTTTATTTTTTATTTTTTTGTGGGTCTGGGGATGGAACCCAGGGGCATTTGACCTCTGAGCTACACCCCCTGCCCTATTTTTTATTATTTATTTTGAAATCGGGTCTCACTGAGTTGCAGGGGCCTCACTAAGTAACTGAGGCTGTCCGCGAACCGCGATCCTCCAGTCTCAGCTTCCCGAATGCTGGGATTACAAGCGTGCGCCACCACGCCCGGCTATGACTATGTTTCTGACTAAACACTAAAAGCCACCTTCCTCACACTGATATTAAATTTCTGTAAAGAAGATAAAGCAATTGTCATATAACTTCCATAACATAGTGTGTAGTAAGCATCTTAACTGTCTGCTATCATCATTATTATTTGTCTACTTCCATAAAATACTTCAGAATATTTTATTTTATTCAATTAATTAATGCATTATTTAATTTTTTTTATGATCCTGGGGATTGAACCCAGGGGCATTCTACCTCCCAGCTACACCCCTTGCCTGATTTTTTATTCTTTATTTTGAAACAGGGTCTCATTAAGTTGTAGAGGGCCTCACTAAGTAGCTGAGGCTGGCTGAGAGCCAGATCTTCCTGTCTCAGCCTCCCAAGACTGGGATTACAAGTGTGTGCCACCACGCCCAGCTAGAATATTTTAAAGTGATGTAAATGTTTACTTATGTATAAATGAGTAGCATAAGTTTCTTTTTTTTTTTTTTGCAGTACTAAAAAATGAAACTCAAGGGCATTCTGCCTCTGAGCTACGCCCGTCTTATTTTTTAATTCTTTATATTGAAGCAGAGTCTCACTGAGTTGCAAAAGGCCTAAGTAGCTGAGGCTGTCCGCAAACCACGATCCTCCTTTCTCAGCCTCCCAAATGCTGGGATCACAAGCCTGCACCACCATGCCCGGCTCATAAGTACGTTTTAGAGAATATATTTTGGCAGAGGAAAAGAGAAAAAAGGTTGAATTACATTTACTGGGAATTGCTATATTCCAGACTCTGCATGAGGTGCTTTTAATCCCTGCAAACATGGTAAACTGTAGATAAAGTTGTTTTTATTTTAGAAATGAATGAACTCAGTCTCAAAGGAGTTAAGCAACTTGCTCAAAGTTTATAGCTGGTAAACAGTAAGTTTGGGATCCAAGTAAATCATTTTAGCAAAGCAGCACAGCTTGAAGCAGCAAAGGGGATTGTGCTATATTTGGGGGGGGATAGGGGAGTACTGGGGATTCCTTGAATCAGAAATGAGGACTGAGCCGGGTGTGGTGGCGCACGCTTGTAAGCCCCGCTTTTGGGAGGCAAAGACAGGAGGATCGTGCAGGTTCTAAGCCAGCCACGCTGGCTTCAGAGACCCTGTTTCCAAATTAAAAAAAAAAATTAAAAAAAATAATATATGTCTGGGAGTGTAGCCTGGAGGAAGAAGGGCTTCCAGGAACCCCAGTACCACCAAAAAAAAAAAAAAAGAAAGAAAGAAAGAAAAGAAAAGAGGACTGAGATTACATACACACACACACACACATAGTGTGTGTGTGTGTGTGTGTGTGTGTGTGTGTGTAAAGTACTAGATATTGAGCCTAGGGCCTCACACATGCTAGTCAAGTGCTCTACCACTGGTGTGTGTGTGTGTGTGTGTGTGTGTAAAGTACTAGATATTGAGCCTAGGGCCTCACACATGCTAGTCAAGTGCTCTACCACTGAGCTACATGTGATATATATTTTTTAAAAGCACATAAACACACAAAATCTAAAAAAAGGTTTATGAGAGCCGGAAGTGATGAATCAGAAAACACTAAAAAATTTTCTACCTAATGTTTGGGTAAAGAATGAAATGGAGAATATTTAAACATTTTGTCCCAGGTCAAAATATATTTAACAGAATTTCTCCTTGTTGTTTTTCTCATATTAACTAAATATGCCTCTACTATCTTGTACCCCATTAAGATACATGGCTACTGAAAGGCTCCATTTAGAAAAAAAATCATAAGCCCCTAGCAGCTAGCTAATAGCTAAAACAGCCAGCTAATAGTTAAAAAGAAAAAGTATATTTTACTGCAGCTTACATCTTAGGAATGTAAGATATGCGATAAGCCCACCCCATCTTATCTATACTGTCTGGGCCAGAGCGCCTTGACCCGGGAGCTTACTGACTACACCTGGTATTTTATCTAACACTTGACTACAGAATGTACTTTTCAAATGATTTTGTAATTTTCTGTAAACGCATGCAATTTAGCCCAAAACCCCCTAACTAATGGTCTTTTCCCTATAAATACCCTCAGTTTCAGTGGCTCGGGGCCGAACTCCTATATGAGTCGGCCCCAGTGCACTGGCTCCTTAATAAACCTTTATCTTTTGCTCATTGCATCAAGGACGTAGTCTCTCATGGTACTTGACGTCGCTTATCCCGAGGTTGATTGAGGGTTTCCCCTCGGCGGGGGTCTTATACTACAATGCACCAATACAAATAAATAAATAAATAAATAAAGATAAAATATAAAAAATTAAAGGAAGAAAATATATTTGTGTATATGCACAGGTACATGTATGACAAATTAGACTATTAGTTCTTTTAAAAAGGATAGGTTGAGCTTAGCACAATGGCACACACTTGTAATCTCAGCTACTTGGGAGACTGAGGCAAAAAGATCACAAGTTCTAAGCCAGCCTGAGCAACATAGAGAGACCCTGTATCAAAAATATAAATGGTGGGGCATGTAGCTCAGTGATAGAACACTTGTCTAGCATGCACAAGGCCCTGGGTTAAATTCCTAGTACCACAATAAATAAGTAAGTAAGTAAATAAATAAATAAATAAATAAAAACCGGTAAATAGGTTAGCCAGGTATGGTGGCACATGATTGTAATCCCTGCGCTTGGGAGGCAAAGACAGGAGGATCACACAGGTTCGAAGCCAGTGTCTCTGGCTTAAGAGACCCTGTTTCCTAATTTAAAAAAAATTTTATATATATATATATATATATATATGGAAGTGTAGCCCAGAGGTAGAAGGGTTTCCAGGAACCCCAGTACCACCACCAAAAAAAAAAGAATAAATAGGCTGAACTCATAAATTTTTCTCTGTATTAAAATAAACATTTCAGTAAGACTATATTAAGAGTGAAAGAAGTCATAAATGACATCATTTCTGGGTTTTAAATAATGACTAATCACTAAGATCCAGGTCAGCCCGCACCTACTTCTCATCATGTCAAGTCCTCTCACCCGTTTCCTCTTTGCCAATAACCAGGATTTTTTTGTTTGTTTGTTTGCTTTTTGTTTTTTTTTGACAAAAGAGTCCAGGGTACTTAGGAAAGTAAAATTAACCCCAAAATACTTCCTGAAACATTAACCAAAAATGACGTCTTAAGTCTCCAAATGACTTGCATTGTCCTAATTTTCCAGGCTTCGCCCATGACCACAAAAATGAATGGGGCATTGGCACAAACATGTGAAGGGCAAAGCTGCGACATGAAGTGAAAATGCATGACTCACCTGCAATGACAAAAGAAGCAGGGCTGGAAAAGATGACGCTGCCCTACAACAATATTTCAAGTTAGACACAGGAACTTGTCTGCTTTGGCTTTGGGGTCATGAAATGCCACATCAAAGGAATGCTGGAGAACCCGTGGGCTATGGATGACCTAACTCCACAATTCAATTAATCTCAGGTCCATGACATAATAAGGGGTCTCAATCTTGGCTGCATAACAGAATCACCTGTTGATGTTGTTTTGTTATTGTTGTTGTTGACACAATGTTGATGCCTGAGCTCCAACACTAGAGATTTGGTTTAAGTGATATGGAGGCCAAGCACTGGTATTTTTTCAAGCTCTCTAGATGATTTTAATGTGAGCCTATTGCATTAAATGCATTAAGCCTATTTTGTGTGTACTACCCTGTTAGGATGTATGAAATGGGTTTAGAAGTTGTGTAATCCTGGAGGGCTAAGGATGTAGCTCAGTGATGTAGGTAGATTTCCTAGCATGCACAAGGCCCTGGATTTCTCAGTCCAACAAAATTAAAGAAAATAATATACAAGGTTTGTCCTCCAGGGTTCTAGAAATGCCATCAGAGCTATTTAACCTGTGAGAATCTGGGCACATTGAAATTTCCTGCAATTCAGTTTCCACATCTCTAAAGGGGAGCTCAGTATACCTTTTAAGTAATTGTTTTAACACTGAACTAATATCATCATGTTTCAAAATAAATGTCTGTAACCCAAGAAACTTTATTTTTCATCAATCATTTTTGACTCATGTGTTTAGAATGAAGAATGAATGTCACTTTTAATTAAAATAGCTCTTAAATATAAAGGCATTATTTATTTGGCCAATTTAACTTGAAGTATGGCTAAAAATTCCAAAACTGCTTGAAAGTAGGGAAATACTATTAGCTCCTCTTTCTTCTATCTTTATATCTTCAAATTAAAAAAACAGTGGGGTAGACTGAGATGTTTGTTAATTTTATCTACTTTATTACTGACCAGGTAATCCTTTATCATAATCCAACATCATATCTGATATCAAAACTCCTAAGATGCCACTCTTGATAACAATGAAAGGCTCCATTTAGAAAAAAAAATCATAAGCCCCTAGCAGCCAGCTAATAGTTAAAAAGAAAAGTATATTTTACTGCAGCTTACAGCTTAGGAATGTAAAATGTGCGATAAGCCCACCCCATCTTATCTATACTGTCTGGGTCAGAGCGCCTTGACCCGGGAGCTTACTGACTGCACCTGGTATTTTATCTAACACTTGACTACAGAATGTACTTTTCAAATGATTTTGTAATTTTCTGTAAACGCATGCAATTTAGCCCAAAACCCCCTAACTAATGGTCTTTTCCCTATAAATACCCTCAGTTTCAGTGGCTCGGGGCCGAACTCCTATATGAGTCGGCCCCAGTGCACTGGCTCCTTAATAAACTTTTACCTTTTGCTTTTGCATCAAGGAGATTAAAGTTTCTCGTGCGTTCTTGCTATTGTCGCTTATCCCGAGGCTGATTGAGGGTCTCCCCTCGGCGGGGGTCTTTCAACAACAAAACCTTAAACTTTCTTCCCTGTTTTATTGAGAAATTCATGTCATTTTGTTGTGAGGTTAGAGGAGGAATTTAACTTGCAGCTTTTATCTCCAGTGTGTTAGTATAATTTCTAAGTGTTTATTATATGTTTCTTAAAATTATTTTCAAATATTTATTTTGCCATTCTGATACCTGGAAGATGGAACACAGACTTATGAACCAAACTTTGCTATCTATTCATTACCAAAAACTAAAATCAAGTGAAGCTGGGCATGGTGGCCCAATGCTTGTAATCCCCGCGCTTGGGAGGCGGAGACAGGAGGATCGCGCAAGTTCTAAGCCAGCCGCACGCACTGGTTTAGAAGACCCTGTTTCCAAATAAAATGTAAAAATAGGTCTGGGAGTGTAGCCCGGAGGTAGAAGGGCTTCCAGGAACCCCAGTACCATGAGAGGGGGGGGGGGGGAGACACTATTTCCAAATAAAAAAGTATTAAAAAAAAAATAGGTCTGGGAGTGTAGCCTGTATGTAGAAGGGTTTACAGGAACCCCAGTACCACCAAAAAAAAAAAAAAAAAAAACTAAAATCAAGTGAAAATGCCAATATTTCCTGTGTAAGTACTGCATAGCTTAAATTTAACAGTATCTTTTGGTTCCATAACAGTTTTCTAATCATTGCTTTTGACATATTTGTTAGTTAAGTTATATTTTTCTCCTACTCTGGATCTGTAATTAATTCTTCAATTGCATTTTCCTCCAAACTGTAAAAGAGACAGTATTTGTCAAAAGCACTTTTATACTTGCAGAGAAGTTTAGACCAAGAATTCATTATTTTTTAGTGACCACTTGGCCTGTGTTATTGGGTAGAATAGAGCTGTACTATGTTAGTGAAGGATGCATGACCAATGTAATTGTACCTCATAATAAGAATCAAAGTGATACAAACATACATGCACCCCATCATTTTCTACCTAATATGCACCTCTATGCTTTATTCCTTAGGATAGTAATGCACCCAGATCCAGATAATAAACTATGATTAGACTGAATTTTTCGGAATAATTTTATTTCTTAGTTTTCCATATTCCCTCATAGCAACCCAGTGCTGGTCATGAGATGGACAGGAAGGTCTTCTGGTGAACTTCTGGCATTTGGTTTTCCCGGTAAAGAAACAGGCTCAGAGGCACAGCTCCTTCCCTGAAGCTTCCTCACCGCAGTGAGGTATCCGGTCATTGACTAACACTTCAGAAGATATCTTGTGCCAGATAGGCAGCATATCTTCAAGACCACAGATAATGTAAGCACAATTGAGCTAAAAAAATAAAATGGGATCATTGGGGAGCTAAATCAATGCCAGCAAATGCCTACTCAGGACTTAATTGTATGGAAAAATCAAATTACTTGAGAAAAACCATAATTTCCATGTTGAAAGAGATCCTGAAGCAAGATATCTCCCCCCAGTAAGATTAATAAAATGTAACATTTCATCTGTGAATGAGAAATAGTCCTTTATAACAGGTCAGTGGCTAGGAGAGACATTTCAAATTAATTTCACCATTGCTCTCATTCACTTTTCTTCCAAATACCTGATTAATAAAGCAAGCTAATCTTCCTATCTCAAGCTGCTTCGAAACAGCCCTCATTTTACATCTCTCAAATCTGTGTGCATGAATACATACTCTCTGAGTAATTTACTCCAATTTAAAACCCATTTTATTACATTTATTGGTTCAATGTAATTATATGTGATAAGAATCAAAGTGATGCAAACATATATGCACATATCACTTGGTGTATTAGCAGTTTCAAAAATTTTGGGAAGTCCTGCACAAGAGCAGTGTCTAATGTACTTTATTTTCCATGACTATAACAATAGCATTGCAGTCTTTAAAAACAAACTAACAATTATTCCAATTGTGTCCAATTAACAAATTTGAGTAACCTTGGTTTCAAATTAACTAAAGCAGGAATAGCAGAAATAGCACAGCAAAAAGTAAAGATTCCATGAATGAAGTTTCTCCCTCACCAACAAGACTCTTCAGAAATCAGGATTTGTTTTTCATTTATTTATTTATTTATTTATTTTTATTTTATTTATGTGTGGAACATATTGAAAATGGTAGACATTGCCAGGATTTGGAGAGCACATTTGCCTTCAAAACCCAAAGGCAGCCGGGTGTGGTGGCCGCACGCTTATAATCCCAGCTTTGGGGAGGCTGAAACAGGAGGATAACATGAATGGTTCAAGGACAGCATCAGCTACATAGTGAGGCCCTTTGCAACTCAGTGAGACCCTGTTTCAAAATAAAGAATAAAAAATAGGGCTGGGGGTGTAGCTCAGAGGTAGAATGCCTATGGGTTCCATTCCCAATACCGAAAAAAAAAAAAAAAAAAAACCCACAAAGGTTATTATCCTGACGCCTTAAATAGATTTGGAAACTGACTCAAGTTCTTAATGCTCTAGTTACTAAATTTACATAACAGTAATCTCATCCTGTTTACATCATAGATGCTGAGGAAGTCACCACTACATTTTAAAGTACTATACACATCAGTGCTATTAAAATATTGCTTTATTTCATATACTCCAGAAATATCCAGTGACTAATTTAGATATAATAGGTAATCCTCTTGCTATAGCAGTGTCAGCCACACAAAATAATTAGTTTATTCTCAGGCATATAACATGTCAGTTTTTATGCTTTTGCTTGACATTAACACAATGTCATTGTGTCAAAATGCCAATTGAATTATTTTAATATGTCAAAAGTCATTAGACAAAGTAACAATGAGACAGATACAGAGAGAGCAAGTGAAATTATTATCTTTTTACAACAAAATTCAGGAAAAATATTCTATACCTGTAATATGTGTATACAGTAATTAAAACTTTCTAAATAAAAGTGCCTAAATTCTCAAACTGCTCAATCTGCTCTTAAACCATAATATACAAGCAGACCAGAAAATGTTTATCTATTTTCAAAACAAAAAGTTGTATTTTCATAAGATATTTTTGAGGAACATTAGAATTCTAAAAGTACACAAATGCAAGTATTCTTAAATATATACTTATAAAATTCACAAATTCCCATGAATTTGGGAGGCTGAGACAGGAGGATTGCACAGGTTCAAAGCCAGCCTCAGCTACTTAGTGAGGCTCTCAGCAACTTAGTGAGACCCTGTTTCCAAATAAAATATAAAATAGGTCTGAGAGTGTAGCCCGGAGGTAGAAGGCCCCTGGGTTCCATCCCCAGTACTATATATATGCCAATAATATAAATAAAATGAAAATAAATTATTCCAAAAGCAGAAGATAAAGAAGAAAGAGCAAAAAGCAGATGGAATAAATAGGGGGAAAAGCAAGAAAGATTTAAATTCAAACATATCGGTAACTATTTTACATTAAAATTGCTTAAACACTCAAAACGCAAATATTATCAGATTGGATTAAAAAAGTAAGACCTTTATGTTTGATAAAAACATGTCATTTAAATATAGAGACACATTAAATGTAACAAATGGTAAAAGATACACAATGTTATTACTACTGGAGACAAAATTTAAGTACCTGTATTCATATCAGAAAGGAAGCCAAATTACCAAACTAATGCATGTGTACCTATGTTCATAGCTGCACAGTTCACCATTGCCAAACTTTGGAACCAGCCAAGATGTCCATCAACAGATGGATGGATTACAAAACTGTGGGATATGTACACAATGGAATTCTACTCAGCCATAAAAAAACACAATTGCAGCATTTACAGGGAAATGGATGGAACTGGAGGACATTATGCTAAGTGAGATTAGTCAGTCACAAAAAGTAAGAAATTAGATGTTTTCCCTAATATTGAAAGCTAAGGTGAAATGGGTCATAGGAGAATCTCCAGGTGAAAAAGGAGATCCTACAGAGGAGCAAACAAGGCAACCTAACGGAGGGGATGGGAGGGGGAAAGAAGGAAACTTTTTAAAGCACAGGATGTACTTATTCATATCGTAATCAACTCTAAGCCAAGCATGGGAGGGAGGGATGGGGAGGGTTTGGGGTGGGTACTGGGTGAGAGCTGGCTGGGTGATGTGAGCATTTATGTCTACACAAGTTTTTTATCCCATTATGATGTATAAATACAATGCACCAATAAAATTTAAAAATAAAAAAAATTGCTGGTGAGAATTCAAAATGGTGTAGTCATGTTAGAAGACAGTTGAGCATTTTCTCATAAAGTCAAACACACCCTTATGATTTGATCCAGAAACTCTGCTTGTATTTCCCCAAGTAAAAAATACACATCAACAAACAAAGAAATTTGAATGTTGCTGTTTGTGGCAGCTTTCTTTAGAAGACACAAAACCTGTATGGTCAGGGTGAGTCTCCTGCATTTTTGCCTATCTTGCAAGTATGGCAACTGACTGCCTTTGAAAAGAATTACCTATTTTAGGACACATGCAGAACAAATAGCCTTGGAAGATATAGTTTTTCCCTCTAGGAAAAGTAGAATTGTTTTGCTGTAGAAACAATAAGGATTGTGTTTCCCTCTGGATCAAGGTTCTGACAGGCTTACAGCCCAGTATCTATAAGTTCACTTCCCAGCATTCAGGCTTCCTCTACGAAGATGCAGCCTGCTCCCTCTGCAAACGTCATCTTCCTGTGTCCCTGTGGGAACTGAGCCTCAGGAAACACAAATGCTGAAATTCTAGCTATACCGTTGCAACAAGTAATAGGTCACATTTGGTCTGTGATCCAGGAATCTCATTTCTTCTGCCAGCATCTTTGAGATTGCAGCCTAACTCGTTAGGTCGGCTATATCCCATTGCCAAGTCTTGATGCTGGGAACAGCCCAA
Source organism: Muscardinus avellanarius (assembly GCF_963383645.1). Taxonomy (NCBI): domain Eukaryota; kingdom Metazoa; phylum Chordata; class Mammalia; order Rodentia; family Gliridae; genus Muscardinus; species Muscardinus avellanarius. The sequence continues at coordinate 33,706,888 of NC_137795.1, read as the reverse complement.
AAAGTGTTTACCAAATGACTACAATGTGTTATATCCATTAAACAGAATGAACTACTGGTAAACACACCCACAAGGATGATTCCAAAAGCGTAAATACTAAAATAAAGAAACCAGAATGCAGACACTACATAATACATCGTTCCATGTAGCTTAAATATACACACAAGGCAAAATTATAGTGATCTAGAAACCTAAGAGGTATTTCACAAGTGGACGTGTGTGCGCTCACACCCAGAGCCCGATCAGGCTCCGAAGGCCACTGCTGTCCAGTGGTGAGGCCGCAGGTATTCTGTCTGGTTTGGGGTGTTAATGAACGAGGCTACGTGTTGCAGTTCTGTCCAGCAGGCATTGGACATTTTTGTCATGTGTGCTTGTACATGACTCTCATGTGTTCCATTGTGTGAATAAACCAGATATTTGCCCGAAAAAAAAATTATAGTGATCAAAAGTTGATGCAGGTTTGCTGGAGACAGGTGTGAGGAGAGGGGGTTGACTGCAATGGGATATGGAAAGTTTTAAGGGTAATGGGCATGATGTACGTCACAATCATGGTCATAGCTATGCCACTGTATATGTCTGTCAAAATTTACATTGTACCCTTAGGTGGTGAAAATAATTCTTAATCAATTATACCTTAATAATTCTTGCAAAAGGATCTGACCTTCAGCAAACCTTTACTGGAAAACTATTCTATATGTTAGCACATTTCTGAGAAAAAGATATGACACTGATCAGGCAAAGTACTTGCTCTTGTAGAAATCATGATCCAAACAGGGAGTAGGAGATGGCGATAAAACAAGTACTGAGAATAAAAAGAAAATTTCAGAGCACACATTGCCATAAACAAAATAAAATAATCTATTTAATTAGGAGATAATGACCTGGAAAAGCACTACAATTCAGAAGCCAAAACTTCTCTCCAATCTGAGTGCCAAGACTTTAGTAATGGCAATTGTCTACAGGAGTGGGAGAGGAAAGAGGGTAAAATAGGGAGAATTAGAGTAAGGAAAGACCAAGGATTACGACAGTAGGAAAATTTAAAATGCCAAACCCGTGTAGAAGCAAGCATGGAGGGAACTTGGAGACTTGCAGCTTTGTGTATGTGTGTGTGTGTGTGTGTGTGTGTGTGTGTGTGTGTGTAGAACTGGGGATGAAACCCACGGGTATTGTACCTCTGAACTACACCCCCAGCCCTATTTTTTAGTCTTATTTATTTTTTGAAACAGGGTCTCACTGAGTTACAAACTGAGACTGAGGCTACTTAGCGAGGCAGCACGATCCTCCAGTCTCCACCTCCCGAATGTGAATGCTGGTATTACAAGTTTGCACCACTTTTGAAGATGAGAATATTGATGTACAGACACAAGATTCTTGAGTTTATTATTTTTGCTTAGCTGGTTGCACACAACATTTTATAATATTAATTGATTTAATTTTGATAATAATCTTGGTGTAGGTACCACTGTGATCCTCATTTTACAGACAAGGAAACTGTGGTACAGAAAAGCAGCAAAACCAGTATTGGTTGGTCACCTAGTGGATCTCAACTCCACATATCAGGTTATTAACCAATGCTCTGCCTGTTTCTTCAAACTAGTGGGTTCCAAATCCTGTGCTTTTCCACCAGAAAGTATGTGTTTCTATATAGCCAGTAGAGTTGTCCATGATCCTGGCCACCAAGGCTCTTTCCTCTCTGTAACAACATTCTTCCTTCTCTCCTCAAATTGTAGAGCTGACTGTGTTTCGCATTTTCACAGATTAAAACCTTTTTCTTCTCAGCTACATTCATTTTATTTTATAAATCACTATAAACAAACCATGATCAGATCAATAAAGCCACAACAAAAAGCCCAGCATTATGTATTCTTTAAAGAAAAACTGATCAAGAACAACAAAAAGTAACCACATGCAGTGTCTACTCTTGTCTTGAAAATAAAGGAATCGAAAGTAAGCCTCTTGCATGCCTTTGTACTACTCAGTTGCAGAACAAATACATGGTGTTGCTCAACATTATGGCTGCCCTCCTTGCAGGAGACAGAGTGGAAGAAAGCAGGAGGATTTATTTCTACTTCATTTTCCTTACATGAACATGTCATTTCGTCCTTGTGTAACAGAATGGTGAAAAAAAAAAAATGCCCTGGAATAGTTAGCAAGGCTCCACAGCTCGAAACAGACAAATCCTAACATTTTAGAAAGAATCTTGACACCCGCACCTACACCCAACACCTGATTTAGGTGGCAAAATCAGGCTTACCGTGGCCAGCCACATCCCCACCTGTCTACACACAGTGGATCTCACCCTCGCCTGTAACACTGAGATCACAATAGAGCTGCTCTGGGCAAGCTTCCCCAAGGGATTCTAACTGCGGGTCTGGTTGAAGTGATGGTTACACAAGAAAAGGGAGGAACATACGTTGGCCTTGAAGACAATATGAGGATTTCCGTTCTTCCAAGTATGGATTGGGTATTTTTCTTCCCTGGTAGCATAAGGTCTAAGAAGGTGATTGAGGACATCTTGTCTTTTCCTACAAGAAAGAATGTCCTTTGTGAGTACACTTATTCTCCATTGATAGTCACAGGAGGAAAAGAATGAGAACAACATTATGGTACAAAAAAAGGACTGAAGAGGAAAAGTCAGAGTTCCTAAGGCCTGACAGATTCTGCAGAAATTAGCTGTGCCCCAGCTGTCTTCCTTGTTCATTCACTCGAGAAAGCTGCTTACCCAGCACTGGCCAAAGTCAGCTGCGGGTCTCAGCAGGAGGCTTTAAGACATGGTAGAGTATGGGCTTCCACCATCAGAGGACTGGACAGTGGGAAGACCACACCTTGTGCCCCTGGAGGAGGACAACGCTTAGACGCTGACCCCAAAGAGGCACAGGCCAGTAAAGAAGCCTTAGCAACCAGCTATGACAGATGGAAAGAAGGCCAGATGAGAACCACAGAGAAGCTGGCTCTCACCCTGTCCACTCCCATTCCAAGACACTGGAGGCATCTGAAAGACAGAGCAAAAGAAACGTTGAGTTACATTGTGAATTTGAAAGTTGAAAACTGAAAAAAACTGAAAAGTTCTGTTATAGCAACCAGAATTGTCCAGCCGGTCATCAACTCCTTCACTGAGTTGAGATTTCTAAGTAAACCTGATATTTATAAGAGCGTGCCCATTTTTCCAGAAGCAGTTTATTTCTGTGGAGTGTACTTACCAAAGGACAAACAGCCAGTGTAACTGACTTTTACACTATCAACATGTCCACTGTTGCATCCTTCAAGTGGAATGAAGGAGCCCTGGAAAGATGGTCCAAACTTGGGTCCTTCATAGTCTTGATCTTGCCATGGGCCAGTGATACAGTGGATACTGGCTTAGCTGTGAAGAGTAAGAGATGAAATACACAAAGAGCATCTACCCAGACCCTGCGCAAATGATGCAACTCCTTCGACCACAAGTCTGTCCCATGGAATACAAGAATGACATGTGACGAGGCTGTTGAAGAGATTAGATTTTTCCTTGCACAATGGCAGGCGCATGGGCTACAAAGAAATTGTTCCTAGAAATCAATCTTAATAACACTAATAAAACCCTTTCTACAGTAAAATTCTAGTTAATAACTGTTAGGGTTTTGGTGCAGTAAAAAGGCGAGAGAGACCGGGTGGTGCACCAAAAAGAATTTTAATGTGGTCTTCTCTCGGAGATAGGGGCTGGACCGCTCCTGGAGACTTCAGAGCTCCGTAGCTGGAAAGAAAATGCCCTTCCTTTTAAAATTTACGTCTTGTGGGTGGGGCTACGCATAGGAACGCTGCCCCTCTCATGACATTGCCTGTCTGGCAATATTGCCCAGCAGAGTCTCCTCCTTTTCTAACGTCCCACCCCTGCGGGGGGGGGACCCAACCTGTCAATAACCTCCAGTTAAGTGAATGTAAGTATCAAAAGAAATTTACTGAGACTTGTTTCACAGAAAGGGCATCCATGAGGCATAGACTGGAGAACATGGTACCTTGCCTGCTCCAGATTATCTTTTATGGTTTCCTGGGAGATTTTTAAGCACAACTCAGCCAAATAGCAGTCATACATCAGCTATATGGTTCTGTTTAAAAGCCACTATTTTTTATGATTCTTAAGGTGCCTCCCCTTTTGAGAAGACAGTGATATGAGTAAACAGAAAAGGGTTCTGAATGAGAAAATTAGTAATAAATATAGGTCCAGCACTGTGAATTTTCTTTTTAGAAGATAATTCAGCCAGAAGCGGTGGCGCACGCTTGTAATCCCAGCACTTGGGAGGCTGAAAGAGAAGCATCGCACAGGTTCGAAGCCAGCCTCAGCTACTTAGTGAGGCTCTCAGCAACTTAGTGATACCCTGTTTCTAATAAAATAGAAAATTAGGTCTGAGATTGTATCCCAGAGGTAGAAAGCCCCTGGGTTCCATCCTCAGTACCACCAAAAAAAAAATATATATATATATCAGAGCTGAAGGAAGAGAAAGAGTAAATCCAAGAGCTCAGTAACCAGATAGTCCACAGATCAAAGCAGCACAAAGACAAGAGTAATCAGAGTAAGAATGGGGCACAGTGCACACACCTGTCATCCCAGTACTTGGTCACTGAGACAGGAGAATTGCAGGTTCAAGGACAGCCTCAGAAACTAGTGAGACTCCATTTCACAATAGGGAAGGGATGTAACTGAGACTTAAAACATCCCCAGGTTCAATCCCCAGTACCACCACTACCAAAAAAAAAAGTAAGAATTGAGGAGCAAGTAAAAGGTTTACAAAAGGAGAAACACATTTTTCCTGTGAATAGAAGTTTGGAAAATTAGAAGAGAATTAGAGTCTCACAACTGAAAAAAAAACTAATAACCTTAGGAGTGTTCATTTCTTTGACTCTTAAGCATTTAAAGAAGACAAAAGAAACCCATCAACATATAGATATTATGCTGGGTGTGTGGCACACATTTATAATACCAGGATTTAGGAGGCTGAGATAGGAGAATCAGAATCGTAGGTTTGAGGCCAACTTCAGCAACTTAGCAAGACTCTCAGAAAACCCAACTTCAAGATAAAAACTAAAAAGGGTGTAGATATAGTTGAGATGTAGTATGTCCCTTGTTTCAATTCCCAGTACCAAAATTTTTTTAAAAAGGTTTAGTCTAACATATCACTTGTAATGAAGCTGAGAGTTTTGCATTGTCTAACTTAGCAATCTCTAGCAAGTTATCCTGGACAACTCTAAACTATAGTGGATTAAATAAAATAGTCTAATTGTATTCTAAAACTTTTCCCAAAACAAGAATTAGTATTTTCCCAATAATAAAGGAAACTAGTGTTTGAGCTCATCAGAGAATTTATGATGGCATTCTAAGTTTGATCCAGGGGCATACCAATAATGAGGTAGATGGGGAAAACGTGGAGAGCATTCAAACTTCTATTTTCAGTTTAAGAAATATTCAGAAGTCTGCTCTAAACTGTGTGTGGTGGCACACGCTTGTAATCCCAGCACTTGGGAGGCTGAGACAGGAGGATTGCACAGGTTCGAAGACAGCCTTAGCTACTTAGTGAGGCTCTCAGCAACTTAGTGAGACCTTGTTTCAAAACAAAATATAAAATAAGTCTGGGAGTGTAGCCCCTGGGTTCTACCCCAGTAACACACACACACACACACACACACACACACACACACACACACAAGCTTTCTTAAAAAAAAAAGTCTCTTCTATCTAGGCATGATGATGCATACCTATAATCCCAGTAGGTGGTAGACTGAGACAGGAGGATCACAGGTTCATGGCCAGACTCATCAACTTAGCAAGACCCTCTACAATGCGAATCTTAATGAGGCTCTGTTTCAAAATGAAAAATTAAATAAGGCTGGGATATAGCTCAGAGGTAGAATATCCCTGAGTTAAATCCCCAGTAACACCACCGGGGGAAAATATATATTCAAAGTTATAGAGGTCTTCTCCATGACAATGCTTAGGTAGTCAACAGAGTAGAAGATTAAGATGATGAGCATGATGCCCTGTCCCTGAAAGCATCATCCTAATTCACACTTAAGGCAGCTACTCATCATCTACACATGTTGGGAAGACACAGCGGGCTTCAAGCAAGTGGTGGCTTTTTGAGATAAGCTTTGTATAAGGATTTCAACAGGAAGAATCTGAAGAAAATGACTTTCCGAGGCAAAGAAGCAGACTTTATCTAGGAAAGAGCCAGTAATCTAATTTGACAGAGAATAAAAAATCTAGGAAATTTTAATTAGACCTCTAAAAAGGCTTAAATCATATTTTAGGAGAACTCTAAATGTTAGTTTGATGCCTTCTATTTAATAGTGTAGAGATATCAAAATGTATACTCCATGGAATAGTATAATCAGAGTTGAAATTTGGAAGGAAAAAACTGGCAGTGTTTTGCAGGCTGCTTGGGAATAAGGAGGGATGGGCAGGAAAACTAGATATCTCATGCTGAAGTCCAAGGGAAACGAGAGGCATAAGGCAGCACAGCCTCCACTGCCATGGCAACAGCCTCCTCCCTCCTCCAAAACTTGACCTGCTAGAAAGGTGTCATGAGACTTATCCTAGTTTAGTAGTAAAATGAATGAGCCCTTTCTAAAGAGTAATAAATATTAAAACTAAAGTGTTAGCGGGGCATGGTGGCACACGCTTGTAATCCCAGCATTTGGGAGTCTGAGACCTGGAGGATCGCAGTTCGCGGACAGCCTCAGCTAGTTAGTGAGACGTCTGCAACTCAGTGAGACCCAGTTTCAAAATAAAGAATAAAAAATAGGGCAGGAGATGTAGCTCAGAGGTCAAATGTCCCTGGGTTCCATCCCCAGACCTACAAAAAAAAAAGTAAAATAAATAAAAAAAAACTAAAGTGTCATAAACAATTACCACCTTAACAACTTCCAGTGGAAATTAAATCATCAATACATTTAATTCGATCTCAGTTATATTACATACATTATATATAAAATGCATCATTCTTGTATATGTAAGGCCCTAACAAGAGCCAAGCCAAAATTGTTTAATGCTCCTCCCAAGTTTCTCAGGGAGCTAAAGTAACATGTGCCTATCCTAAATGTAGCAAGCATAGACTACAAGCATAGACTAACATCCTGCCTACCCTATGGTGAATGTAGCAAGCATAGGCCTACATCCTGCTTACTCTATAGTCAACATCCTGGAACAGGGAGCCCCACTCCAGAAAAAGTTGCAGTCTTGTCAGACAATAACAATGGGCTTCCCCCCTACCCTCAGCCACCTGTGCATGGCTTTCTCCTTTAAAAACCCCTTGCAAGTTCAGCTCTTGGTTGCAGTTCTGGACTGAGTGCTTGACTGCATCCCTAACGTGGCTAGTCTGTTGTCCCTAGCCTGGCTCGTCTGTTTTTTCTGCTGTTAAATAAATTGATCTTCCAAGTTCGGTTGGTGTTCTTCCTCCGTTCCTGCTACATCAGCCTGGGCACAACATATGTACATATAAATTTATACATCAAATATAAATGTGAAAAGAAAAATAATTCCAATTTTACCGAAGTAGACAGGTAGAAGAACAGTGTCTCATGGGCAATTTACAATTTAAACATATGCGCATCATTTGTTTGCTCCCCATTTTTTCTGAAAGGAGGAAAATAATGAATAAAACAGCATCATGGACTTGCCTTCAATTTTATGCCTCGAAAATATGAGATTCCGATGCAAACTCCTGTTCAAATGAACTTGAATTTATGGAAATAGAACAGTACTGGGAAGTGTTTGGGAACTAAGACTCCTGTCTGTCTTTAACTGGGGGAAGGGGGGAGAGGGGAGCATTTGGCAGAGAAAGAATTGATTTCAATATCAAGTCTGTTCCCAAGATGGAGGGAGAAAGTGGTAGAACATGCAAATCACAGCATTTATCTTTATTGAACTGTATCCCACCTTTCAAAGGATTTTTATAACTTACATCCTTTCATATGCAGAAAACTATTATTCCATGAAATAAGAAGAGCAGGGCGGGGAATGCCTGCCATTCCACAGCTAGCTGAACCAAGTGGAGTCCAGGCTGGGGGTTCCAGCCACTCTCCTGCAGTGAAACTCCGCTGGCCCTTCATTCAGCGCTCTCCTCCGCTTGTGTCTCTCTGCCAGATTCACATGTCTTCACCTTGGAGCCTGCTGCCTTTGATACCTTGCCTGAAGTCTTCTAAGGTCAAAAGGGAACTTAAAGCACATCAAAAGATACTCTGAGGGCCTGGTTAATGTTAAAATGCTCTTATAAAATAACTATATGAGTTAATTGTGAATTAATGAAAAACATTTGGATCCTAATAAATTCAAATAAAACTCACTAGTTTAAAAAAATGAAGTGAGTTTGCTTAGCAGAAAACACTGCCAACTCTCAGATGTTTGAGCAGTAAGTCATGAGTGTCTAGGAGTCTGGATTCACACTCTCCTGGACCGGTCTGTTTCTGTCCATCTGTCTGAAGAAGGCATCTTCATGATCACTAAGCAACCCACGCCCTAAAGATGAGCTGAATGTGGACAATAAATTCTATTTCTCTGTTAGGGCTATAAAGAAGCCTAGGGAATAGTAAAGCTCTCTGAGAAAAGCACCTGAATCACCTGGAAATGTATCCAGAGACTGTGAATTCTGCCATTCATCATATTAGTCTACCTGCAGCCACTTGACATAGGAAAAGGAACTGAATTGGTTTCGGTTTTTCTAAAATCCCTGATGCTCACCAAGAAAGATCCTTCAGATTGAGCTCCTATGAGTCCAAACTTTAAACTGAGATTCAGCCCACATGTCACTGATGATGGTGTTTAATCCCAGTACTTGGGAGTCTGAGACAAGAGGATCACAGGTTTGTGGCCAGCCTCAGCAACTTGTGAGGCCCTCTGCAACTCAGTGAGACCCTGCTTCAAAATAAAGAATAAAATAGGGCTATGGGTGTAGCTTGGAGGTAGAATGCCTCTGGGTTCAATCCCCAGGAATCATCCATCATCATCATCATCATCATCATCATCATCATCATCATCATTCTAAGATAAACTTATTAAGACCTTTGAAATGGAGTATGGCATTTAAGATTTTTGTTGTTGTTGGTTGGTTGGTTGGTTGGTTGGTACTTGGGATGAAACCCAGAGGCATTCTACCTCCAAGCTATACTCCAGCTCTTTTTATTTCTTGTTTTAAAACAGGGTCTTAGCCGGGCGTGGTGGCGCACGCTTGTAATCCCAGCATTCAGGAGGCTGAGACCTGGAGGATCACGGTTGGCAGACAGCCTCAGATACTTAGTGAGGCCCTCTGCAACTCAGTGAGAGCTGGTTTCAAAATAAAGAATTAAAAATAGGGCAGGGGGCATAGCTCGGCAGTCAAATGCCCCTGGGTTCCCTCCCCAGACCCGCAAATAAATATATAAATAAATAAATAAATAAATAAATAAATAAATAAAACAGGGTCTTATTAAGTTGCTGAGGGTCTCACTAAGTTATTGAGGCTGTCCTTGAACCTGTGATCTTCCTATCTCAACTATTACCTGTAAGGAATACCTGTGATATTCCTATTTCCCAACTATTGGGATTATAGGTGTGTGCCACCACATCTGGTTTAAGATTTATTCTTAGATTATGCCCATAGGTTTCCAAACTAACTGGCTTACCATCCCCGTTACACACACACACACACACACAAAAATTACTCAGTGGCCCCCTGGGCTCTTCTTCTACCCTTCATTTTTATGTGATGCCCCCAATTATACCCATGTCTACTACTCTCTTCCTGGAGCAGTCTAGTGCCCTTACCCTGGGTGGCAGTTATATCTCCAGCTTTGGGAATCTATGTTAGATCATTTCATGCTTTAAAAGTCTGAAAACTCAATGATAATACCCTTTTCTACTTTTGAAATGCAGCCAAAAGAATACAGACTTGCTAGAGTGGGGAACAATACCATAGATGTTTTTGTGAAAGGAAGTAATATTCAGAAAGTATTTTTTTCAAGATTTTTTCTGGAAACAGTTGGCCCATTATAATGGTGGGAGACAAGAGTTTGGGATTAGGAAAGATAGCCAATTTTGTATAAGTAGCACAAACCAACATTAACTTAAGCGAAAGTTTCTGTTCATTGTGGTAGGCTCTACACTGAAAAAAGAGCTGTGGAGACCAATGAAACACAGCACCAACTCCTAATCATGTCTGCACATCTTGTCTCCTCTCTGCTCATCTCTGCCTCTCTCCATGAGTTAGTTTTACTCTTTTTCTGGAAGTTGTCCTTTCCTGCTGGTAGCAGATGAGGCTGCCAGCAGCCCTAGCCTGGCATCATCCCCATAAGAACATCAAAGATGCTCATTGGCTCTGCTTATATCACAGGCTCAACTTAACTTATTGTGCAGCCCAGGGATGAGGTAGAGTAAGTGGCCACATCTGGCTCACAGGTGCAGCTGGAGACAGCAGGACTGCAAGAAAGGAGACTAGGAAAGCTTGCTGGGATGACTTCTCCTGTGAATCATAACTGTCTTCTAGAGTGCCTGATAGACTGCGGAGGGTTCTAGACATGTGCCTACTCTAAAAAATGATTGTGGGCATATTCTCCTGTCCTCAGCATTGATCCAATCCAAAAAGTGCCCTCCTCGAGACAAGTTCATATCTCACTTCCTCACATAACCCAGCCACATTTCTCTAAACTACCCTGAAGTGCCTAGTCTACTTCAAATAATTTAGTATTACAACTGTTTTCTCTGTTAGATTTTTATACTCTGTAAACAAGTATAAATACATATAGTCAATATAACTTTAATATAGAATTTTATGTACTTATGTCATTATAACGGTTGTTCATTTTTATCTTTAAATCTTCAGTAAGTTCTCCAACTACTTCATGTTCCTTCTACCATATAAGCAGCTGGTTGTGTAATTATATTCTGTTAAAGGCAATGCTTCCTATTAAGAAATTAAGGGATCCTGGCGTGGTGGTGCACGCTTGTAATACCTGTACTTAGGCTGAGACAGGAGGATCGCAGGTTCATGGCCAGCCTCAGCTACTTAGTGAGGCCCACTGAAACTTAGCGAGACTGTTTCAAAATAAAGAATTAAAAATAGGGCTAGTAGTGGAGCTCAAAGGTAGAATGCCTCAGGGTTCAATCCCAGTACCCCCCCAAAAAAAAATCAAGGAAATGTTTCCATTTTTCTGCATATGGTTGGCCAGTTTTGCCAACACCATTTGTTAAACAGGATTTTTCTAGCTCCTCTGTCAAAACTCAATTGGCTTTAAGTGTGTGGATTTGTTTCTGAGTCTTCTATTCTACTCCATTGGTCTCTGTATCTGTTTTTGTGCCAGTACCATGCTGTTTTTATTACTATGGCTTTCTAGTATACTTCAAAGTCAGGTATTGTGATTCCTCCTGCATGTTTTTTGTTGCTGAGAACTACTAATACACTGTTGGTGGGATTGCAAATTAGTGCAACCACTTTGGAAAACAGTATGGAGGATCCTCAAAAGAATGGGAATGAACCTACCATATGATCCAGCAATACCACTTCTGGTATCTACCCAAAGGAAAGGAAACCAAACTACCAAACTAATGCATGTGCATCTATGTTCATAGCTGCACAATTCACCATAGACAAACTATAGAATCAGCCAAGATGTCCATCAACAGATGAACGGATTACAAAACTATGGGACATGTACACAATGGAATTTTACTCAGCCATAAAGAAAAACACAATTTTTTCATTTACAGGGAAATGGATGGAACTGGAGGACATTTTGCTAAGCGAGATTAGTCAGTCACAAAAAATAAGAAATCGGATGTTCTCCTTAATATGCAGAAGCTAGGGAGAAAATGGGTCATAGGAAGTACTCTCAAAAAGGAAGAAGATAGTATAGATGAGCAAATAAGGTTACCTAACTAGGGGATGGGAGGGGGAAGAGGGAAATTATCTAATACACATGAGGTACTTTAACAAACATATCAATGTCAATCACTAAGCCAAACATGAGGAGAGAGGGGGAGGGGGAGGGGGTGGGAATTGGGTAAGGGCTAATTGGGTGATGTGGGTATGTATGTCTCCAGCATCCTGTACCCCATTAAGATGTATGCCTTCAGTGCACCAATACAATTTAGAAAAAGAAAAAGAATTTTTCTTTTTTTTTTTTGTGGTACTGGGGTTTTCTGGAAGCCCTTCTACCTCCAGGCTACACTCCCAGACCTATTTTATATTTTTATTTGGAAACAAGGTATCTTAAGCCAGAGCAGCTGCCTTCAAACCTGCGCGATCCTCCTGTCTCTGCCTCCCAAGCGCGGGGATTACAAGCGTGCGCCACCACGCCCGGCGGAAAAAGAAATTTTATAAACTGGGCTTGGTGGCACACGCTTGTAATCCCAGCATTCAAGAGGCTGAGACCAGAGGATCGCGGTTTGCAGACAGCCTCAGCTACTTAGTCCCTCTGCAACTCAGTAAGACCTGGTTTCAAAATAAAGAATAAAAAATAGCACGGAGGGTGTAAAAATAAAATTAAAATATAAATAAAATAAGTACCATGCCCACACAAATTATTAATTATTTTTACAAATTTAAGAGTATAATTTAATAAATTTGAATTCTGTTCATCAGAAAGAGTTGCCTATAGGCAGAGAAGAGGATTGAGGAGAAGATGGATAGGTCGATGGAGAAGCTTCAATATGACTGTGCCACTGAATTACAAATTAATTCAAAAGTTAAGCAGTAGGAGTATTAATATTAGCTATTATCAAAAAACAAAAAGAAGCCGGGCGTGGTGGCGCACACTTGTAATCCCCGTGCTTGGGAGGCAAAGACAGGAGGATCGCGCTGGTTCAAAGCCAGCTGCGCTGGCTTATGAGACCCTGTTTCCAAATAAAAATATAAAATAGGTCTAGGAGTGTAACCCGGAGAAGGGTTTCCAGGAACCCCCCCCTATCACCAAAAAAAAAAAAAAATGGTAAATGAGGACAGGAACGAGGTACACTGGAAGTGATAAAATAAAAAAGTGTAGCCGGGCGTGGTGGCGCACGCTTGTAATCCCCGCGCTTGGGAGGCAGAGACAGGAGGATCGTGCAAGGTTCGAAGCTAGCCGCGCGCGCTGGCTTAGGAGACCCTGTTTCCAAATAAAAAAATGTAAAAATAGGTCTGGGAGTGTAGCCCGGAGATAGAAGGGCTTCCAGGAACCCCAGTACCACCAAAAAAAAAAAAATAATAATAATAATAATAATAATAATAATAATAATAATAAATAAAAAAATAAAAAAGTGTAATGATACAAAGAAAATTTGAGAACATAATAGTTCTGTGTATGTTCTGATCAGTAATATTTTTATAGTAGTGGTATGTGAACACAAACTGGAAAATAGTAATGAATAACATTAAAAAGTAGACTAGTGACACTCTTTTTCTTAAAGTTGACTCTTGTGCCAATGTATTTTCTCGTTAAGTGTGGCTGGCTGAAGGACTAAGGTGTGTGGGGGTGGGAGGGGAGGACTCCCTATTTTTCTGCTCTGCTTTCTTCCTTCTGTGATCCCATCCTACAGGGCCTCAAGGTCGTTCCCATTGTGGCTGCTTTGTGTTGTGTAAACCTGTTAGGAGTGTGTTCTCACCCCGTTTGTCAGGTGTCACGTTAAATCAGTGGTCCTGACCGATGTGCAAAGACTTCAAAAGCCTGGTGAGGTTTCTAGGGAGGAGTTAAATTGCACATCCTTACGTTAACACTGTTCTAAATGTAAGAGGTACATCTCAAATCATTTAAAACATCAAAGCCACATTTATATACTGTGCTCAGCTTCGATAATAAAATTGATATTATCATATGTAGCGGGGACACATGGAAAAGACAAAAGAAGGGAATTCAGCTCAGAAATCCCGCTACATGTAAATCATTAGAGTCACGTAAGATGTTACTGGGAATGGAGTGGCATTAGGAACAATAAGTAAATACGGTGAATGCGAACCATTAGGAAAATGTGAAGTACAAAGAGCCAACCCTTTTAAAGAATAAATAATTGTTGAAGCATTTATTTCCTCAGGACCCATGGGGAAAATAAATAGAGATGGAAGAAATAGAAAAGCTCTTGCTCAAAAGGCTCAGTAGTCTGAAAACAGCTGGATTTCATTGCGCTTTCCCAGGAAAAGAAAGGGAAGATTTGGAGCTAACCCAACTTGACTGTCCAGATTAATTTAGCTTTCATACATTCCTCTATTCATCAACAAACCTCCACTGAGAGGCTCCCACACACCAAGAAGACTAGGTGCTAGATCCTGGACACAAGTCCTTACTCCATTCCTCGAAGGCTTTCCCTTGTTTGCTCATTTGGATTCACTAACTTCACTAGGAAGAAACTTCCCCACTCTTCAACTGACCTAGCCTAGTCTAAAGAAGTAGAACATAAAATCCTATTTTTTTTAATATCTATTGGAAACAAATCCTATTTCTTGGTCAATCAGAGAATAAGTCTCAAAAGATCACTTTTACTTTTGGCCCAATCCTGAAGAAGGCACTATGATAGTAAGAGGTGGAGGAATCCCATGCCCTGCCATGGAATGCTTCCTGTTAGCAGTTCAAGCAATTAGAGAACAATGCAATACAATACAAGATCACGCATAAGGAAGAAACAAGTGACAGCCTAGTAAAAAGAATATTAGGGAGAGGAAATAGAAAATCTGTGCATTTTTACCTCTCTTTCCTGGCTAGCTTCACATTGTCAATGACTAAAAAAAAAGCATCAGCCACACTGAGGGTATCAGGGGCAAACATTAAAAGCAATTATTTGGCAACTGTTATCTACTGTTTTCTCATATTTGTGTGATTACTACCAGGATGGCAGACCCAGACACATCTGAGTCAAGTATCTTCTATTTATTTATTTATTTATTTATTTATTTATTTATTTATTTATTTTGTGGGTCTGGGAATGGAACCCAGAGGTATTTGACCTCTGAGCTACACCCCTTGCCCAGTTTTTTATTCTTTCTTTTGAAACAGGGTCTCACTGAGTTGCAGAGGGCCTCACTAAGTAGCTGAGGCTGTCCGCGAACCGTGATCCTCCAGTCTCAGTCTCCCAAATGCTGGGATTACTGGCGTGCGCCACCACGCCCGACTAGGTATCTTCTTTTCTGTGTAATGGGGTTGTGGCATCTATGTATCTAACAATTTCAGATACATGAATAATATACGAGTGATGTGTTGATAAATGTATAGCATCCTGGTCCTTTCAGGAGGAAGTTAGTTTCATTCTGACAAATTCCAGATACAGGAGAACTGCCCCCAATGCCCACACATTCTACCCTACATAATTGCCTTTCTGCACCCATAGCTATGCATAGAACTTTGAGCATATGCCTACATAATCACAGTAGTGTAAATGAAACCGCAAATCTGGTGAGGAGACCCCAGCAAAAGCTAAAGCCCTGCAGCCAATAAATTTGTGATGCTTTTAGTAGAATATATATAATATATATGGTATAACTGCCTTTATGTTAAGAGAGGTACAAAACAAAAGAGAGAAAACAACTCTGATTTCATGAAAAAGTACATGTAACCTGCCCAACCCTTAACCAAGACCTTACAACCCATATTATAATATAGTTACAAATAAAAATCATACTGTGATTTTAAAAAATGCACAACAAAAGTCAATTGTTGAAGCAATAGCTACAATTGGCCTCAAAGGGATTAATTTATTTTATTTTTTGGTGGTACTGGGATTCCTGGAAGCCCTTCTACCTCCGGGCTATACTCCCAGACCTATTTTTATATTTTTATTTGGAAACAGGGTCTCTTAAGCCAGCACGGCTGGCTTTGAACCTGTGCGATCCTCCTGTCTCCGCCTCCCAAGTGCGGGGATTACAAGCGTGCGCCACCACACCAGGCTAGAGATTAATTTAGATTGCCAGGAAAAGGGAAAGTTTTTTTTACTAGTCCCATTAAAAATCCAATGACTCATCTAATTCTCAGATAAGACTATTGCACCAATGGTATAAAAATTTCTAACTCAATGCTCTGAAGAGCATAAGAGTATGACTATCAAGATTTGGAAAGACATCAGAGTTTATCTATTACAATCATTTTTCTTAATGTACCAATTTTCTCTATTACATTCTAGAATAATTGTCATCAATTTCAAAGAAATTATTACCCCCACAACAATGTTTATGTGACATTAAAGTCTTTGGATACATAAAATGCAGTATACTCCCCCCCCCCATTTTTTCTCATGCTGATGGTTAACAAAAATCTTTTTGTACCTATTTGTAGAAGATTCCATGTCCCTATCTGCCAAAAATCTGGATGCTCAGCTCAGTTTAACTCAGGAAGGAAGCCCAGTAGAAAACAGATACCAGGCAACTCAAGACAGCTTTCCTTCCTTGTGCTGCTTTCCTGTTCAAGAGGTAACATGAGATTAAATCCTACCAGAAAACAACTTGTGGATATAGCAACATAATAATTAAATTAAAAACCTTCCCTGGACTTAGGTTCAGCTGGATCCTTGATAATTCCCATCTTTCCTTCTTCCTTACCTCAGGAGGCACAGAGCTCCCCATACTGCCCACACCTTCTCCATTCTGCTCCAGGTTGCCATGATCCAGATAGCCACACTCATTCACAAATATTTATTGAGTGTCTACTACAAAGGATCCCAAACACTAATGGAGAAGACCGATTTCAATAACTTTGTGTATCTGCTCATATCGTTTCTTCTTCTCATCCTGTTTTCATGAAAAAGTTTTCTCTATCAAAGCCCAATCCCTCAATTTGTATTCTGATTCCTTCCTGCCCTACTTTAAAGCCAGGTATGTTGGCACTCATCTGTAATCTCAATACTTGGGAGACTTGAGACAAGAGTGTTGCAGGTTCGAGACCAGTCTCAGAAATGTAGAGAGACTATCAGCAATCTAGTGAGAACCTGTTTCTAAACAAAAACATAAAAAAGACTGATGATGTGGCTCTGAGGTAGAAAGCCTCTTGGTTCAATTCCCAGTACAAAGAAAGGAAAAAGGGAAAGAAAAAAGGAAGAAACCAAGCAAGCAAGCTTCATTCACTAGCCTTACTCCATCATTATCTCCAAAACCTTCTTCTCCACAGGATCATTGTTTACACCAGATAGACATCTCTTCCACAAAAGTACCTGCTTTACTAAACTTCACCATCCTCCAGTTCCTTTCTAAATTCCATCTCCCAGCTCCACCCCAAGTTCTCACTGAGGTATCTCCAGGTGCTTTTCTTTCTCTCCTTTTTTACTTCTTATCTAGTCTTTAACTCAAATCAGATTACTCTTGTTAAGGTTACTGATTGTGTTTATTTTCAAAGATGGCCCCAAACATTTCTACTGGTTCTTGTACAAGGAGGATGCTCCTTCAATCAAAACTCAAGTTTATTATCTTTTCCCTTGTCTCTGGCCTGGGCCTCTGACTGCTTTGGTTAATATAACATAGTGTAAAAGACACTGTGCACCTTAACCTCCAGCCCTACTTTCCTTGGAGCTGAAGCACACTCTATCTCAGGACCAGCCACCATGGGCGAGGGGGGAAAGTCACAAGGAGAAGCCGCAGGCAGCGGTCGGTCACCTACCTCGGGCCCTACATGTCACCCGCTCACTCCTCCACAAGAGGTCATCTGCCCCTCTGTGCCACCTCCCCTGGCTAACCACTCATTCTCCAAATCCGAAATTGAAAATCATTTCCTCAATAGCATCTTTATTTGAAATACTGCGTCTCCACTCATAAATCAATGCTATAATTCTTCATGGTACATTATATTCCACGTTTGTAATTCTAATAAAAATGTATAAGTACTATTTAATCTAGAATAAAATACTTTTCATGTCTGTCTCCCAACAAACATTTACTCTTCATGTTTATATCATTTACACTCATGGCAGGCAGCTTCTAACGTAGTTCTCAGTGATCAGTGCCCTTGGTATGCACACTGTGTAATACCCTCCTTTCAAGTATGGGCTGGATCTAGTGAGTCACTCTAATAAATAAATATGACAAAAGTGATGAAATATCATTTCTCCATTTAAAGGTCATGGTTTGTGCCTTATTAGCCAGCTCTGTCCATTAACTTCCTCAGTTTACACTTTCACAAAGCAAGCTGCCGTGTTGGAAAGACCCACACAGCAAGGAACTGAAGGCAACTCAACTGCTGGCCAACAGCCACCCGCAGATTCAATGCTGACAATCACTCTGTGAGGGTGGGAACAGGTGTTTCTCCAGTTGAGCCTTGAGATGACTACAGCCCAGTGGATACCTTGATTGTGAACTAGTGGACTTGTCTAAGCAAAGCTAGGTTTCTGGCCCACCGAATCTGGATGATAACCTACAAGTGTTGTTTCCAGCCACTAAGTTTTAGTGTAATTTGGAATAGAACATTCATTGTCCCTCCTTTACCCCAAATAATAAATTTTAGGGCTTTGAATGCTTGAGACTATTCCAAATACTTTCTATATATTCATTCACTTAATCACCACAACAACCTCTGGAGGTATGTGGTACTGTTTTCCTAATTTCACATGTGAGAGAGCTGAGGCCGACAAGTGTCTGTAACTGCCAAAGTTTAATAAGGATAGAGTTAGTGCTTGCATGGGATATTATATAACTATTCATTAAAGGAATGAATATCTATATTACTCCAAAAATCAAGAAGATATTTTGAGGGACCTCTAAAGCATTTTTATTATGTTACACAAACTCAGTAAAATAAATCAATCTACATGTAATGAACTTCATTGGGTGCTAGTATCTTTTAGCATGTGGTTGATATAAATATCTGCTCCCTTAATCGAATACACAATATAGACACGTTATGCTATTTGAAGGCCAGTTAAATAAATGATGCAAAAGAGCCTGGTCATTTTCTATGATTGATGGCATGAGATTTCTGTCTGAGATATGGGAATCGGACCATTTTATTAGACATAAAATTTTACCTTTGGTGGTAAGCCTGTAATTTTTCCACCTTGAAGTAGCTAAGGGACATTTTATAGTATATCTTTTGATTCCCCACTATGCGATGTGCTGTGAAATATCAACTCTTTCCAGTCCCATACCTGTAAGCCAGGTCATGTGACTCATGTTGGATGGTTTCCTCACTATTATTTGGGTGTGGTTTCCAAATAAAAGAGTTCCAGAATGTAGTTTGACTCCAAAACTGAAACCAGCCTGCTCACACTTCTTTACTATATTTCTTATTAGAAGCCAAAAATGAACCCCTAAGAGTGATCATTTCAAAAGTTTGAATAAAACAGAAGTGGGTGGGACTAAATTCTTCAACGTTAATCTTATTTTACCTCCCAGGATTCTGTGGGTGTTTGGGCAATAATATAAAAACAAACATGCTGATATGGGCCTAAAAGGAATGTTACATGACCATGAGTCATTATACCCATCACTTCAAAGCTGTTTTGGTAGCTAGCAGGAAGTGGTATGTGTCTCCAGAGCATACAATTGGCCTCAGAGTGGGTGGGGCCTATAAAAATATTGATGTAATATAAACATTATATTTCTCAACTATTTGTAAGGTCAACCCTACCCTTCATTAGAGGTCAAATCTACCTCTGAGAGCTTCCACATGGGTTTCTTTGGGCTTTGGCACTTTTGCAATTCAACTCGTTGCCATAGTGTGAGAAATGCAGCAAAAAACCATCAAAAGAGCACTTAGATTGGAGTTCATCTGCAGGACACTCATCTAAATCAATTCCCTGAGCTCTTGTTTATTCAAAACTGGGAATACTTAGACCTACTTTTCTCCCAGGGTTAGCCTTTTTTATCATATCTTGATGAAATCCTCAATATATATATATATATATATATATTTTAAATCCAGTTTCTTCCAATATATCTTGAGGGAAATATCATTCTCAAGGCCATCAGCACCATCACCCCACTGCCTACACCAACTTGCTCAAAGATTTTTCAATAGCCATACTTAAACTCTTATTTTCATTTTAATAACTTTAAATATTTTAAAAAATAAAAAGCTCCTCCTCTCCAAAGTTTCTTTTCTTTTCTTTTCTCTTCTTTTCTTTTCTTTTCTTTTCTTTTCTTTTCTTTTCTTTTGCGGGTCTGAGGATGGAACCCAGGGGCATTCATCCTCCAAGCTACACCCCTGCCCTATTTTTTATTCTCTATTTTGAAACAGGGTCTCACTGAGTTGCAGAAGGCCTCACTAAGTAGCCGAGGCTGTCCGCGAACCACGATCCTCCAGTCTCAGCCTTCCGAATGCTGGGATTACAAGCATGCACCACCATGCCCGGCTTCCTCTCCAAAATTTTAAATATCACTGCCTTTAATAAGAAATCATAGAGAAATAGAATGGTAATCCCTTAAATCTAAATCAGTCTAATCTTCCAACCTTTACACCACTCCTAAGAGAAGAGATTTATTTTTACTTAGAGCGATGATAATTCAGACTAAGAAAGAGCCCTACAACAGCAGTTAAAATGTATTAAACATTAATTTAATATTCTCAATTAGCCTGAAAGTAACTCCATTATGTAGATAAAGGTTCTGAGACACAAAAAAAGATTTCCTTACAGTCATATTGCTCATATTAGTAAAATGATCAAATTATAGTTCCCTAAGGCGGAGACTCAGCCATGCTTGATTCTAAATCAAACATCTTCTTATTCTTCAGCCTGCTAGGTTATTGGGGATAAAAAGCTGAAGTGTAAATCAGGTCCTCAGCTCCCTTTTTCAGCATGTTTCTCCCACCTCAGACATCCGGTCCCTTTCCACACTCCATTAAGTCTGTTAAAAATTGTGAATGTAACTTACTGCTTTGCCTCCTCTGAGAGACATTTGCATTTATAATAACTTGCTATATTTTTTCAACCTAAAAAATTTTGGCAAGGTTGTTATAAAAGAAATCTTAAACATCTTTGAGAAAATGTGGAAGAAAAAATGGGAAAAACTGTATAGACAAAGCCAAAGATTTTTTCTTAATGTCTCAGCAATCAGTCCACAAGGAGTTGCCAACACCCCCAAATTGTTGCATGCCCAGAGATGCCTGTTCTGTTGCCACCTGTAGAATAGAACTTGTACCAAGCCTATTCAATTTAATTTCATTACTAACATAAGACTCTATAGTATATAGGAGCAAAATAAATAAATGATGTTTTGCACCCTTGAGGACATTACTATGTCACTGGAGAGACAAAACATATATATGAAAACATGAAGTGCCCAGAAGACAACAGAAAGGAATACACAATTGTGTGATGTACCAAAATAAATAATTGAAACAATATCAGCTGTAGGATATTCAGAGACTTGAAGAATCTCTGTAGGTCACAGAATTTGAAAAGATTTCCAGAAGTAGGGGTGACTTTGTGTAAGCCATGGAGTATTTTTAAGGTTAGAATAAGAGCATTAAATGTAGGAAAACTAGCCTGGCATGGTGGCATATGTTTGTAATCTCAGCATTTAGAAGGCTGAGACAGGAGAATCACGGTTCACCAACAGCCTCAGCTACTTAGTGAGGCCCTTTGCAACTCAGTAAGACCCTGTTTCAAAATAAAGAATAAAAAATGGGGCTGGGGGTGTAGCTCAGAGGTAGAATGTACCTGGGTTCCAACCCCAGTACTGCAAAAAATGTAGGAGAACTAAAAGTTAATAGTGCAGAAGTGAGAACAAAATTTCACCAGGTTGAAATGAAACATCTGTAATCTTAACCCCCTTATTTTTACCCTCTTAGTCACTCCATGAACACTCATTGGACATTTAATTTGCCTAGACCCAGCTCTAAATGTGAGGAAACTGATGGACTAAGGCCCTCCATGCATTGATCTTGCATTCCAGTGGGAGAGACAGATACAGAAACTAGCAGATAAATTCAAATCATCATAAATGCTAAGGAAAATATGACAGTTACTAGGAGATGCTGTTTTGGACTAAAATGTTTCTTCCTCCCTCCACACAAAAAAATTAAATGTTGAAGGCTTAACCCCAGAACTCAAGACTCTCTAAAGAGATAATGAGGCAAAATATTTACATTCATTAATTAGGGCAGGCCCTAACCAAAATGACTGGTGTCCTTATAGGAGGAAATTTTGACAAAGATACACAGGAGAGAAACTATGGAAGAGACATGGAGAAGATGGCCAACTATAAGGCCAAGGAAAGAGGCCTCAGAAGAAACAAAGCCTACCAACACCTTTGTCTCAGATGCCAGCCTCCAGGAATGTGAGGTAATACATTTCTGTTATTTACATAGCCAGTCTATGGGCGTTTGTTATGGCAGCTCTAGCAAACTCATACAAAAGCCTACTGCTGTTAGAATGATCAAGGAAGGTGTCTCTGAAGTGGTGACAGGTAACATCTGGGCTGAAACTTCTATAAATACTGTTCCAAGCACAGAGACCTGAGACAGAAATGGCAAAAGACAGAAAGAAGTCCAATATATCTGTGGCACAATGAGTGGGGTGTATGATAAATATTGTGTCCTAGAAAATGTAGAAATGCTCTCTCCTGTTTTACAGAGGTGGTATACAAGTAGAAATAACAGAATAAATATGGGGTGGTAATAGTTGCCCACAGATAAGAAACGAGGAAATTTTTCCTATCATAAAAGGAGGGGAGATAGAAAGAATATGTATGAGCAGATACAGGTCAGTTTTATCTGTTCTTTTTCTTATACATTTACTGGTACATTATAATTACACATCCTAATGAGGTTCAAAGCCAAGAAACAAACATCCATATAGGTCTTGGTGTGTTCACTTCAGGTGCCAGGCCCCTGTCCACCCCTCCCGGAACATACAGTAATATTGGTAGCGACACTTTCATACAGGGGCACAGCATAATGTGAACTGTTTCATTCATCAGTTCTTCATTTTTCCCTCCCCATCTCCCTCCTCCTGTCCCCTTCAGCTATTCTTCTGGTCACTCTCCTTTTCCTTTTTGGTTTCCTGTTTTCTTTTTCTTTTTTCTTTTTTTGGTGGTACTGGGGTTCCTGGAAACCCTTCTACTTCTGGGCTACACTCCCAGACCTATTTTTATACTTTTTTATTTGGAGACAGGGTCTCTTAAACCAGCATGGCTGGCTTCGAACCTGCGTGATCCTCCTGTCTCTGCCTCCCAAGCACAGGGATTACAAGCATGCCCAGCTGGTTTCCTGTTTTCTGAAATCCCTTTTATCTCCTACTTTCTCACTTAACTTCCACATATAAGAGAAAACATACCACCCTTGAATTTCCTAGACCGATTGGCCTCATTTAGCATAATATTCTCTAGTTCCATCCATTTTTCTGAAAATAACGCAATCCTGTTCTTCTTTATGACTTAGTAAAATTCCACTGCATGCATATACCATATTTTCATTATTGATTACTCTGTTGATAGACACCTAGGCTGGTTCCACAATTCGGCCACTGTGCTATAAACATAGATACACATGTAACACTATACATGTGACTTTAATTTTTTGGAAATAAACCAAAGAGTGGTATCACTGGGTCATATGGTGGTTCCATTCCATTCCTAGTGTTTTGAGAAATCACCACACTGATCTCCATAGTGGTTGTACTAATTTGAAGTCCCATCAACAGTGTAGAAGAGTTTCCATTTCCCCACATTCTTTCCAGCATTTATTATGGTTTGTGTTCTTAATGACTGACATTTGAATTGGAGTTAGATGTTTAAAAACAAATTATGAAACAGGATCACAAATGAAGATGTTATAAGAGGAAAATAAGGTCATTTCGGTGAATGGGAAAGTGCACGTATAGATGAAGTTAGTAGGACTGAAAATCTATGTTGGAAGCCCACTGGATCTGTGGTTGCAATTTGAAAGAGAGAAAGCACTGTTGCTTGAGTTTCTCGAATGGTGCTCATTTGTTAGACGTAGGTTCAGAATTGGAAGATAATTGAGTTTAATCAGTGTTATGATTTTGCAGATGAGTACAACTGGGGACAAGAGAATAAAGAGTGTTTTTAAGAAAGTGGTATCAGTATCTAATCAACATATCCATGCTCCTTACCTCCTTTGTGAACTTGGTAGTTAACAGGGTTTTTGTTATCTGCTAAGAGTACCAGTGGAATGGTAGAAAAGGCCAAACTATGAAGAGCTTAAAATGCTTAGATTGGAAGTTAGACTTGATCTGGGTGGGGGGGGGGATGAGTATTCATTCATGATTATCTTAAATAAGGAAGTGATAAAACTTTAAAAATTCAAACATGTCTTTAAAAAAAGGGAATCTGAAAAAGAGCAGATTTCCCCTCCTTTTTTAAGTAGTCATGGTTAGTGGAGGTATACATGCACCTGAGTTTATATAGTAGAACAGCTATGCTAGATATATGTATGATATGTTCTATCACTAAGGAGTATTTTAAGAAATCAATTATATCCACTGTTCAAAGTCTAGCAAGAAAAATTAGTAAAATGTGATTTCTGTGTTCTGGTATTTTTGTTATAAGCGTAATGACCAATAATGAATTTTCTCAGAAATGTTCAAAGTCAAGAATTTTCTCATTGTTCCTAATGACACCTGGGTTTTGTAAAACTGTGATCATAGATTCCCAGAGTGGGATATATTGCTCCTGGAGGGGTGAGGACTGGAACAAAACATAGATACAGGAAAAAAATGCAAATTTGTCACTGCATCTTTCTGTTTATCAGTTTAAAGAAGGCATATTTCTAGGAGGATGCCGAATATTTTTTTTTTCTGGAAAGAGGATGGTAAGCCAAATAAGTTTGGAAACCTCTGAATTATTTACTACATGCCTTCATTTCTGTCTCTGAAAAATATTACTACCCTTAACAACAGACCAAACACACTGAAAATAAGAGAACAAAAATGGAATGTAAATTAGAACCTTGTGTAACAAAGATTTCAGAATACAGACATGAGTAGTTACTTGTTAAAAATTTCACAACTTCAGAATCCTGGGGTTTGTAATGGAAAAGACAAGTTACTTGATATGCTCTAGACTAGCAGCTGCACTAGGGTTGGTTTTGTCTACGATGTTGAGGTGAAAACTCACTGCCCAACCTTTTCCCAAAGACTTTGGGAAAGAGTGAAGATACACAAGCTCGATTATGGGATACCAGCTGAAAGTTAGAGGAGCACAGTTCTGATTGCGTCTATTAGAGAAGTGTACTTTTTAGATTGGTATATTATTTGGGGTACAGACCAAGACACTGTAGCAAAGAGTTTCCAACACACAAATAGCTCAAATAAATTGGAGGTGTATCTCTCATTTCTATACCAATCTAGAAGGATCTGGCTATGTTGTAAGAACTCACAAAGTGACCCGGGGGTGATTTTGTCATGTAGCTCTGTCATAACTGAAAACATAAATTCTTAAATGTTTTGGTTTTAGAACTCATATATTCTTAAAAGTTCTTTAGAACCCTTAAAACATTTTGTTTATTTGGGAAATATTTACTGATCTTTAATATATTAGAATTAAAATGGAAAAATGCTAAAATATTTATTTACTTCAAGTTACAATAGATCCATTGTTTACTAAGCAAACACCTCATTTTATGAATTCCTTATCAGGCAGTCGATAAGTCACCATTTCTTTGGGGTCAGTTACTGGTGCTTTATTTTGTTTCTTTTATGGTGTTGTGTTTCTCTCAATATCCCCAGTTCTTGTGATGATGCATTGGTGATCATACATCCAAAGATGTAAGCACTTTCTATAATCTTTACAGACAGTTTGGCAGAAAAAGCCAAAGACCAAGTTACCAAGATTAAATTATGGAGAAACTGAAAACGAAAAAAGACCAATAACAAGCAAGAAAATTGAAATATTAATTAAAAAAACTTTCCAATGAAGAAATGTGGGGGACCAGATGGCTTCACTGGTCAATTCTAAGAAACATTTAAAGAATTAATACCAATCCTTCTTAACTCCTCAAAAAACTTGAAAACCAGAGGCTGTTTCCAAATTGATCTTACAAGGCCATTTATTTCCTTCTGAACACAGATATAAACCCTCAACAAAATACTCAAAACTAAATTCAACAGCATACTAAAAGCATCCTCTACCATGATCAAGTGGGATTTATTCTTCCATGGAAGATTTGACATACATAAATTTTAAAATGTGATATCCTGAAATAAGAGAATAAGGAACAAAAATACACAATGATCTCAGTAGATGCAGAAAAAAACATTTTCTAAAATTCAACAACCTTTCATAAAATATTTTATGAATTCATTTTATTTATTTATTTATTTATTTATTTATTTATTTATTATTATTTTTTTTTTGGTGGTACTGGGGTTCCTGGAAGCCCTTCTACCTCCGGGCTACACTCCCAGACCTATTTTTACATTTTCATTTTTGGAAACAGGGTCTCCTAAGCCAGCGCGCGCGCGGCTGGCTTCGAACCTGCGCGATCCTCCTGTCTCCGCCTCCCAAGCGCGGGGATTACAAGCGTGCGCCACCACGCCCGGCATGAATTCATTTTTAAAAAGCATGATAAATCGGGTGTGGTAGCACACACTTGTAATTCCTATACTTGGGATGTTGAGACAGGTCTGGATGTGTAGCTTACAGGTAGAATACCCCTAGGATCCATCCCCAGTACTGAAAAAAAAAAATCATGATAAACCCATTATTTTCTCACATAACATAAATAATTTACTTTATGAAAAATAATATGGTTTTATCCAGGCTTTGTGATGAATGGTCATAATATTAGTACTTTTGAGGCTGAGACAGGAAGATCAAAGATTCGAGGCCAGCCTCACCAATTTAGTAAGACCTTCAGCAACTCAGAAAGAACCTGTTTCAAAATTTAAAATTTTTTTAAAGAATTTTATGGTAGCTCAAAGGTAGATTACCCTGGATTCAATCCCCAGGACAATAATGATGCTGCCGCCACTGCTGCTGATAACATACCTTCTAAACAGATAGTCTAAGAGTTGCATTCTTTAACATTTTTACAAGTCTCTAAATATTTGATTTGAGGATAAATTATCTCTATTATCTTTACTATTAAATACTTCTGTATTCAACCTGGTATAGTAAGATGTTTTAGTCAAACTATGTGAAAAAATCCAGTTTCACTCAAATATAGTTTCTTTCAGACAACTGTGAATACTTTTATTTGATACGACATCAAAAAATTCAAGTGCTTAGTCATTATATGGAATCCGCAACCATATTAATACATTTCTCATACTCTGTTACACTGGGATCAATGGGAGTGATGGGTATTATGCAACTAAATAGATTTGTTGAAAATCGCTTTTAAAATTATTTTATACTTTAATGGATCTTTTGACCTGTAGATGATTTTCTTTTTTAAACACTTTTGGTGCATTATAGTATCACATCATAATGTATCTCACAGTGATAGTGACATATGTGCACACAGTGCTACCCACGCATGATTTCATAACGTCATTGATCTCTTAGAAATTATACTGGCTCACATAACTATGCAAAACTGCCAAATGTTGACACATTGCATTATATAAGATCACAAAATTGC